>NC_081826.1:49170000-49795000 GCF_030867095.1 Alligator mississippiensis
TGTTACAGGTTTAAACCAGTTTCTGATCACTTAAACTAGTTTATTGTAGTTTCTGTCCCTAGCCCATATGATTTGCTATGCTCCAACACAGAAGAGGCCTGAACAGAAAGAAGTATTCAGCAACATCAAGAATATCCTTTGCTTAATTCACAGTTAGGATATTTTCAGCCTAAGAAAACTAACCATCATCTCAGCTGATTCATTCATTTAAGGGCTGGGAACTGCCTGCATCACAAACAAGACAAGAATGAGATGATTCTACACATTGCAAATGCTAGCTGAAATGGAGAGAAAATACATATAGATATGAAAAGAGTCTCTAGTGATTACCCAGGCATGTGAACACTTTTATGATTGTATCAGAGGCCTCACTGTACCTATCATAATCAACCACAAACCACTGGTACCCATCTTTGAATTGAAACTTCTTGACACCCTCTCACAATGTCTACAATGAACCAAGATTCATACAATGAGTTACTCCTTATGGATACTACCATACAACAGTAAGAACCTTATTGTGGGAGATGCTGCCAAGAAGCCCTGTGACCGAAACAGGAGACTTAGAGCTGGCTGAAGAAATGGCTGAGCACATACAACAGGTCATGACTTTATTACCAGTTACAAATCAGGAGTTGGCCAATACCTAGTCAACAAAGCAAGCTGACTAACCCTGTCATCAGCTCACCAGGTAGAGCCAGGAGTACTGACCATCTGTTTACCAAGTGAATTCTGATTGTATATCAGATCGGAAATACCAACATGAGATTGTACTGTAAAATGGATTGCTGATGAAGTAGTTTTGTCTAATATTCTCTGTGAGCATGCAGGTAGAAATACTTCACAAGCTATATGCCAGATATCTAGAGCCAGTCTTTGGTCAGGCCTTTCATCTTACCTGGAAGATATTATCCAGCACTGAACAATATCTGCAGTAGCAGAATAGCCAACATTAACCACTCATGCCACCAATCATTCCTGAACACCCTTAGAAACACATGTGAGCTGACCTGTTCCACCTGAGCGGTCACTGGTTTCTTATAGATTCATAGAAGCTAGGGTCGGAAGGGACCTCAACACATCCTCGAGTCCAACCCCCTGCCTAGGCAGGAAAGCTAGATGCCTATCCAGCCTTCTCTTGAAGACTTCCAAGGTAGGGGAGAGAACCACTTCTCTTGGAACCCCATTCCAAATTTTGGCCACCCTTACCATGGAGAAGATTTTCCTGATATCTAGTCTAAATCTACTCTCTGTCAGTTTGTGACCATTGTTCTTTGTTACCCCAAGAGGCGCCGTGGTGAACAGAGCATCTCTGATCCCTTGCTGTGTTCCCCTAATGAATTTGTAGGCAGCCACAAGATCACCTCTCAGCCTTCTCTTGTGGAGGCTGAAGTGGTCCATGTCCCTCAGTCTCTCCTCATAGGGCTTGTCCTGTAAGCCCCTAACCATACAAGTGGCCATCCTCTGGACCCACTCAAATCTATTAATATCCTTCTTGAAGTATGGCACCCAAAACTGGACACAGTACTCCAACTGCGGTCTGACCAATGCCGCATAGAGGGGAAGTATCACCTCCTTGGATCTATTTGCCATGCATCTGCTGGTGCATGATAAAGTGCAATTAGCACTTGATAAAGTGCAATTCTTCTCGTATCTGACTAGTATTCATACTGTTTCAAGCTAGCTAAGAATATTTTTCTTTAAATGCTTTCATTAAATGCAGCAAGACACAGCATCCGAGAAGAGATGTACATTGATCAGGAGTTTAATCAACCCAGCATTCACAAGGTACAGGAAAAAACTATGGCATTAGCTATGTCACTTCAAGTCCTCACTTTCCACAGAGCAATGGGTCCATCAAGGCTGTGGTGAGGAAAGTGACAGCCCCTTTAAGGAAAATGTCACACAAGGCATTACTGGTGTTCCAATCCTAGTAAATGTTCTATATCTCAAACCACAAATCCCCAGTACTTCTTCTCTTCAAGAAAGACCAAGTAATCAGCTGGCACAACAAAAGAAAAATTGTGACAGACATCAAAGGAGTAAAAGAATTTTGTAGACTCAAATAAGGTCAATCTGCCTCATCAAAATGTGCACTAATAGAAGAGTTGAGGAGATGCATCCCACTCTGACATTATACAAAAAAACAAGATAATTCTATACCCATTATCACAAGCAATGGAAGAGACAATGCAGAACATAACAAAAGACTCCAGTGGTGAGTCAACACTGGCCCTCTTCTCCATCTCTGAGCCTCTGTTCTTCCTGTGGCAGTTCAACCAACAACACCATTGTGCTTCTCCTATCTTGACTAAACCATAAGCAGCCGTTTAGTACAACCTGCCATGAGGCTGGCTCTCTAAAGGTGCATTTCATTTTTCCCTTTCAAATTGCATAATATGGCTTTAAAAGGGAAATATAAAGCAATCAAATCTATTGATGCATACGCTAGCTAATGTTTTCTAGGACTTGGTTTTCTAGTTATCATGTGAGGGGGAGAGTTTTTGAAGTGTGCCACATCAGCAGCAGCATCTTGTGCTGACTAAAGATTAAACAAAATCATTACCCTTTCTCTCGTGTGGGAGTTGCTGTTATGCTGTTCAGTCTCAAGGAAAGCAGCTCCCTGTGGAGCAGGCATTGCACCACGCTCCACATAGGGTTTAGTGCATGTGTTAGCAGAAACAAAGCATATGTTAAATTGCCAAAGGAAGAGGCCAGGGTGAAGGAGGAGGAGGAGAAAAACCATACTTGTCCATGAAAACAAGCTCACCTCCAAGCCCTACTGAAGCCTATGACAAAGCCCCTACTGACTTCAATATAACCTGGATTTCACTCTAGTTTCAAGGTTGGGAGCTTCAAAAAGAGAGTTGAAGAGGTCCTCTCTTCCTGCCCCTCAAGCATACACATGCCCCATAACACTCTATTCAGGTGATTGACTGCTTTCCAGGCATCTTCCTGGAAAGTGGGATATATGGGTTTGGAAAATCCTCAGTCAGAAAAGGCCATTGAACCTCAGTCTACTACATCGTACAAAAGTGCTTTAACCACCAGGTTACTGTGCAGTGCATAAGGTGCAAACCACCAACTTCTCTGGTCCCATTTTAAAAGACAGCATCAGCCAATGCAGCTTTTTATGAAAAAACAAATTATGCTGGTACTGCAATCATACACAAACGCCTCAGGAAACTCCAAAGCAGGAATATCAGTTTATAGATCCCAACTGGACTTAGGCCTGAACTATGTGCTAAGTTGCTCAGCTCTGTCAAGACAGGAACTTTTGAGTAAGCACAAAGGCAGCACTTTAAAGTGAAAAACTGCTGTACCTATAACATTTAGTTACCTGCAAGCTTAGGCAACAGCTGAGCAGGAATTTTGAGGATTATAACTTCAAACTTAGGTGCTTAAATTCTTCTGAAATATTTTTCTTTTGATCTAGCCTAGAGTGATAGGACAACCTTAGACAGAGTCACAACTAAAAAACCAAGTCTCCAGTTTCCAGTCTAATGTCCTATCCCTGTTAGTACTTTTGTTCCTTTGAGAACACTGAATTTCAGCTTTCCAGAATAGCTGCAGGTTACAATCTATTTTCTTCTTCCTATTTCTTGAGATAAAAGTGTTTTAACATTGTTGACACGAAAAGCCCTAACTTTGTCATCCCACCTTGAGCATTTTTTCCATGATAATTTGCTTTAAAAAGAGATTCAAAAGAACAGGCACCAGGGATTCATTACCCATAGTTCTCATTTTTATTCTTATTAGCAGTGCTTGACACATTTTGAGAGGTTCCTCCACTCTCAAATTGAGACACTTCAGTTCCCTCCTTATCAGAGCAGATACCTTTTTTACTTTAATATTTTTTTTAAATCATTTCTTTGAAATTCCCCACTTTCAACAACAAAAATTAAAAAGGTCATTTTTCAAAACTTGACATCAAAACCTGATTTTAATTTTTTATTGAAAAGTGAAAACTAAAAAAAAAAAGAAAATATCAGGCAAAGATCTCTCCATGCCTTACTGCCAGTCTCTGCCGATTACTCATTTTTCCTACTGAAAAAGTAGGAAAAAATACTTTATTTTTCCCTTCCAATTTGCTCACTTTTTTGCTTCACCTCTAATTCTTTTCAGTGAAAGCAGACAGAGCAGGGGATCCACATAACAAAACAAACCTTTAAGTCAATTTTTCTGTACAAAGGTAACATTTATTTCTTTTGATTTTTTTCTACAAAAAATGCTTTTCTTGTTTAACCAGCAATTACATCCTCACCTGTATTTAAGGGCTCTGGCCCATCTCATATTTGAACCTAAAGTTCCCCAAAGTTATGTTGTGTCAGGTCCCTCTCTGCTTTTACTTACAACTCAATTTCCCTTCTTCCACTACACTGCAATTTAAGAACAACCCTCTAGTTACTGACTTCAGCTTTCTCAAAGTGATTCAATTTCCTCCTTACCAGTATGTGATGCTGCATGATCTCTGCAACTCACCTACATGGATCAGGGAGCAAGATGAAATAAAACTGTAGCAGAAAGCAGGGATGGCTAATTAGGAAATTCAATTATAAGCCACTGGTGCCAGGATCACATGTCATTTCAGATAAAGAATTCAGTGACAGGATTCTAGCTGATAATAAGTCAGATGTAGAATAGGCCCTAAGAAAGAGTAAGATTTTATGTAGCTGGATAGGTCAAAGATTGTTATTGATTAGATTCAGCCTTGGGGAATTTATTAGGTGTATTGTGCTCAATATTACTATAAATGTTTATAACAAGATTTTAAGATTTTTAAAAGGGCACAGAGCAAGGAGTATTAAGTTTCTACCATTTTTCAAGGGTAGAATGAGGTGCAGAGAAGCTATCTCCACTGCCTTTTTTCCCAGAACTGTTAGCTACTTGGGCAGATTTATTTTATACAGCCTAGTCATTCAGTATTTGTGGCAGGGTAAATTTACACCTTACAGACTAACTAAATCTGAGATACTCACCCTTTCATAAATTAGCATCTTATTTCAACAGATGTTGAGAAGGTATACATCAGATGCTATTTAATACCTTGCGTCCTGCCTTCTGCCTGACTTGAGACTAACAGCTAACTATGGGAACATCTACACATACAATTAATCTGAAGCAATAAACTCTGGAGCTTACTGGTCCCAGGTGCACTGTTTGAATATGTGCCTGGGACTGCAGCACATTGAGCCAAGTCAGAACAGCCCCAGCTGACAGGGAGCCCTTGGGGGTCAGCCTGTCAACCCAGGGCTGCTCCCCCATAGCTCAACATGCTGCAGAGCAGATGGCTGGGACATCAGGGTACGCCAGTACAGGCTAGCTAGCAGACAGACCCAGCACTGAAGCACCCTCATGCCCCAGCCAGCTGGGGCAGCATCTACAAGCGCACTGCTGCAGAGTAAAAAACTCCACAGCAGGGTAGTACAGTACTTGCATTTACTTTAGAATAATTGATTTACTCCAGCCTGATGGGGCGCACACATAGACGCGCAATGTTTACTGCAGACCTAATTAGTCTCCTCAGCAGTAAACAACTCGTAAACGCACCCCACATCTCTCTACTCAGTATGTGTGCAGGGAAGATCTAATCAATTCCAATTATTAGAACAACATTTTCACCAACAGAACTTGTTCTCAAATAATTTCAGACTATCAGTTTTTGCATCCTGTTTTTTGGTTTACAGGTGCTAGGAAGAAATCACTCAACACAGTTCACTTTGAAATTCAGATTCATAGGTTTCATAGGTTTCATAGGCATTAGGGCTGGAAGGGACCTCGGAAGATCATCGAGTCCAGCCCCCCGCCCAAAGGGCAGGACGTCAGCTGGGGTCATAGGATCCCAGCAAGATAAGCATCCAGTTTCATCGTGAAGGTGTTCAATGAAGGCACTTGAACAACCTCCAGCGGCAGGCCATTCCAGACCTTGGGGGCTCAGACAGTAAAGAAATTCTTCCTTATGTCCAGCCTGAAACGATCTTGTAGTAGTTTGTGACCATTCGTCCTCGTCATCCCTTGGGGCGCTCTGGTGAAACGTTCCCCTAGATACTGGTGGTCACCCCTGATAAACGTGTAGGTGGCCATCAGATCACCCCTGAGCCTGCGCTTTTCCAGGCTAAAGAGCCCCAGGGCTCTCAGCCTGTCATCGTAGGGTCTGCTTCCCTGACCTCTGATCATGCGCGTGGCTCTTCTCTGGACTCTCTCAAGCTTCTCCACATCCTTTTTGAATTGTGGAGCCCAAAACTGGACGCAGTACTCCAGCTGCGGCCTCACTAAGGCCGAGTACAGGGGGAGAATGACGTCCCAGGATTTGCTTGAGAAGCATCTATGGATGCAAGCCAGCGTTTTGGTCGCTTTACTAGCCGCAGCATCGCATTGCAGGCTCATGTTCATCTTGTGGTCAATGATGACCCCCAAGTCTCTTTCTTCCATAGTGCTAACCAACATAGCACTGCCGAGCCTATAAGGATGCTGCGGGTTTTTTTTCCCAAGGTGGAGAACCTTGCATTTATCGGCGTTGAACACCATCAGATTCTCATCCGCCCATTTGCTGAGCCTGTCCAGGTCAGCCTGGATCATCCGCCTGTCTTCTGGTGTGGATGCTTTGCCCCAAAGTTTGGTGTCATCGGCAAACTTGGCCAGTCCGCTTCTGACTCGTGTCCACATCATTAATGAAGATGTTGAACAGTATGGGTCCAAGGACAGAGCTCTGGGGGACCCCACTGGTCACAGGACACCACGATGAGTGACTTCCATCAATTACTACCCTCTGGGTCCGACCCCGGAGCCAATTTTCCAGCCAGTGGATTGTGGGGGACCCAAGGCGACAATTGGCCAGTTTCTCCAAGAGACGATCATGGGACACCAGATCGAAGGCTTTTTTGAAGTCAAGATATATGACATCAATCTCATCTCCCTTGTCCAGGTGATAGGTCACCTGGTCGTAGAAGGAAATGAGATTGGTCAAGCAAGACCTACCCACAACAAACCCGTGCTGGCTATCCCTTAAGATGTTGGCATCGGCCAGTCCATTAAGGATGGCCTCCTTAATAAACTTTTCTAAGATCTTCCCCGGGATAGAAGTCAGGCTGATGGGCCTATAGTTAGCCGGATCCACTTTCCTCCCTTTCTTGAAGATAGGCACCACGTTAGCCTTCTTCCAGATTCAAGCCCATAAGACTCAAAATTTCCCACAGGAAGTTTCTATCTACATGTTCAAGCCATTCCCTCCTCCTTCCCAACTTGAACTGTCATCAAAAAAAGAACCCAGAAAGGAACAACAAAGGAGCTTTTTTAAAATCCTCAGTCCATATTCACCAGACTATCAGAGCTCACCAGGACATTTGCCTTTACAAGTCAGACTTACAACATGGGCTATTTTGAGTTCTTTTTCACTTTGCCTCAAATGTTTTACAAAATTCCAATGACTTAGAATCACAGAAAAAACTGGGTTGGAAGGGACCACATCTAGCTTAACCCTCTACTCAAAGCAGGAACATCCTTGTCTAAGCCAGCCCAGACAACTGTTTTACTAACCAGTTCTTAAGAGCTTCCAATGAGATAGATTCCACAGTCTCTGTGGGCTATCTGTTCCAACAATTAACCATTTTCATAGTGGGAAATTTCCCCCCAATATCCAAACTAAATTCCTTTATCTGTAATATAAGACAGTTGCCTCTTGTCTAATTTCCCTACAGACACAAACAACACTTGATCACCCTCCTCTTTACAGTATTCCATGTTTGTAGGGATGCAGTACTTTATGGTTGTCCTTATTGGATGTCACTGTTGTAGCCTGGGTATACCCAAGGGTATGTCCCGTCCCCAAATGGAAGGGATGAGGGGTCACGTGGTAGTGCTGTGAGAGGGATCTGGTCATCTCTGTATCAGTTCCCTCTATTCTCTATATAGCCAGGCCAGGACAAAATGACTTAACTATTTACAGATTTATTAACAGACATACATATATACACAAAATTATAGTTACAACCTTCCCTGATAAAAAATATGTACAATACAACTTTACATACAATGCTATCTTTAATAAGCAAAGGGAACAGTACAACCACCAGTGGCTTCAAACCCAATGCAGGGCAATAGTGAGTCCTGAAACAAATAAGCAAAAGCAAATACCAACAATCCACACCAGCCACAGGTGAGTAAATAAATCCTAGAACAGGTAAGTGCAGGTAAATACAACAATATCACAAAATAAACAACAGGTAACTATTTATAAATTATAAAACCCATCAACCAGAAATCATTAAATAAGAGATATATACAAATGCTTATGCTCATAAAATAGTGAGCTCATAACAATTCAAATATAACAAAATATAAGACACAGATTGACAAAATGTAAGGTGCTCTTACATCCCTTCAGAGTGCCAATGAGGAATGAAATACCTGGATTTCCTGTTCTTTGATGGGAGCCCTTGCTGCTATTCATCAGGGAGAGGTACAAGATCCCAGGTCCTCCTGCCTCTTGTGGGTTAGGTCAGGACCCTTGCCCTGCAGGGGCCCCTGTTGGCTCCCTTCCTGTGGGTTCCCTCCCCTGTGGGAAACCCCTTTTCCCCTCAACTCATGACTTCTGACATTGCAGGGATGTCTCTGGCTCCAGCTGAGGTGGCTCTCCACTGCCTGGGTTCTCTCTCCCCATGCAGCAACCCACTCGTGGCCCCGTGCACCAACTTGCGCACCGCAGGGCTCATCCTTCTGCTTGGATAGGTTGGAGGCCCAGGCCACTTTGTGCAGCACCGGGGCTTAATCAGCTCTTGGGTCCTCTTGCCTCACTCTGCCTGCGTCAGCTACCTGGCCACATGCCAGGGAATGAGGCTTGAACCACCGAAAGTGGTTCCCAGAGCCCTGACCCAATCTGGGAACCTCTGTACAGTGATCTCTGCACCACTCCGTGACCCCCTTGCAGAGGTTTCAGATATGGACTGCCTCGAGCAGCCCCTAGGGTCTGAGCCCTGTGCACCGCTTTGTGCACTGATGGGGCAGTGGTGTCAATCCCAGCGAGGGAGTCTTTGGGGCTCTTCTGGGCATTGCTCCACCTGCTAAGCAGCTCTTCTCTGCCCCTTCTTCCTGCTTCTCTGTCCCCCGACACATCTGCCGGGTGCTGGGCACTCAGCTCCTTTTATTCTCTTCAGAGGCTCCGCCCCCCCGAAATTCTGCTGTACCAGCAGAGTGCAGTCTCGAACCAGGTTCAAGACATTTTTTTTTTTTTTAATTCTCTCACCCCAAGCAGGGGCGAGGCAAAACCCCTCCCAACAGTTACCTGATTGGTGGATGGGCTCCACCAATCACAAAGAGGATTCTCCAAGCCCAAATGTGCCAGGCTGTATTGGTAAGCCTGCCACACTGTATTTAATTCAGACCGTATTTCAAAATCATCAAGTTCTGCTATCCTATCCAGTTCAGTGATATGATAAGTGTAGATCCAGCTGAAGAGGATTCTGCCCCAGGCCTCAGCTGGAAGTGATGGGGGACTAGCCTGAGTTATCCTCCAGGGCTACGAAAAGAGGACCCCATCCACTGAAGTACTAGAATGGGAGAAAAATAGTTGGCATGGACTAATCATCCAAATATCTTATGCAAGGGTGACCTAGGGTCAAATGCAGTTTGGTACACTGTAAGCTGCTACATATGCAATCTGGTACACTATAAGAGGAAAACATTAATTTGATCCATTGTAAGTGGATACCATAGCTTCACAAAGAAGGAAGAATTGGTGGGGAATGTAGAAGTGGAGGGCAACTTGGGCAGCAGTGACCATGAGATGATTGGGTTCAGGATTCTGAGGAAAGGAAGAAAGGAGAGCAACAGAGTAAAAACCCTGGACTTCAGAAAAGCAGACTTCAATACACTCAGGGAACTGATGGCTGGGATCCCCCTGGGAGGCCAGTCTGAGGGGGAAAGGAGTCCAGGAGAGCTGGCTGTACTTTAACGAACATTACCAAGGGCAGAGGTATTAACCATCCTGATGCACAGGAAGACTAGCAAATATGACAGAAGACCAGCCTGGCTTAGCAGGTAATTCCTAAGAAAGGATGCTCACAAGAAGTGGAAGCTTGGACAAATGACTAGGGAGGAGTATAAGACTACTGATCAGGCAAGCAGGAATGAAATCTGGAAGGTCAAAGTACAACTGGATTTGCACTAGCAAGGGACATGAAAGGTAACAAAGGTTTCTACAAGTATGTTAGCAATAAGAGAAAGATCTGAGAAATTGTGGGTCCCCTACTGAATGGGGGAGGCAACCTAGTGACAGAGAATGCAGAAAAGACTGAAGTACTCAATGCCTTTTCTACCTCAGCCTTCAGAGGCAAGGTCAGCTCCCAAGCTACTGCACCTGACAGCATAGTTTGGGGAGAAGGTGAGCAGTCAACTGTGGGAAAAGAACAGCTTATGGACTATTTAGAAAAACTGGATGTGTACACGTTCATGGGCCAGATGCTATACACCCATGGGTACTGGGGGGGGTTGGTCAATGCAAGTACAGAGCTGCTGGCCATTATCTTTGAAAACTTGTGACAATCCTAAATGACTGAAAAAGGGCAAATATAGTGCTCATCTTCAAGAAAGGGAAAAAGGAGGATCTGGGGAATTACAGACCTGTCAACATCACCTCAGTCCCTGGAAAAATCATGAAGTAGGTCCTCAAGGAATCCATTTTTAAGCACCTGGGGGAGAAGAAGGTCATTAGGAACAGTCAGCATGGATTCACCAAGGACAAGTCATGCCTGACAGACCTGATTGTCTTCTATGACAAGATGACTGGCTTTGTGGATGCAGGGAGAGCAGTGGACAAGATACACCTTCACCTTACCAATGCTTTTTTTTTTTTTTTAACCATCTCCCACAACATTCTCACAAGCAAGCTAAGGAAGTCTAGTTTGAATGAATGGACTGAAAGATGGATGGAAATCTGGCTTGATCATGAGCCAGTAATCAATGGCTTGATGTCTAGTTGGTAGCCAGTATCAAGTGGAATGCCCCAGGGGTCAGTGAGTCCTGAGGCCAGTTTTATCCAATAGCTTCATCAACAAGCTGGAAGATGCTGAGGGTACATGACATCTCAAGTTTGTGGATGACACCAAGCTGGGGGGAGTAGTAAATATGCTGGAGAGCAGGGCTAGGATTCACAGAGACCTAGACAAATTGGAGGATTGGAACAACAACAAAAAATCTCATGGTTCAATAAGGAAAAATGCAAAGTCCTGCACTTAAGACAGAACAATCCCATGTACCAGTATAGGCTGGGGACTGACTGGCTAAGCAGCAGCTCTGCAGAAAAGGACCTGGGGATTACAATGGACAGCAAGCTGAACATGAGCCAACAGCATGCCCTTGTTGTGAAAACAGCATACTGGGTTGCATTAGTAGGAATGTTGCCAGCAAGGGAAGTGATTCTTCAACTCTATTCAACACTGGTGAGGCCACATCTGGATTACTGTGTCCAGTTCTGAGCCCCCACTACAGAAAGGATGTGGACAAACTTTAGAGAACCCAGCAGAGGGCAACAATCATGGTTAGCGGGCTCGGGCATATGGCTTCTGAGGAGAGGCTGAGAAAACTGGGCTTATTAGTTTGGAGAAGAGAAGACTGAGGGCCTAGCAGCCTTTAACTAACTGACGGGTGGTTCCAAAGAGGATGGAGCTAGAATCTGTCCTCAGTGATGGCAAATGACAGAACAAGGAGCAATGGTCTCAAGTTGAGCAAGGGAAGTTTAAGTTAGGTATTAAGAAAATCTCTGTCACTCGAAGGATAGTAAAGCACTGGAACAAGCTACCCAGAAAGGTTGTGGAATCTCCATCCTTTAGAGGTTTTTAAGACCCAGCTAGACAAAGGGTTGGCTGGGAAGATATAACTGGGGATGGTCCTGCTCTGAAAAAGGGGTTAGACTAGATGACCTCCTGACATCCCTTGCAGCCCTAATTTTCTATGATCTGAATCAAAGTGTGCCACCTACATGAACTCAACTGGGAGCTCAGGTAGGTAGCCTTCTCCCATGCAGTCCAGTGCATAGTATAAGACAGCGATGCTCAACATCTCTGGCCCTGTGGACCAAATTAATAGTGCAGGACCAGTCCATGGGCCAAATCCCATGCACAGAGTTTTTCCATGGGCCTGATCCAATGCAGGGTTGGCACATAAGGTTGGTCTGTGGATATGATGCGGTGAGCAAATAAGACCCCACGCACCAGATCGAGCTGCATCACAACACTGTACACCAGATCCAGCCACAGTACAACCCTACACACCAGATCCAGCTGCAGTGTGACCTTATGACAGCACAATCTAGTGTGCTGGCCATGTCATGTGGACTGTTAGGCTCCCCACAGGTGCAAAAAATCAGCAGCGGGGGAATGATAGCAGTGTTAATTGCCCTGGCTCTAGGAGCAACTAACACTGCTACTGCTCCCCTCCTGCCAAATTTCTGGACCTCTGGGGAACTGCACAGGCTGGATGACATGACTCCATAAGCTAGACAGGAAAGGGAACACAACTAATATAGGTTTTTCAATATATGCCTTATCGCAGGGGCGGGCAATTATTTCAGGCAGAGGGCCGCTTATGCAGTTTTGGCAGGCTGTTAAGGGCCGCATGGGTAGCCCTGCCCCTTGACAGGTGCTCCTCCCCTTGACAGGTGCCCCACCCCCTGGTCACCATCTTGGGACCAATGTCCCAATGTCTTGGGACCAACGTCCCAGGGTCAGCACCGGTGGGGCCCAAAGTGGGACACAGGCTGGCAGGGGTCTGTTCAGCCAGGCTGGACTGCACCAGCAGGAAGAGGGGGGAGCTGTCCCGGCTCCATAGAGCCCCTGCTGGCTGGGACCCGGTACCCCTGCCACCCTGCTCTGGGCCCTGCCGGCACTGGACTTGGGACACTAGTGTGGGCCCCATGCTCCCACTGGCTCCTGCAACTACTCACTCCCAGTGCCTCCCAGCCCCGCGGTACAGGCTGGGGGCAGCACACAGCCCGGACCCCCTGCTCACCAGCAGGGAAGAAGCTGGAGTGGAGCATGGGGAAAAGTGGCCCCTCACCCACACCATGGCTGGTGCTCCCAGATGCAAGCACTCACAGCCTACACGGGGCTCTCTGGAGCAGGCACAGGCAGCCCCACGCAGGCTGCAAGCAGCTGCAGTGTGGGGCGCTGGCCATGGGGTGAACGAGGGGCCTTTTTTCCCCGCGCTTGGCGCCAGCTTGTAACCCAGCACCGCTGCCAGCCTGGGCTCCACACTGGCTCTGGGCTCACCCATGGGGGCTGTGCATAGCGGCAGCAGCTGCAGCCCCCCGCCCCGCATGCTGCACCGGGCACTGTTGGCTGCTGCCCCCCACCTGGAGCTCATGCACTGAGCAGCCCAGAGGCAGCGGTGGCAAACACAGCAAGTGGGGGGCCGCAGCTGCTGTCACCACACACAGCCCCGACGGGCAAGCCCGAGCCAGCGCAGGGCCCAGGCTGGCAGTGGGGGTGGGTTACAAGGTGGTGCTGAGTGCAGGGTGGGAAAAAGCAGCCCCTTCCTGCCTCGTGGCCAGCACCCCAAGCTGCAGCTGCTTGCAGCCCGCCTGGGGCTGCCTGGGCCTACTCTGGACAGCCCCACATGGGCTGCAAGTGGCTGCAGCATGGGGCACAGGCCACAAGGCAGGGGAGGGGCCACTTTTCTCTGCGCCGGGAAGGAGCCCGGGGAAAAGCTGAGTGTGGGGAGGGGGAAAAGCAGCCCCTCGCCCACCCCGTGGCCCGCACTCCCTGTTGCAGCCGCTCACAGCCTGCATGGGGCTGCCCAGAGCAGGCACAGGCAGCCCCATGCAGGCCGCAACTGGCTGCAGTGCAGGTCACCAGCCATGGGGCAGGGGAGGAGCCACTCCCCCCCACCTCGTGCTCAGCTTTTCCCCGGGCTCTTTCCCTGCCCAGGGTCCTCCCCTGCCCTTCCCCCCCACTTACCTGACGTTCCATCGCGGGGCAGCTGCATGGTCCCAGGCCAGAAGCCCCTGCTGGGGTTTCCGGCTGGGGGGGGCGAGGCTGGAGGAGCCCTGCTGTTGTTGGACCCCACTGGGCTTCCCCTAGGTCCTACTGCCCTTGGTTCCTGTCATTTTTTACAGGAACCAAGGGCAGATTAATATTAATTTTCTAAATTTTTTAGGGGCCCTGCAGGCCGGATAGAATGGCCACAAGGACCGGATCCAGCCTGCAGGCTGTATTTTGCCCACCCCTGTCTTATCACCTCTCCTTTGGAGGGATAGGAGCAAACAGACTACACTGGTGAATGGTACACAAAAAGGAAAAAGAGCCCTCTTGTACCCATGCTACTGTTTTTGATCATTTCACCAGAGCTACATTTTAGGTAGTGACACCCAAAAGATTATATTTGTAAAGGATAAGAAATGAAGGGACATAAAACTATACAGTGTTGTAAAAAAGAAGTGGGATCATGAGGAACAGCACAGAGTAAGTCCCCTTATCTCTTTCTCTCAGTGGCTTATCCTGGGAGCTATTTAGCTCTCTTCCCAGTAAGCTGCAGACCAATACTAGGTAGCAGCAACAAACAGCCTGCCATGTTGCACCAATCCAATGACCCATCTCTCTCTGACTCATCCTTCTCACATTCTGTTCTTCAAAAATATGCCAATATCACCATTAGCAGGCAGGAGTAGGGATGAGTTTTGCTACCACACTCACCATGTAACAAATTCCTAATCATACCATTGTGCACTGGGCCATCCTAAGGATCTGGGGGAGGTTCAAAGAGATGACTCCTTAGAGAACAGATCCAAAGTAAACTCATTCATTTTATATAAAAGCATGTGAAAGAGAGGGAGGGAATTTTAGCCCCCTCCCTGATCCTACAGAAGTGATTCCCATCTGTTTGTTGCAGTCAGCTCCAGCAATTGGCTTCTATCAGTTTACATGTAAGCCTGTTTTTGCAAGGAAAAAATACTAGAAAAGTCCTTTCTGACAAAAGAAAAGCTGACTTCGTGGACAGAAAGCACATCTGCACAGGTGGAATTTATGTCAGTTTTATAGGCTGATATAAATTACAACAGGATCCAGAGCAGATGGACAACTAACTATTCCAACAAAATAAGCACTATTAAAAAGGCTTACCAGTAGGTGCCAGGAACCTTCTTGCCTGTAGTAGGGGTGAAGTTACATGTTACACTTAGACCATACAAAAGCATCTACACATTAAAGCTCACTAACTAGTGTTAAATGTCCTCTGGAGGTACTGACACAAGTGACATTTTGTCCCGCAATTAACCACCAAAAGGGCACAGCTGTAGAGTGCTTTAAAGGGCCTGATGCAGTGACAATCTGAACTGTCATTACATAAGGGCTCAAATGAAGGTGCTCCAAAGCAAAGCACCTTCATTAACTTGTGTCAGCATGTGCTGGGAGCAGGGCTGGGCTGATGAAACCCAGCCCTGTTCCCAGCACTGTTTTCAAAATGGGAGTAGGGGAAGGGAGCAGATGGAGCTCGTTCTGGGGATTGCCCAGTCAGCAATGGAGAGTGCGGTGGGTGGATTGGAGTTGGGGAGGGGGCTCCACCTTGCAGGGACTCCAATCCCAGTCCCCCACTGGGCTGACTTCCCGTCCCCAGGAAAATTCAAAACAGTGTCAAAACAGCCTTCTGTTTCAATGGAATGGAACAGAACAGCTGTTTCGACTCGAAATGAAATTTGAGATGAAACACTGTTCCCTCAAACTGTTGAAACACAAGGCGAAATGGAACGGTGCTGTTTCGCACAGCCCTAGTATTTATCCTATCATTTCTGAAAGAACTGCATCTGTCTTTTCACTCACAAATACTCTTTGGCAGTACATGTGTTTGGACATGTTTATGATGGAGGGTGTGTCAGAGCTGTACCATCCCAGACAGCAGTGCATTGTCACTTGGTGTCAGAGTCTTCATCAGCACTGGGAGGGGGGTGGGTCATAAGTGCAATGGTGGTGCTGTGGTAACCAAGGAAGCTGGGGGGCACTCCATGCATCTCGAAGGGGGACAACAAGGAGGCCTCAGACAAGTGGGAGCAGAACACCTGTGGTAGATGTGTCAGAAACAGTGTCCTGGGGGCCATGTGTTCAGCCATCGTCCACAGGTATGAGGACTAGTGGGGGGCTCCTGCAAGGTCAGAGTAAAGGTCCTGGGTCACAACAACCATGCCACTGGAGCTTTCCCCCTGGTCCTGCATGCTGTGGTCTGTATACCTGATCATGCCCCCGAAGATGTCAAGAGAATTCAGATCCAGCTGTAGATGCACCTTTGCTCCTAGATCCTGCAATGATCTGGGGACCAGTGCCAGTGGCCCAGAGTTCTTGGGGACCACCGTCAGCAGCAGACCTTGGGTCCCTTGGCTCCTAGGGACCTGCTCCTGGGCATCCAGTTGTCTCATTATGCCAGGGGCTTCCTACACCTCCTCCTGTGGTGAGGTCCATGCCAGTGACTCTTTCTGGCCCCCAGTGGTGCCAAGTGAGTGCAGAGTGACAATCGAACAGTCCATGGTGAGGAAGTAGGACAGCTCTTCACAAAATGACATGCTGTGCCTCGTGCCCCCAGACTTTTGCTGGGTATCATTCACAAGCTTGTACTGAACCTTCATCCATTTCATCTTGGCCTGGCACTGTACCCAGGCCCTGTTGCAGCCCTGTGTTTGTATCTGTTGGAAAATGCACTTGAACACATCCCTATTGTGGTACCCTTTGTGGAACTGGTCCTGGGTCTCCTGCTTACCTCAATGGTGATGAGATCTCTCATTTTCCCATGGCCTCAGTTGTGTGACCAGGGTTGGGTACTGGAGGTGGATGGAACAGGTTCTTTCATGATCTGCAGTGGTGCCCATGGGTTCTGCTGATGTTCCAGCTGTGAGAAGGCAGATGGATAGATATATGGATGGATAGAAGGAACAGTGGATGCATGTCCTGGTGCATGACTCTCCCGCTTAATCCAGCTGGGTGCAGTCCTTGCTCCAGAGTGACTGGGGCTCCACTGACCGGGTCACCCCCATGACCTCAAATTTTCCAGGGGCTTCCAGCAGATGCTCTTATGATGCTGGCAATGCCCCATACCTCAGCCTGGAAATTTCTAGTGACTGCTATCTGCAACATCAAGGTAACTGGCCACACCCCACCTGCTCTTGAATTTTCTAGGGATGTCTGCCAGCTTGCCCCAGCTTGGATGTTCAGCATTCTCCTGCCTCCCCTGGCCCTAGTACTGTGGGACTCTAACTGCAGGCCAAAAAACCTTTGCAGCACCATAGGTGCATATGCCCCAGGTACCTGCTAGGAATACCTGAGCCTCAGAGGTCACGGAATCACCTCTGTGCAGGCCCAGTCCTGGTGTTCTTTGCCCCGCCATCCCGACTTACCAGCTCCTGCTTGGGTGGGTGAAGGATTTATGCCTGCATCCAGGTCACAGGGTACCTGGGTCTGGCCTCGGAGACATGGTGGGTGGGTGGGTGCCAGAGTTGGGACCCATACAGCACCATACCTAGACTCCTGGCAGCCCCAGGTAAACTTTTATCTCTGGCAAAGGAGGTCCCAATACTAATAGTAAAAACATTACCATTTGGGGGGCCCTTTTCTGTCCGTTCCCTGGGCAGCCACCCAGTTCGCCCATGCCTGTGTCTGGCCCTGCATCCACGGGGCTATGCCTGAGCACAGGGCCATGGGGGTCCTTGGCTGGGTGTGCAGGTGCCAAGATTGGGGTATGTGAGGCTGTGCCTGAGCATTGGGGTTCTCCTGGGCTCAGTATTGGGGTCTGCATGTACGTTGTGGAGTCCTTCATGACAGGCTGTTGGGAGTGCCAGGGCATGGCCCAGGACCCAGGGTTCTGGTGAAGAACATAGATACCTCACTACCCCCTTTTGCCTATTTATGGCTGACAGGTGACTGGAGGCAGGGCTGAGAAGAGGGGCTGTTCTTGCTCAGTGCTGGGACAGCCCTGGGGCAGGGCCTGCTGGGTACTCAGTCAGAATATCCAAGTACAGGCCAAGTGCTAGCACACCTTC
This sequence comes from Alligator mississippiensis, assembly GCF_030867095.1. Taxonomy (NCBI): domain Eukaryota; kingdom Metazoa; phylum Chordata; order Crocodylia; family Alligatoridae; genus Alligator; species Alligator mississippiensis. Next base: position 49,188,011 of record NC_081826.1, read on the forward strand.
CTGCGAGGGAGAGGAACCAGGGTCACTAAGCAGGCTGAGATGCCAGAGGAACCAGAATCAATAGGATAGAGTCCATTTGATTCTATCTGTGGAAAGATGTATTACTAACTGGAGCAGCACAATTCCACCGTGATGCAAGAATATGAAGTAATTATGCAGGGTAGAACAACAATACCTATATAAACAGGGGACTCAGATGGAAGAACAGTTCCTTTCTGGATCCCAGTCTCTTCAGGCATCATCTAGCTGCCGAGATGCTTTGACTGGCACAGTTCTGGGCCTGCACAAAAGCACAACTCCAGTAATTCGGGAAAACTTAAGATCGAAGAATAAATATCCCTGAACCATTGGGTTTTCTCATTCATGGACTTCTTATTATTTTATAAAAGTAAGTAATTTAGATTGAAGACTTGTATTTTGATCTGTGTGCATTAAAACATTACAACAGAAAATATATCTCTTTATAGAAAATAGTTGTAACCTTCCTCCTTCAGGCCTCTGCTTTTCCACATTCAGTCCCCTTCTGCATGTTTGTTAGGCTTCCACATTTCATTTAACTTTGTGGAAAACAATAAATATTAGATGGGGTGAAAGTTACATGGTCACATTTATAGCAACTAAAAAGCTATAGAAACCTTACAAATATTGCAGTCATTCAAATGCTGAATAGATTCAGGCTTCAAAAGGGAGGAAAAACTATTCTTTGAAATAAATGAAGGGGTATGTTCTGAGTTTTTTTAAGAGTAAAAATGGATATTGTAAAGTCATCAGTTCTTGAAATAATCTCTCTGACTGCAGATGATACATTATTAATGAACTTTGAATGTCCTCTGCCAGTATCTAAAGACAGCACCAAGCAGCTCCAAAAATCCTTAAACCTTTTAGGTTTCACTATAAATACAGCATATAGTAAACACTGGTCAGAGCCAACATAGCTAAGAAGCTAATTGGATACAGACTATCTGTCTTGCCTGCTGTACCGTTAATCTTCTTACTTAACAGCACATCATGATGTTCAATTAACTGAAGTGCTTTTAGTGTGTTCAGTAGATGATAAAAATAACTAAACTGCTCTAGTACATAAAAGAACACCAAATACTGGAGCAGGTTAATCACATCTTCGCAATCATTGGCATGCAGAAAACAGAAGATGAACCTGTAGTCCCATTTGTACCGGTGTTCAGGTTCAAGTTGGCCTGCTTACCATTTATTATGTTGTGGCATATAAGGTTTTTTTCTTTTCAAACATTTATTTCATTAGTCACAGCCTAACCCAATATAACATTCATTAGTCACAGATGTCAATAGTTATTAAACAGGTTCCCAAAGGCATTTTTCCTCCTAATATCTGTTACATTTCTTTCTCATGCATTTTAATTATAAATTAACAGCAGCAAAAATATTAGAACTGAAAGAGCTAAAACACTTTACTTCCCATCACCTTTGAAAAGGAAAACCATGTACTTCTGCAGAAATTCTTCATTGAGACGCATATTATTTCTTTCAATGAATGTACCACATTAATTGTATTATATTATATATGGTAAAGACCTACTGCAACAATAATCAAGGCACAATGTTAAATATCCTATCATTTTTTTTTTAATAATTTTTTTTTTTTCTGAGGTACTATTAGCTCTGCAAGCAGTTCACTTGTCAGGTGTAATTTGTATGCAACTGATTAAAGGATTCTTACAGTAGCCATTTTAATCTACTTAGAAAAGCCAAAACAGAATTTACTAATAATTTGCCCTTCTTGAAAATATGCTTTAGTCAAATACAAGTTGTGGATCTCGATACAGGGATAACTGGGTAAAATTTATGGGCCTGTGATACCAAGTCAGATAAGACCAGGGGTTGTCAACCAGGGGTATGTGTACCCCTGGGGGTATTTTGAAATGTCCCAGGGACTAGACGGGGGGGAGGGGCAGGCGGGCAGGGACAGAGTGCTGCCACCCTGTGCTGCTGCCTCACAGGAGCTGGGGTGGGGAGAAAGCAGGGCCGCACAGATGCTGTGCTGACGCTGCTTGCCATGCCCCTGCTTGGCATCCAGCCACTCACCACTCTCCACCCCACACCCCAGGGTACTTTTACTAAAAAGGGGGCCCCTGGGGGTACACATTAAAAAAGGTTGGACTATCCCCTGGACTAGATGACAGAATGCTCCCTTCTAGTACTAAACTGTACATACGTAGGTAAATAGGGACTGACCCAATGTAGTTCTATAGATGTCTGGTAAAGACTCTCTATAAAATTTAAGTGGGCTATTTCTGTAGAATGATAACCTTTTATATATTGAAGTCGTCCTACAAAATTTATAACATAGCTATCATTTTCTTTGAAAAATATCTGAAGTCCAGAAACTATTAGAGTTATCATAGTCTATCACTGGATGTTTTAAAAGCAGGCTGGTAAACACTTGGCTGTAATTGTTTAGACAGGGATGATCCTGCCTTGAACCAAGGGTTGGCTAGATGACCTGAGGTCCCTTAGAGTCTTATTTCCACTATGATTCTTTAACTATTGCCAGCAAAGACGTTTTACCAGACCGTACAGCTTGGGATTTCATTTGGAAATTTTCTCACTTTCTCCCATTCAACTGTAACATTCCCCTCTTTTTATCCAAAAGGCATTAATTTGTTCAACTGAACACAGAGTTAAGAGGACAGCTAACACTGTTGTGTCATTTGTACTTAGATAAGTGTACCGTGATTGCAGAGGAATGCATCTTGGAGAGCTCATATAATCTGTGTAGATGGTGCAGCATCAGGATTATTGGTCAATTAACCTCTTTCATTTTCCAGTTAGACTACTGATGTCTTTATGACTAAAATGTTGACCTAAATGCAAAGTTATAAATTAAATGTTAAATACCCAGGTTGTAATAGGCAATATAGGACATCACTTTTTTCCAGCCAGGAGATAATCATTCCTTTGCATTCATTCATTAGAAATTTAAAGTCTCTAGGCACAATTTTAACTATGGAACTAGAAGTAACTTACTGTATGACATAAAAGAAAAAAGTAGTAATAGTGACAAGAGCAGTCACTTGGACAGCCTGTCTGTATAGGGAATTACTTTAAGCCATTAATCAGAACTAAACCCTTATTAAATGTCTAATTGGCTTGAATAGCAATGTCAAGAAAAGCCAAATGCTGTACCTGTTGATGATAAGAGTTGAAGAGGTTTTGAAACAATCTTGTGGGCAAGATGCTTAATAAACTAAGATTAATATTCAATGCAGTGAAGCTGAAGCCAGAGGAGAAAGTGTTCAAAGAAGAAGAGGCACCTGAAGATCCACCAACCCAATCTCAATCATCCAGAGAGCAGGTAGAGTCTTTATTTTCCATGGGTCTATCATTGCTATATTAGCATTTGGTAATCATTAATTTAAGTAGGTGTAGTAATAGCCAGGGGCTAGACTTTCTCAGTACAAATAATGACTGATATTCAGTACAATAATGTTCTAAGTGACAATTGCCTTTTAGGTTTGTTCTTTATTTTTCCTTACATTTTCTTCACAATAACATTGATTGATTGCTAGCTGCTTTCAGGCCTGTCCTGAAGGATTACAAAGCTATATAAGGTGCTGGAAAGACTGAGTCGCTTAGTGTTTGTAGCTGTGATGGTTCAAGAAATATTTATGCAAGAGACAAAGATTTTTTAGGTGGCATTTTATACTGGACAAACTATATATAATTGGGAGAGATGTCAGGCAACCTTTTGAACACAAAAGGTACCTTCTTCGGGTACCTACCTCAGGAACCTCTGCTTTTATTAAGTTTAAATATCTGTTTACATCATGAACCCTACTGAGGTAACCCATTTCTTCCCATAAATTAAATGCTTAGCCAAGCATGCTGACCACTATCAAACTAAAACAGGCAAGTGTTACTCTGGAGGGCATAGACAGACAAAACAATTGAAACATTTCAAGAATGTCCTTGATTGGGAATCACTTCACAACTGTCCCAGGTCAGAGGTGTCCCCATGTACGGTGCCAAGGGTTCCCAGTAGAATCGTCACATTTTAGGCATTGCAATGTTGTCAAACCAACATCAGGGGTGTTAGCAAGTACCCAAACCCAGCATCTCTCACAGGGGGGAGTACCTGGAGTTGCCCCAGGATTCCCCAAGCAGGGGAGGAAAACCTCACCTGGCTGGATGCCAAGGAAGATGCCAATTGCCCAAAATTGCAATTTTTTACTCGCCCTTCTGACTAGAATGGTATTCAGTAAAGACCAACCTGGTTTAATAAAGACCATTCCTGACATCTGTGTAAGACCCTGACTAGAGGTGCACAGGAGTATGTAGGGAGGCACAACCTGGACTCCACTCCTGGCAATGGACCCCATTCATTGGCCCCAGGCTGATTTGGGCAGAGGCCAGGTTGGGGAGGGTGCCTATACCCCTGGTTCTGTGCTCTCATGGGTTGGGTGCTCCAGGAATACCCCAAGGACTCAACAGCTTTAACCGGACATTCCCTTGAAAGCCATTTGGTTCATTTCAGTTGCCAGCAATGAACGTCACTGAGAGAGGCCCCAGGCTGATTTGGGGTGGCAGGTGAGGTATGGGTCACACTATATTACAGCGTACTTTGGTTGGTTGTATTTACTATCAGCAACTATGGCTAATAGAATCTTATATTGTATACTGAGACTATGTTCATTTTTCTCACAGAGCTTGTTTGGTATTGTAGAATTTGAACTGTTATTTTTTAGCTGATTTGATCTCCAGAGAAGTGCTACTGAATTTTTAGTTGGCCTTACAAATGAAAGAACAGGTTTTTCTACATTATGATCTTTTCCCCCCACGCCCATGCCAGATATTGGTAACCTAGAGGTAGTCACTATACTACTTACAAACAGCATCTAAAAAGATTCTTCAGAATTATACTCCTTTGGGGAAAGTTTTCCACTGTAGGATTCCAGTTCTCTTTATTCCGACAATCCAGGTTGGAATACAGTTTCTCTAAGGACAGACCTGCCTTACAGTGGATTCATATAAAGAAAGAAGGGCCAGAGGGCAAAATCCAGACTCAGTCACAAATAAGGTACAGCTATAAAAAGGTCATAGAAACTGTAAAGTGCTCATGACCAAAAAACTTGGCACTAGGTAAAACACACATGCAAGAAGTATACACTAGACAAAAAAAGCATACACTTCTCTAGCTTTAGGCACATATTCACATACACCTTATTTATTCAAATAGAAGATGATCTTGATTATAAGTCAACCCCTCCAATAATTAGATAATATATATGGAAAATTCATAAATCTGTTATAATTTCACAGGTATAGAATCTATGTATTGGAGGTTTGCATTGAATTTGTCCCCCTCCTGCTGGAAAAGCAGGGAAAATAAGTCGCGGGAGCCAAGTAGCCCTTTACTTTCTGCTTCCCCCAACTTTTTCCCCTGGCAGGACCTTCCCCCCCACTCCTTACTGTCAGACCCTGCTCTCCCTGAGTATATGGATGTGAGAAGCAAATTTAAAAACAATAACCTTGAAATTAAGCATGGCTGTAGCAATCTGCATATACTACCATGCACTGAGTTTATCCAGAATTGATGCATATTACCATGTTTTGAAATTGGTGCAAATTTTAGTACAGGTACTCCAGAAACACACTTTTGAGCAGCACTTTGGTGCCTATTTATACTGATAATGGTCCAAAGCCAAAGGCTCATGATTTACCACATAGTTCATTGAGCTGGGCCCCACAGATTCAACAGCATTTCAAGTCATGGTGACCCCACAGCTCAGCGCTGCTCAGTATGTGTGTGTACTTGTAGCAAGCTTTGCGCTCCAGGGCACCACAATGCCCCCTGGTGACCATGCAACCCTTTTCCTGCTCCAGCTCTAGGGTGCAATCCCCTTCTCACTCACCTGCCACACCTCAATGTATTCGTTTGATCAAGAAGCTACCTAAGGGTCCTGGAGTGAACCCCAGTACTTCTAGTAACCAGCAGGTCCTTTCCAGACCCCACTGGTCTCAAGTCTTACCCCTCCATCTAAATGGGCCCTCCTGACCCACCAAACCCCCCACCCCGGCCACCTGTAGCCTTAGGGGTTATGACGTGGCTCCAACTGACCCTTGGCCCCATACCCATGCCTCACAGATATTACTGTGTAATCACTCCCTTGTTGGGGCCTCAGCCTTCTCGGCCTCCACCCCTCTTCTTTTGCTGGGCTTTCTAGCTCCAGTCCATTGTATCTGACCAAGTTTCTGGGTTCCAGCCTGTCTCTCTTACTTGGATCCTGGGCCCACTGGTCCTGGTGTCAGTTCTTCTTGGACACTCTTGACCCTGTCCTTACCCTGCTTTGGGCAACAAGCCTGCTCTGGCTCTGTCTGTCTGGGCTCCCTGGGCCCATCTCTGCCCTGCCCCAGACACTCTCCACCCAGCTTGGGTGCTAAGCCTACCATGTCCATGTCTCTCCGGGCTTCTGGCCCTTTCTCTGCCCTGCTCTGGGCTCCGAGCCTCCTCTGGCTCTCTTTGCCTGGGTCTCTTGGCCCTGCTCAGCTACTTCCTGAGCTAGGCTACCCTCCCCCGCTCTTGGCTGCCACCTGCTTTTGACCAAAGCCTATTCCATGTCCTGGGCCCCGAGTCCCTGGTGGGCTCAGGACACCCACATGCACTATTGGGACCTCCACCAAGCCCTGACAGTCCTAAACCCAAACCATCGGATTGAACTGTAACAAAGGAATAAGCACATTGACCTTAACCTAAGCAAAACCAGGGCCGAAGCCAAACATCAACAATAGCTTACCATCAGAGCAGCCATACCTAGCCATACATAACAGAGCAATGAGCGAGTATGATGGTTGTAACATGAGTTATGTGCAGAGCAAGAGTTAATTTGTGTGTTCCAACAGGAGGCCTTGAGTCTTATCATAAAGCCGGCGTTTAGCCAGACTGTTCCTTATTATGACACTGCTTTTCTACTGTAGGAAAAAAAAGCAGTTCACAGTTTAACCATTAGACCTTGTGCAGTTTGCACAAAGGATCATGAAACATTTTTACCACAATAGCAAGCCTTCAGTGCATTACTTGCATCCTTAAGGGATCCCAGGTGTCAGCAGAGCCCCTTCCTGCAGTCCGTGGCTAGGAGCTTCCCACTCCGTAGCTTGCTAAGCCAGCCTTCCTGACCTGGCTCAGGCCTGAGGCTTATACACTGCCTAGGCCAGGGGCGGGCAATTATTTCAGGCGGAGGACCGCTTATTGAGTTTTGGCAAGTCATCGAGGGCCACATGACAGGCAGCCAAGGCAGATAAATATTAATTTTCTAACATTTTTAGGGGCCCCACAGGCTGGATAGAATGGCCCGATGGGCTGCATCCAGCCCACAGTCTGCATTTTAACTGCCCCTGGCCTAGGCCCTGCCCCTTCCTGCCAGGTGAAGGCTGACTACCATGGCAGCTTGTGATTGCTGCTCCAACAACCACCCTGCTGCACAAGCTAGGCTCTGCCCTACTGGCCTATTTCCTTAACTGCGCGTTCCCTGGCAGCCAGCTCCACCCAGGCAGGGTGCTCCTAACTGGCCACAGGTGCACCCTTTCACTCTAATGGGCAGCTCCCTGCCTAGGCAAGAGTGTTTCTTTGCTGCCTTCCTTCTTGGAGCTAGCCCATATATAGCTGTCTGGGCTCTATCTCTTGCCATTTCTCTCACTAAAGTAACAGGAAGCTCCCTGTTACAATACTCCACGTAACCCCTCCCCCCCACAAAGGATCCCTGTGATAATTAGCCCTCACTCATGCTTGAAATTGAGTGTCTTTGTCACAAGTCCTGAGATGCTCCAAAAATGTATAAACAGATAAGGTGCAGGGCCACCTGTCCAGCTTCAACCTCACAGAGGGCAGGGCTACACTAATCATATGCACCAGGCTGAGAAAAGGTCTGACAAATTTTGGGTGAACGGTATGCAATGTCATAGTTCACCACGATTGGAAAAAGAGGCAGTGGGGAGGGGGACTGTGCTTAATGGGCACTGCCATATGTAGGCTGCACTGACCTGTTTTTGTGGTGGGCTCCCATCAGCATGTTTGTCCCTTCAGCATGTTTGCCCAATGCAGATGTGGCAGGTGTGCACTGTTATTAGGTATGTTGGTGCTTAGCTATGCTCTAGTCTATGTGCTAAAATCATTTTTAGTATCTGGACCTAAGATATTTACCCAAATTGAACTGCCCTAAACACTCTTACTCTCTCTCTAGTGAATACCTTCAAGTTACTATAATATACCTCCCACTATTTAGTTTATTTATAGACACCCATACCAAAACAGTGAAAATAAATGTCACAGATGTGCAGATGAAGGACAGAAAATGAAGATAAGTAATGCTTTTTTCACACATTGCTATGCCTAAACCTTACATTTTTTTTAAAATACATCTGAAGTACTTCTGTTCGTTTCCTTCAGGGGAGAAATAAAAATAAAGAGGAACAACAGAAAGCCATGGCTGATAATACCACACAACCAGAACCAGCACAACAAGGTCAGTAGTATTCTTTTTACCTAAACTCCAACAAACAAAAGGTCAAAAGTCCACCTGAATTTGCATGGACCACTAGGGTAGCATAGTTAAAGCACAGTAGTTTCTATAGCAAACAGCACCCAAAGGATCCAGCAGCCTTTAACTCCCTAGCCTGAATGACCAGATGCCCACTACAGAATGGTATTCTTTACTGATACTATCTTCTCTGGCTTCTCCTTCTACTTCACTGGCCTTTTAGGATGCGTCCATACATGCAAGCACGTGCGCTTGCAGCAGCTCAAATAGAAGTGGTGCAAATTTGAGCATGGGCTATTTTCCTCAGTGCACATGCCCACACATGCACTTTGGTGTGGGGCAAATTGTGCCACTTGGGGCAAAATAACCCTGCCTGGCTCCTCCCGGATCTGCAGCCAGAGGGAGCTAGAGCCTGGGGCTAGCACCTGTGCTGTCCCCAGCAGTATAAAAAGCTGCCCTGTCCTGGCCCCAGCAATATAAAAAGCTCCCCTGTCAAGTAGCTCAGGGCTACTCACTCTCAGGAGCTTCTGGGGCCCGGTCACTTGGTACCTGCAGACACTACCCCTTGTGCCAGCTGGACTGCTGCGGCAGCCCTGTGAGTTCCCTGCACCCTTTACCCACTGCACCAGTCTGGCAATGGGGGCTGCTGCCTGGCTGTGACCTGCTGTGCACCTGCCAGACTGGGATGGGGACTGCACAGCCAGTAGAGGCATCTGCCCCTCTGGGCCAGCTGCCAGTGGATTGTGGCTGCAAAGCTGGTCTTTGTGTGGTACTACTGCCATGTGTGCCCCCTGCCCGGCCATCTGGGCAGCTATCACCCAGAAGATGTTCTGGGTGTGGTGGCCGGCTTTGAATTGTCAAAGCATGTCCTCCTGGCCCCATTTGGCCAAGCGGTCAGCCACAGCCAGCTGGGTCCAAGGTACCACCTCTGAGCAGGCAGGGTCCTGCCACTGGCCTCCCTAGCAGGAATTTTGGTGTTCACTATTGGAAAACGGAAAAATCCCTGATAAAAAAAAAAAAATCCCAAAGTCACTCTGTAAAATACCCCATGTTCTTCCACAATTAAAACAAAAGACCACTATATATGTAGAGAGTGAGAGACAGAGAGACTGATCAGTTGGGCAATGTTCTATTGATATATCTACAGTGTTAAAGTAATGTGGAAGCTTACCAGTGTCTTTATCATCATAATAAAGTGAATTTTAAATACCTATATTTTTGCTACCCCCCACAGTGCCACATCCCCCTCACAGAGGTTACAGCCCCTACAGCAGGGGCCAAAAGGCCCCCGCAGGGGCTACCACCCCCTCCTACAGGGCCCACATGCCCCACCCCAACTTACTCCAACAGCCCCCAGGATTGCTGTCCTGCCTAGCCCCATCCCTCACCAGCTAATGCAGCCCCCCATGGCTGCCCCACCCAGCCCCACCCCCTGCTCCCCTAAACCTCCCAATGGCGGCCCTGCCTGGCCCCACCCCCCACTTGCACCCCACAATGGCTACCCACCCCCCACCCCAGCCTCCAGCACTTTAAAAAAAATAAAAAGGAAAAAAAAAAGCCTCTACTCACCGGCAGTAGCAGGGGCTATAGGGGCTCTGGGGCCTCCTGGCAGAGCCTCCCCAATGCAGCACAGGGCAGCAGAGCCTGGGCTGGGGCTGCTGCTGCTGCGGTTGTCACCCAGCTCCGCGCTGTGCAGGGAGGGGGCCCAGTGACCACAATGGCAGCTGCTCCTGCCGGTGAGTGCCAGGGGGGTTGTTTTGTTTTTTATTTGCCAGGATGCTGGGTGGGGGGCAGCAATCAGGGGGGGAGGTCAGGGGGCTGGGTCTGGGCAGGGCAGATGAGGCCAGGTGGGGCAGGGATCTGGAAGGGCAGGGGGAGTGGGCAGGGCCAGCAGGGGTCCCCCCATGGTCCCCTCCCCACTCCTCCAGCCCCCCCCCCCCGCTTACTTACCTGCAGCGGAGCCTGGGTCCAGCTCCCTGCAGCTGGCACGCAGCCTGCCCTGCACAGCAGGCAGCATGCTTCAGCACTAGGGCAAGGGCCAAACCATAGAAATTCTCTGACTGCTCCTAGAGCATCTCTGTGGAGGACCCAGCCTCCAAAGTTGCCTCAGGGCATGGTCCAGGACTGTGCCCTGCCCCACTTTTTTCTCTACACATTTTTTTTTTTTTACCCCTGGATATCCAAGGGTCTAATTTTGCCATTCCTGCACATGCCTCTTGCAGTGTCTCAAAGGAGTCTGAGATGCTGCAAGAGGCACATGAAGGCTCATTTGGATGTACCCTTAGAGTCTTTTTCAACCACCCTTCTTCTCCAGTCCTCCTCTGTTCTTAGCCCTTTTTTTCCTTTCTTTGAATCCCACATTTAAGTGACTTTCCTACTTATATGGATTTAACTAATACTGAAAAGTAGCAACTCTCCAATTCTCTCTCCAGCCCAGACCTCTTACATGCACATCATCCTCATTCTGTTGTCTCCATTGTAAAGCTTAGGCATTTAACAGCATCTTTTCTATGTGTCCTTATGGTTATGTTTCATTTACAATGGGAGCTTGGGCACAGGCCCTCTCAATTCCTGAGTTCTGGATTTGAATCACATGTCAACCACAAAGAAGAAGAAAACAAAATGTTAGCACAGTCCATTACGGACTTCCACTTGTAACCCAAATTCACTGAATAATCTGGTTTTGTTGGCAACCTGTATTCAAAAGTTGTGCAGGCTTGGAACATAGAAGCAAAGGTAATTGGGACTGAGGAAGTTTGGAAGAACAACAAAAGGAATTTTCACAATATTTATTGTGTGATTTTTAATAGTGTTACTACTCCCTTCTTTTCATAACAAAGAGCTCTTCAAAAAGAACGGAAAAAAAAATCAAACAATTCCTGCTCTGAAATAATTCTAGAACTAAGCAATCAATTAAAAACAAAATATGACATGAATTAAGTCTAGCAATAAGTACCCAATTGAAAAACAAAACTGACATGTTGCGTGACACTTTAGCCATTCTAAAACAAATGCTATCCCAGGGCAATGTGAAATACGGAAACAGGAAAATTCCTCTTTTGCCATCCAAAAGCTGATCTAATTTTTGACAGATGTATTTAATGCAAAACCCTATTCATTAGAATATCAAGTTTCCATTTTTCTGTTAAACAGGGCAGCATGTAACGGAACTACCTCATCAAATGTATTCCCTCTGTATAAGTGTGTTTCAGCAGTGGAACTCTTCAATTCACCCAGTGTTTTTACGTTCTACTCCCTTTATCCATAATAATCTGGAGGTTGTCTAAGGTTATATATTCAGCCAGCTTCTACTTTTCTGCATTCATATTTAAAAGCCAAACAGGTAGTTAGGTGTGCAGTCTGTGAAATGTATAGCAAATATGGAATTTTATACATGTGATGAACTCATGATTGTACACAGACTGGCATCACAATTGTCAAGAGAACAAACTTGAATACCAGCACCATAAATGTAAGTTCATAGCATTGTCTAAGCTAAAAGAGTAAAACTCTATTAGCTGTAAGTAGCTGACCTGAGGAAGGGTAGGTATCTTGTGCCCAAAAGTTTGCCCTAAAATCTCCCCCAACTATGCAGTTGCTCCAATAAAAAATAGCAACCCCCCCAAAAAAATCCTTGTCAGACTACTTTAGTCTCTGTGGGTAGTTGCTGGAGTCAGAAGAAAAATGAGAAAGTCTGTGGGAAATCACACAGTGAAAGAACAGGCACTTGGCACTTCGGATTTATCTGTACAGGCAACCCCCACTTCACGCTGTTTCACTTAGCACTATTTCCCTATAACACTCATTTGAAATTGATACCCAATTTCACTTAGCGCTCAGCGAGTTTCATTATAACACTCACAGTCACCATCGTGGGTCATTAAAAACCATTGCGGTCGCCATCTTGGGTCGTCAAAGACTTTTGGTTTCTCTTAACACTTGTTTCACTTAATGCTCAGTTCTTCAGGAACCCATTAAAAGCACTAAGCAGGGGTTGCCCGTACTGACTACAGGGAACAAATGGACACCATGGCAGGGCAGGATATTGCCAGGTAAATAGAAACTAAAGGTTAAGCTGAGAAAATATCTTCTGGGCTGTCCAATTTTTAGACAGGGCTTCTTTATAAAAATAAAATAGACTACCAGAGTCTCTGACCTCATTGCCTTGGTGCAGATGAACAGTCTTTAAAAACAAAAATTGGCAGGGCTCTGGAGTCTCAGCACAGTTCCAGACAAAGTATGTGGACCCCTGCACCTACCAGCATATCCTCCTGTAGCCAGAACCAGCTGCCAGTTTCCTCTGCCTCCTGGGACAGTATAATGTTCCCAGCCCAGCTGGCGACTCACCAGGATGCATATTTAGAACTTTTTTGTGTTAGCACTTGACTACTGACATCATTCAAGAACACCTAGTACATTCGCCTTCCTTGTTGGCTACTTCATTCTCTTAGTTTCTTTATATAACTACCTTGCTCTATAATTAATTCCCTGCATTTTGATCCATAACTAATGCTCTTCATATCTGAGTTGCTCTGTAATGAATTCTCTACATAACTGATCTTCTCCATAATTGATTAATTCCTTAACTGATTCCCTGCATCTATTTATCTGCTTAACTAATTCTGATTCACCTAATTACAGATTCTCTGCATGATTGATTCATATTCCTGTAGTTCCTTTGCATATTTATGTGCCTGCTATAATTGATTGGCTATACAAATACTTAACTAGTTTTTGGCCCTATTGTTCAGTAGCCCTGTTAATGGAATCATAGAACAAATCAGGACCAATCATCACTAGTGTCTACCCACTGCTCATTCTCTCCACTCCTATTCTCTGGATCATGGACCCTTCCCTCCTCCTTCCAGCATCTGATTTCTCTTACCCTTTTCCTCCCTAGGTCCTACCAACTCTACCTATTGATGTTTTCTTCATTCTCCAAATCCATCCCAGCCCTCCCAACTGTATCTTTATTCTGCACACTTTCCTCCAGTCCTTCCTCTCTCTCCATCTCCACTTCTCCCCCTCAACCTCATGGACCTTCCACCCCCTGCCATCTCACTTCACACACAGTCCCAACCTCTTGCTTTCCATCCTCCTCCTCCTCCTCCTCCTCCTGCAAGCCCCATTCTCTCTCCTAAAAGACTGCTTCTGTACATGACTTCTTCATCTCATGGCTTCCACCCCCTAGCATGTACTAAAAGCTGCCCCCTTTCGCCAACATCCCGTTGTAGAAATATGTTCTTCTTACATACACTTCACCCCAAATGGTCTCCACAGAAATGCCAGGAGAAAACTGGGCATCTTTCCCACACTTGTTGCTTCTGGCCCCTTTTCATTTCTTCTCCTCTTTTCAACAACACCCAGTTGTTCTTCATCATTTACCTGGCTCCTTCCTAGCAACCTTCCTGCTGGATTTTGACTCCTCATTCATCTCCCTTTTTGATCTGTGAGCTCTCTCTCAAGCTATGGTCTTGTCTCTAACATCACTCACCTGTCCCATCATAATACCAGATTTTTAAATATTTAAGTCTCCGTGAAAGAACATGAAGAAATATGGTTCTTCCTTGCCACAGAGAGTGGAACTGATGATAATGTACTTAAATGACAGCAAAACAAATTTACATTTAAACTGGGAATACTTCCTAAGTGTAAAAAACAATAAAACAATTGAACAAGCTGCTTAGGGAAGTTCTGCTATCTCTTTCATTGGAAGCTTTCAAACAGAGGCTAGATGGACATATCTGTGAGATGGCTTAGGAACAGCAAATCCTGTGTTTGTGCAAGGGGCTGGACTAAGTGACCCTTTATGTCCCTTTTACCCCAATAATACTCTTATCATTCCATTCATCAAATCTTCCATTATCATTTTAGCTGACTTCAATTTTCATGCCAACATCTCATCCTACCCCTAGCCTTTGCCTCCTTACTGCTCACTCCTTAGGGCCACATCCAGATGAGTGTGGAAGTGCGGTATGTCTGCAGCACCACACAACGCACATACTACTTTGCAGTGGAGGGGGAGGGGTTTTGATCCCTGGAGATTGCAGGGTCAAAAAAAAACAAATCCCACACCGAAAAAAAGTGGGGTACTACACATTGCAGCAGCACATGCCACCCCAAACCAGAGCCTGGACAGCCAAAGCCACACTCCAGCTGCTGACCAGGCTTCCTGCCATGGCTGCAGCTCCAGGAGGCTTCCATGACCCTAGGTAAGACTTCTGGGGCCAGTACAGTTGCTGGCACCAGTGTTGGATACCTCACCTGGGGTAACTTGCCACACGCCAGAGCGTGCATGGCATGGGTGTCCCCCAGGGATAAGTAGCAGCAGCAAAAGGTGTCCTGCTGCTATGTTCCCCAGGGAAACAAATGCCCACACTCATCTGGATGTGGCCTATTTGTCCTTCAGCCTAGAATCGACAGTCTCAAGTTGCATCAAGGGAAGTTTAGGTTAGATATCAGGAAGAACTTTCTCACTAGGAGGGTAGTAAACCCTGGAACAGGTTTCCCAGAGAGGTGGTGGAAATTCCATCCTTGGGGGTTTTCAAACCCTGGCTAGACAAAGCTGGGATGATCTAGTTGGGGATGGTCCTGCTCTGAGCAGGGGGTTGGACTAGATGACCTCCTGAGGTTCCTTCCAACCTTTATTTTCTATGATTCTGACTCTCTTAACTCACCAAAATGGCTTGCACTTTGATCATACTACTGTTGAATTCTAACTCCTTGCCCTCATCTCCAATGTCATCTAATAGTTTCTGTCTCCCTATCCTGCCAAAGACTTAACCAGTGACTTTCTAGTAAGTCTGATGTCTGTGGCTTCTCAGTCTCTCTCATCCCCACCTTCCCCGCTCTTCTATTAGTAGCACCCTTTACTCAGTGCTCTCCATGACTTTCACTTTGTTGTCTCATGGCACGGTCCATCCTCTTATCTATATGGCTCCTGTTGGTACAGAAACTGGGCATCTTTCCCAGTGAGAGGGAATCCATTTTTAAGTAGAGTTTAACTTTTGACAAAGTATTTACATGCCACTAGAACAAAGAACAGCTATAGTTTGCACAGAAAGTACTTACTTTTAATTCACTACATTTCTGCTAACAATTTTAAGCATCTAAGGTTTTCAAAAACATCTAAGTGTACACTGTACTGCCATCAAAGGTGCGACCGCTCTAATCCAGTTTGCTTAGGTAGTGATCAGATACTTCATCAAATAAATGTTAATCCAGGTAGCTCAAGTACTGATAATACTTGAGCTGCATGGGTTTCAACTACTTTGTAAGTACCCAGAGTCCTAGGCAGGCTGATACAACTAAATTCATGCTCCTGAAACTTCACTACTATTGGCTCCCAAGCTACTTAAATTAAAACTAGCACAGGATATCTAGTGCAGTAGCATCTTGGGAATGCAAGATAAACTGAGCCTAAGTCATTCTGGAATTTAAGTCCCCTTGACTTTGAATGGCACTTAAGTAACTTCAAAAGTACTTCAGATGCTTTTGAAAATAAGACATAGGCACTTCTAAAAATGTATCAGAATCAATGTCAAAGTCCACGTACCGAATACCCAGTTGATCCCAGAGAATACTTTTAAAGCACAGTAATTTAGTGCTAATATGCCACACTGAATACATCACTGAACAATGCTTCAGTCAATAAAAGAAACCATTTAAATATTTGCCTTATTACTTGTCCTTTTGCATTTATACTCTCCACTGAATCTCTCTGGCAGTTGAAGCACATGTTTTCTGGGACCAGAAAGTTATGTTTTTGTCACTAAAGCTTACCAAGAACTTGACTGTGTTTAATCAGCTTGCTTCCACTCTCATTGCTAGGCAATTTTTATTTAGTTTTTTCCAGATCTTCTCTCTTTTGACAGACTGGCAAGGCTAAATGGTAAAAAAAATAAACTTTTACTCTGAAGAAGTGATTTTTTTTTGGTTTTTTTATATGCAAATTGAAACCATTCTTGCTTTTTAATCAGAGACTTGTTAGCCACTAAGAAGAAGGATTGAGTTTGTTCTTTTCTTTAAGATTGACGGTGCACGATCTGTCACTAAGTTGACCATACTTATTTCTCCACCTATCTTCCCTTCTTATGTTATTAATTCAAATATTCAGAAACTTAAATGTCTGATCCAGGGAAATTATACATTCTTTTAGTATGTTTCTTCCCACTTCTCCACCTCTTCTTCAAATACATTGAGATGATTGATCTACATGCTCCTTTAACCTCAGTAGCCATATTATCTGTCCATCTCTCAAGTATTTCTGGACTTATCTTTACAAGGCCCTTGAAAGGTAAAGGAATTGACACAAGGAACAACTAAGTGACTTGGCCAAGGTAACCCAAGGCTGAGGAAAAGCAAAAAAGTGAATTTGGGTCTCCTGAATTAAATTCAAGGGCACTAACAGCAAAAATATTCTTTGTCCATTGTCTGGTTAGGGATGTGATCTCTATAGACAAAGCCAAGATTGTTAAAAGTCTGTGCAAGTTTGGCATAACAAGCCTAAGAGGTTGCACAAAATAGTAACCTCCAAATCACTATTTTTAGTGCTCTAAATTATGTTTTAAAGGAAATGGTGTTTAGAAAGCTCAGTTTACCCAACCTACAGCCACTCTGTCTCCCACTGCTAAGCTTCACTCCATTCCTCACACAATTTAATTTCCATTCCAAACAGCACTTTTCGTCTTGAAGGATAAGTATAGGCAGTCAAAAAGGCCAAGGCTGAATCAATTCACAGGTTAGTCTAAGCTGCATAGGTTGAACCTATAAGTAAGTGAACAGACATTCACTTTTGATTGCAGCTGCAGTGGCTCAGGCCAGAAGCCAAAGGACACTACAGCATGCCTCCCTGCTCAACTGGAGCAGACAGCTCGGGCCAAGGCTAGCCTACCCACCCTGTGGAGAGGGGGGGCACATGGTTGTGAAGAGGGTGCAAAGCATTCTGGAATGCTGGGGGGCTGTGAATTAATTTGAATCTGGAGAGTATCTGGGACAGAAGTTCAATAAACTGATTTAACCTAAATCAGTTAAGTCTGATACTACATCCATATCTTAAACCAGTTTCATACATTTTGAAAGCAGTTTATGTGCCCTGAACTTCTGTTGTGTTACAGATTTGAACAAGTTCTCAATTACTTATACCAATTTATGTGTAATTTCTGTCCCTAGCCCAAGTGCTTCTGTGCAATATTAAATTGCCCAACATTGTAGTCTTTTTAGGAAATAAAAGACCACCCCACACTTATCCATGTGGCACAAATGACACAGCTCGGAGCAATCCCAGCCAGATCATGAATAA
This sequence comes from Alligator mississippiensis, assembly GCF_030867095.1. Classification (NCBI taxonomy): domain Eukaryota; kingdom Metazoa; phylum Chordata; order Crocodylia; family Alligatoridae; genus Alligator; species Alligator mississippiensis. The sequence continues at coordinate 49,205,822 of NC_081826.1, forward strand.
CTACAGAACTTTGGGAGTGGGGCTCAGAGGGTTGGGGGCGCAGGTGCTTTTCTCCTCAATCCTCCTGGTTATAGGTCATGGACACAGGAGGGAGAGAAGAATTCAAGAAGTAAACAGAAGACTGCAGCACTGGTGCCATCGAGAAGGCTTCGGTTTCTATGACCACAGTCTGCACTTCAGAGAGACAAACAGTGAGTTATTGGGAAGGGACAGCCTCCACCTCACTCACACGGGGAAGGAGCTCTTCTCGGCCAGAATGTCTGATCTGTTTGACTGGGCTTTAAACTAAATTTGCTGGGGGACGGGCAGATAACGACGGACACAAGCCCACCAAACATCAACCACTGAATCAGTAGGTCACACTGTACAAAGGAACTCACTCCTACCATCGCCCAGGGACAGGGCTCTTCTAGGAATGCAGGGAAACCTAGGTCTTCTGATGGCAGGCTCACTTGCCTATACACAAATGCCAGGAGCCTGGGCAACAAACAGGAGGAACTGTCTGTTCTGCTAAACAGAAATTACTATGATCTCTATGGATAAAGGAGACCTGGTGGGACTCCATCTATGACTGGACCACAGGTATAGATGGCTATAGCCTGTATAGGAGAGATCATGTTGCAAGAAAGGACAGGGATGTGGCTATCTACGTGAAGGAGCAATACACTGCCCTGCAGGTGGAGACTGGCAACCAAGGAGGGTGACTTGAGACCCTCTGGGCAAGAATAAGTGGGGGGAACATGGTGAAGGGGATATAACAGTAGAAGTCTACTAACCTAGTACTGGCCAAAGTGACCTGAAAATCAAAGGGAAGCTGGGAGACAGTGACCACGAGTTGATCCCTTTCTTTCTCCACCACAATAGCAAGTCAGTCAGTAATGTGGAAGTCCTTGGCATTAGGAAAGCTGACTTTCACAAGCTTAGGATGCTAGTTGTTGAAGCCATGAGAAGCCATAATCTTACAGGGAAGGGAGCCCATGATGAGTGGTCACTCCTCAAGGATGCAGTCCTTGGAGCACAAGGGAAGTCCATTTCAGCCCGTATCAAAAACAGCAAGAGCTGGGTGACTCCCTTGGCTCAATAGGGAGCTCATGGACCTCCTGCACCTAAAAAGAGAAGCTTATAAAGGATGGAAGATGGGAAAAACCATTAAGAAGTATTCAGCACTGACCTGCACCTGCCTGTAGGGAGTGAGCAAGGAAAGCCAAAGCTGAAACCGAGCTCAAACTGGCTATAAAAGAACAATAAAAAGTCCTTCTTCAGATATGTGGGAAATTGGAAAAAAAACAAGGGCAACATTGGACCCTTGCTAAACCAAGTGGGGCAGCTGATAACTGACACCCAGGAAAAAGCCAATCTCCTTAATGATTACTTTGCATCAGTCTTCCATCAGCCCAACAGGATCACCCTGCCTGACAAGACGCAGCATCACCAGGGGAAGGGCAAACATACGCCCATCAGCGGTGTAGATCTTGTGAGGGAACACCTTGAGAAGATTTTTTATTTTAAACTTCATTGCAGAACAAGAATTTTTTTTTACCTCCCTGTCTGCCATAGATTCATAGATTCATAGATGTTAGGGTCGGAAGGGACCTCAATAGATCATCAAGTCCGACCCCCTGCATAAGCAGGAAAGAGTGCTGGGTCTAGATGACCCCAGCTAGATACTCGTCTAACCTCCTCTTGAAGACCCCCAGGGTAGGGGAGAGCACCACCTCCCTTGGGAGCCCGTTCCAGACCTTGGCCACTCGAACTGTGAAGAAGTTCTTCCTTATGTCCAGTCTAAATCTGCTCTCTACTAGCTTGTGGCCATTGTTTCTTGTAACCCCCGGGGGCGCCTTGGTGAATAAATCCTCACCATTTCCCTTCTGTGCCCCCGTGATGAACTTATAGGCAGCCACAAGGTTGCCTCTCAACCTTCTCTTGTGGAGGCTGAAAAGGTCCAGGTTCTCTAGTCTCTCGTCGTAGGGCTTGGTCTGCAGGCCCTTGACCATACGAGTAGCCCTTCGCTGTACCCTCTCCAGGTTATCCGCATCCTTCTTGAAGTGTGGCGCCCAGAATTGCACGCAGTACTCCAACTGCGGTCTGACCAACGCCCTATAGAGGGGAAGTATCACCTCCCTGGACCTATTTGTCATGCATCTGCTGATGCACGATAAAGTGCCATTGACTTTTCTGATGGCTTCGTCACACTGCCGGCTCATGTTCATCTTGGAGTCCACTAGGACTCCAAGATCCCTTTCCACCTCTGTGCCACCCAGCAGGTCATTCCCTAGGCTGTAGGTGTGCTGGACATTTTTCCTCCCTAGGTGCAGCACTTTGCATTTCTCCTTGTTGAACTGCATCCTGTTGTTTTCTGCCCACTTGTCCAACCTATCCAGGTCTGCCTGCAGCTGTTCCCTGCCCTCCGGCGTGTCCACTTCTCCCCATAGCTTTGTGTCACCCGCAAACTTGGACAGAGTACATTTCACTCCCACGTCCAAGTCGCTGATGAAGACATTAAAGAGTATCGGTCCAAGGACCGAACCCTGCGGGACCCCACTGCCATCTGACACCTCCAGGGAAGGAATTTTACCTGATCAACACATCAAAGAGCTACTCAGCACAGCTGACAAAGACACTCTCATGGACCCAGAGGGACAGCCTTCCATTTCCAGTTCCTTCTCTGCAAAAATGAAGTTTATTTCCTACCTATGTGGACATTTTACCATTTTGTACCATCTATATTTTTCCCACAGCCTGACAAAGGGACTTTGATCCCAAAAGCTTGCAGAAAAAGACAATTTTCTTGTGATTTTCCAGTTGGTCTAGTAAAAGGTATCATTTTGGAATCAAGAGTTCCAGTTTTTTGTATGTCTTTTTGAGAGTCTGGACATCCACAAATCAGCCGGCCCTGATGGAATGCACCCAAGAGTGCTAAAGGAACTGGCTGACATCACAGCACAGCCAATGACGAGGATATATGAGAATTCGTGGTGTTCAGGCAAGGTGCCTAATGATTACAAGAGGGCCAGTATGGTGCCTATCTTCAAGAAAGGAAGGAAGGAAGATTTAGGGAACTAGAGGCTGATCAGTTTGACTTCAATCCCTGGAAAGATCTTGGAAAAATCATCAAGGAAACCATTAACAATAGGCTAACAGAAGGGAACATTCTAAGAGAAAGTCAATGCGACTCAGTTGCGGGTAGGTCTTGCCTGACCAATTTCATCTCCTTCTATGACCAGGTTATACATCACCTGGACAAAGGAGAAGAGGTGGATATCATATTTTTGGACTTCAAGAAAGCCTTTGGCCTGGTGTCCCATGATGTCCTCATGGAAAAACTGGAGAACTGTGGCCTCAACAATCTCAGTCCAATGGCTGGCGAACTGGCTCCGTGGATGGACCCAGAGAGTGACAGTCAATGGAACCAAATCAACATGGAGCATAGAGAACAGTGGCATTCCCCAGGACTCCGTTCTTGGACCTGTACTCTCCAATGTATTTATAAATGATCTGGACTCTGGTGTCAGAAGCGGACTGGCTAAGTTCACTGACAACACCAAACTATGGGGAAATCCAGACACCCTAGAGGATAGGCTGGCAATCCAGGCTGATGTCAATAGGCTTACAAGGTAGGCGGATCAAATGGCATTCAACACTGAGAAATGCAAGGTGCTCCACCTCAGGAGAAAAAGCCTGCACCGCATTTATAGGCTCGGCAGTGCTACACTCACTAGCACCACAACTGAAAGAGATTTGGGGGTCATGATTGACCACAAGATGAACATGAGCCACCAATACAATGCCGCAGCTAGCAAAGCAAACAAAACTCTGGCTTGCATCTACCAATGCATCTCAAGCAAGACCCAGGCAGTCATCCTCCCACTTCACTCAGCCTTGGTGAGGCTGCAACTGGAATACTGTATCCAATTCTGGGTTCCACAATTCAGAAAGGATGTGGAGAAGCTTGAAAGAGTCTAGAGGGGAGCCATGCAAATTATTAGAAGGCAAGAGAGCAGGCCTTATGAGGAAAGGCTGAGAGCCATAGGACTCTTCAGCCTGGAAAAGCATAGGCTCAGGGTTGACTTGGTGGCAGCCTACAAGTACACAAGGAATGTGCATCAGGAACTGGGAAAACATCTGTTCACCAGAGCACCCCAAGGGAAGACAAGGTCCAACAATCACAAACTCCTGGAAGACCGTTTTAAGCTGGACATAAGGAAAAACTTTTTTTTTCTGTCCAAGTCCCCAGGGCCTGGATTAGACCCGCCCCCGCAGAGATGCTGCAAACACCTACTCTGGATACTTCCAAAAAATGCATGGATGCCTATGTTGCTGGGATCATTCGACCCCAGCTGACTTCCCTCCCTTTGGACAGGGGGCTAGACCCGATGATCTTGCAAGATCCCTTCCAGCCCTAATGTCTATCAAATCTATGAAATTTACCCTTTGCTCACAGTTTATTTTTTTATACAACCATCACAGTTCTGCATTCAACAGTGGTAAAGACTTTCTTCAAAGCACCTTTGTATTAGAGGTATACTGATATATTAGTCCATATCATATTGGCACTGATAAAAGGAAAATTGACATTATTGGCAGTCAACTTTTTTTGGCCAATGTGAATGATAATGTCACTGATAAATGTCATGTGCATGTGCGCAGCTGCAGAATGCGCATGGTCAGGAAAGCAGCCTAGCAGCTTGGAGAGCAGTATCTGGCCAGTAAGTCTGAGCAGGGAGGGAATGCAGATCAAGGCCCCCATGGTGAAGGAGGGAGAGAGTGGGGTGGGGGCAGGGGCTGCAGCTCCCCCCATAGCCCCCACTCCCAGTGCCACTACCTGCCCCATCCCTACCTGCCCTGAGTACAGCCCTGGTCCAGGTCCCCAGCTGGGAAGAGGCCAGCGCAGCCCCTGAACTTGAACCTGAAGTGGGCAGTCCATTTTTGTCCCATACACAAATTTGGGGGGCACATGCCCCCCATGTCTCTCCCAGGGGTTTGCACAGTGGCAGGAGCTCCCCCCCCTCCTCCCCACACCTCCAGCGCCCCTGAATAAGTCACTTATAGCTCCGCCCCACACCCTGCCCTGCCCCAGCCCCACTCCCTCCCTCACCGTGGGGGCCTCAATCCACCCCCGCCACACACACCCTTTCCCCCCCACAGACTTTTCGGCCAGATGCTGCTCTCCCAGCTGCCAGGCTACATATTAACTATCAGATTGGTATCAGCTGATATGGTTGGTTAATAATCAGCCATTGGTATCTGCCAAAAAAATCATTATCAGTGCACCTCTACTTTGTATTTTATTCTAGGTGGTACACACTGTCCTTTACTCCTGTGACCAATTATCTTCTGTGTTTCCCCTAATTGTTAAGAAGCTGATACCGTTGAGTCCAATTAGATATCCAAATTCTTCTTTATTGAGGGGGTGGAAAAAAACAAAATTAAATGTCCCTAAGTAAAGATTGCCAACATTAGTGTTGGCATCACAAGTGATGATTAAAAGTTTAGAAGTTTAGTCCTTACAGATTGTATGAGTTTAATATATTCAGTGAGGTGCCACTGTGAGTTGAAGCAAGAATTTTTTAGGCAAAGGTTTAAAAATACCCACAAAAATATGCCAGTTAAAGAACTTTAAATATATATTTTTTTAATTAGTGCAGAGTATTTGTCTCTTGTGATACAATTTTTTTCCACTGATAAAAAAATGTAAGTAGGCATGTTAACATTTTACAATGAACTGGTAAAATACAGCATACACCTGTTTCAAAAAGAAATGTGTCTGAGTCACGCTGTGATCACATGGAGCTAAACTGTACTCAGGTTCACCTATGAAGCAAGAGTCCAGGAGTCTTCTGCCTTTCACCTTGTCCCACAATACCTATTTATTGCAAGCCATTAGGAGTGTTCTTTCCTTGTAGGTACTAGGAAAACTAACTGCCAAAATTGTGGGAGAAGAGAGAGAAAAGGTCTTGATTCCAATCTCCGCTGTACTGGAGAGCACAATAGGGTCTGTATATGGACACACCTGAGCTCAAAGAGGGACTGTACTTCCTGAGACACAATCTCTCCTAAAGGACCTACACAACACACCATACTTATGTTTGCACTGAGCTACCACAATCTGGCCCTCTGTTCTATTTCTCTCTTTAGTCACATAAGGCCTCCAAAAATTGCCTTTTTGGCAAAAATGGCTAGGTAATGTTATTTCATAGAAACAAAGAACAGAGGGTTGGAAGGGGTTCAGGAGTTCATTTAGTTCCCCCACCTGCACTCGACAGGAGGGGGCAACTCTACTGTTGAAACCAAACCTCCTGTGTCACAATGTACACCCTTTACTTCCTTTCCTGCCTCACTGGTCATGGAAAATAGCTTATGAACTTCCTCTTTCCAGTAATCTTCTTATATATTTAAAGACTATTCTTGCATCTCCCCTCAGTCTTATCTTCTTTAAATAAGGTAAGCATATTAGTTTAAAAAAATCTGAGATGGGGTAAGAAAACCAAGGCCAGGGGGCACACATGTGCACATGACCCCATGGCTCCAAGGAGCCCTGATGGCAGAGCAGGGTGAAGCAGGACAGCACAGAGGCCTGAAGCCAGACTCCATCCCCCACGCACAGAGGATGAGGCCATGGCTCAGGCATCTATACAGGGTGAGTTGGTATGGCTGCTTGCCACTGGCAGCCTCATGCCCTGCTGCTGTGGCTGCTGCTGAGGCCCAGGCTGCATATGGAGACCCTGCACAGCTGCCAGTGGTGGTGCAGAGCAGACCCTGTGTGGTGCCCTCTGGGCTCCAACAGCCTGTGCTTAATGGCCACACAACACCTCCACACTGCTACCAGCAGCTGCCCAGGGCTACCACATGCAACCTGAGCCTCAGAGGCAGCCACGGTCACAGGGTACAAGGCTGCTGGTGATGGGCAGCCATCCCAGCTCACCTTACACAGGTGCCTGAGCCCTGGCCCCAGTTCCACCCCCTGGCTCACCCTGCCCCAACCGATTCCCCACCCCAAGTAGAAGAAGTGATGCTCAGCCCAGCCTGCTCCCAGAATCCAGCAGCTTCTCAGGCACCACCAATCCAGGGCATTTGCTTTGATTTTATCCAACTGGCTGGGATGCCAGGACAGCCTGTGGAATCCAGGACCATCAGGGTGAAACCAGGACACATGGTCACCCTGGCTAAGTACAGACAGTCAAAAAGCCTGTGGCTGACTCCATTCAGTCTCTGCAGGTTAGTCTAAACTCCAGAGCTTAAACTGAGGAAGAAGTGAACGGACACTTTTGATTTAGGAAATGCAGCCACATGCCTGAAGTGGCTCAGGCCAGAAGCCCTGGGGGCACTACAGCACAGCTCTCTGGCATGTAGCCAGCATGGGCTGTGGGTTTGCTTCCTCTTCTTGCTGCTCCCAAGGTCTCTGGGATCTTCAGTCCAGAATGACAGCAACAGGACCCTGCAGAGTTGCTCATCAATTCTTCTTCCTGCTTCCAGGTGCCTCTACTATTTTTAGTCCAGTTGCAGCCAGCAGTAAGTTTAGCAGGGCAGGGCAGGACAACTCTATTCTTGGGGGACGGGGGGTTTAAACCCTCTCCCTGGCCCCAGACCCCAGCCAGGGTTTGCTGGGCTGGGAACTGGCGGGGTGGGGAGGACACGATGACACAGTCCATTCCTTTCCCCTCCCCCACAACCCATCTCTGCTGAAGCAGACAGCACAGCACAGCACAGCACAGCCCAGCCCAGCCCAGGGCTAGAAAGCATGATGGGGGACTGTTATTTAACTTGAACCAGGAAGGGGTCTGGGACAGAAGTTTCATAAACTGGTTTAACCCAAATCAGTTAAGTCTGATACTACATTCATCCAAGTTTATTTTAAACCAATTTCAGCCATTTTGAAACCAATTTATGTGTAACTTCTGTCCCTAGCCCCTATCTTTAAACAAATCCAGATCTTTCCATTTTTTGTAATAGGCTTTCTGTTTAGGCCTCTTTAAAATCAAATTCCTATCCATTATTTGTACGGCAGTTGTGTCCAATGGCAAGTGTTTGTAACACATAAGATTGCAACAGGTTGCAGAGATAATGGAGGGGCATACAACAGTATTGGCTGAGGGAAACCTGATGGCTACTACATATACTTGCACTTTTTTCAAGCCCCTTTTTTTCAAGAACTGCTATAGGCCTCCAGTAAGGAGCTAAACCACGTTGGACTGGATATTACTTGAGTTTCTCCTCTTTGAAGAGCTTAGTTTTGTTACTAGACTTTTACAGACAGTATTACTTTAAAAAAAAAAAAAAAGTCCATCCAGTATTTAGTTATCTGATTGCAAAGGATAAGGAAAAGCATTTTTTACCTGTTCGAAAATAATACAGATGCTTTTTTCCTCATTTTAATTCAGTCTTGGTAAATTCATTGTTCCTGCTTCTGCCACTCTCCTCCATCCTCTGCAGATGGAATCAGTATATTCATCTTCAGGACAAATGGCCCTAATGAGTCTTGTATCGACCCCTCCTTCTGCTTCCCTCAGTGTACCCAGATATTGCAACGGTTTTTAGGGCCAGAGGCCTAAGGTGCTCCCATGTCCTTGGAGTGAGGCAACCATGTCTCCCTTAGGGGCACTTCCCATTTTTGTTCAGAAGTGAACACCTAGGAAGAATATATCCCTACAGTGTTATATCCTAGATAGCCAAAGAATTTGCTTATGCCTACAACTGCCACTTATTATGTATAGTACTAGAGAATGCACTAAAAGTTCTGAATACAAGGTGGGGAAAAAGAAAGAGGAAGAATCAGGCTTTATCTGATGAATTTAAATACAAAGAAGTGCTGCCAACTCTTTCAATTCCATGATTAGCCTCACAAATTGTCTGCTTTTCTTGAAGCTCCAGTTTCTGGAGCCATAAGACAATTTTAGCTTTTGTTCAAAAACTTCAGAGTTTCCAGCTCTGAAAACTGCAGAGAAAAGCTTAAAATTGTGAACAGCAAAGGCTCAAAAAACAGAAGATGTACTTAAAACATATCTAAAACCTGGTGTTTTTAAAGTCTCATGATATTTAGGACAGTTGCATTTTCTTTTTCTTTCATGCGGTTGGAAAACTTCAAGGTGACAAAAATCAAAAGAAAGAAAAGATTGCTAAAGCAGCACAAAGGAAATCTGAGCACGTATGTGAAGAGATCTTTTGGCTGCTGCAGCAACAGTTGGTCAGTGTCAACTCAATGGAGGAGTAGAAGAGGGGATAAGAACAAACACATGCCGTTGGCATAACGGATTCTGTAGCTGCACCTTGGCCAAAGGCTTAGTAATAAAATCAGTTTAACCGTGGGTGGCCAACAGCAGGTGGTCCTGGGTAAGACAGACCCACACAACAGAGCAGAAGAGAAGGATTATTTCTCATCTTGGATAAAGGTAGTCATTACATTCTTTTGGAAATGTAGATTTAAAAGGACATTGCAATTTATGGTCAAAAAAGTTGCAAACCTCTTGGCCACATTCCAACTTCTTTCTTGGTTATCTTGATCAAGCTGTTAGTATTTCAGTCTGGTTTGGGGTTTATTAGAGATGTCATGCTGACTGTCCTGGTGGCCTTTCTCCACAGCGTAAATACATCAAGTACAGAGTCAAACAAGCTCCCCTGCAATCTGTTTCATGCCTGCCTTTGAAAGACGCTTGTTAGTTCTGAAGTTTAAAGACAGAAACACTTTCTTTCTAGACTGGAGACAGGAGGGCTGCATACTCCATAGGCCAGATTTTATGCTTGATGAAGCCAATACAACTGCATGAAAGTCAATAGGATTATACTGAGCAAATGGGATGAAAAATAGGCATTTGATATACCTGTGTACTTAGCAAGCAGAAACTGGTGTGAACATGGAAGCACTGAGTCAGACATTGGTTAAATTCAGAGTGGAACTTTATCACACTGTTAACCTACAAGGAAGCACTGCAGGGTTGGTCCAGCATAGAAATCCATGCAAAAACAAAGGTGTTGAGTTCTGCAAACCTGAGGGTTAGTTTGAGGCACACCGCTCCCCCGCCCCCCCATATTCCCAGACCTACTCAAGGGCTCTGGTAGGAAACCAGAGGCCCCCTATTTGCCAGTCTACCAATTCTCCAAATTTGAAGACCTCTCCAACCAGACCAGCAATAAAACTTTTTATCCTATTGATCAAATTAGCTCCTCTTACAACTACTAAATCATTGTCTCCCTCATTAATTAAGGATCATCTGTATGAAGTCCCATTGGTTTGCTATCTAATGAACAATATGATGTCCACTAGTGGGACTTTTCCAATTCAAACTCAGACTAACTACATGTTTAACCATGACATTTTACATTGACATACTGCTCTGTTGGGCAGCCAAATAACTTGGAACGGCCTGATTTCTAGGGTGGAGTAGATTGTTTCTTGTCCCCTCCTACTCCTGACACCTAGCAGTGCAGCATAGAATAGCTGTCCTATTCTACATGAATGAAATTGTAACTCCTGTTAGATGTTCAACTGCTTTATTCAATACCACCGCAAACATCCCCATCTCCAGGACCCATAGACTGAATTATAATGGTTGCAAAACTCCTGAGCGATTAAAAGGCCTACTTCCCAGTTCTCAGTCATCATGCTTTTTGTTTTTGACTAATGGGAAGTCAAGGTGACCTTTCCTTGCTCCTGTGGTAAATCTCTGATGGTTTACGACCTATCAACAACTAGTTTCCCTAATCTACAAGACCCTAAAACAACCACCAGAAAGACTTCTTCAAACGGCATTGCTTCATTGCCACTACTGCAAGCCTCAGGACAGCACAGATGGAATCAGTCATGATGGTGGGTAAACAGTTTTCTAGGACCAAACTTCAAGTGATCTATTAATTACAAAAACAGTCCAAGGATCAAAAATCCTGCCACTGTTACAGAGAAGAGAGTGCCTGTTCATTATCCTGCAATGGCAATAATGCCAGGTTACAAAAAGCTAATTCTATCGCAAGCTGAGCTGCATGAAAATTTGGGCCCTAAGCAAGACAGGCCCAGTACAACCAGGAAGCTCTGAATGCCAAGAACACCTGCTGGTAAATTTGGAACATCACATCATATAACTAGGGCAGGGGGGTAACCCTAGGGCAGCAGTGGGGAGTAGGGGAGAGAAGGAAGGAGGGAGGGGGAAATAACAACTGCTGTTGCAGGTGCACAAATTGCACCACTGGCACAGTGGCAGATGAAATTCACCTCTACCCCCAGGGCTAGGGACAGACATTAAAAAAGATGGAGCACAAATTGATTCAATCTTTACAGATTAGTGTAACCTGCTACAGGTTAATCTAACTTTACCAGGCAGCAGAAGCTGTGTGACAGCCCAGCCTGGCAGCATGGGCAGGGGCTGGCTGGGGCATGGGTTTCCCAGGCAAACTCAGAGGCACTGGCAGGCCCCGAGCCTAGCAGGCACCACCACTGCAACCCCTGCCCTGTGCAGCACCTGGGGCTGCTGCTGCACAACCAACAGCGGGTTGGCCAGGTGCTTGCCCCCCTTGCCTCCAGCTGCTGCTGCAGCTATGCTACACCACTCTGGTGGGCGGGAAGCTTCAGCCCCATGGCTTCTGCTCAGGGTGTGGCGCTCTGGCTCCAGTTCTCGGATGCCTTGGAAGGGGAAAGGTGTCTGGGTGGAAGATGTCCAGGGGCTGCAGCTGGAGCTCCACACACAGAGCAGAAGCTGCCAGGCTGAAGCTTTCCCCACACCCTGCCGCCTCCCAGAGCGGCACAGCTGCAGCAGGAATAGGAGGGGGAATAACTACGGAGGTAAGGGGAAGCTGGCTTGGCCTGGCAGGGCTGTTTATCTCCCCTCCCCTCCCCTCCCCTCCTCCTGCAGCTCCTGCTCCTGCAATGGGACTGAGGAAGCTTCCTTTAGCCTGGCAGCTTCAGCCCAGCTCAAGATGAAGCAGCTGGGCGGAAGGAAGCTCCCCTGCCCCAAACAGTGCTGCATGGTGCGGCAGGAGCCACAGTTGGAGGTGAAGGGAGAAAAACAGCCCTGTTGAGCTGAGACAGCTTCCCCTCACCTCCCGCGGTTACTCCCCTTCCCATTCCTGCCGCTGCTCCATTGCTCTGGGAGGTGGCAGGGGGAGCTGCAGCCTGGTGGCTTCTGCCTCATACACGGAGCTCCAGGTGCAGCCCCTGGACGCCTTCCAGCTGGATGCTTTCCGTCTTCCAAGGTGTCGAGGGGCTGGAGCTCCACGTGCTGAGCAGAAGCTTCCTGCCCCACCAACACAGAGCAGTGCAGCACAGCGCAGTGTGGCCATGGCAGCAACAGCTGGAAGCAAGGGAGGCAGAACAGCTCTGCTCCCCCTCCCCCTCCCAGCCTCAGCCAAACCACTGCTGCTTGTGCGAGTTGCAGTCCCGGATGCTGCACAGGGCAGGGAACGTGGTGGCAGCAGCTGCCAGGCTCAGGGCCTGCGAGCACCTCCAAGATGGTCCAGGAAGCCCGCTCCCCAGCCAGGGAAGCCTGCTTCCCAACCAGCCCCCCCGCGTGCTGCTGGGCCAGGCTGTCACACAGTTGCAGTGGGCTGGGAAGGGCCCTACCCAGCCAACTGGGGCTCCATGACAGCCCCACCTGGCTTGGGCACAAGGAGTTGCACAGCCCCCATGGTCCTGGTCCCAGCCCCAGCTGCAGCCCACTGGGAAGACCTGGACCCGGCAGCCCAGCCTGGGCTAGCCCCTCTGCCTCTACCTTCAGCAGCACTGTCCCGATAACAGGACTCAGCCCTGTATCCCCAGCCCCCGGCGAGGCAGGTGGGTGGCAAGGGCCATGCCAGCCAACTCTAGCTATGCTCCCACCCCTGCTGGTGGATTGGGAGGGGGAGAATGGGTAACAGGGGCCTCAGTCCTCCGGTAGGGGAAGGGGGTAATATACCCCCTTCCTGCTCCCTTTGCCTCAGGGGGCCATGCATCTGGTCAGGCCCCCATTCCTGCTCTGGCTAGACAGCAGAGGAACAGGGCCAGCCCTGTTTTCTGGAGCAGAAAGCACAGCCCCGCACAGGGCTGCAAAGCATCTGGGATGCTGGGGGACTCTGATTTAACTTAAACCAGGAAGGGGTCTGAGACAAAAGTTGCATAAACCGGTTTGACCCAAATCAGTTAAGTCTGATACTACATTCAACCAGGTTTATCTTAAACTAGTTTCATCCATTTTGAAACTGGTTTATGTGCACTGAACTCAGGTTCTGTTCCAGGTTTAAACCAGTTTCTGGTGACTTCAACTGATTTATGTGCAACTAATGTCCCTAGCCCAGGTGTTTTGCTGCACCAAGTGCCTGGCTGACTTGTTATGCCTCTGGGAACATCCATGGAACAGTGGAGCTTTTCATCAGGGCTAAGAGCCTATATTAGGTCTTATTTTTTTAATACTGTATTGAGCAATAACTTTGAGACTGTGCAGTTTAACAGTTCACTGCAAAAACTGTTTGTGCATTTGTGAAAATCTACTCTGATGAGTAAGAGCTCTTTTGTATGCAGATATTAACATTAAATAATCATTAAATGAATCTGATACTATTTAATAAAAAAAAATACTTGGCTTAACATTTTTTCTTTACTGTATCTTGAAATTGAAATATAGTACATAGAAGAAAGGCTCCAGATTTATTTGTTATGATCCAGCTGCCAACCTTCCCCCCACAATCATATTATCCTTATAGTATTTATGAAGCCTTTGATTGTTCTGCCTTTTTTCCAGCATGTCAGGCTGATGACAGCTCTCAAATTATTTTCATTATGAAAATTTAAACAAAAAATAAGACTAATTAGATAAATAAATTACATAAGAATAGATAAATATCAGGGGAACACACAAAATGCATGCATAACTTGGCTGAATGCTTTTGTTATTATCTTTTTTTAAAAAGTGAAGGGTATTTTTTTTAAATAAAAAGCTACACACATTTAATGGCACATTTCAATTGTACTTCACTCATCAGACAGACAGGGCTGTTACAGAGACTGAGACAACAAGAGCTTTAATGATTTCTCTTTTTGTATAAATAATTTCACTAACATCAAAATGCAATGGCAAAGAAGCCATATGGGAGCTGTTTTTCATTTTCATATCCTGAATCTTTCAAAATATTTCCTGGTGGACCTGTATACATAAACCATCCTATGATGCTGAATGAGTCCAAATTGTTTGCAAGTATGGAGCAGCACTTCATTAACCATTGTTCTTTTGGCTGCCAACAATTCTACACTGATAAATACCAATTATATACACCTTCCACAAGAAACCCTCATTACAAACATTTTGTTGCAATTGGCATTAGATCAGATTTATGCAGAAAGTTGTTCAAACCGCATGCCCCAACATCTGTAACTCGCAGTGCTCATCCATAAAAGAAACAACAGAAGCTAAGCTGCCTTTTTCCCAAATGTACTTTCATAAATAACACTGACTATTTAAATATTGCTGTCTGCTTCCAGATGAAAAAACAGCTCCAGCAAAAGCACCTGGGCCCCAGCAAACTGAAAAATCAACACAACCAGCTGGGACAGCACAACAGGAACAGGGTCAACCCAACCATGAGGAAAAAGATGCCAAGTAAGTAATTACTGTTAAAGATCATGGATTTTTTTCTTGACATCTGGTAATAACTTTGCACTGCTGTGTGCAGTATTGCAATCTGTATTAGGCCCTCAGATGCCATGGTAATTGGCACATTATAAGAACCTGAATAGAATAGATTATTATTGCTTTTTCATGTAATTCTATGGCAACCATCAGCATGCCACTGCACATGTGAGAAAATTTCATTTATCAAACACTTCTGATAGCTTCCCCTGCATTCAGCCAGCTAATCCAGCAATTCTTGCCCACATCATCCAAAATTCAAACAGTAATCAAAAGGATTTGCCATTTATCTACAACAAATTACCTTACTTTAGAAACCCATTTTTGGGTCATCCAACACCTTTGCTTCTCCGTAATTATTATAGCAATATTTTCTCATAGCAGGGCAGTAATTCTAAGACCCTGAGTAGGAAATGCAGGGGGCTTTTGTTGCATCATCCTGATGTCATCTGTTTGACTATTAAAATAATGTTGTTGAGTCATGATATAAGATTAGTATTAGTAACTCCAGCCAAGATGTGTGAAGGATTAGGGCATTCTTCTTTCTGAGGATCAGCAAGGGCTGTGGAGCACAGGATGTCTCTGAGGGAAGACTCAAGGAGCAGCCAAACTTTAGGAAAGAAAAGCTTAAATTTCAATTTTGAGGTTTCTTCCCTCTTCTTTTCTCCTTCCTGTTGTTGTTTTAACTTAAAAATAATGCCAACCTCAGCAAAGAAATAAGCTTGGTCTTAGTATTGTGCATATATTCTGTTCAGAGGATCATAGAACTCCTCCTGCTCACATTAACCCATTATAATTTTGAGTATCAAGATGACGCAAAGAAACAGCCATTCTTTCACATGCTATTTAATGAACACAGAAAATTGGCTATTTCCTCCTTTCTTTCATCAAAAGAACTTGCAATACAATGACCACGAAAACTGAGCAAAATATTATTACATATTCCTCCAGAAAGAATGCCGTTGATACAGATTATTTCCACTAAAAAGATTGGAAAGGTTAGAAATAACTTGGCAATTTAGATGTGAGTCAGTAGGTCAACAATTTGAAAACCCAGCTAAAGCTCCTTCATTGTGCTATTGTTTTATATGTTTCTATGGGCTGCTATTCCAAAGGAGACTTTGGTAACCATGGTAAATGGAACTACATCATGCTTGTGAAACAAAAGGTTTTGATGCTTAAGGGGGTGTTATAAAAGATAAATAAAAGTTGCTCTAATAAAGGATGCAATATTTTTTATTAGACCAACTAAACAGTTGGGGAAAAAATTTCCAACTATTTAGTAGGTTTAATAACCATTTAACCAAAGAACCTTGTCTGCCTATGAAGCTTAATGAACAGGAGACAGATGTCAGCCTGTCTAGAAGCATTTAAAATATTTATTTTATTCCTTCTCTTCTAACAACTGCTTGAACAACAATTGTCAAGTGTACTGGAAATTCAAGAGTTGTAATGAGCTAAGTCTCCTACTGGATGGGAGTATAGAAATGTATACATGACAACACATAGCCAACTAAAGTTTACAATAAAATCTGTAAGGTATGGTTCTCTTATCATTCACACTGCTGCAAAAACAATATAAATAATTTTAATATGAACATGGAAGGAGAATCAGATTAAAATTACAACTTCAGTAGGGTTTAATTCATGGGAGCCAGACACTTCATGGGTTGTAATTGTATTACAGTTAATTGTATTAACTGAATCATTAGTGAATAATGCCACCACCCTAGAAACACCTGGGCACATGTGTAACTTGACTCAAATAGTTTCAATGAAGTCTATGAGCCTAATGAATAAAGCCTAGCCTGTGAATAAAGTTTTATATATGAAAAACTGTCTGCAGAATCAGAGACTAAGAAAAAATGATTACTTTTCTGGTAGATGTTTCTTAACTGTAGGTAGAGTGCATGTCATATTTTCAGCAGCTACATTATTTATTACATGCCAAAAGTAAAAGTTTAACAAGGGGAAGTTTACTGTTCTGCATTATTACAAGTCACAGGTGGGCATTGTGGAATGTCTTGAAGATGATCAGCTACAAGGCACAGTGATATACAGATGCCTCTTGACAATCCACCTATTGTGGCAGCAGTGCAGCTTTTGCAATAAAGTCATCAAATAGATTCTTGCATCTTAGTTGATTGCACTCTATAAATAATATTGCAAAATAAAAAAAAAAACATTTTCTGCACAAAGCTTACAGTCACAGGCCCCAGTCCTGAAAACACACAAACAAGCAAAATAACTCATTTAAGTAGTCCCATTGAAACCAATAGAACTACTCACAGTATTAAATATTTGCAGGACTGGGCCATAAACGTATCTACCTTCTAATTCAACCACATTAAATTATCTCGTTACTCATGATGCATTGCTTCCTCTATTGTCTATTATCAAGAAAATCCATTCTGTGACTCTCTTCTGAAAGATGAGTCAGTTCCTGAAAGACAGTATTCAGCCCTGAAAATTCCCATAAGTGCTGTTTGTCCATTAGCAAGATAAATAATCCAATTTGGATTTTCTATAACATAACTTTCAAATTTTTAAATATAAATAGATTGTGATGGATGTTAATAAATAATATATAGATTTATTTAAATAAACTATAGCTATATCCAAGTGTTATACCTAAAAGAGGGGGGCATATTGAACTTTAAATCCTCAACATAATCTTGTTGATTTCTACACAAAAATACTTTAAACTAGTCATTTCCAAATGTACACACATTCTCAGTTACAATGGAATTTGCTCCTGATAATTACTTGACTTCAAAGGTCCTCACCTATAGGCCCCAAGCACCTGTCAAGCCAGCTGACGCTTGTAAAGTAATGGATATTCATCAGCTTTTCTTGGCTCACCAAAACACAACTAATGAATCATTCAATTTTACGTAATTTTCTTCAATTTTGATGAGTTCATGTAAGGGTGGAAAACAGAAATCTTTGATTGACTGACTAGAATTCTTTTATAATGAGCACTCTTAATTTCTGTAGCAAGAAATTATACATTAAGCATTTATCTGTTTAATCTCACAATTCTCATATAGTGAGCCAGTGTGTATGCAGTTTGCACTCAAGTTCTGTAATATACTTTTTCCTTCATTTAAATGTCAAAAATCATTATTCATTGTATCTTGATAAGGCATAATGTATCTCAAAATCTTCATAGCTAGTCACTCCTGAATAATTAGTCATCACTATACATGACCTTGAATTATTCTAATTTTACTGCATGAATTTAAGAGAACCAAATTAAAGCATATGTTCCATAGATATTCACAAACTTTGAAATAGGAAATGGAAATTTAATTGCATTTGCTTCCACATATACATTTTGCATTTCATTTTTAGCAATTTTGGATTTGTTTCTCAATATATTTAAAAAGGACCCTCCTATGGTTTATACAAGTTCTAAACTGGCCTGTGACACAGGATCTAATATGTTTGACACCCTGGTCTACTGTATATACTGTAAACAAAATCAAAATAGTAAGCCTGGATAAAAAGTTTAGAAGTATTTCTTTCTTCATAGTTTTCCTAAATACCAAAGGTGTTGTAATTTGCTAATTGTATTATAGTAGTGTCCGGAAAGGTCCCGATCCAAAGACTGCGCACTGCCCCCACTGTGCTAGGTATTTTATAAGCAAATAAAGAAGAGAGACCTTGCTACAAAGAGTTCACAAGCTATACATCAAAAGATACAAGATGCACAGATGAGAAAAAAGACTGTGTCAACATCCTTCTTATTTCAAGTCAACATCCCACTTTTGTACAGTTATGTCTAGAGTGGAGCAAAATCAGTATCTTTAAATCGGATAGTATACCTCTCCACCACCGCCCCTGAGTTAGATGGCCTTAATAAAAATACTGACATTGAAATGCTGCAAAATACTAAAACCACCTGGCATATAAAGTTTATCATAGTCAATTTGGCAAAAAAAAACATCTTGTAATCACAAAACCCTTAGAATTCACATTGTCTAGAGCAGTGGGAGCCAACCTTTTTGGCAGGCACACCACCCCACACCCTTCCTGAGTGTCACTCCAGTTCCTCCTGCCTGCCTAATCTGCTGCTCTGCTTTCTGTTCCATGCCCTATTTTGCCGCTGTGCTACCCCTCCCCTCCCCAGTCTAACATAAAACACGTACAGAGACTTCCTGGACCACTTGTGGCATGCCTACCACAGGTTGACCACCTTTGGTGTAGAGGACTTGGAAAAGGACCTAGACCCTGGAAGTCAGAAATCTTTGCCCCGTACATTCTCCATAGACTATGCTCAATTATGATTAAATATATATATATAGCACTTTACAAACATTTGTAAAATCTGACTTTACAAAAAAGATTTTACTGCAGTTTCATAGATATATTAGAAAAAGCAGGCACAACAAAGTTAAGTAAGTTGCCCAGGGTTGTGGAGAATGCTATTTACTAATTAAATACTTCATAATAAAAATCTTTACCATGGAAAATTTCTCCTACTCACACCAGTGAAATATTGATCATGAAAGCTATCTTGCTAATATGTCAGAAGTAGTTTAACTTTATCCACATACAACTTTGTTTTACTGAACCAAACAAAGATATCTGCTTTTAAATAAGTTTAGTTAATTAAACATGTGCCAATAATTTGGGAGACAGATTTCAATGCAGTGTGACTTGCTTCACTGATTTAGCTTATACTATTACTTTTCCAAACACAGGTTAAAAAAAAAAGAAAAAAAACATTCTTACCCCAAAATAAGAGTCTACATGGTGCTTTGTGCCATCTACCTACATTAATTTTTAATAGATTTAAAATTAAACTAGTGCAGACAAATCTTCTGACTGTCATTTAATTGGTCAAATAGCCTGACAGAGAAATTAGGCGGAGAAGTTCCCTGCTGCGCAAAGAAAGAAAAGACACGACTGTGGTTAGGTGGGTTACACAAAGTAGTGTGCAAGGAAAATGGTACTGTTTTCCTCATTGTATCACTTCTTTCTGATAGGAACCAACAGAATTTCCACAATTAGTATGAACTGCCACAAAGGAGGCAAAAGAGTACAACCGGCACACAAATATTATTATCCTCAATCCTGAAATCAGATAACCCCTCCGGTACTATTACATATTTGCCTAATTAGCCATTTAAAAAAAATAACATCGTATTTACTTAATTATATGGGAGTTGATGTCCTGAGCAGTTGGTAATGAAGTAAGGACCCTCTCATCTTTACCTCCAATTTAAATCAACTGAAAACCATTAACACCTGACAGCTGTTCGGTGGCTTATTTGTAACGAGCAAGTGGTCATCATCCAATGCCTACTTGACTAGTGTCCGCCCAACAAAATCCACCATCAGAATTGGCACTAGTTGGTATGGCTCGGCACTGAATATGTCAGAGACCGAACCATCTTCTGAATGTTAGCAGTGATCCCCTGACAAAGAAGTGTGGAGGAAGCATTCTTTGTTGCTGATGTATCTATTCCACAGAGAAGTTTCAGCGCTAACTGCTGTCAATCTGGCATATTTCCTGAGCGATAATAAATGTGTTCATATACCGTGTAGTCAACTGACATGATTTTAGCACCTGCCTCATGATATTGGGTGTTTTTTTCTAGAAGCATCATTCCTGGAGTTAAAAAACTGAATGAGGATTGATGCTGTGCTGCTATGCAGAAAAAATCCAAGGTTAGGGGAAGAGGATGGGAAGAGAAACAGAGGGGGAAAAAAAGACTCTGTAATATGGTTAGGGCAGTGAGCTAGAAGTGGGAGAGAGTCTTGAGTTCCAGGGCACAAAAGGACTGTTGATGCACTGGCATAAGCATTGTATTTAAATCAAAACAAAAAAACCCACTGAAATAGTCCTGGGACGAAGGATCAGGCCAGAACTCAAGACTCTTCATTCATATTTGAGTGTACTAGCCACTAGCTTACAGTCATACTCCTTTTTGTTTTTGCTGCCCCAGGAAGTTTCTATTCCTTACTGCATCAGCCCAGCTTGAACAGAAAGGCTGAAGAGTATCCACACTCAGCCTAGCCTCTAGCCAGGTAGTTAGAAGCACTCCTGCCCAGTGGGATACATTGGTTTGAACCCCGTCCCAGGCTGAATAAGGCCTAAACCCCAGGTCTCCCACTTCCTGGGAGAGTCCTCCAAAGACTAGACCACTAAATAGGCAGCTGCACCAGAACTTGCAGCTCTTTGAAATTAAATAGTGAGCGCTGCTTTGTTTTTTTTAAAGAAAAATTATAGGCACCTACCCTCAGGGGGTAGCTCCAGGCTATAAATCCCCAGCAGATGGAAGCAATTCCCTTGTAGCACTGAGTCGGATGTCTAAGCTCTAAACGTGGATGGAAGCTGAGACATACCACTTTGCTTACCATTTCCTACTGTCTCTAGGCAGCTGCCTACTCATTGTGGTAGTCTTTGGGGTTGCCCTCCTGAGGCACCTAAATCTCCTCAGGCATTGTAAAGGAAGCTTAAGTGTCTGACTGAGATTTAGATTTAACTCTAGGATCCAGGGCCATGTGTAGACGAAACAAGAGGTGTGTGAGCACAACACTTTAAAGTGGGCTAAATGCTTTTGCACTGCTTTAATGGTGTTGCTGTTTGCACACTTCAGTGGCGTATTGAACGTTAATTCCAGCCGCTGTAGGAAATTTGGTAATGTGCCTTAAGTGACTTGGGGCGCAGCAAACTAAAACTCCTTCGAGGCATTTTAGTTTGCTGCCCCTACAGGCGTGGAGTGAAGCACCGGGCTCCGTGCAGCACCATGGCTCTGCAGGAAGCCCATGCAGGCAGCCTGGCAGCAGCCCGAGAAAGCAGGCTCCACCCAAGAAAAGTGGCGAGCCTGATCTTTTATTTTTAGCCTCCTGGAGCCTGCCTGAGCTGCATGGAGCCCCGGTGCATCCCTCTGTGGCTGCGGTGCCCCCTGGGACCGCCCAAGCTGGGTGCCTACGGGTGGGTGCTGCCTGGGGGCCACTGCTGCCACGCAGAGAAGCACCAGCCCACCCCCCCCAGCCCAGGGACCGCTCTGCCCACTGGCAGCTTGCCCTCCAGCCCCACCAGAGAGGCAGGTAAGTCAATGGGGTGTGTGCACGATATGGGGGTTTAATCAGCACTAAATTGAAGCAGTGTTTTTTAAACCCCACTGCTTCAATTTAGGGCCGCCCTTTCCTCTATATGTGCCCCAGATGCCTATAATTTAGCTGCCTGTAAGTTAAATGTTGTTGTGCCTAAGTCTTTAATGAGTCTGGCCCTTAGCTTCTAGCTGCAGCCAGTGTTCATACTGAGCCAGAAACATAGTATGGTTCTCCCCTGAAGGTTTCCTCCTCCTCCCCATTCAACCAGAAATGGTGGGAAATTATTGCTTTGCACGACCAACAGGATTTTTTGTCCCTCTTCATAACATAGTATCAGCAGATGAGATGAAGAAAGATTAATAAAAAGCCAAACCTACGTTTCAAGCCTGTGTGGTGGCTGAAAGAAATATGTGCTTGACCTCTATTAGTCACCTTGTTTATTTTTCCCTTGGGAAGGCACTCCTCTGATAGCTATACCATTGCAATAATGTGGCATAAGAACATTTGTAAGAAAGTCACTCATGACCAGTACATACCCTGTTAGCTCACAATACATGGCAAGAAACCAAAACAGAGCCAGGAATGTCATGAGGCCCTTGTCTTCAAGTAGCAATCCAAGTACACCCCAGTACATTGCAATCAACCAGATGTATCCCACAACAGGAAGCAGAGCCCAGTATCACAATGAACCAGTGTCAAAGATATGATCACACTGCAGAGCCTCCTGAATAATGGTCAGCAGTAAAGCATGGGAGATGCAGTCCAACCATGGCCAGGGCCCATAAGGGAGAAAAGGACTCAAAACTACAATTCCCATGATGCCCTATTCCAAAGCTATTAGTGAAGAGAGAATTAGGTCAAGGCTGGAATATTTGGGAGAAAAAAGACCCAGCACCCCAGTATAACAACTTGTGGCAACCATATCTCACTGAACAGACTGGCCAGCATCTCTGTCTAGCTGTTTCTGGCTGATCACTACAGTACTAACAATAACTTCCTTCTGTCTGTAATCCCACATATTTTATGCTCGTGGCCAAATACTTTTGCAGAAGGATCCTCAAGCACATAAAAAACCACTAAAATCTTAGAATTTTCATTCTTCATGCATAGAACGGTTAGGGATTGTACTTTTAGTAACTCAAGTTGATTTATTGCAATGGATAAACTGAGTAGTTGTAAATTGAATTGAAAAGTATTGGTGCACTGTCTCATCCAAAAAAAGGATTGAATTTACAAGGGTCAAAGCTGAGAGATACAGTCCTATAGTCTTAAAATTCAGCATATAGTTGTCTATGTTGTTTAATGAGGACAGGATGGTAGCAAGCCTGCAACTGAAAGGATATAACTTTTGAGAGCTTTTCACTGAAGGCTTTAAGTGAAGCGAGTAAAAGGACAGAACCCACATTGTACAATTTGTGAAATACTATGTTATTTTTAATTCCCTTCTAGGTATTGTTTTATATTAAGCTTTGATCATAGATATATTTCACAAAGAGTTATTTCTTGTTTAAACTTTATTGGTATTATATTGTTTCTCAGACTGTGCTGCTGATTTACTTCTTTAATTATAAGTATTATGCATAAAGCCTTTCCCTAATCTAATAATGTGCAAAATATCAATAAAAAAGGAAGATACCATTAAGTGAAGTAAAAATATCTCAACTTTGCCAAAATATTTGATTTTGCTATTAATCTGTCAGGTCAACTATTAAAAATAATGAGCAAAAATGCAGCAATAAAAGGGATACCATAATATTACTAAAAAAGTTACACACGTTTAAATTTGACAGTTCAGATACCATAATGATCTTGCTGGATCTAGAAAGACAAGTAGTTACAATATTTACGTTATCTGAATGGAAACTGAGGATCACATTGTAAGCAGTGGAGGTAGTAATACTTGTATTAAGGTTGTTAGAGTTGAATTTCTCTTCTGTCCATGCTTTTGTTATAAGACATTGTTTTCAGTTGCTTACAAGTTTGCCAAACATGAGCTATCTAGGGCTGAAAATGTCTATGCTGAATATCCTCTGCAAGCTGAATATCACTGCTCAGCTGGAGAAGACAGCTTGGGCCAGGCTAGCCCATTCACCCTGCGAAGGGGAGTTTGCAGGGGAGGTGCAAAGCATATTGGCATCTGTGAGTTTACTTGAATCTGGAAAGGATCTAGGACAGAAGTTCAATAAACTGATTTAACCTAAATGAATTAAGTCTGATACTAAGTCCATCCAGGTTTATCTTAAACTGGTTTCAGCCATTTTGAAAGCGGTTTATGGGCACTGAACTTCTGTTGTGTTACAGATTTGAGCTAGTTTCCAATCACCTATACCAGTGTGTGTGTAATTTCTGTCCCTAGCCCCTATGATTTGCATAAAAACACCTGTTAGTCCCCCCACCCCCCAATATTTTTTCCAAGCCATCTGCACACACAGGCTTAATACAGACTGTCAAAAAGCCCGAGGGGGAATTGATCCAATCTTCACAGTTTCTCTAATCTCTGTAGATTGGACTATTAATGAATGGAACTCATGCTCACTCTTTAGGTCAGGAAGACAGGCAGATACCTGCACTGGCCAAAGCCAGAAAGTGGTGAGTATGCTCACACACCTCACAGCATGCCAGATATTACCAAGAGCATCCAAGTGCAGCCCAGTCGAGGCCATCCCTCACTGGCTGCCTGGCACATGCCTCCAACCCCCAGCCACAATGGGGGGGGGGAGCAGAACCTCCATACCCTGGTCCTGGACCCCCCTGAACTGGAGTCTCCCCACCTGGGGGGGCCCACATGCAGGGGGGTGGGTTTCCCTGTTCCCTGGCCACAGTATTACTGTCCTGTGCTGGTGGCACATGACATTTTTAGCCATTGTATCGCTGTAGCAACATATTATAGCGCGGGAGTGCATCACTATGGCGATGTAGCAAAGTGTTGCAATGTTAGCCTGTTACCTCTTGTCCTATTGCCTGTGGATACAAAGAACAATTGATTGTCATTCTCTTTATAATAAGCCTTGTTGCATTTGAAGACTGTCTAATCCTCCCTCACGAAATAATACCAATTTTTCCAACCTTGACACATAGGTGATGTTTTCTAGACCTTTAATAATTTTTGTTTCTCTCCCCTCTGGGTTCCTTTAATTTGTTCCACATTTTTCTTAAAATATGGTGCCTATAACTGAACGCAGTACTTCAGGTGAAGCCTACCCAATGCAGAAAGAGTGGAAGTACCACTTCCTGGCTAAATACAGACAGTCAAAAAGCCTAAGGCTTAATTGATTCAATCTTCACATGTTAGTTTAAGCTGTGTAGATTGAACCGAGAAGCAAGTAAACAGACATTCATTTTTGAGTCCAGAAATGCAGCCACATGTCTGCAGTGGCCCAGGCCAGAAGCCGAGGGGTGTCAAAGTATGGGATCATGACTGTAGAAGTATGAATACTTTATTTTAGGATATATAATTTTTATTTTAACTTGGTCTTCAACTGTTAATAGAAATTGATACATGAATAATAAAAAAAGAAAAATTAATCTTCCCATACAAATCAACTTCTGTAGCTCTGACCTGTACATTCAAATCATAATCTGTAGAGAATACAAATTCCTAGAAAATCCCTAGTCATAAACTACTATTTGTATAAGTACATGGTTATGAGTTTATAACTCTTACAATATAATGGTCTATGTCCTCTTATAATTCCTGAGATAAACTGAAGATGCCCTAGATAAAGCAGAGTTAATCACTCACAAATAAGAGGGCCCCATGACACAACAGCACCAGATGCATAAATAAATTTAGTGAGATAATCCTGTAACTTGCTGCCTCTCACAGGATGTTATACTTGTTCCAAGGTAATTAGTTTTAGAAATGATTAAGTCTTTATTTAAAAGAAGCATTACAGTAAATATTCAATGCAATTAAATGTCTTTGTATTATTCCTACCATTAAGGATGATTTTTTTTAAAGGTTAATTTGTTCTTTGTATGTTCTTCTGACTTTCTTTTTCATGGTACAGGCTGCCAAATTAGTAATTAAAATAAAACCTTATTCACATTTTAATCTAATACCTGTATCAGAGTTCTGTACACTTAGCACTGAGATTGACTTCTTCTTAGAGAGTTCTGGAAAGAAGATTAGAGGATTCACAGGCTTCTATGATTGAATGGTTAAGAGGATTGCCAAACTGTGGTGGCAAACCTTTGAACTTAACAGGAGGAATCTCATGCAACTTAGATAATTAGTCTGCAGTTTGAACTCTATCAGTTGATTTTTAATTCAACATCACTGGACAACTATAAGTATGCAATGCCTTGCTTTAAAAGTGTCACCTTCGCAAGTATCTCACTTGATAAAGAAAACTAAAATGGTGCAAAGATAAACTCTGTGAATTTTACTTTATTAGTGCCAACAACTGCATATTTCTAGTATGAATGGTTGAAATAAAGGGAAACCATAAATTGTGATGGATGGTTCCATTTTTATGGTACCTTTGTGAAGTTTATTGGTGCTCATGAGTTTGCTTTGATAGTGTTGCTTATTCACATAATCAAAGCTAGTAACCCAGCTATTATGTTATTATGTCTGCATTAATTATATGACTAGGAAAGGGAATAGAAGAATGAAAGTAGCATCAATCAAAATTGCCCAGTGTAGCGTGAAACAAGATCTCAAGTAAAATGGAAATAAAAATTCTATCATCCCTTTTATTAAGAAAAAAAATAAGCATGTTGCTATTACCTCAGAGTCCACGTAAAGAAAGACCTTATCCATCTGGATCACTGCTAGCTATCTCTAACTCTGCATGACTATTTCACAAACAAGGAGAGAGAAAAAATATAGGGATGAATTAAAATGGAGGACAAACATTTTTCAAAAATGTTATGATAATGACTAGTTAAACTAAGGTATGCTGAAATGGCAAGGTATCTAAAATGCCACAAGTGTATTTTCAGGACTGGTGAACAAAATATGTTGGAAATTCTGAAGGAATCTGAGTCATTTAAGGCTTTGGTCATAAAAACAAAATAACTTAATACTCTTATGCTTCTAGCATTTGTACCATTGCTAGCATTTCACAGTGGGAAATGGACGATACCCCAAATATGGTTTCTAGTTAAGTATATGGGTCCTATTACCATAGTAACTGAGCAGCTCATGATCTTTAACAGGCTTCTCTTAAGAAGGGAATCTTCTAGACCAATGGTATTCAACCAGTGGTCCGCAGACCCCTGGGGAGCCACAGCTGTCTAAAGGGTCCACAAAAGGTGATTGTTCAAGCAAAAGTATGTGAATACCCACACATACAATTCAAAGGGGTCCACACCTCCATTAAAAATTTTTTAGGGCTCTGCAAATGAAAAAAGGTTAAAAACCACTGCTCTAGACTAGCATTTCTCAACCCATGGGTCGCGACCCAAAAGGGGTTCACAAGAATATAAGAAATAATAGCAAACAAACTTTAAAAACTGATCAACAAATTTAAAAAATGGATTCTCCTTTAAAGCAGAAAAACATGGGAAACCGTGGCTTTTCCCTTGCAGGCTGTTAGAGCTCCAGCCTGCCAGGGGCTGCTTGGGTCCCCCATGCACCACACCCCCACCACGCTGCCTCACACACCGAGGGACTGGGGCCTGGGGATGGGGAGCAGCAAGTCAGGAGTGAGGGGCTTGGGGTCAAGATTGGCCGTCAATGTTTACAAATGGGCCATAGCACAAAAAATTGAGAACCGCTTCTCTAGACCGTGGGCCAGCAACCTTTTTAAGCTGTGGACCAGAATGACCCAGCTCAGTCCAGCATGGGTTGGGTGCCTTTGATGGTGCATTAACAGCTAGCGGGGGTTGCCCGCACCCATGCCAGGGCCAGGCAGCTGGGAATCATGCCTGTGCTACTGCCACTTCTCTCCACCCCCTGCTTTCTGGCTAGAGCACAAGCACAGCTTCCAGCTGGAGGGGAATGTTGATGGGGGAATGTGCCCAAACTGCTTCTACTACTTCCATTAGCTGCAGTGAGGGTGCAGTTTCCAGCAGGTAATGAACCATACTAGGGACATATTAAGCAGCTTCCAGCTGCATCTGTGCTGCTGCTATTTCTCCCAGCCCCTACCCCCACCCCTTCTAGCTGCAGCGTGGGTGCAGCTGATAGCTGCCTAGTCCCAGCTCAGTTCCCTACCAGCTGGAATCTGTGCTTGTGCTTAAGCTGTGAAGTAAAAGGTAGGGAAAAGTGGTGGGTGATGTAGATGCAGCTTCAAGCTGCCCATATCTAGTGGCTCCATGGGCTGGATCTGGCCTATAGGCCATATGTTGCTGATCCCTGTTCTAGACTAGTGGCTGACTGATCGCTTAACTACATCTATAAGGGCTACCAAAGTATATGACATTCATTTTGAATGCTACACTGCTAACCTTTTACAAACCCAGGAATTTCATCACAGCCCTGTTGGTTATGGCAGCCTCCTGGAGGGTGAAATAAAAAAGCTAACAGTTCTAGAAAAATTGAAGCATTTGCAAAACCAACTGCCACCATGAAGAAATTTTTCTGGCTACAGGATTCCTCAGTACTGTAAGGCATAGAGTATACAGAAGCCCTGAAATTGTATCGGAATCTGTTCCACTGAGAAAGTAAGAGCAATACTGCCCTCCTTAGTTTTTCTGTCTAAAGAGGAGATCTTGGGGAACATCTACATGTGCATTAATGCAGTTTAGTCAATTTTCATTAAATCTAGTACCTCAGTTGTGAGGTGCTAGGAAAATGTGCATTAGCCTGTCGTAATGCACATTAACTAAAGAGTGCGGGGCATTGATAATACATGCTCCAGGGTGGATGGGGGGAACTTTAATTACAGTAGCTCTCACAGCTGCTGTAATTAAAGTTCCCACAGCATCACGTGTAATCAGCGTTCTGTGTAGTTAGCCTTCTGTGCTTCAAAATGGCAGCAGGGGCACTTTCACTAAAGTTTTGAGCTTAAGGCACCCCCATTGCCATTTTGAAACACAGGGACACTGAATAAACATGATGTGGAGGTTGCTGGAGTGAGCTCCAGTAGACTTGAACTTGTGGCCAATGCATGCTAATTAGCATATCATAGAAGTAGGGCCGGAAGGGACCTTGTAGATCTTCAAGTCCGACCCCCTGCCTGGGCAGGAGGAAACTGGGCTCAAATGACCCCAGCCAGGTAGGCATCAAACCACTTCTTAAAGACCCCCAGGGTAGGAGCCAGCACCACTTCCATTGGAAGTTGGTTCCAGATCCTAGCTGCCCTAACTGTGAAGTAGTTCTTTCAGATGTCTAATCTAAACCTACTCTCCAACAGCTTGTGGCCGTTATTTCTTGTTATCCCGGGGGGCGCTAGGAGAAACAAGGTCTCCCCCAAACCCTTCTGGTCCCCCCTAGTGAGTTTATAGATGGTCACCAGGTCCCCCCTCAGCCTTCTCTTGTGAAGGCTGAACAGGTTCAGGTCCCATAGCCTCTCAGTGTAGGGTCTGCCCTGCTGTCCACAGATCATGCGGGTGGCCTTCCTCTGGACCCTCTCAATGTTGTCCACATCCCTCTTGAAGTGGGGTGCCCGGAACTGGACACAGTACTCCAGCTGTGGCCTGACCAGTGTCGCATAGAGGGGGAGGATCACCTCCTTGGACCTACGTGAGATGCGCCTGTGGATGCACGATAAGCTCCGGTTAGCCCTGCCGACCATGACCTCGCATTGTTGGCCCATGTTCATCTTGGAGTCAATAATGACTCCAAAATCCCTTTCTGCCTCTGTGCTCTCAAGAAGGGAGTTTCCCATTTTATAAGTGTGCTGCCGGTTACTACTGCCCAAGTGCAGCACCCTGCACTTGTCAGTATTGAAACGCATCCTGTTTTTGTTAGCCCACCCCTGCAACCTATCCAGGTCATTCTGCAGTCTTTCCCTCCCTACTAACGTGCCCACCTCACCCCAAATTTTGGTATCATCAGCAAATTTGAACAGGTTGCTTTTCACCCCGTCATCTAAATAGCTGATAAAGAAATTGAACAGTGTGGGCCCAAGGACCGAGCCCTGGGGAACTTGGCTGCCCACTTCCCCCCAGGTCGAATATGACCCGTCCACCACCACTCTCTGAGTATGACCCTTCAGCCAATTTGCAATCCATCTGACTGTGTAGGCATCAATGCCGCAGTCGCCTAGTTTTTTAATGAGGATGGGGTGGTCAACAGTGTCAAAGGCCTTGCTGAAGTCCAGAAAGACTACATCCATGGCGACACCTGCATCCAATGCTTTTGTGACCTAATTGTAAAAGGCAATCAGGTTGGTTTGACATGACCTGCCCCTAATGAAACCGTGCTGGTTGCCCTTGAGCATCATCCCCGATGCCAGCTCATCACAGATGTGCTCCTTGATGATCTTCTCAAAGAGTTTCCCCAGGATTGAGGTAAGACTGACGGGCCTATAGTTGCCCGGGTCCTCCCCCCTCCCTTTTTTAAAGATGGGGACCACATTGGCTATCTTCCAATCACCTGGTACCTGGCCCGAGCACCACGAGCGCTCATAAAGCTGTGCCAGGGGCCCTGCAATAACCCCTGCTAGCTCCCTCAACACCCTGGGGTGGAGAGTATCTGGATCTGCTGATTTGAACATGTCCAGCCCCTCCAGAAGCACTCTAACCCGGTCCTCCTCAACCTTAGGTCTGGAGGCGTTCCCCTCGAGTCCGTCTTGAATTACAGTGGGGGAGTCCTAGTCCCTGCACATGAAAACGGAGGTGAAGAATTTGTTAAAGAGGTCTGCCTTCTCCTCTGGTGCAACCACCAGATTGCCCAGCGTATCTTGCAGGGGCCCCACATTTCCCGGTGCCTTCTTCATCCTCCCTATATATTTGAAAAAGGACTTTTTATTATCTTTGATCTTGGACGCTAGTCCTAGCTCTATGTCCACCTTAGCTTTCCTAACAGCCCCCCTACAGGCCCGAGCAGTGGAGGTATACTCCTCTTTGGAGAGAGCTCCCCGCCCCTCTTCCACCGGGTGTACACGCCTTTTTGGCAACCAGGCATTCCCGGACGTCCTTGGTGAGCCAGGGAGGCTTTGGGGCACTCTTGCCCCCCTTGCTTTTTGTTGGAATCGTCTCCTTAAGGAACGACCACTTATCTTGGGCACTGAGTTCGCCTGCCCTTGAGAACCCCAGTGCCTCTCCCACCAATTTCCTCAACTCATTGAAGTTGGCCCTCTTGAAGCCTAGGGCTACTGCCTTGCTTCAGGCCCTTGTCACCGTGAGCTGGATGATGAATTCCAGCAAGTAATGATCGCTATCACCCAGGTGGTCAAGGACCTGGAGCCCCATTACCAGATCATTGCCTGTGGCCAGGACCAGGTCCAACAAGGCATTTCCTCTGCTGGGACTGTGCACCTCCTGGGTTAAGTGGAGGTCCTGTATCTTGGCCAGGAACCTGCTGGAACGGGCTGACCTGGCTGACTGCTCCTCCCAGCAGATGTTCGGGTAATTTAGATCACCCATGACAACTACATCCCTTGCCTTAAGTGCCTCTGCAAGCTGGCCTGAAAATTCCTGGTCCAGCTCCTCCCCTTGGTTGGGGGTCTGTAGTAGACCCCCACCGTTAAATTCCTCTCCCCACGACCCCCTTGTATCTTGACCCAGAGCACTTCAGCTTGCCCCTCCTCTGACCCCATTTTGCTGGCAGAGGATGTGCATTGCTCTTTGACATAGAGCGCCACACCCCCTCCCTTCCTTCCTTCTCTGTCCTGCCTGTAGAGCCTACAGCCCCTAATGCTAACTACCCAGTCGTGGGATGAATCCCACCACATTTCTGTATGCCATACTATGTCTGGGTTTGAACTGGCTGTTCTGAGGGCAAGTTCCTCCTGTTTGTTCCCCATACTATGAGCATTGGTATACAGGCATTTAAGGCCTTGCATAGCTGCGCGTGCCACCCCCCCCCCCAATTAGGAAGACAATCTGGACCCCTGTTTTTTACCTGGGCACTCCTTGCATGTGTCACCTGTCTTGCTCGGGTGGTGTCTCCTTGTCTTCCTGCGGCCTCCTCCCCCGGCGAGGCTAGTTTAAAGCTCGCTGTACGAGATCAGCCAACCTGGAAGAGAAGACACGCTTGCCTTTAGGAGAGAGGTGAAGCCCATCCCGCCCCAGCAAGTCCCCCGCCCGAAAGCATGGGTCATTATCTAGGAAGCCAAGGCCCGCCTGGTGGCACCAACTCCATAAGCACCAGTTGACCTCGCCAATGCAGGCCTCGTGTCGCCGTCCCCACCTACTCACCGGAAGAAGAGAGGAGAATACCACCTGTGCCCCTGCCTCCTTAAGCTTGGCCCCCAGAGCCTTGAAGTCCTTCATAATGCGGTTAGGGTTTCCTCTGGCTGCGTCAATCGTTCCCACGTGGATGACAACTATGGGGTACTGGTCTGCAGGTCGGATGTAGGCCGGGATCCTCTCCGTGATGTCCCGAACCCAAGCCCCAGGCATGAAACAGACCTCCCGCATCATGGGGTCAGGCCAGCAGATGGGACCTTCCAGCCCTCGTACGATGGAGTCTCCGATGATGAGGACCTGGCATTTCTTCCTGCTGGTGTTCGATCTCTGCCCATTCCATGTCGCATGGGGAGTGGCATTGTCCCCGCTGGAGGCATTTGCTCTGTGTTCCTCCATCACAGCTGCCAGGGCCTCAAACCTGTTCCCCAGGTGTACCTGGGGAGCTTCCGCCACTCTAGGCCAAGCAGCTCTGGCTCTGGACGCTTTCTGCCACTTCTGCATTGGACGCGTCTCCTGTGGGGGCTGTACAGTGGGCGACCAGGCCTGCAGAGAACAGAAATAGGCATCAATTTCATCCTCTGCATCCCTGATCCCCCTCAGCCTGCTCACCTCAGCCTGGAGCTCCCGCACCTGCTCCTCCAGGGCCCCAAGCCGGGCACAGGAGGGACAGGCAGGGGGACCACCAGGCCCCCCCCCAGGCCCCCACCAAGCCCCTCCCACAGACAGGGGGGGAAGGGGCCGCCAACCCCGCCATGAGCTCCATCTGGGTGGAGGCCGCAGAAGAGCCCATGGCAGGCATGCATCGGAGCAGAGGTCCATCATGTGTATAAGGTGCCCATGGTTTTCAAGTGATGTGTAATATGCATTAGACTATTTTAATGCACATTAAATGGCATGTTTTCTCAGTGACACTTTAATGAGCATTAAAATAGGCCAATGCACACATGTAGATGTGCCCTTGGAGTCCACGACCAGAGCCATATTTTTTCTGCCTTTCTATAAACATCAGATTAGGGCAGTGGTCTCCAACCTTTTAAAGTAGGAAATCACCTTTGGCATTTAAAAACAGCCAAAGATCTACTGTGAGCCGCCATTGCCCCCCCTCCCCCCCACCCCCCTGTCCAGCAGCTAAATCTGTGGGGAAGGAAAGTGGGGTGGAGCAGATTGAGGCAGAGGGAGAAAAACTTATTGGGGGCACACCTCCCCATCAGGTAAGTCCCACCTGGCTGGGACCCACTCAACTTACCTCTGCTCCTGCCTTTGTGGCACTGTCCCTCACCACTGGGGCCTTGACCTAGCCATTGCCCCTTCTTTCCCCCACAGACTGACCTGCTGAGCTGGGGCATGCACATGCATGCACTTGGGCACTCAGCCCCCCCACCCCAGCCTCAGATCGTCTCCAAGAGGCTCCGAGATCTACCAGCAAATCCTAGGGCTGGACACCATTTTTGTGGTCTGAACATGGTGCACCCTGCCGCATGCCTCTGACTGGCCAAGGGGCCCTGGTGGTCCCACCCCATGCTGCTGATTGGTTGTGATGGCTGTCCATCATATGGCTCTGCCCCTCACCACTGGTTGCAAGGGCTGTCAGTCATGCAGCTCTGCCCCTTGTTGTCAATCAGTGGAGAAGGGTGGGGCTGCATGACAGATAGCCCTCTCAGCTAATCAGTGGCAAGAAGCAGGGGTGACAGCCATTTTGCTTGCAGCCCTTCATGCTAGCAGCCCCCCTCAGCCCTCCCCTCCCCCCTGCCCCCGCCCCCCCAGCAGGCTGCACAGCTGAGCTGCACACCATGAAGACAGCTGGCTCCCTCATTTTATTTTTAGTGTGTTGTTTTTTTTGTAGCAAGCCTACCATTTTTTGTAGAGCCTGCCCAAATTCACAGTTTCCACAAAAATCACAATCGCAAATTCAGTAGGTCCCTAATCATTGCTGCCTATTACATCATTAATCTACAATGTTGTCCTCTTTATCTTTATTTCTGTCTTTCCTGAACAGTGCTACCCTACAATAGTTGTACTCTACCCATAACAGCTGTAGCATCATGTTCCAGTAATTCCTATAATACTCAGTTTCATGCCTTGTATTAGTAGTCCTACTTCCTTCAATTTGTTTCCTATGTTCTGTTCAACAGTGTATAATCATTTCAGTTGTTTCTCACTGACTTCAGAGGTCATAGAGAGGAAAATGTAATGATTGCATGGCTATCAAGCCTTAGGGAGTAAACTATATAATGGAACTGTTACATCTACATGTTTTGTAACAAATACAACCAAACCTGTAGCAAGGCTAGGAAAGCTAGTAACAGCAAGCTGTTGCTGTTCAGGATTCAAGTTACAATGCTTTATCACAGTTGCATCGCCACAGGAACACACAGATGTAACGTTTATATTGCAACAGCAGATATGTGTTCACCAACTACAGGTTGCTCTCCCTTTTTTACAGTAAAAAATTCCATCTGTCCATTGCTTCAGAGACAACAAAAGGACTCTGGACTCTCAAGACTTTATACTGATACCTAGAAATAAATTTCTTAATCGCAGAAAATGCTTCCTTCAACCATTCCATAATAGTTTATGAACAATTTTACAACTATGTACTGTCATGTACCTCTTAAAACTGGTTATTTAGATTAGATTTTTCAACATATCGCATGAGACTACCTGTACAAGACATGGATTGTAAGTCTGAACAGAAAATATAATGGCACTGCTTATTAAAACCATACTTTACCCTGTTGCAAAATTTAGATACCCTATTGTAAGTATGTATGGATTATGGTTTTAAATTAAGCAAAACTTGGCTGAAATCAGATCTAAAATATATATTGTATAGTGTGGTGTGGATTGTCTTAAAGTTTTCTGATTCCTATTTTCATTTGAGGTTTTTAATAAAACAACCTTCAATGCCAGATTACTTTTGTGATACTAAATACTTAAACATAAAATATATCTCATTGCTACTGTTTTATTTAGGCCTTTTTCCAGCTATGCAACAGGTGTCTAATCGTTTTTTATAGTAACTAGAAAGATTAAAGTATTTAAAAGTCACTGTAATACAACTCAGCATTCAGACAGGATAGTTATCTCCAGCTGGATGTACAGTATAAGTAAAGGAAAAAACATAGAGAAGTTACTTTAAGGCAAAAAAAAAGTACAAAAGGGAATAGCAAAAAGAAAATTATGCACTTAATACTAAAAACTAATCAGAGTCCTCTCTGGAAAGGTTTGTTCTCCTTACAGTACAAACCCTTCAACTGTGTAATGCAGGCAATGATAAATCAAGGAATAGTTCATCCCTGCACGTCTGTTCATCGTCAAGTGAGGGCTGGACAGGCACCACATTTACACTGATGTAATATATGCCAGGACCCTGAGAAGAGAGGCATCAGGCTCTTCTGGGACAGTTGCTTGCAGTAAACGCTATTAAAGAAACTTGTCATTAGGTGGTACAGTAGCAGGTAATAGCCTACTTGCACTGAGCCAACAGGTACGTTGGGATAGAAGTGGACACAATACCTGCGGTGGTGTGACTTACACCAGGGTAATTTTACCCCTGATTTTTCCCATGGTAAGACTACACTGGACTTGAATTATATCAGGGTAGGAGTTTACATCTTCTATCTTCTTCCTGTTTACATCAGTGTAAAGACTAGTTACACTAGTGTAACCACAATGTTTCTCCAAGCCCTGAAGAAGAATTTTTCCCTGGGAGTTTTTATGCTTAGAGTGATGCAAGAAAGAGCCCAGCTTGAAATATAGGAATGGAACAGGTTCCCTGGGCCATCAAATCTAGTCCATGGGCAATCATTAGTCCCAGGGGTCCTCAGGATCACCATTTGAAATCAGTACAGCTTGCAAATGCTGTTGGTTAGTTAAAACTAAATGTTATGATGATCTCTTAATTATCTCTTCAATGGACCATGTTAAAAAATAAACAAACTCTCCTATTCAATAGGTTCAAGTTCTGAAAGACTTAGATGGCAACAAGCCAAAATGAGAAAATGTTAATAATGCAGAGTCTGACAATTAAATTAATATTAAATATTGTCTCTTCAATGATGGGTGTGAGCAGATGGGTCTCTGACACAGAAAATGGCGTACTGCTCCTGCTGGCCACTTTGTATGACTTTCTTTACTGCCTGTGTATGTGTATTTAATGTGTGTATTTATGTAAGTGTGTGTGTTTTATACATTTATGTAAATTTTAAGAGCTTATTCAAGCTTCTAAAAGTGTTCACCATGTATTGAACGTACACCCATAATATCATCAAAGAACCCTAGAAACCAGTAAAAGTGTTGGGGGGGCAGGTGAGGGGACAAGATGGAAAAGAAAAGCATCCAACCACAAATGCAAGCCATCAATCCACAGATTCCATGAAGAAAGATGCAGCCTCTCAAATGGGTAATCCCAAACCACTTAAGGCATGCCTATACGATCCCAGTCTGGTGTTAGGGAGCACTGCTCGGTGATGTGACATGTCCACTCAGAACCAGAAGCAGCACAGCCAACTTAATGTAGCCCTATGCACATACTAATCCATTCTCCTGCTAGGACAGTATCGGTATGTATTTAGGATGTTACTGATTGTAGCAGGGCACTAAGGTGCCTGCTTTTCTTAGAGCAGAGATAAGAACCCAGGTGCAGGTTACCAGGACAACTGGTTACTGTGGGAACTGGCCGTCCCTGCACCTGGTCAGCTGGCCGCAGGAGGCAGGGCCCTAGGCCCATATAAACCCCAGGGCTGGGGCCAGACAGTTAGTCCCTTACCAGCAGCCGAAGGGGAAGGAGCCTCCAGGAGAAGAAAGGGGCCCAGAGATGTGGTAGCTGGTAGATACACACTCTTAGACCAAAGGGGACACCAAGAGCCCATAAGGTATCTTTGCCTACTAGGCACTGAGCCTCAGAGAGGGAGTTTTACTCTTTTAAAAGGGCAGAGCATGATGTGAGCTCTGCGTTAAGTTACAGCCCAGGAACTCATGGTGGTTGGTGGTTGAGTGGGTGCTGTCCGATAATGACCGGTGGTTTGGGTGAGGCTAGTTGGGGAAGGAGGAGGCCTCATATGGGCCTACTGAAGCGTGGGGACCCCGGTGCCAGAGAGGGCGCAGCATTTAGGTGCACAGAGCCCAGGACCAGAGAGGGTGCCACACTTGAGACAGGGCTGTGGGGAGCCCAGCACCAGAGAGGGCACCGCACTTGAGACAGGGCTGCAGGGAGCCCATCGAGGACAAGGAGCTGAATTAATAAGAGGCCTATGTAAGACAACACCTGTATCATCTGCGAGGCTTGGGGCATGGTAAAGGGGTGGTTGGAGCCACGCATACAGCCCATAAGGCTGAGACTTGGGAACCATCCACAGTG
The DNA here is from genome assembly GCF_030867095.1 of Alligator mississippiensis. Lineage (NCBI taxonomy): Eukaryota > Metazoa > Chordata > Crocodylia > Alligatoridae > Alligator > Alligator mississippiensis. Next base: position 49,243,076 of record NC_081826.1, read on the forward strand.
AAGCGGGATGTCAAAGATCCTATTAACACAACAGTGTTAATAGGATCTAGCCTGAACGTGTCCAAAACTAAAGCTCAAGGGCAGCCTCCCTATATTTATTATACCAACAAGTCGTGGCAGGAGAGAACGAGGCTGCTTGTAGGGCGAAGGACTGGCATGGTTAAGGACCTGGGGGAGTAACACAGCCACCCCTAGGTACCCTACCCTGATACACTGATCAAGACCGTAAAACTCCACACAGAAGCTGACAGGCAGTGAGTGACACTTGCAAAGCAATGGGAGCAAGAAACTACTTAACAAGAGAGACAGCTACATTTGGCAGAAGCTTTACTTTCTGAGATGATTTAAAGTATAGTTCCATTCAGAGCACATGTATGGCATTTGCCCTTTCTGGCTCCATGTACAGTTTTTTCCTTATGGATTAACCACAGCAAATGTAACGTGTCATTTTATTAGGAGATGACAATAGAGAGAAGGAGCCAATAACAAACACTTGGGAAGTAGAGCAGGGGAAAAAAAAAATCAATTTCTTAACAAGTATGAAACATGTAACTGAAAACAGATACACAACAGCATCATCTCCATCCAGGAAAGAAAACCAATGCCAATGACTGACAAGGTTCCACTAACCCATGATAAAACACTATACAAATTCCAAAGGACATTTGAATTTCTGTTGGAAATATTATGCACTCGCGAGAAAAATCACATATACATTTATTGGAAGTGCCCCAAATAAACACATCCTGGCCTGTGACTCATAAGGAAAAGGAATGGACCTTTGACATGCAATTTGAGATAAGCTCCATTTATTTTAAACTCTCAGGCATGCTACAAGAACTTAAAAACAAGACAGAGTGAGAGTTATTTAAAATCCTTTGTACAAAAACTAGAAAATGCATCATGATACTCTGGCTAAGGCAAGAAAATAAATTAATGGCATTGTGGATGGACATGGCAAAGGGGATACATGAGATGGAGAAAACTGGGGCAAGAGCACAAAATTTACAAGTACTGTTCTGTCAATTTTGGTTTCTTAATTTGGGATTTCTAAGAAATAGAAGACATTGGAGACAACCTGGAGAGATGATTAGCACAAACTCAAGACTGCTGCTGTTGTTCTTAACATTTGGTTCCATTTATCTCCTTGTGATCAGTTTTGTGTCTTGTAAGAGTAATGATTCTCAGAAAGATATGCCTCTTCTTCTGCAATTCTCCTCTCTTACAGTATCCTGTGAGGCATATTGCAGTAGCCTTAAAAGTAAAGAGCAGTAGCATAACTACAACGTGGGGGTGACACCAGCCTCAAGGGACTGACTTATGCAGGGGGTATAGCCCTGTTTTATGGGCCTGACCGCCACCACTGCTGGCACCCAGTAGCTACTGCCACCCCATGTGTGCCACCACCCAGGATACAGAACTGCCCAGCTATGCCTCTGGTGACCACATGGCTAATTTTTTAACACTGCAATGTATATCCAAACATCTGACACTCAGGATTATTTCTCTTTTCCACCCTAAACTTCTCGTGTGTCACTTTCTCTGGCTGATTTTTGTGGAGCCCGTTCCAGGGAACTTGATATGTCAGGCCTGTCTTCAGTGGCGTACCAAAGGGGAGCTGGGGGGGAGGGGGGGCATGGCCCCCGGGCACAGGTCTGGGGGCGGTGCCAGCCAGGCCATAGGCAGATTAATGCATGGGCAATCTGGGCACACATGCCCAGGGGGCCGTTCCAATTTGGGGCTCCAGGATCCTCACCAGCAGGGAAGTGAAAGCTGCAGTTTAAATTTGGTGCCTATTTTTGGTGCCAATTTAAAACTGTAGCTTTCACATTTGCTTCCTTGGGAGCTGGAAGCAGGGCCCCTCCTCCACCAATGGGGCTGGGGGAATAGTTCATCCCTGCATAAATCAGAGGGATGGGGGGCTAGGCTGGGGGGGAGGGGAGCAAGGCTAGAGGCAGGGGGGCAAGGCTGAGGGACGGGAGGTAGGGCTGGGGTCGTGTCTGAAGAGCTGCGCCATGCCTGCGGGCTAGGTGCTGCCACGTATGGGGGGGAGGGGGCCAAGCCAGGCTGGGAGAGTCATGCGCTACCTGAAAGGGTGGCAAAGGGGTGTCGTGGCCCGATACTAGTCGGCCAGATCTGAGAGAAGGTTTTAGAGATTTCTGGGTTAGATCAGGGAGAAGGTTTATTTAAACAACTGTGTTCAACAACAGAGGGATGGTTACAAATAACAATAAAACACTAAATATGACTATAACATACAATAACACCACAAACATAAACATATATCAATGGCACTTATCAGTCAGTCAGAGCTGGTGGCCAAGCGTGGGCACTTTCTTTCCAATTAGGCTTTGTTAGCCTCTCACAAGTCAGGCGTTCCCGAGTTTGTGAGCTGACTGTGGCCAGACTCTGGCTGGTGAGGTGTGGTCCAGTGCGATCCTTGTCGCAACCTTAGTCTCTGACTGATTGAGTCAAAGGTGATGGTTCCCTTGTCAATCTCGAATGTCTCCGCCACTGTTTGCACAAGTTGAGACTTTATTCTGTTGGCTGAGCCACTCACAATCTTAGGTTTGAATCATGCCCTTATTTGGAAAATGCCACCCCTTAGATACAAGCCTTGGAAAGCACGCATCATCGCGTAGGAGAAAATGCATAGTCGTTTACCTGCCAGACTGAGCTATGGAAATTCCCATGAAAATTCTCCAAACCCCACTGGGAATTCCCCCACAGGGTGCAGCTGGGGCTGGGCTAGCCTGGCCAGGAGCATTGCACCACACTGCCTTTGTGGGTCACGATGCTGGGAGGGTCTTGGGTGCTAGTGCCCCCCAAAATTTATGTTCCCCCCCCTCCGGCTAAGCTACCCCTCCCGGGGCTGCTGCCTGCCTGCAGAGACACAGTGTGGTGGTGGCGCTCCCCGCCAGGCCCAGCCCAGCCCAGCCCAGCCCAGCCCTCTGCATCTGCAGCCTGTGGAGCTGCTCAGGACAGCCAGGCAGCAGCTCCCTGCACATAAGTGTAATGGGGGGGAATGATACTGAGCCACAGGTGGCTGTGGGGGTGGGGGGGGAAAGGGCGGATGGCTGTTTGTATGGGGGGGGGTCTGTGTGTGTGTGTGTGTGTGTGTGATTGCAGGAAAAAGTGGCTTAGGGGAAGGGCAAATCATTCACCCCTGTCCTGGCCTGTTCCCTCCTGCACTGTGGGGATGGTCCCATGACCTGGTAAGGTCGGAGCTCCATTCATGATGAATGGGGCCCCGGCCCAGCTAGGTCATGGGACAATCAGAGACTGGCGCCTCCTCCAGAGGTACAGTGCTTGGCAGCCAAGGAGGGGGAGGACACATGGCCCCCCGATCTTTCAACAGGCGAGGGCAGGCCACAGTTGCGACCTAGGCTCAGCCTCTGCTCCGTGTATCCACACCTCGCCACTGCCACTTCAAAAGCAGCAGGTGCCACCATAGGCCTCGCTACCTGGCCCACCCAGCGGTGGGTCGCATATGGTGGCACCTGCTGCTTTTGAAGCAGAGTTGTCAAGGTACAGAGACATGGAGCAGAGGCTGAGCCCAGCTTACAGCTGCAGTCCACCCTCACCCATGCAAAGATTAGGGGCCATGTGCCCTCCCACCTTGGCTGCCCAGCACCATACCTCTGGAGGAGCTGCCAAGCTCTTCCTGGGGACAACGCGGGGCAGGGCGGGACAGGGCAGGCACAGGGGTCCTAGGGCTCCATCTTCTCTAGCCCAGTGGTGTAGCTGAGGCTGGCGCCAGTGTGGCCAGGTGGCAGCCATGGCCAGGGCCAGTGTGGCCGGGAGGCTGCCAGAGCCAGGACTGGTGCAGCCAGGTCCAGGAGGCAGCTGGGGCTGGGGCCAGTGTGGCCGGAGCCAGGAGGCAGCTGTGGCCAGTGCAACATCCAGGGCTGGTGTGGTCAGGGCCGGGAGGTGGCTGGGGCTGGGGTGGTGCAGCGTGGTGCTGGGCAATGCCCCTCCCCCCTCAGACTTTTCCATGGGGGGTTGTGCTCATACATGCTCAACCCCCCCAAATTTTTTTTCTTCCTCCGCCTATGGTCATATCTTTTACTGGGGGAAAGCACTTCCAGTTTCGCCATTGTGCTCTGCTGCCACTTTTGCCCCCTCCCTCCACTCTGCAATCAACTGCTGGGGTCTCCCTCAGCTGCTCTGCGACAGAGGGTGGGGAGCAAATGTAAGCATTTGCCCCCAGGTGCTGAAGAGCCATGGTACGCCACTGCCTATCTTGGTTGTAATGCTATTTCTTTCTTATTATAAGGTCTTCATTACTACAGCAACCAATTGCTTCCCAAACATTTTCGAAAGCAATGATAAATAACACAGAAAACTTTCCCTGTGAATTTCAACCACGGTATTCTAGGTTTGGAAACCCAAACAAAAGCTCTGGCATAGCCTTTGGGAAGGGACCTGGACAGATTGTTGTGATGTTCCCACTGTCCTCAGCTGCCAGGACAACCTGTTATAGCTTGATGCAGTTCTAATCTAACTTGCTCTGGAGATTTCAGCTGGTTCCAAGACCAGGGAAGTGTAAAAGTAGTTTCCTTCACTAGAAACCTTGTATAAACAGAAACTAACAATACAGGGATTTCTTCCAAGACTAAAAGATTCCTTGCAGTCTAAGACAAGGGTGGGCAAAATACAGCCTGCAGGCGATATCCAGCCTGCTGGCTACCATCAAGAGCCAGAGGAGGGAGGACTGCACCTCATGCCATTCCACTCTGCCACAGCTGGAGCAGAGCTGGGCCATACAGTGCATACAGTGCATTCCTTTGTCCCAGCCCCCCACATCCATCCCCTGACCCTGCCCAGCTTCCTCCACTGTGCTGCTAAGGGAGTCTGTGCCTGTTGTGGGGGGAGGCTTAGCCTGGAGCAGCTGTATCCAACTTTCCCAGTGTGGCGCAGTGGCTCATTGCAGCATGTGGATGGGTGGGGCAGCTACTCGGTGCACTGCATCGTGCCTAATCCAGTGAGGGTTCAGCTGCCAGCACACGTGGTGCTAGAACTGCATAACGCCAACAGGAAGCCAGGTGGGGGGGAAGAGGAAATGGATGTGGAGGTGCAGAGGAGTCTGTGTACTGCAGGGCTCAGCCCAGCCTGGCCCCGATTGCAGCACAGCAGAGCGACACAGGGCGCAGCCCTCCCTCCTCCGGCTTGCAGTGGTGGCTGGCAGGCCAGATAAGCTCAATTGGCATCTCCCCATCCCTACCTCCCCGCTCCAGCCCTCAACAGTTTACCAAAACTCCTTAGTGGCTCTACTTCCCAAATAATTGCCCACCCCTGCTCTAAGAAAAGGAACTAGGAGATTACATGTAATAGTGCCACCTGGTGATTCCTTCACTAGCAAGAAATTCCTTGTTGGAGTTTGGTATAGATCATTGTCTTTAGAACACTGTTGTATATGCCTCTAAGAACTGACTTTTGATAGTATATCATGGACATGTTCATTGTAATAAGCAGTTACATTAGTAAGGACCACTGATCTTTAATTGCTGCTTCTAAGTAGAAGCCACTTTGTCTCGCCAGATTTACATTTCCCTTAGGATTCCTATCACAGCCATATCAAATACCTCCTATGGGATGTGGTTACCTGCAAAATGAGTTTCTGGCTCCTGCTGACTTTCCCAGCTGCTACATTGTATTGCTGTGACACCTGCTAGCACAGCCAAGATCTGCCTCTAATATGCTGGTCAAAATATCATAAAATAGACACCAGTCAGAATGTAGTGAGAAAGGAGTGAAGAAAAATACAGACTAAAAATGCTGAGTTCAGACGACAGGATAAAATCTATAGAAGTACAAGTGGTAAACTTGGAAGAAAATAGTATAAGAATTTATTGCTAGAGTGGAGACACTCAAAAGTGCAATGGTGTTTGCAAACCAAATAAATATGTTCTGTGTCGGCCACTGGGTTGCTCCAGTTTGCAATAGACTGAAGAATGCAAGAGGTGCAATTTGTTGCATTAGAAGTATTTTTTATAACTTGACAATTCACAGAATAATACTTAACAGATGAGAGTGAAGGAACTGCATTGCATCATCCTTATGACCTGTTGAGGGGGAATTACAATCAGTGAGTAAGAGTGGGACCAGACCCCAGTGTCATGACAAATGGCAGGCCTGCTGCCTACTATGCAGTATTGCAAATACCTGTGGTGTCCAGTTTTGCATATCCAACAGATTAGAATAAGCAACCCAAAACATTTAGCTAGATATCCAAACCAAATCCCAAGTCTGAGGTACACCCATCACAGTCTGAAGGCTAGATATTTTTATATGTATTAAAACATGCTTAAAATTAATCTTTTGTTTGATCTGGAGACAATTAATTTATATTACATTATTCTTATTTTATTTAGGATACTGGACTGCTACCAAAATGCTCATGCTGGGAGCTTTCATACAGCTAGAACATACCTTTAGCTGTGTTTTAATGTGTTCAATCAGTGTTTTTACATTAAGTAAATTTCATAAATGAACAAGGACTGCTTGATTTTTCAACATCATTTGTTTTTACTTAATTTCTGATACATTTTTATTTTGAAATTACATTAAAATTAGATGATCTACAAATGGTTGCCAAGCTGTCCAAGATCAAATAAGGTCCAACTCAGAGACTGGATCTTCTTTTGACCTGAGTTGCAAAGATACCAAGCAGTCACAGCTCCATTCAAGCCAGGGATTTCAATGGGAGATTTGAGTGCCCAGTGTATTTGAAAGTGAGATTACTTATTACATCAGTTTCACAGATTTTTGAGGAGTTTGAGAATGCTCAACTTTGTCTTCCCACTGTTCTCAAGGCTTTGCGCTATAATGGACACAAATGCAGCAAACTCTGATTTTTGTCTTCGCTCGGAAAAATGTGTTTATTACTGTCCAGTAGTTAATAGTTAACAACAAAAACTAAGGAAAATCCAAGGGAAGGTGAATCAGGCTGTGGAGCATATTAGAGCAGGCTTAAGTCATCCTCTAAAAAGCACCAGCTGTAATAGCTCTCCACTGGCTATTAAACCCACAAGGCTAGCAGGAACATAGTACATTCTAACCAGGGGCAGATCTGGAGGGGGCACAGTGGTGCGGCTGCACCCACTTTTCAGATTGGATTGTGATGCTGGAGCTTCTAGGGACTTTAAAAAAGTCCTCAAAGTGGAAGAGACTCCCCCTTTTCTCTCTATGTCAGAGGCACATCCCCTCCCCTTCTTCTGTCCCTCACCTGCCAGGGCTGCTTTTGTTACTATCCTGGGGGCAGAGAAATCTTCAGAGTTCCTCTTGCCTGCTCCAGCCAGGGTACACTGGGGCTGGACTCACCTAGGACAGTGACAGTGGTAGTGCCTTCCCACACTTGCTCCAGCAGTATGGGTGGACCACCCCTCCTCCCCCATTACTGCTGCTGCTGTTCCCAGCAAAGCCCAGCTTCCACGCAGCCTGGCTGGAGTGGGAGGGAGCAGCTCCAAAGCTTTTCCCACTCCTGGGACAGTGGGGAAAGCAGTAGCAACTGGAGGAGGAGAGGATGTAAAGGAGGGGAGGACACATGCCTCTGTGCATGGAGTGAAAGATGGGAATTCTTACCTGCTTTGGGAACTTTAAAAAGTCTCCACAGACTCCTGCCTGCACTGGTGGGTTGTGGGATAGGAGGCTGGGAGCAGGGGTGCAGTCACCCCTGCACCTCCACTGGCTGCTCCTGTGCCGCCCTTTGCCAAATCCTGGATCCACCCCTGATTGTAACCCCACATGCTCAGTTTTTAAATACCTCTTCCTGACCCTTATTGTGGAGGCTTGCACAGGGCCAACTAGAATAGCTTTATACTGGCTAAGAACAACTGCAGGCTACTTGGCTGTGCATTTAGAACAGCCTGAGTGGCATAAATAGACATTACGATGAACTGCATCTGGCCCTTGCATTTGAATTCTCCTTGGATCATAGTAGAGACACTGAATGTTTTCTTTCATTGCTTTCCAATGCTGTTCTTCTTTTGTCTTAATTAGCACGGAGAATAAAATACATCAAGCCTGGGTAACAAATGAATATGCTGAAGCCCAGCTGCACGACATTGTCAGAAGAATGCGGACAAGGACAGCAGCCTATAAAGAAAACCTGACTGATGCATTATTGTCCTCTCCTGAGGCTAGCCCGACAGCATGTAAGTCACTTCAGTTCTCAATAGGTAGCTATTAATTTGGTGGGTTTAAGAGGAAAATCATTTTGTGGGAGTTTAAATGCTGAAAGAAAATAGCCAATCCTCAGCTGGTATAAGACAGTGCTTATCTACTCTAGGCAATGCAGTAATGTTGACAGCAGTTGAGAATATGGTGTTATCCATACTGTAATGAGCCACAGGTTTAAATAAGTCAATAGACGTAAATCTCAAGCTGTCTAGAATCATTTCAAACTACGTTCTAGACCCTCAAGTACATGTTAATATAGCAATTCAGGGGGCACATATATGATACTTATAGTGAAGTATACATATTCTATTCAGGAGTATACCAATAACACTAAGATGAGATTTTTTTTGCAAAAACAAAGTTTGAGGCAGGATGGTAATTACCCAGCCTTATTAAAGATGCCACGTATATAGCTTAAAATTCAATAAGGCAGAGCAAGGTAATGGATCCCACCTGAAATTAATTAAACATTATGATCATACTGCTCATCTTCAGAGAAAAGCTCATTTCCCCCTTCCCACTCCTCCCTCCCCCTGCTTTGCACAAGAGAAGGAAGAGTGGATAGTTTTTATATTCTCCACACTGCAGAAAATATCTATTTATCATTATAGCAGGGAGGCTGAATATATGCATGAGTACCGAAAGTATTATAAGCTGTTCCAACCAATAAAGAAATTATGGTCTTAGGGGGTTTTTAATTACTTCTTTGCTAATTAACTGAATTCCCCCCATCTGGTACTTAACAATCATTTATTTTTTAACTCTTAAAGGATCCAATTTATTACACAGATTGAGTATCTCACGAGTTCCACTGAAATCATTGAGAATGAAACTGCTTGGTGCTAGAGTGGCTGAACCAGCCCCAGAGACTTGCATCCCTTTTGTGTGCAGCAGTCATGCAAGGCTAAATTCCAAAGTGGAGCCCATTAGTACAGGCTGTCTTAGCTTGTCTCAGCTCTACACCAAGATTGCTCATGTGTACTCTGCAGGGAAATCTAGTGAGGTATCACATTTCACACTGTGACACCTAACACCAAATGTCCCATTGGTATTACCAGATGTTCCTGCTTATGTCACTGCTGATTTTTATCCTCCAATCTGGTTTATAATGTATGCTGTACTATTACAAAGTATAGCTATAATCACTGAGAAGTGTATTTAATAGGGTTTCTAATATGTTAGGGCTCTTGATCTGTCAAAACAAAGAGTATACATGCCCTTATTAAAATATTACTTTTTGTGACATACATACTTAGCTCCATCTAAAAAGAAGCCACAGCCACTTCCCCCCCCCCCACCACCACCACCAAAAGAAGAAAAAAAAGAAGAAAGAGAAGAAGGAGAAGCCAAGCTGGAGGAGGATCATTACTGTGACATGTGGTGCTATAAATTCAAGAAACTTCCTCTGAAAAAATATCTGAAGATAATAAGGCTTCCAGAAAGCATAGATGCTTACACAGGTAAATCAAATGCAGTTGTTCAAAGGAAAATGCTAAAGATATAATCAAGTTATACATTTCTTTCTTCTGTAGCACCCAGAGGCCCCAACTGAGCTGAGAGCTCTACTGTACAAAGCTATAGGGGGAGACCGTTCTGGCCCTGAACTTTCAGTCTAAGTATTTGAGGATGAGCGTGGACACAGAAACACAAAGACCTAAAATGACTTATCCAAGCCCACACAATAAGACAGAGGTAAAGCCTATTGTGTGTGTGTGTGTGTGTGTGTGTGTGTGTGTGTGTGTGTGTGTGTGTGTGTGTAAAAAAAGAGTCCAGAGCCATAAAAGCAATGTGCCTGTGCACTGGGGCTATATTACCCCTCCTTTGTTGGGGTAAAATGGAGGTGTCTGCTGAAGGCAGAAGCAGCAAGAGGCCCAGTCCTTTTCTTTCTGCAGACCCTGCCTTCCTCTCCTGCTGCTAAGGGACAAGCTGACAGACACATCATTGCAATTTGCAACATTGCAAACTAAATTATATCCAGATGTAGTTTAGTTTACAATGATGTAGTCATTTTATACCCCCAAAATTGGTGCATGTGTAATGCGTGGTGCAATTAAGCCACACAAATTACATTTTTGTCACATGTATATTGTGACAACCGTCATGTGTACAAGCACCCCAGGAGATTAGATATCAGTCAGTTGTTTTTAGAAGCAGAGGGTGCCTGTACATGAGCATGAGGGCTGCTCCAATGCACTGTAATTCCAGTGTGTCGAAGCATAGTAATTACCATGTATAAGCACCCCTGCACTTAAAAATGGCGGCAAACAAGCTTTAGTTCAAGTGCCTCTGCTGTCATTTTTAAGTACGGGGATGCTGATACATGAGATGCTGTGGCATTTCAATTAGAGCAGCTCTGCGAGCTGCTCTAATTAAAGCGGCACTCCCAACCCTCCCAAGCTACATGTAACAGTGCCCAGAGGTACCAACACTCACAGTCTGCTTTGTGCGTCTTGCTAGGTGAGAGCTAGGATACTGAAGTGCTCAGTGACGTCAGGTCTTAGGTGATTCTCTACATACCCAGAAGCATTAATTTAGGAGCTAGAGTGCAATGCCAGTAGAAGGTTGATCCCTAAGGAATTAAGCCACCTTCAAGGTTGGGCAAAAGCTGAGGGGTTCTTTGAGTATTTCATTGGAACTGAAATGTTGTATGTAAGTGTCTCAAGTGTTGTTCAAAGTGTACCTGAGTCCCTTTGTGGGCTTAAAGTCAACAGCACCTTTGTCTAAAACATCAAAACTTACCAAAGATTAAGGGATCTATGTTTATTAAATTTTCCATTGTTGTATATTAATATAAAGGAATCTATATAATGAATAGTTACTATCAGCTGAAATTATCACTGTTTTTCCTCTGGATATCCAAGGAAAGAAATTTTAATTTCATTTGCAAGAGAATTATAAAGCAAGAAGCCACAAGGTCATTTTTCTAACAGTTTTATGTAGGTAGGTGTAACAGGGATCTAGCAGGCTTCTGTTACTTTAAGAGGAGACTGCAGCAGGATGAGCTGGCTATCTTCTAGGGCTGTGAGAGGCTTTGGACCATGCTTCAGATCTAGAGAAGCTTTGGACACCAAAGCGTCCAAAGCAGCACGTCCAGATCAAAGCAGTTTGGAGCTTCCGAAACATTTCGGAGCCACTTCAGAGATCCAGCCATAGGGTACAATGGGGAATCAATGAAATATCTATAACTTTGTTGTTTTTTGTTTGATTTAGATGAAACTTTTAGGGGTGGTAGCCTCTGCTGAGAGCATGAAGCCTGCCAAGTTTCAAGAAGATAGGTGCAGGGGTTTGGGGGGGAACTGCACCTCAAGCTGCTGACAGGCAAAACTTGTGACATAGATGACTCTCTGTGTGTTAAGGCTCCGTGGGCTGAAAACTGCAGGGGTGGTGGCTGCTGCTCAGGCCATGAAGACTGCCAAGTTTCAAGAAGATAGGTGCAGGGGTTTTGGGGGAACTGCTCCTCAAGCTGCGAACAAGCAAAACTCATGACATGGGTAGCACTGTGTGTGTCAAGGTGCAGCAGGGTGAAAGCTGCAGGCATGCTAGCCCCTCCTGCGGCCATAAAGCCTGCCAGCTGTCAAAGAGATAGTTGCAGGGGCTTCTGGGTTCTGGGGCCCTGCACCTCTAGCTGTTGACAGGCAGAACTCATGACATGGGTGCTTGTGCAACTGACTGTCTCTGTCCTGGGGCAGTTGATTGTCTGTATTGATTATTTCCTTTCCTTAGTCTGTGGTTTTGTAGGTGTTAATCCTTGATCGTTAACTTGTTAAAGTTATAGATATTTCATTGATTTCCTCATTATACCCTGTGCCGGGATCTCAGAGGTGGCTCCGAAGCTTCGGAGCCACTTCGGGCAGATCGAAGCAGGAAATGGATCTGGAGATCTGGATCAGATCGCTGGCATCTGAAGCAGCTGGATCTGAAGCCAGATCGAATAGCTGCCTACTTGCACAGGCCTACTATCTTCTAGGAAAAACACAGATTTATATCCAGCTGTCAGTAGCAAGAGGCAGAGGGCAGACCTTTAGGCTGCTCAAGAGTCCAGAGCTTCAAACAGCAGTTAAGCATCAGCAAAGGAAAGCAGGCTGGCCATTAGGCCCAGAAAGAAGACCCCTGTGTGGCTGCAAAGTCACCTGACTGGAAAGGCCAGGGCTTAGGGAGTATACAATCACAGAGCCCAAGCCAGGACAGCCAGTCTGGCCCTGCAGAAGAAAAAGCTCCTTAGCAGGAAGGCTAAAGAGGAGTGTATGGCACAATGGGCCTGGGCTACAGAAAAGGGATGGAGGCCAGGAAGGCTGAGGCCCCAGTGAGGGTGTAGAGGCTGGAGGAGACCTGATATGGGACTAGGGATGAGTGCTCACTGAAATAATTAATTGGTAACACCTGAGAAGCATGGGTGTGGCTATAGGGGAGGTCAGAGGCCATGAATAGCTTATAAGGCAGCAGGTGCCCTGGGGAGCATGGATGGGCCAGGAGGGCCAATTTGATGTTAAAGACAGGATAGCGTGCAGTGGGTATGGAAAGGACTTGCTGGTAGACTATAGATAAAGGCTCATTTGGGGACCCTGGGGCAGCCTCCCTTTTCACATTCCAATTATTCCATCAAAGGCATGGCAGGAAAGGAAGGAGGGAGGATAACTTAAGAGCTGGAGCAGGGCAAGAGCTGCATGGCCACCAGGGGGCATCAGGGCTGCCCCTAGGTCCTGGTCCTTGTTACAGTAGGCAAGTAGCATGCTACTTGAAACCTGAGAAACAGGAAGGAGAAAATAGGAATGATTACTCTCATATAATTCAAGAACTACTATTTACATCTTTTTTTCATAGCCATTTACCACAAGTTCTTTTGATAGATACCTCAGGTAATTTAGAGTTTCCTATTGCCCCTCACATGTTCAAAGTACTGTACTAATATGAGAAATTCATTGTCACATCACTCCATGAACGAAGCGAAAAAAACCCTCTTTTACTGATGGTGAAATTAGTGGAGAAATTAAATGACTCACCTAAAGTCGAAAGAAATAGCTTAGTCATGTTTAGAATTTAGGATTTCTTATGTCCCAACCCAGTACTTATTCCTCCCCACCTCAGTATTGTGTAAATTTCATTGTTTTACTGCTTTTCCTAGGGGGAGGTACCCTTTATTCACAAACATAGGGAGAAGAGGCCTATAGATGCTAATTAAGTCAGTAGTTTCTGTTTTCTTTTTCAGATCAGCACTATGTAGTGTGGCTCCTGATTGTGACTATAGCCTATAACTGGAACTGTTGGTTCATTCCACTGCGCTGTATGTTCCCAGTTCAAACATCAAGCAACCTATTTTACTGGATTATCATAGATATCCTATGCGATATCTGCTACCTGTGTGACTTGCTGATATTCCAGCCCCGAAAGCAATTTGTAAAAGGTGGAGATATAATAGTAAGTAAGGCTGGGTAGCCTCATTTAGTAATTATTTTTAACTATATTCTTAAATGTGAAGTAAAAACTTGCTTACAAGCCAAATAGATAAGGACGCATGGATGTGCATTGTGAAAAACATCTATATAAATACATATATGTGCTTCTGCATTGATTTTTAGCCTTGGAAGAGGTGTGAAATACATTTTATACTGTACATGCTATAGCAGTATTGTATTTATACACACAACAATCACTGGAAAGGTAACAGCAGCATGTTACAGCGAGTGTCTAATGACTTAGGAAAGATTAGATTTTAAATACTTACACAATCAGCACAGGTGGAAAAGACCAAATAGGTGCAACTTTTCTAGGATGTTAGATGATATTTCAGTGAAGCCAAGGAAATATATTTGCAATTTACAACTCCCCTCCCTAGGCCACTCACATGGAATGGAAGCTGCAGATGAAGACACAGTCTTTTCTACTAGGAGGATGGACGTTCCATTACCCACAAGATTTCAAAATTTCAAATCTAAATGAAAATAAAGACAAGAAGATTTCAAAATTCGCTGTGAAGAAAATTACAATATATATATATCCTGGTCATTTGAAATGTTTTGTTTGGATAAGATTTAAACATTTCAGTTGTGACTTATTAAATTATAATACAAAATAAAAGATCTAACCAAAAGTAGTTTCTAAATAGAAGAACAGAAACATTTCATCTGAAAATGTCAAAAATGGGAAGTTTTAACATTGTCAGAACTTTATTTGCCGTATCTAAATGAAATCCCAGAAAAAAATCACCTTAGCGCGCACAGGCTGATACAATAGGGCAGGGGTTGTCAACCAGGGATACGCATACCGCCAGAGGTACTTAGAAAGGCTGTAGGGGGTACGCGTGGGCTGGTAAGGATGGAGCGCACCCAGAGACATGGCAAGGACGTCTCCCCCAGTACCTTTCCATACCTTGCTACTTACCTGGGAGAGGGGCACACCAGGCACTGCTGGCCCCACACGGCACACTGCGACACTTCCCCGCCCCCACCTCAACTCACTCTCTGTGCCCACTCCTAGGACCAGGGCCAGGGGAGGCGAGGAGAGCAGTGTCCCTCTGCAGGCTGTACATACACTGCCCAGCCATGGGGAAGGGGAGCAGGGCTCATACGTAGTGGCCGCCACCAACCTGCACCACCACTGCTGCTGCTGCTGCACCCCACACTGCTTTCCTGCAGCCGGTCACACGTGCAGCTCCACGGGCTGCTCATGCTCACCTCCCATCAGCAGTCCGTGGAGCCACACATGCAACTGGCCATGGGAAAGTGGTACAGGGAACTGGTCGCACGGGGTGGTGGCAGCCACCGCATGTGAGCCCCACCCCAACCAGTCTGGTTGCCCAGCTGGCGTGTATGTGGCCTACAGAGGGGCACTGCTGCCCTTGCTCCCCGGCCCTGCTCCTGGGAGCAAGCACAGAGAGACACTCACCCCCCTCCATTCATGATCTGTCCCCGCCCAGCCCCTTCCCTTCACACACACTTACCTGCTGGGGTGTGTGTGCATGTGTGTGTGCATGTGCGTGTCTGGGTCTGCATCTGTGTGTGTGTGTGTGTGTGCCTCTCTGTGTCTTTGTGTCTTTGTGTGTGGGTGCCTGTCCCCTGCCCACCTGGCTGCAGCAGGCACATGGCATCACATGGCTCTTGAGGCAGTGGGGTGCAGAGTCCAGGATGCAGAAGCAGCTGCCTCCACCCTGTGCACAGATCTGGGGGGCACATGCCCCCCGGACCTCCACCGGGGTGTGCGCAGCAGCAGGAACTGCTCCCACCCCATGCCTCCCAGACAGACTGCTCTCGTGCCTCCGCATTCCGCCCTGGCTGCGCAGCGCCTACCCCTGCCCCAGCCCCTGCCCCTGCCCCAGCCCCACTCCCACTCTTCCCTCACCACAGAGACCTTGATCTGATCTCCCCACACTACTTAAAACCAAGAAAAAAATATTAAGGGGTACATGAGTTGCAACTTTGAGGCAGACATGGTACACTTGTTAAAAAAGGTAAAAAAACCCTGTAATAGGGGTATGTCAATGTTTTTCATTAGCTGTAGTTTCTACTAGCTTAATAGAATTGCCCTTAGTTTCTATATGACAGACTTCAAAATATATAGGGTGCAAATCAATGAAAGCTTTGACTGTGTTTTAACTTGACATACATTTTTACATGGCCAGACTCTGTAAGAGAATTCAATATAATTTATGTCCTATTTTCTAACATTAAAAGGCAGCAAATCTCAAAATTTCAGAAGTTGGAGCAAGTGGTGAAAAGAAGGAAGCTGATAGAGACATCCTAGCTATTGAAAGGAAGCACCTAAGGGCCAGCAGAGAGGGCACTGGTATTAGTAGTCGAAGCCCATCTAGAGTTGCATGGGCAGAGACCTTTAGAAAAGACTGGGCTATAGCCTTTTATTTGGGGGAAGCTGAAGAATTTACTTAAGGGATGGAACATTGCAGCTACATGACATGTAACCTCAGTTCAGCTAAATTCAAAGCAAGGTAATGATGCAGATTAGCTTTTGGATGCTTAAACTACCCATTTGATTGACTGTGGTTCCAGTTGCACTATGTTACCTCCTCCTATGTCATTTCAGCCTGAGAGAATTTTCAGGATAACTGCGCAAAATTGCCTGATCCCATCACCCCAGACTGCTTTCTGACACCACTAGAATTTAGTAGGCCAGACTCCCTGCCAGCTCTAAGTGAGCAGAATACAGAGCCTAAAGTGGGGGAAACTGGCAGACAGGGAAGGCTTGCAGTGATACATGAGTGCTACCACCTTCTGTCCAACAGATGGACTCACAAGTGGTTAGCACAGCCCAAGGATGTCAGGTGCTAGGCATGGCCAAAACAACCTGGGAGATGCAAGCTCTGAGAAACTTGCAATGGCAAAACTCCTGTGGAGACAGATACTAGCAAAACTTAATGCTGTCAAGAAAGCCACTTGTCATGAAAACACTGCTTTCTTTTTCTTAGAGCAGTGGTGTGTGTGCAAATTCCCTCTCCTGGCTAACATTCTGTAGCTTGTGCCTTTTCATGCTGGCAGGGGTGATTCTGATTCAGTATCTCTGAAAATGAATTGAACACAAGCAAATTTGGTATGGTAATTCCACTGCTTTCAGAACCATGATTATTTGTCATGCTCTATCTTTCTAGAACTTTTAAAACCTATTGATATTGTTACCTCTGGTTTTCCTGCACATGTTTATAAACTCAATTTTGGCCTATCACTTGCAAGTAGATATGGGACCCAGCTATGTATTTCAGATGAAAATACAGGCCTTCCCCACTCCTCCTTCAGAAGGATACAGTTTATGTCTAAAGAGTGTTGTGCTGTGTTGAGGCATACCTCACCCCTTCAGCACCTGTTAGCTGAGAGGTAGAGCATCTTAGCACACAGTGCTGCACAATTGTAGCTATGCCACTTGTTTTGAGAGCTAGTGTGCAGAGAATGGGTGCAATAGTCTCAGAATGTCACTGCCTTGTACCATATAGTCTCATGGACCTTGGTTGGCTTTTTCTCTCTGCCATGATTACTTTATTTAAACTAATGTTATAATAATGAAATGTGATTAACATGCAAACTATTAGAGAAGAGATAACTTCAGTCTAATACCACATTGCACAACAGCAAGAACATTTAAAATTAGGACCAATTTTTCTACCAGCCTTTGTTCAGTGTTTGTATGCACCATTCTATTTACTTACATGCTGCTGGCTACTATTTAAAACAGGGGAGGGCAAAGTCCAGTCAACGGGCTAGCAGTGGACTCCATTTCTCAGCAGCCTCTGCCCACTTGGCTGGGGCCAGTTTCCTAGGCGACCCAGGCCACATCTGTACTGTGATAGCACAAGGCTGGGGTTGCCATGGAGACCAGCCCCAGTCACTCTGACAGGGCATACAGCAGGGCAGGGCCCCTAGGGGGCTGCTCCAGAGCTGCTGGGTTCTTGTGGCGAGGGCAGCTTGGTCTGGGGCCATGGCAGAGTTGCGATCTGCAGCCTGCACACTCCAGGTAGGGGCACGCAGGTAGTAGATCAAGGCTCTGCTCCGGCTCAGGACCAGGACCAGGCTGTCACTGCTGCAAGGAGCCAGAGCAGAGCTGCATGTGTGCCCCTGCCTGGAGCATGCAGGCTGCAGATCACAGCTCTGCCCTGGTCCTAGGCCAAGCTGCCCCCACTGCAAGATCCCAGCGGCTCCGGAGCAGGCCGCTGCACACCCTGCTAGTGTGGCTGGTGGTGGTCTCCATGGCAACCACAGCCTTGCACTATCACAGTGCAAGTGTAGCTAGGGTCTCCATGGAGACTAGCCCCAGCCATGAGGCAGGGGCTGCTGGGAAATGGAGTCCGGCTGCCGGCCAGATCTGCCATTTTGCCCACCCCTGATTTAAAACCTTACTTTAAGATCTTACATAGAGCTACATAAACAAAATTAGTACACTTACTAACTGTAGTGTACAATCAAGTATTTTTCCATGCCAACTCATTCAGTTACTGGCATCTTTTCTTAAATTCTGCTACACTTGAGTTTTGTGAATAAAATTAAAAATTGTAGCATAAGGAAAATTGCTTTCTTATTTCATTATGAAATGTTTGCAGGATTCATGAATTTAAAGTTAAACGGAACCATTCTGATTATCTTGATCTGACCTCCCATGTTTGAGATAAACTAGTGAAGTGCTACTAATAAATAATAGAATATAGGTTTCCTTAGTATGGAAAAATCCCTAGGTTTTTAAAGCTATTTAAAAATACCTCTCATACAAATATAGTAAGTATAATAATAGGCACATTCCTTTAGATGCTTCTGATTAGCTTTTCCTAATAAAGTATAAGCACCAGTTCCCATAGAGAGCAAATTGAAAATAAATGGTTAATCATTATTAATGAATGCAATGTTGATTGTTAAAATGCTAATTATTGCACATTTATTTAGGTTTCAATGGCCTAATCTTGTACAGAGTCATCAGTATAACTCCACTCACGTGTTTTGGAGTGAGCAGTCCGATTGCGCAGTTAAAGCCTGATCCTGAATTGAAGTCAATAGGAGTTTTGCCACTGACTTGAATGGATGTAGGGTCAAACATTAGGCTTTAGATTAGCAGATGACATTCCTTTTAACATTTCTTAACTAAGATTTCCCCCCTTCCATTATCATTTCAGGCAGACAAGATAGAAATGAAAGAATTCTACCAAAAATCTTTGAAATTTAGGGTGAGTAGATCATTTGCTATTTTACCCTTGTTTCAGTGCTTTAAGTGAAAGGTTTCATTCACTTGAGGATTACTAAGGGGTCACTGACTGTATGGCATTTTAGCTTCTCATCCAATAAATCTAATGCTTTTGTCTTCCTAAATAATTTGTCTTTGTTAAAGAAATACTACCTTTAGATGCATCATTCCCATTTTCTATGATGAGAGGTAGCTTCTTGTATTCATTAGAAACCAAAAATGTACCACAGAAGACATTTGTTAAACAAAGAAAGAAGCACGGTGCCCAGCCTAAAATCAGATACTAATGTTTATTAAGAAACTCTCATATGTACCTTGTGATGAAAATGTGTGATAATGAACATTTAGTGGATACTGTTATGGTTCCATGAGAGTAAATCTAAAGCTTTTGTTCACATTTAAAGCCCAGTGCCTTAGGTCAGGGGTTTTCAACCTTTTTTTAACAAGTATATGTGATAGCTGGCCTGTGACAAGTGTATCCCTTCTCTCTCAAAGTTCCAGCTCAGGTACCCCTTTATATTTTGTTCTTGTTTATATAGGATGGGGGGTGCAAATCAAGGCCCCTGTGGTGACAGAGGGAGTGGGGCTGGGGTTGGGGCTGGAGCTGCACAGCTGGGGCAGAGCATGGGACAGCCACAAGCAGCTCATCCGGGGGATGCAGGGAGGGGGTGGTGGCTCTCACTGGTGCACGCACCCCGGGAGGGCATGGGGGCATGTGCTCCTGGATCTGCATGCGAGGCAAGGGAGGGCTGGCCCAGGGGTGGGGGAGGGAGTGGGGCTGGGGCAGAGGCTGCCCACCTGGAGCGGGGCAGGGGACTGAGCCATGCAAGGGGCAGCTCCCACAGCTATGCGCACCCCCAGGAGGGCACAGAGGCATGTACCACAGATCTGAGCAGGGGAGGGTGGACTGCCACTGCTGGCCGGGGCCACTGCCAGGCTGTTCCCAGCAGGGGCTGGGCCATGTTGTGCTTGGAGCAGGCGGTGGCAGTGATGGGAGGGGCCTTTGTGGGGGCTACAGTGAATCCTGGAGTGACTGCAGCCCAGGTTAGCCCCCTCCCAGTGCCACCACTGCCCACCCCAAGTGCAACCCAGCCCAGGCCCTGCTGGGAAAAGTCTATCACCACTCCAGCCCCAGCTGACAGAGGCACCCCATCCTGCCCCATGCAGACTCCCGGGTACAGACCCCTATGCCCTCCCAGGGTGCATGCAGTGGTGGGAGCCACCACCCCCTGTTCCCTGGATGAGCCACAGCTCTGTCCTGCACTCTGCCATTGCATGCACTCCTGGGCTGCACAGAGGGTGTGTGCTTACAGATCTGCACACAGGGAGAGGCAGGCTGCAGCTGTGGGCTGGGGCCAGTGCCCAGCTGTTTCCAGTGGGGGCTGAGCCAGGCTGCACTGGGGGATGGGTGATGGTTGCACTGGGAGGGGGTTATCAGGGAGGCTATGGTGAATTTTGGGGTTGCTGCAGCCCCTCCCATAGCCCCTTCCCAGCACTGCCGCCACCTGCCCAGAGCTCAGCCCAGACCAGCCACCACCAGGAATAGCCTGGCGTAGCTCTGGCCGAGGCCCGCAGCGGCTTCTCGCCCTGCCCTGCGCAGATCCGGGAGCACACACCCACAAAGCCCTCCCAGCTCAGTCTGACACCCCATCCTGGCTGGTCATCCCCTGCCCCTGCTCCAGCCCCACTCCTTCCCTGACCGCTGCGGCCTTGATCTGCCCCCTTCTTCAGCCCCTTCCCTCACAACATACTTATCAGCTGGATCTGCCACCTGCATGCTGTGCAGCAGCTGTGCACACGCATATGGCATGTATCGATCACATTAGGTCTGCATACCCCCTAGGACCTTTTTAAGTACCCCTAGGGGTATGTGTACCCCTTGATGACAACCACTGCCTTAGGTAAATCAAGGATGCATTTGATTAGGACAGTTACTGCACTTGATTTTGAAATGTAATTTTCCCAGCCAGAGTACAGAGACACTGTAATATCTGAAGGCCTCAGTCATGGGTATGTGCATCTCAGGACCTTCCAATATGATCTAGCACACCACTTTTGCAAATGCTTTCTTTTGTACTTGCTTCTATTCAAGTACACAAGTAATGATTTTGGTGGCATTGCTTGCATCCTTCAAGTTATTATAATTGTGATTAGTTGCGCGATTAAAAAAACAGTCACAATTAATCACAATTTTAATTGCACAGCTAAAAACTCAAAATTATGCCCAGAAAAACTCAAAATTATGCAAAATTATGCAGGTACTTTGAATAGTTGGGGTGGGGATAGGGTTTGTGTGTCAAGGGAAATTTGTGAATGTGTGAGGGTAGAGTTTGGAGCCTGGAGAGGGATGCAGGTCCCCACATGCCCCTGCAGGATGTGAGGTAGTATGGGTCAGGAGTGAAGGGCAGCAGCAGGGAAGGAGAGGGCTGTGGTTTGGGAGTGAGGGGAAGGGCATGGGCATATCACTGCCCCCCCACAATCATATTACACCCCCCACCACAGGTGCCCTCTTTTTTTAAAACTGGAATTGTGGTAACTCGGTGGCATATACAGCAGCACCCAGCAGGTAAATCTGTGAAGGGGAAGGGACTGTGGCTTCCTGCACTGTGTGCACCCCTGGGAGAGGCAAGGGGGGCAGGTACCCCCCAGTTTTGTGCATGGGGCAGAGATGGGCTGCCCACTGAAGGCTGGGGCTCTGCACCCTGCTACCTTTGCCCTGGGAGCTAAGTGCTGGCTGTGCTGCATGGGCTCTGCCCACCTGGTGACAGGAGGCACAACACGGCATAGCACAGCACCCAGGGCAAAAGCAGCAAGGTGCAGAGACCCAGCCTGCAGCAGGCAGCCTGCTTCTGCCCAACGCACAAATCCAGGGGGCACATATCCCCCATGCTTCCCCCAGGGGTGCATGCAGCAGGGGGCATCTGCCCCCCCCCCCCCCGCACCTCTGGAAAAGCCTCCTGTAGCTCCATCCCATTACCCATCCTGGCCTCAGGGACCCCATTCACCCCAGCCCTTGCCCCACTTCCCCCCTCACTGTGGAGGTCTTGATCTGCTCCCCTGCCCCTTCCCCACCATGGGCTTACCTTCTCAGTGCTGCTCAACACACTGCCAGGCTGTGTTCCTGGCTGCATGCATGCTGCAGCTGCTTGTGTGTGTATGTGTGTGTGTGTGTGTGCATGTGTGTTTGCGCCCCCCCCACCTTTTCTGCTGCAGCAGCCGAGAGCCCACACCTGGGCTGCCCTGCAGCTCCTCTGGACTGCCACTGCTGCCCTTCTGGGCAGCCCAGAGGCAGTGGTGATGGTGGCAGAGCACAGCCTGGGCACTGGCTCCAAAACCATGTGCGGGATTAATGTGTTAAAAAATTAATGCAAGAACTAATTAACATGTTAATCACAACATGTTAACAGTGATTAATTGACAACCCTATTTCTTACCATAGGAGGAATAGCAGGGCAGAGTTGTAGCCAGCAGTTGTCACTTTAAAAGACAGCACCCAACTACCACAGTTCCCTTTCTCTCCACAAAACAGGCTTTCCTCTTGGAAAGAATGAGGAAAAAAGAGAGAACCAGCTGTGAAAACATGTTAGTCGCATCTCTTCAGGAATTGGTGGGAGGTGCTCAGAAACTATGGTGATAAAAGAACCTGCATGGAATAGAACAGAATGGTTGCATTAAAGGGAACCTGAGGTGACACCTCTGATATGTTTAGAGCAGGCAGTGCACTCCCAGGTTACTGGAGGCAATGGCTCTAACATTCATACTCCTACTAAGAGAGGCTTGTGTGGTGCTCTTTTCTTTTCTCTCACACAACACACATCTCAGGCTGATCCAATAGCATTTCATCATTTAAATATAGCATTGCTTTTAATAATATCGAAGATATTTTTAATAATCCTTAGATAAAAATCTGAGGATGTGTGGTCTCTGGGGCAATGAAAAGCCATTGGTATTTTTAAAGAGATTATATTGCTTGTCACTTATTTAGAAAGATATGGGAACTGCATGTTGACTGATCATATTCCGTGCACAATGCTTATTTAATTTAGACATGTTCACAACAACATGTAAACACATTTTAATTATTGTTAAGTCTTAATTGAATTGTGCTTTTCAACAGTTTGACCTGGCATCAGTAATACCATTTGATGTTCTATACATCTTCTTTGGGTTTAACCCCATGTTTAGAGCCAACAAGGTATTAAAGGTAAGACCAAGTAAACATGAAAAGTTTGAAACCTTGCAAAAATTTCACTAAAATCTTTGGGACTTTTAACTTCTTATGTATAAATACTACTTTCTATGGGTCAAAACCACAGAATCTATAAATGGCTACAACATAAATATATAAAAGATATATTGCCTTTTTTGAATATGTAGACAACAGATACATTGTCTAACAGGAATCATGGTTCTGGAGCTTTTCTGCTGATTTTACTTTTCTTTACTTTTTTTTACTTGTAAATAGTGCTTCTGTTATCCAGGCTGAATATCTTCCATTTATGTAAACTGCAAATACTTAGAAAAATCAACCACTGACAGGCAAGGGAATGAAGAGTTAATGTAAATATTTACTACCCATGTAATAAACCCAAGCACATTATTTCATACCAAATACAAAGAAATGCACAATGCTCAATGAAGTGTGAATGGGACAGGAAGGAGACAGACCATAGTTCTGCCTGCTCTCCACATCAGCTTGCAAAGTTGTCTACATGATGTGGAGAGGGGCAGCCTGCACATTTCTCTTCCATCAGCAAAGACCTTCCTGGAGGTCTCAGTGAAGTTGTGGGCCTCCACATTATTCCCTTGAGGTGCCTGGAAGCTAGATACTTTTATTTAACTCCAATTTTGTTATTCCCACCATTGAAAAGTTCACTACTACATGAAACAGTGTCAAAATCTTTCTTTTTATCTATATAGGCAAAGTACTCATTAATTTGGCATGTGAGCAGTATACAATGGGAAAAGCATCTGCTTCAAAACCAAAACCCTTTATGTACCTTTCCCTTCTAAAAAAATGTTTCTTTCCTCCAGTCCTGGCAAGGCATCTGACAAAGTAGGATAGTGCCTACGAAAATGTGTGCTTCTCAAAGTCAGTTAAGTCTTTTAGGCCCCTGGCAAATGTTACAATTTTGGTACAATTAACCTACTAATTGTGTCACAAATTGCAATGTGCCACATATTTGGTGAATTTATAGCATGATAAAATGGCTAGCCAGCCACAAATATGTTCCACACTTAATGAAGAACAACTTGGTGGTTTGTTTGTATTGTTGCTTTAAAGGACAGCTGGGGACCAAGGTTCTCTGATGCCCAGATGTACACGCTCTAGTAGAGAAACTGTGGGCCTGGGGATGTGCACCTAGGGACTGAGGAGCTCCACAATCCCTGGCTGTATATACTTCAGCAAGGAAGTAGTGCATTTGGCAAATGGAGAGCTTCCTAGTCCCAACTGCATGCTTCCATGATGAACCATAAGCTGTGGCTCTCTCCACCCAATCAGCAGAGGCAGCCTCATATCCCGGCTCAGGGACCCAGGACTCTTCCCCACCTGAATCCCCAGTCCTGTATTAAGAACTCAGGGCTGCTCCCCACCCGTGGAAAGGCATGTCTGTACAGCCCAACATCAGGGAACTGGTTCCTAAATGTGGGACTGCTCCAGCATTGCCTGCTCCATAGTCGCATGATTGGGATTTGAAGAATTTTATCCCCAGTCCCAAAAATAATGTGTCCTGCCATACACATACTGGCAAGACAGGATATAGGATTTTTCGGATCGGACACAAAATTCCTCAGATCCCAAATGTATGATCATTGTAATGTCAACTGGGGGCTTAACATGCTATTGTGCCCTACCTTCTGCCTTGTCTTCAAACTAACACAGCTAACCACACCAAAACCCTTTATGGTAATATAGTTGATATATAACCTTAGACCAAATATTTACCTAAAAAAAGTCTCACTTTGTTATCTTAATCATCATGTGCCTGTAAAAAGAACTAAGGTGAAGGGAGGAAGGGTCAGTGGCATGCTTTTTAATATCCTTTCCAGCAAATGTGGCTTGTTTTTGTGCTGTTGTTATCAACAAGTATCCATAACTCATAACCAAACTGATAAGGGAGAATGTAAAATGAAGAACTCGTATAACAAATTGGCAAGCAAATGCATGCTGACC
Organism: Alligator mississippiensis; assembly: GCF_030867095.1. Classification (NCBI taxonomy): domain Eukaryota; kingdom Metazoa; phylum Chordata; order Crocodylia; family Alligatoridae; genus Alligator; species Alligator mississippiensis. Next base: position 49,268,100 of record NC_081826.1, read on the forward strand.
AGAAAACAAATTTTAAAAATACATGGTAATGTTAAAAGTGAACAGCAAAACTAAGTTAAAATAGTTACTGTGGGAGGAATTCAGCACATGAATAGATTGTCAGTGTTTAATAATTTAGTATGAGAACTGTAGTCACTGAGACCTCACATCGTTGTTAGAGAATGATGCAGTCTGGAATATCATCAGCTAATCAGGGACAAGAAAAAAGATCTTTAAAATGATATATTCACTCTGGCAAAATTATGTTTAATGCAGACAAAGAGACTTTTTTTGTCTGAATAAAAGAATTGTTTATCATCATCATCATAAGTCACTATGGTTCATAGTAAGGGATCTTCCATAGCTTGTGTAATGCAAAAATGCCCACCTAAATTTATGCTTAACTCATTTTTTATATTAGTTCTGCAGTTCACTTTTAAACTAAATGCACAAAGCAAGTCAGAGTAGAAAAAAAATGCTGTAGTTACAAGATACGTATGTTTACTAATGTGTATCCCAGTAGAAAAGAAAATCTGATAAGATATCACATAATATGTGATAAGATGTGTTGGATTGCTTACATTTGATTTCCATCTAGCATAACACATTCTTTGAGTTTAATGATCGGTTGGAAGCTATCCTGGACAAAGCATACGTCTACAGGTATGTACCCAGTAGACCCTTCATTGAAAGGTTAGCACAGAATGTGAGTCATTCTAGCAGTGTACTCGTGCTCATTCTTGCAAGAGAAAGGTTCTCTCACAAGGGAGTTTTTCCAGGTGTCAATTTGAAAGATCTTTCTCCCAGAGTGGCCATGTTTCCTCTAGATGAAAATGAATGAACACTTGTACTTTCCTACTTTCTCCAGTGAGAATGGCAATTCTTCCGGTAGAAATTTAACATCTATACATGGCCTTTTTCTCACAGGCTGTCAGCCAGGCATGGTATACAAATGATGAACCTCAAACTATTCCTTTCAGTCATTGTCTTTTATATATCTTCATTGTGTTTTAAATATCTCCATTTTCTTCATTGTAGTCCCTGATCCTGTAATCAGTTATTCATATGAATAACTTTATTTACATGAGAAATCCCATTCCATTCAGTTGGGTTGCATGTACGAGTAAAGTTACTCTCATGCATAAGTGTTTACCACTAGCTACAGAAAATCTCCTAAATAAAGAAGGGCTTCTTTAATGGGAGAATTACAGAAGTAACTTAGTCACAGGAAGTAAAGTTACAGGAAGTAACTTTGCTTATGGCAGTATTCCAGTTCTCTGTAGTTAATCACTAGCACTAGCTAGTTGATTAGCTAGTCCATTTATTTTTTTTTTTTCTTCTGTTCTTGAGAAGAACAAATTGTTATTTGAGCTAAGGCATGGATCAGTGACTCTGAGGCATATACATCTCCAAAATTGTGTGCCTTGTGGCTCTCTGTCATATACAGTTCTGGTTTGCTGATAAAAGCATTAACAGGTTTGGCTGTCTCTGGTCTATGCAATACATGTATCTGGGGAATTTTTCCCTGGCTAGTTCCAGGGTGCCCATAGGTTAATAGGCTGCTGCATCATAAGCAAAAACCCTTCCATGCTATCCTGTTGTATTGCAAGGGCAATTCCATTTAAATTAAAGATTTGGGATTCTTACATTGCAAAACATATTTCATGAGATTTAGAAACAGGACTAAAATGTAAAAAGAAATGAAAGCATCATTTATGTAATGTCTTTGGATATTTTATAAATATAGGAGGCGATGATTTGGAAATCCATTCAAGTATTTTTAGGTGTCTGCTGCTGTATTTTCTAAAGTCATTTGATATCAAGACTCTCAGGGCATGTCTACATGTCACCATGTGGCGACATTGCTATAGTGCCACTTTAGTACTTCCTTTTGGAAGTACTAAAGAACAGCACAGTAATTGCCCATAGTGAGCCATGCGCCTGGCACTAAAATGGGGGAGTGTGCTGTTACAACAGCATAGCTGCCAATCACGTGTAGACCCATGTGATTACTACATCGCCATAGTGCATTGTTACATCACCATAGAGTGACAGGTAGATGTGCTCTCAGACTCAAACGCAGTCCTGGATCAATGGGTCTAATTCTCAGCATTTCAGAATTCAGTTCAGAATTGGAAGAGCTGCCTTCTCTGTAGTTCCTACCTAATATTGAGCAACCTTCCTATAGCTTTGTGTCAATGCTCCCTCTCATTCCAGTTAAATCTTATCTGAAGATATTTGATCTTCCTTGCCTTCCCTATATTTCTCTATTTCTTCCTGTTTACTATGTACTTTAAATCTATAACCATATTTATTAACTAGATCAGGTGTTGGTTGATAGTATTTAATACTTATTTAGTGCTTCCCATACTGGTGATTCACAAGCCTCTTGCGAGAAAGGTTTGATAGGGAAATTGAAGCACAGTGAAGGTAAGTAATATGCACAGGGTCACATACTGAGAAAAAGCTAGAGGATGCTTGGACACCTCTCCACCTATTTAAACACCTAAGTCCACCATTAGGTACCATTAACATTTCAAAAATTGCTGCTCAGCTGTCACCTCATCTTGTAGCTACCCAAGTCCTCTAGCATGTAATTTCCACCAGTCTGCACAAAGCTCTCTAGGTGATCATGTCACCCTATGCCTGCTAAGCTGTTCAGAGTCTTACATCAGGCCAAAGCCCTGCAGGCTCCAAAGCAGATTGTCAGACTAAATGTTCCCCCATTTAATAAGAATGTGATCTTGCACATATACTTGGAGTATGCCTTAGCTAGATGCAGCTTGTAGAAATGACAGTTTTTTGTCTGCCTATCCTCTGGCAGTTACTGCTCACTCCCAGGGATATGAGACCCAGGTTTATATCCCTGTTCTGCCTGATTCAGAGCAAGGACTTCCACATGACAGGTCAGTTTCTTAACCACTAAAGTACTGAATTTTCAGTGATACTCCACCTCCTTTTCTCTTTTGTTTTCCACAGACTAGAAAACAGTGTAGATGAGCCCAGTTCCTTTCCTTCTGCATATCACTCCTGACTAGCTTAGCCAGTAGTTAGGCAGCTTCCTGCTCAGCTGACTTCTCAGGATCCTGCCTTTATGGGCCTACATCACCCCATGTATTCCTTAAAGATCATGAGTGCTCCATGTCGGGACGAATCTTCCTTTGACAACATATTTAGTGATTAGGCCTGAAGCACTGGCCTAATTTACAGGATCTAGCCTAAAATGACAGAGCCTGGATCTGCTGCTATGCCTACTAAATTATGGACCCTCTTTGCTAACAGGTTTGGTATATAACTTACCTAAGTAAAAAAGTTTCTGAACAAAGGACTGTCCTGTGATAAAGGAGGGTGTTGTGGTTTTCTTTTAATTGGGTGAACTATTTTCTCAAGAAAGTGAAGGACCAAAAAATGCTGGCTTTACCCAGAAGCTGACATTTGGCAAACTTCCTCAGAGAGCTCTGTCTGTGCAGCACATTTCTGACCTGAAACACCTATGGCTCCAGCCCTGAAACCTTCTTGAGCAGGTGTTGTCAAGCACATTGATTTGTACCCAACACTTCTGTTAATATAGTTCAAATTCTTTACAAATATTCATAGCCAAGTAACCAATGGATTATAAAGTCCTAAGAGAAACTTAGGTGTGACCATGCATCATTTATTCTACAAAGGTAATTTATTTGACACCAGGAAGAATGGAGAGATGGTCAAGGTGCTGTATTGTGGCAACATATAGTAGGAGTTACATAAGGCAAAATAAAAACAGCCTACATTAGCAGGAGTTACATCAGCTGTAATTTAGAATGCATTGTCCTTTACAGAGTCATTCGAACAACTGGATACCTGCTGTTTATCTTGCACATTAATGCATGCCTTTATTACTGGGCTTCAGACTATGAAGGAATTGGCAGCACCAAATGGGTGTATGATGGCAAAGGAAATATGTAAGTCCTGTTTTCACAAAAGACCTTTCTTGATTTTCTTTTTTCCCCCCTGTTCCCCAGCTTTGCTTGCAAGATGGAGATCTGTCCTTATTTTTACAACTGCTAGGGTAGCTAACTTTTAGCACTATTGCTGCTAATTGTTGGTAATGAATTATGCTAATTATTTGGAGGGCAGGTGCAGTGTATAATTAGTTTCCCACTCTGAGTTTTTATGTGTTTATGAGTCAGCTCTAACTACTAACTTAATTAAACATTTAGAAAGCAACAAGGGCCATAAATTAAACTTGCTGATTAGGTATGCACATGGAGAAGGGCTACAGGAAAAAATAATAATCATTTGAAAGGGCCAGGTGAGCAGAATTATGGTGTAATATAAGATACCCTTATGTCTTTACTCTGTGTAGACCCTACAACTATTGGTCTGAAAAAGTTGCACTTGTTTTCTGTCATCTTTGATATAGGTCACACTTAAGCATGTGGTAAAAAGAAACTCTATTGAAAAGGGCTGGCACTGGCATCTCTGCCAAGAGCTGTTCACCGCAACTATGGGATTTATGCCAAGGAATACCCATTAATTAGGATGAAGGAAAGAATAGCAAAAGTCATATGGTGTATACTGGAGATACAGATACATAAACACATTTGAATTGGTTTCAAGGGCATTGATAAATGTAAAGCCAGAAAGGCCTAAGAGTATCCATTAATTACTTATTTTAGAAATGAAATTCAGAACCCCTTTAGTAGGTTTCACGCAGCCCCTTTGCCTGTGATTTTGGCAAACTCCATGAGCTACACAAGGTTAAGTGTGTTCAGTATTTTGATGAGAGACCTGTACAAAAAAAATCTCTGCAGAAAGTAGTCTTTGGGGATGGAAGATGCTGTGGAAAGTGGTGTTATTAAATTGTTATTAACAATAGTTAGATGATTTCTAAATAAGCTATAAGTGTCCATAGCCCACTAAGTGGGTCCATAGCAGGCACTGGATTCCAGTTTTCCCAACTACTGCAAATGGGAGCCATCCTATTGTCATCAATGGGAATGCTCATCTGGGTAAAGATAAACATATGTGCACCTCTTTAGAGGATCTGAGCTGTGGACTTTCAGGATTCTGCCAAAAACAGTAAAGATGGAATTTTGAGTAGAGATGTTTCAGTCAGTGACATTTTGGGTAACATTTCCCCCTAAACATACTGCGATATCCTGAGTGCAGTGATAGTTAACAATAGGGGCTGCTTTATGAAGTCCCTTGGTCTTTGTTTTTTTGTGGGTTTTTTTTTTTTGTCTGGAACAGAAAGGAAGATGAGAGCAGAGGAGCTTCACATGTTTCATGGATGGAAATATTTTACATTCATGTTCAGAATACCAATAGCAGAGATTGTCTGCTAGGTTGATCCTTCACAATCAGTCAAACTCTGCCCACAGACAATGAGTATTAATTAATTAATTTGGTGTCACTTTCTGTCTAAGGAGATAAAAGCAGTTTGCAAATGTAGTGTTTACTGCAATCAAGCATGATTAAAGGCTCAATTTGGCTCAGTGCTTATTATATATACTCATAGTTAAAATAATATACTGATATAAAGCATATTATAATATATTTCTTTTTGTCATTAAACTAATAGACATTTAGATTAATAACTCCTTGTGACAGGATCAGGGCCCAGGGATGGCCATGACTCCCCCAGGTGATCACTCAGCCCCTGTCCCTCCCTACCTTCAGCTCCCTGGGGTACCTCCCTTTGTATCTCACCTGTCATGCCTTCATATTATTTATAAGGGTTTAGGAAGCTGCCCCCAGGGCCCCAGAGCAAGCCTGGTCTAGTTCCACCTTGCTCCTGTGACACTATGTTATGGCCTTCCTGGCCCTTTTAGTGCCACAGGACACCAGTTGCCTTATGACGTATTTGTAGCCTCTTTCCACCCCAGTAGCCACAACCATGCCTTACATTTGTTCCTCTAAGTCTTGTACTGGGTCCACTGGCTCTGTCAAGACAACCTGCCTAGCCTACCAAGCCCCTAGCCCTGGCAAGGCTCACTTCTACCTGGGCCCCGTCCCTAATCTGGATGCTGCCTCTATTCGACTTCAGCCCCTTTCAGCATGCTTTAGTCCTCTTGGCTTAAGCCTGCCCTGGCTTCAGCCTCTCTACTGTGGCCTTGGTTCTCCTGGCCTTTGCCTGGCTCCTCCAGCTCTCTACTAGGCCCCTGATCCCAGGCTAGGTTGGCCATTGGTCCAGTTTTATACTGGACCATCCTGTTTTTAAACCCATTGTGCCCTGTTGATTCCTGAATGAGGAACAGACTGCAAAAAGTCCTGATTTTCAGTTCATTGGTGGAAATGCATGTCAACCATTTGTCCTCACAATTCTATTGGCTGTGCCTAGTGGTATGGGAGTGCGCAGCCAGGATAAGCAAGGTTCTGAGCCAGCCAGGGAGGGAGGTGGAAGATGCCAGGGGCTGGTCCCTCTGTGCCTGAAGGAGGAGCCATGGCTGCAGTGCAAGTGCAGGCACAGTGAGAGCCTAGGCACTGTTGCATGCCTGAGCTCCCTGACCCTGGACTGGGCTTGTGCCAGTGGGCCTGGGCTGCCAGGACTGGGCAAGTGATCTGCACACAAACACCTTGGCGTAAGGTAATGGCTTTGAGAGCAGGCAGGTGGAACATTGCATTTGTATCTGCTAGAACACCAGTGGGACTGGGAGGAATCTCTTGCTTAATAACTATTCTCCAACCATTTGGGTTGGTCTAATAAAAGATATCAAATTCACCCAAGGAACCTTGGTCACCATCTTTGCACCCACAGAGCAGCTCAGTGAGTCCCTGGGGTGTCCTGTTGTGCGGGGAGAGGGAGTTTTGAGCAGAGGGGCCTCCAAGCTCCTGAGCAACTGGGCCAGCTCATTAAGCCATTATTTCTCCTCTGGGACAGTCAAACCTGTCTGTCTCTTGGGGAAGAAAGAGAAGGTCCCTCCAGGTAGCTGGCTGCACTACCATGGGCATCCAGTGTCCACTCATCCCATTCAGCCCAGCTGTGACCAGGTGTGGCCAGGGAAGATTCCTGGGTGCCCAGTGTCTGTGCTGAATGCTGATAGGAGGGAGGTGAGGTCCCTGCGCAGTGTGTGCCCCTGGCTCCCAAGTGGGGAGTGAGGCTGGAGTGAGACTGGAGGGGGTATTTGAGCCTCATACCTATAGTGCCACGTTCTCTCAAGGCTGCACTGTCTGGGGAGAATGGCAGAGCTGTGAGATATGTGAAACCATGATGCAAGGGGAGGAGGCGAGGCTCCCTGCTGGCTGAACTGCAGAGGCTCACAAACTTGCTACCTGATCCTAGCATTTGCTTTCCCTCATTTCACAGGGCACCATACATTCATCAGTGTGGGGCTCATGGATCGAATAGCAATCTTTTTGTGGTCTTCTTGTGGTGGTCCCGCACCTTGCTGCTGATTGGCCAAGGAGCCGGGGACCCACCTCTCGCTCCTGATTGGCTGAGGAGACAGTAGCCCCAACCCTCGCCACTGATTGGCCAAGGGGACCAGTGGTCTCACCCCTCACCAACGGGATGTCCTGTGTTTTGCGGATGTAACAGTGGCCACCCTACCCCAAGCTGCGCTATTAGTTACTGAGTGCCCTGCCAGGCACCTCTCCATGGCCTCCACACTTACCCCATAGCCACAACCAATTAACCTAATCACAATATAAACACAAGCACAGTGGCTGTATAACAAAAATTCTCCCTACACTAGATCAGTACAAGCTATCAGTCCCCCCTTGGCTTTTCCCGCACAGCTCCCTGGGACAACATGGGTGCCAGTTGGCTCATCTGCAGACACCTTGCACAGGAGCTCCCCACCCTGCAGGGCCAGAGTACCCTGCTAGCTCCCAGGTACTGATGCCCCAGAGCTCCAGCCCTTCCTGTCTCTTGGCTCTTCCGTTACCACCAGGGGTTTCTAGTTTGGCTACTAATCAGCTTGCCCTACTTGCTGCAGCTTGACTCAGCTGCCCCTATTTGGCTAATGTGCTTAGGCTGTTCATACCCTGCACTCTCCCAGGGTCCATGACAGACCCCAGGCTCGGGGCTTGTTTTCTTGTTGGGGCTGGCCATTATAGCCATTGGCCCCTGTAGGCTACAAGAGTCCTGTTCCCCCTTTGACTGTAGCTAACACAGTTGGGTTCCTGGCTGCCATCCTTTTGAGAGGCTACATATATAAATTGTCTAAATGTGGACTTGGTAGCTTAGCTTCAGGCACCGATTGTTTTAAAATCTTAAAATGTAGATTTCTAGAGCCAGGCAGTAAAAGAGGATGTCACCAAAAACCATTCTGTGCCTACTTGCTTCTGTTTTGTACCTGCTACGTGCCAGAAAAATGTCACATAGCTACTTTTGGCACATGTACAGAGCAGGCCTAGCATTAGTCTCAGGCTTTCAGTCTTATGTCCTGATGAGCATGATGCTGAGCATGCCTAGCACTATTTGAATACCAGCTATGTGACATTTTTTGGCATGTAATGCTCATGGAGCAGAAGCAAAAAGGTAGATCATGTTCTAATGGCACTTCCCAATATGGAGTAGACATGCCCTTAATTTAACTACATATATAACCATTAATACACATGTAGCGTATTACTTATACAACAGTTATACTCTCAAATCACCAAATAGTAAACCTCAAGAAGGATGAAATTACTGGCTTACCCTTAGATTCCTTTTTTATAAATCCAGTGCTAAATGGAAATAATGTAATCAGCAATTTATATTTATTTATTCCTGGTGTGCAAAAAAATGTATTTTTTATAAGTGCAGCTGAATGAAAAAGATACCTTTATTAAATGATCCCCCACTATTTCTGTCTACACCTAAATAAGGTAGTAATTAGGGTTGAATTTAAAATTAGGCAGACAGATTTTTCCAATCCCATTTTTAACTATAAACATGACAAGTCACGCTGCTGCAAGCTGTAATGTCGTAAGATCTCCTAATGTAAGCAGGAGTTTTTATTTGGATGGGAAAAAAAAAACTATTTCTGTGATTCAGTAGGTGAAGCCATGCTCTAGTACAGGGGCTGGCAACATTTTTGGGCAAAGTACCAAAAATAGCAGCATTCTTGACCTGTAAGATGTTGGTGGACTTGAGCCTTTTTCTTTACCACGTCATACTGTAATATAAAATTGAAAGTCTGCCATTTTCTACTGCAGAAGTGGTTCCACTTTGATGGGTGACATAATTCTTCTAATTCTTATCTAACACATACATAGAGTGTTTTGGGTCCTATATACAGTCCAGTTTCACAAAGTGATGAGTTTCCTGCTGTTATAAGCCTACTATTGCTTATATCATTTTCTTTCATGTTCTAATGAGAGTTGCCATTACCTTAAGAAAAAATATGTCATTGTTCTCAGATGGGATGAGAACATGCAGAGTGAAGATAAGATAAACAAGACTTTTTTAGGTAGCTAAACAAGAAACCAGTCAGCATTTCAACTAATACTGAATGCAAGACAATTTTTACTGGTCTCAGATTGCAGTGACCCAAAGCAAATGAGCTAGCTCTGACGTAATGCCCTGAAAGTTTAATGTACTATTCCTGGTACGTACATAAAACATTGCTGGTTATGGCTGCCTGGATGGTCAAAAAAGATTAGCACTTTTGATATTGGTATTCTCTCTCAGAACAGAAACAAATAGATCCAGACAACAGTTTCCTTAATCAGCTAACTGATATGTGCATTCCTGAAGATGTATATTAGATAATATAAGTTGAAATTTGTTTTTAACTCTCAGTTATAGGACCATATTCAAACCACCACCAATCAAAAATGCTCTCTCCAGTTTCCAGCCAACTGTCTTTATCTCCAACAAATTATCTATCACATTTGTGTTAGTCTCTGCCTAATCTTATGGGTTATGGCCTTCAGTGAAGGCCATCATCTACAGTAACTACATCCACAGTTATGGCCATCATCTAGACTAACTGACTGTATCAATCAAATTTCCCTCTGTATGTACCCTCAACATCGGATTCTCAATGGCCCCTCAGAGTAATAATTATGTGGATGAATATATTATAGGAAGCTGACAAATTCCATTTTAGTTTCCTGAAAGGACAGTACAGTTATACAACCCACATTTGTCTAGTCAAATGCTGTTTGTGCAGTCATTAGCTGAATAACATTAAATGTTGGTCTCTAACAGTCTATTCTTAGTATGGCTAAGTCACATAAAATGTATTCAATATGTATGGATATTCAGCTTTGCAATCTTTCTGTGGATAATTTGTAAACAGAAAAAGAATTCTCAAATACATTTATTATTCAAAATTGTTATTGATATGATAATAGAGCTTACTGAAGTTAGGGTACCTATCATACCAGGAACAAAAAAAAATTAAAACAAATACAATACAATTTCTTGCCTCAGAATGCTCAATTCCCACTCCAAGATTAACTGAACAAATATTACAATTAAATATAAAATATATTCTGTGGTGTCTGCAGCTAATTTACATAACATCTTTAATTAACTATATAACTTCACAAGAATTTTGTATAGAATTACACTGTGGTATTTACAATCCACACAGGAGGTTTAGCTAGACTAGATTTTTGGTCAAGGTTGTATCACAGGATGATATATAGTTAATTACCATATATGTTCAAATACAAGATTAGGGTTTTTTCCTCAATCAGCATGAGAGAAAAAGCCCTTTGTCAAAAAGCCCCTTGTCTTATACTTGCATACAAGGAAACCTCATTAAATACACTGTCTATCACTAAACTGCTGCCAAAAAGTAGCATGTACTCAGTGAGTATGGCAACACTGAGCACAACTATAAAAGACATAGCCCATATTGGGCAAACATACTGATGGGAAACTTTTTTGTTTTAAGAAAGTGTTAAAAAATTAAAAACCTGCTTCCATCAGCATACATTACATTACAAAAACTACATTGACTATGAAGAAAATAAAAAATAAGGTGTTAAAGCTTAAAACATGCTTCTATCAGTTTCCAAAACTTCAACAAAGAAGACTAACAAAAAACACAGGACATTTATATATTATCCAATGATTCGTTCCTTCTCCAAATTCTCATTAATCCAGGGACTTGGATACTTTTGTTTCTTAATACTGCATTATTCCCTGTCACCTTCCAAGCTTGTCTATTAATGCCTATTACCACTTATCCCATATATGTCCTGTTTTAGCCCCTGTCATACTTTTCCTAGCCAACCCCTGGTCTGCAACTATAGCTTTGCTGCCTCTCAGGTCTCATCATCTTTTCATCCTAGATCTACTAGGTATCTCCATTCTTCTCTTTTCCATAAATCCATCACCTGCTCCTTACATAGTTTTCTTATGTCCTGCCAGCATTACCACCCGTTTGCTCAAGCCCAAATGCACGGTATCCTCTACAGAGAGTTCCAGTTGTTGAAAGACTAGTAAGTTTCTTGACTTCCACAGTGCTGTGTGAAATCTCACTACAGCTTTCAGTACTCTTCCTCCATCCTTCCTCTGGGTCCTGCCCCATGCTCAGCATGGAACCACTTCTAACATGAGTTGGCCCTTGTCACCCAGCTGCTGTAGGAGTTTCTCTTCCTTTCCGCAGACCATTCTGGCAAACTGACACTCGCACATCACATGCCATGTTTTCTTCCCTGTGACATGTTTATTTAGGCTGTTCTCCACAGTAGTGGAGATTCCAGTCCAACCCATTCCACTCCATTCACACTGTAATGGAGCACCCACACTGGTACAATCTGATGTGCTAGCAGCCAACTGAAGTCCTGGTGCTGCTTCTCTAAGCATTTGTCAAATATCCCATTCCAAATTATCTGTGCTTCTTCCCCTCCCCACTGGGGACACAGTCTCCTTTTCTCTGACTCAAGATTTAATTTTTTATGGTCCACTGTGGCAGACTAATGCCCAACTCATTGCAGCACCAGCATGCAATCAGCTGGCACCACACAGCTGGAAGGAGCCTTGCCAGTTGGTCTGGCACTTGAAGGCTCCAGGCATAAAAGGAGCCAGGAGCTGAGCCACAGGGGTGCAGACAAGGGGGCACCAGCAGCAGAGCTGGATGCTTTCCCCGCAGTCAGAAGGGAGCCAGCCTGTCCCTGTAGGGTGAGCACGCTCAGAGAGGAAGTGCCTGCCCCTCCTGCTGCTGAAGTGTCCAGGGAGGACCTGGGCACTTAGCAAACTACTGACAGGAAGCTGGTGACTCTCCCCAGGGCATAGCACCCTGGAAAGTCCAAGGATCCCTGGATCACCTGGCCCACACTGGGAATCAAACCAGGCAGCAGTCTGAGTGTGGCAGCTGACAGGCCAAGGGGCCCAAACCTGACACAGCTCACTGGCATCTGTGACGACCCCTGCAGAAGCACATAGGTCAGCTGGGGCTGGGAGAGGGCAGCCCGGGGGGCACTGCTGAGACCCGCTAAGGGGAGGACTCTGCCTAGCAGCCTCCCAACCTTGCACATCCTGACCAAGCGTTCATGGATCCAAAGCTTCCTGGTGGGGAGTTGGTAGAGCTGCGCGCATCACATAGGCATGGAAAAACACTCCTCAGGACATTACGATATGTGGCCTGGTAGTAGCTGGCCCAAGACACAGGCCCAACAAAGGGGCATCCATGATGCAAAACCACATGGGGAAAGGGTGCACCCCACACCAGGAAGTCCCACGTGCTGAAAGGAAGTGCTAGGTGTAGTAGGCATCATTGCCCTGCCCATAGTGTCATTCGAGCTCTTTTTGGTTGAATTATTGTTCTGTTGTGATTTTGTTAGTTTACTAGGCCTCAGCCATACCCCTGTGGGCAGCCACATTACTGGGCCTCAGTACAGGAGGGGATGGCACCACCATCATGTCAGAACACCATTGATGCCAATCCATAACACCCAAGTGGAAAGGGGTTAGGTGTAGGGGTGGAGGAGCCCCACAGAAGAAATGCCAACAGCTGCCCGGGATCTTAGGGAGACCACTGAACAACACCTCCAAAGGTAAAATCCCATACAACAACAAGTTGTGGCAAGTGAGTAGACCCTGGTGCGACATAACCAGAAAGGCAGAACATGCCACGAGCAATGCAGTGGTCATAAGCCTGTCATATCAACCAACTCTGCTGTGGTTATTGTTTGCATGCCACACAGATTCACAAATGTTAGTCTTCTCATTGGAGGCATTATCCAGGCCCAGGGCTGAGAGTGACCTTTTACATATATTATATTTATGCAGTAATGTCCCTGCATAGTACCAGACAACCCCAACTCATTTGATGATCCCTTTTATCTCTTCTGTGCAGCATAGACTGACATATCTAGCATAAACAAACAAAAACACATCTGAGATGCCCTATCCTCTGTTCAGTTTCTCCTCGTACAGTGTTATTTTCCTAAGCCTTTTCCTTTTCTTTTTCCAAAAGAATACCATCAGTTTCTGTTGAATCCTACACTTGGTCCATGACAGAGGAATGCTATGCCTACATACAGTATTATTATGAGTACCACCACCTTAATTACATTTACTTATCCTGTCATCAATAGCTTGCAGTTGTACCAGGTCCCCAGTTTTTGTTTCACCTTTCCTTTCACCTTCTCCCTAGCCACTTTGCCTGTCAGTCACACATCCACCTACATTCTCAATATCTTGATTTGGTCCATTTTGACCTGTAACCCCAGTTTTCCTGTTCCTTCTATCTTCCCAGCCATCAGACACTTACTTTTCTGTATGTTTGTTTCTGCCCCAATGCCTTTTCATATTTATTTGTATGGCTTATCACTTGTTCTAGAGACATGCTGTCTCTTGCTAAGATATTAACCTCATCCAAGTACAATATGCATTTTGCTTGTGTGCCCTTTCCTTTGTGGATTGACATGCCCTCGGTCACATGATCTGTCCTGATCCTCTGCACCAACACTGCAGAGATGAATTGGAGCAGTGGCAGGGGGCACCCCTATCTCATGCCTGATCTGACCTTGACTTCCTCCATTAGATGACCATTCACTCCTACCCTACACTCTGCTTATTTGTATTAAAATCTTAGAAACTTTGGTAGAACCCCCATCCTGTTCAGCATATCAAACAGAAATTCATGCTCGTATACTTTTTCTAAATCGAGATTCAAGAATGCTACATTCAGTCCTTGTTTTTGACAGTACCAAATTGCATCACTTTTTAGTAGCAGTATCATAGTTACTATTCTGCCAGGGACTGCAGAAGCTTGGGCATTGTGGACCACATTCCCCATGACTTTTTAAAATCTATTAATTAAACACGCCATCTATTATCTTAGAATCTAGGTTCAATAAGGTGATTGGCCTCTAGTCCTCCAACTTTTCCTGCTCTCCTTTCTTGTACAATAGTGTTGTTATTCCTGGGCCCACACCTGCCTCCACCTGCTCCCTCTCCAGACACTCCTGAAACACTCCTAACAGGTCTGGGCTTAGTATGTCCCAAAAAAGTCTATTAAAATTTGGCTGGGAGCCCTTTATTCTCCAGGGCCTTTCCTGTCTTGAAGGTCTGGGGTGCCTCCCACAGTTCTTTCAGTTGTCATGCCTTCTCCAGCTGATGACTCTCACTTGCTTTCAAGCTTGCCTTTAATCCTGCCAAACAGGAGTCAAGGGCTCCCTGATGCAACACTTTCCTGAAGTATAAATTTTAGTAAAATACCTTTACTGCTTCTGTCTTTGCTAAAACACACTCCTGTCTTTGCTAGCTGCATTCCCCTCTTTTCCCACGCTGCCAGAATACCTTTTTCCCCTTGCCTTTGGGCAAAGTAAAAGGGCCGCACAGGCAGTCATCTCACAGAAGATGTTTTTCTGTCCTTTCTCTCTAAGCCACACCTTCAACAGGTTCTTTATGTCTCATTTCCTCCACTACCAGGAATCCCTTCTCTGCCAGTTGTAGGAGATGCTGCAGTCTCCATGCAATCTCATAAACCTCTTCCACTTTCCCCAGGCCCTTCTTTTCTCCACATTCTGAGAAAAGGCTCTCATTCTTCCCACCGTCTCACTTGACTTGCATACATTCCTTTCATTACTTCCTATTCTACATAGTGGCTCCTATACCATCTGCACACTTATTTGTCATCCAATAGTCTTATATTTAACTTTCACTGCCCTCTACCTTGTGTTCCTTGCTATCCCATTTCCAAAACCATCCTCAGTAGTAGTTGTCCAAGAAGAAAACTGCTATTCTCTCTGCCACTTAGACTTTCCAGTCTACATACCCCAAAATGAGCATCCACTCTAATAAACCTACTCTCAACTCCAAGCATTGCCTTTTGGGTATCCTGTAGTTTATGCTCTGCTAACATCCTTGTCAGTATCCATGAAGACTTATTTCATCCTGAGGTTTCACTTCACTATCCCCTTCCTCCAATATACAATGAAAATCTCCAACCAGTATTAGGGGCAGTGGTCTCAGTAGGAAGATTGTCAGTTCCTCTAAGAAGGTGCAGTAGGCCTCTTGCTCTGCTGGTGTGTAAAAGTTCAGTATTCTAAACCTTTCCCCGCCCTTCTCCCTAAGCACCTGTATCACTCTTCCCCCAATTATCTCCTGTTAACTAACACAGTTGCAGCTGTGGGTCATGCTCCTCCTCTGCAGACCCCATCTCTCCATCCCCCTCTGGCTTATTCTTTTCTTCTGCTTCAGTATGCTTCCTCTTCTCTCATCTGTGCCCCCTGAGGTCCGTTCCTGTCCCCTATCCACTTTCCCCTGCTGTACTCTCTCCAGCTTTTCTTCTTGTGATTGTTTTTGAAAAAGATCTGGGGTAGGACTTTGGGCTGGGTTTGTTTGGTACAGACTACCCAAATTTCTGCACAAATTACATTTCCATTCCTTCTTATACTATCACATCCTGTGACCCTTCTCTCTGCATGCCATTCAAATCTTGTATGGGCAGGCCATTGATAAATACCCCTCTTCCTTGTACCTCAAACATAATTTTGGTTGCCCATAGTAAATCACCAGTTCTTTGTGGGGCTAAGGCTACCTGGAGGTAGGTGCCATACCCCACCTGCCCCTCTGAGTCTTCCAAAAATAATATCTGGGCTCTCCAGGACCTGGTCCATACCTTGTCTGGGTTTTGTACCTTTTCCACATTCTCTATTCTCTCACAGTGCCTTGATAACCAAAATCTTATATTCTCCTCTTCAATAAAGTCCATATACATTTTAATTGTGACTATTCTTTCTTGGGTATCCTCAACAGCCCCAAAATCAAATTGTGCCAGGACAGGGTCTTCCTGATATTGCTTGCAGATCTCCCAGAATTTTCAGTATGCTGTCTCATCCCTAAACATTACTTCCCAGTCCAAGTTGCTCGTCATATGGATTAGACAATTTATATCAAGCACCCAAACTTTCACTGTCCCCTCAGTTTCAGCCTGCTGAAATCTAGTTGATCACCTCTAGCTTTGAAACACCCAAACAAAAGCTTTGCCTCGTGGAAATGCTCACACAGAACTGCTTCCTTCTCCCAACTCTCATCCATAATACTCTACGAGTGCAGTCTGTCCTGTCTCTTTCCTTGCCGCCATTCCAAACATTGCTGCTGCCATCACTGCAACTGCTGCTCCAGCTACCACCAATTCCTTCTAAGCCTTCCAGCCTGACCAGGCCATAATCCTGATCTCGGCCCGTAGGATGAGAAGAAATCTACTGATGGGAACCTACCTCAAGGCTAGGTAGGTGTAGCCCATTTACACATTTCAACTTCCTCTTCATCCCAACAGCTGAGCTGCACCTTTCTTTCCCATTTCTAATGATTCCTTATGTGTCTGGCAAACATCACTAAACAGAGGCCCAAACAGTTCACCCAGAATCCCTCTGTCACCCCCTCTAAGTCTGCCACATATGATTAGTGTGGCCCCACCCTCCATGAGGTAGATGTGGACCAGGTTACCCTGCATCTCATCTGCATATAAATGTTTGGAGGATCCCAGGACTCATGACTATAACATCCAGTTCCAGTCATGAGCAGGGGACATCCAGTTACATACTGAGCAGTGATGAGCTGTGAGATCACCATGAATTGAAATGCTGTTGACTGTGCTGGGGCACAGCCCAATGAATTATATGGTAAATCATGAGCCTTCTGGGCTTTGTACTAATATCACACATAGTTTGTACTATATATAAATAGGTATAAACATGCTGCTTAAAACTGTATGTATGCAGCACCTGGGATAAAACTTGCAGAAGCTTCAGAAAGGTAAAATGCATTAATACTGGATTAACTAAGTCTATGGGTACCTGTAGGAATTTGCCCATATGCAAATTACTACAGGTATGTTTATTTCAAGGTCAGTGTTTTCAGATTTGCTCCTCACTTACATGTATTCAAGGAGAGTAGGGTCTGACAGAAAAAGGGGAAGGGGCTGCAGGGAGAAGTTGGGGCAGGGCAGAGGGCAAAGGGGCCACATGATCCCCCTAGATTTATTTCTTGAGCTGCAGAGGAGGACAAATTCAAGGCAAACGTCCAAATATTAGATTCTATAGATGAAAAATTATAACAAATTTATACATTTACCATATATAGAATCTAATGATTTGGGAAATAACTTATAGTCAGAAGGCATGTCTACATGACACGCTACTGTGTGGTAGCTTGTTGCTACTGCGCAGTAGCAATACCAGCCACTAACCCTGCGGTGATGATTCTGCACAATAGTAACGAGCTACTGTAGCTTGTTACTATTGTGCAGAATCATCACCACAGGGTTAGTGGCTGGCATTATGAGATTATTCCCGGAAGTAATTATAGACATATAGTGGCTGGCATCATCAGATTATTCCCTGAAGTACAGTACAGTCGTGTCATACGCGCATTTAACTTGCACAAATCCAACTTTACATGGGATGGGAGGGGGAGGCGGGGCTTCAGTTTGCGGCAGTTTGCAGCGGTGGCGGGAGGTTTTGGCAGCGTGGTGGTGGCCCGGCGGCATGCAGCCTTCCCCCCCCACCCACACCCCACGCTGTGCCGCTGCCGCCAGCTGCACAGCTCAAAGCACGGCTCTGCGGCGGCGGCAGGAGGTTTTGGAGGCAGCAGCAGTCGCTGCTAGTCAAATTGCTGGTGATTTGACTAGCACAATTTTCACCTTACGCGGTGACCTCGGAACCTAACCCCTGCGTAAGTTGCAACACGCCTGTAATTACAGACATAGAGCTCATTGCTACTGCGCAGTAGCATTAAAAAAACCATGCGGTGATGGTACTGTGCAGTAATGTTGATTACGGTGTGGTCATTTAGTACTTGCTCATGGAAGTACTAAATAAGTGGACAGTAACAACTGAGCAGTCCACCACTTGTGTAGATGCAACCATTGTCATCTTATATTTGACTAAATACAGTAACTTGAATGAACTAATATATTTAGGCCGACCATCTACAAACAGTTGTGCCAGGGCACAAACTTTTGTTCCTTTTATTTTGTTCCTTTACTTAGTCTTGGGCTAAATCAAGACTAAGAAAAAACATGTTAACCTGAAACAGCTGCTTGTGGATGATCTAACTTGCATATTTAAATTCAGGTTAGTTACCATGCCAGCTGGTACGCATTACATTGTTCAGTCTGTTTTGTCAAATATGACCATTTTTAGTCTATAAGATTCATCTCTACCCTGCCTTCTGCCTGGCTTCAGACCAGTATGGCTAACTACCTCTCACCACTCATTTTTAATCCTATCATGAATTGCTTTAAGTCCTGCTTATAATAGGATCATTATAATTATATAGGATATATAGGACTATAATAGGATAATTATAATTTATAACTGCAACTGTGGGTCTTATGACTCCGATATTTTTGCTCCACTGTCTGTTAACAACTAAAGACATGCCAAAACAGCTATTTCACAGTGGCAAGGGGTGGGGGTTCAGTCTGAGAACTTTGTATTAATGGGGTAGCTACTTCATTCTTTTTTATTTAAATAGCAGCTGTGTAGTGGCTACCTCAGTGTTTGAGGTGAGTGAGCTATTGATCACTAACACAGTGTTTTAGGGGAAGAACCTTCAGGAGCTGAGTCATTTGAATGCTAGGGTCACACAAATGACTTCAAGCTCTCCTTGGTCTGTCCAAATGTATTCTGGGAAGAGTCCAATGAACTAAGCTTTATGCCTTACTGGACTGAAACTGATACAAAAGTACCACTTTAAAACGTGAAAACTACATGCACCTTGTGCATTATATGAAGTTCTTCACACAGATCAAAGTTTTAACTATTTTAACCAAATCCATGTAAGCCAGTTTAGCATATTCTGAAATGAACTTTTATGAAAAAGAAATATTTCTACTGGCAGAGATATCAGCCATTTTACTTGCAGTGTTTATAAATGTTTATATGTCTATAATTACTTCAGGGAATAATCTGATGATTGGATTGCCTGAGGGCTAAACATACTGTCTACATTATGTAGAGGGAAAATGCCACTCTTTCCTCTACTTTGTTGTTTGTTTTAACAGTAATTTTAGAGTTATCCAGTTGCTGTATGGCCAACAATGATGATTTCCAGACATACTAGCTGGTAGAAAGCAGAGCTACTAATACCATTGAATTTGGAAACTCTCTCTTCTGGCTCTTTTTGTTTTCTTTTCACAATTACATTTCTTCATTTTTTACACAAAGAACTGTCTATATTTTAGTCATGCAACTCTGATTTCAGATTAAAGAAAAAACAATAAACTAAGGGAAAGAGAAACATTTAAAACCTGTATCTGAAAGATAGTAAGCACCACAGCTAGGGACAGACATTGCATATAAACCAGTCTGAGTGATCAGAAACTGGTTTAAACCTGTAACAGAACGTAAGTTCAGTGCACATAAAGTTGCACTGAACGTAAGTTCAATGCACATTTCAAAATGGCTGAAACTGGTTTAAGGTAAACCTGGTTGAATGTAGAATCAGACTCAACTGATTTGGGTCAAGCCAGTTTGTGCACTGTCTGTCCCAGACCCCTTCTTGGTTTAAGTTAAACCAGAGTCCCCCCAGCATCCCAGATGCTTTGCAGCCCTGGGCTGTGCTGTGCTGTGCTGTGCTGGGCTGGGCTGGGCTGGGCTCTCTGCTCCAGAGAACAGGGCTGGCCCCACCCCTCTGCTCCCTAGCTGGAGCTCTGGCAGATACTGCAGGTACAGCATGGTCCACCTGGCTTCCCCCTGCCCCCCCACCCTCACTGCTCGATGCTTAAGCAGGGATCCTCCCCTCCCTCCATCCTATCTCCCACAGCACAGACCCCAGCCCCACAGACCCTAGGCACGTGGTATGCTAGCTAATGCTGAGAGGTGTGTGTGTGTGTGAGTGTCTCCAATTTCACTGGTACAGGCAGACAGAACAGTGTGCATTTAGGGCTTTTTGGAGCTAATCTACAGGTCAGCTGGTAATGTCCCTCCATTCCTTCTTTGGAAAAAGTTGTTTAAGAAGAGCTTGAACTAATGAGAGAGGGTTTTGTTTTGTTAATGGGCTGATAAAAGCTGTGTTATCAGCTCCCTGCACCACTCCCTCACTTGTCAGGTTTGCAGATAGTATGAAGATTGAAAAGCTCAGTATCTTCAACAGATGTATGCACTGCACAACCCCCACTTTGCCTCAGAGTGCTAGCCAGGGGCTGGGGGCTTGCAACACTCCCATCCCTTGAGCAGAGAACAGGCAAAAGTCTGGGATGGTGCAGGCAGGGTGGGAGTTTACACCCCTCCCTAATCAGAGCATCCTGCCGGGTCCTGGCCATGCCCCCTCTCAGCTCAGCATCATAAAAGGGAAGGGAGGGCTGCTGTAGCACCGCCTCCCTCCCCCCCGGGCTTCTAGCTTGAGCCACTGCAGGCGTGTGCCTGCATTTCTTCAGTCCAGAAGGAATGTCTGTAAGGTTGCAAACTGATTCAATCTAGGCAGGATAAACTAACCTGAAAAGATTGAATTAATTCAGGCTCAGGCTTTTTGAATATCTGTCCCTAGCCCAGATGACTCACCCTTGTGAAAAGTTTCCTTTGAAGTAAAAAAAGAAAAATCACTAAAATATGCATGCTGCTTTACGCATACCAGCACTGGTGGATGGACACTCTCTCTTAAGTGTGCATGCACACGACATGGAGACCAACCCCTGATGTTCCTGTGGCTCCCTCTACCATTATCACTGAATTCTCTGCTCTGTACAAAGGTCCCCTGGCATAGCCAAGAACTAGCATTACATTATCTATCATGCTGAATGCCACTGGTCTACTATGTTATGTTTTCTTTGTTAATTTCTCAACGTTGCTAGTCCAGGAGTAGCAATACTTTCTTTCTTACACTTACATTCTTAAAGCTACACTTTAGAATATGTATGACATTCCCAATATGTTCAGTGAGTTTGAAACAGAGGCATAACAGCCAGGTTCTGAGACCTGGGTGACAAGGGCAGGGCTGGCTGTGGCAACTGGGCTGGCTGCAACAGCAGTCCTCGTAGCCCCTCTAAGTGAGCACCCAGTGTAAGGTCTGGGTTGTAGGTGGTCCATCCTAATAGTTAGGACACCAGGGAATACCAGGAACCAGAGTCAGAATACAAGGTACCTGAACTGAGGGAGAATTCTAGGAGTAGAGCCTAAGTCACAAGCCAAGTCAGGGTTCTAGATTCAGAGACTAAGTTACCAAATCTGAGGGGGGAAACTGAAGGGCACAATCTAAGCCACAGGCCAAATCAGGGATCTGGAGTCAGAGACCAAGTTCCTGAAGTCAAGGAGAATCTTTAAACAGCCACAGTCAATAAGCAGAGCTGGACAGGGTCAGAAAACCAAGAGCATAGGCTGCAGGGAAGCTTACCACAGCAGACCTTTAAGTACAACACTTATATGGCCATAGGTGGACTTAAATGGGGAAGTGGACTCTCCTGCCACAGGTGGACATAAATGGGGAGGTTGCTATCCACAGGAACTGATCAGGAGGCCTGAACAGTGGCTAGTGTCAGCCCTGGTGGGCTGCCAGTTAAAGTCTCTGGCAGGGCTAGCTAACTGGGCAATTAGTCCTGGGTGCGCTACCTATTAGGGCCCCTGACACTCGGAGCTGGTACTCAGGTCACCCACCACTCATTACTTTACTGTTTTGGGACATCTTATTAAGCATTAACTAATACACTTCATGTGGAGCTCCATTTGCAAACAGTTTAGGGACATTATGTTACCTGTACGACTGTGATACTTGTAAAACATGAACATAATGTTTTTTACAAGGGGCATACCCCACAGAACTGTGATAGAAGAGCCACCAATTGCTCTAACTTTGCTGAAAGGGGGCTAAATGGTGACATTATGAAACTGTGCAAATAATAAAGAGGTTTAATTTAATTAACTGCTCACGCCACAACAAGAGGAAAGAGACTATATAGGCAATGTTTTGGTTTTTTTAAAGGAAAAAAAGAAATAAATAAGAAAGATGATTCTAGCTACAAGTAGATAATTGTGGTAAAAATGATCAATACTAAATTTCAATATAGTAAAACCAGTCTAAAGTGACCAATTGACTAGCAAAAATCAATTGCTTAGTAGATGCTGGTGTTTAACTGAAAGGTCAATTAAAACTATATTAAAAGCTTTGGGAACACTTTAAAGTAGTTTCAAATGGACAATTCCTTATCAGAGATTACCTTTAATGCAGGTTTCACTATACTTATACAAAACTGCCCTTTCATAAAGCTCAAGTTGTACTCTATAGTTTATCAATCACACTACCTCTCCGAGGACTGGATATATTTGGTATTAGTAAGTTAAAATTTAGTTCCCAAATCTGCAAAAAGATCACCTTCTTTCAGGATTCTGTGCAGACATTAGGATTCAGTGCAGACATTAAGACATGTACCAAAGCTCCTGTTTTCAGGAAAGAGATCTGAAAAATTATGTATTGCTAATTAATTTTTTTTTCTAAATAGAATACATTTTATTAAATGTAAAAAGCCTTGCTTGTTCGTGAAGCTGAGGTGAAGTTATATGTAAAACTGAAGGCTTTATTGTACAGTTGGGGAAAGTGGACTTCATTTCCTAATAAGCTTAGGAAAGTTAAACGTAGTTTGTTTAGAGTCAGAAGATTGTGTTATAAATGTAAATTAAGTTGTTTTAAATTATTTTTAAAGCTTCAATTTCTTACTAAAAGGTTAAATCATAAAAGGAAAAAGCAATACAGTTTTTCACTAACATTACAAACTTATTTAAAAAAACCTAATTTATGCAAGTGGGTGGTAGTGGGACACCATACCATGTTTCAAATTAAATTTGGAACTGAGTTAATGTTCTTCCTTAAAGACACCATGGCATCTTTGGCAAAGAAAGGGAGGTAGCACTGGTGCCACAGCTAAATTCTAGTATCAGTCTGATTTTAGTTTAACTAAATTATAATCTAATCTGATCTCCTTTTTAGTAGTAATGTAGCGACTAAGAACTCCAGTCATAAATTAAGATGCTAGCATGCTAAAACAATACAGGGGGAAAAATTTCTTGGCCTAAAGATTTTATAAACTAAGTATAAGAAAGGAGGAAATGGATGGAATACAGATTGATTGACAGGTTTCAGATTAAGACATCGAAGTGCATGCTTTCTTGAGCATGTAGGTTGTTCCATTGAAATCAGTAAAAAAAAAAAATGTATGCTGTTTGTATCCACAGGTACCTGAAGTGTTACTACTGGGCAATTCGCAGTTTGATTACCATTGGTGGCCTTCCAGAACCACAAAACCTGTTTGAGATAATCTTTCAACTGCTGAATTATTTCTTGGGTGTCTTTGTGTTCTCCAGTTTAATTGGTCAGGTAAACCAAGAAATTAATTGCTAGATTTTCATTAGTATAAATCATTCCTATGGAATGATGATGTGCAGAGGGTTAGACTCAGTGGCCTTGAGTTCCCTTCCAATTTTATTACTTTAAGTCTCATTCATATACATAATCTGGAATACTAAATCTAGAAAACTCTGGATTACAGAGAGACTGAAAAATCCATTCAGAATTGCTGCCTTCTTTTCAGTCTTATTTTTTATGCTTATTTTTTCCTAACGTTATATTTATGTACACCAGTTATGCCATGTGCCTCCCTTAGTAATTCACAGTAAAATCCCAAACTTCCAGGTCCTGGTTCCAGTCCCACAGTTGGATTCAGGCTGATTAAACTCACTATAGAGGTCAGCTTCTATGGATCAGATTGCAAGATGAGAACACATGAATTGTTTAAACCATTTCATATGAAATGCCTTTGTGAGCCACCTAGCCTGGGAGAGCATTATTTATTAGTTCACCTGCATGATTAAACTGTAATTTTAACATCTGGTTTTGCATTTAATTATAGACATTATCTGCATTAATGTTTTTATTTACATATAACACACTGGACATTATTCGGCAGGATGATAAAGCATCTTTGAAGACAATCTAGATTGTAAACTCAGAGGTTACATTGGCTATCTGCAAGCCTAATATTTTTTCTGATCTACTCTAAGTCCCTTATTAAATCCCAAGTGAACAGCAGACTTCATGCAAAATGGGCTTCCACACCAGTGCAGTGTCAATCATAGGATCAAAGCCTCAATAGAGATTCGTGAATATGTTAGCAACAGTCAATAGATAATGCCTATGTTGTAAAAAGGGTTTAAAATTACTAAGCAAGCTGTTTTCTTTTATTTTTATAAATCCACAGCAATGTCTATTGAGCTCCATAGAGTTACTTTCAATTTGCAGTGAATGAGAACAGAATCTGGCACACAATCACAACACCCATTGGTCATTAACATTTCAGGATATTCTATTAATGATGTAGCTGTAGTTGTAGAACAAGAGAATGTGCTAATATTACATATATAAAATGGCTTTTTATTGAACTTTGCATTCCTGTGCTCAGACTTTTAAGATCAGCTTCCAGTTCAAACTGGATCTTTATGAGCAATTCAAACACAATTACCAGAAGAAACATTAAAAGACTCTTAACTTTAGAAGTATCAGCTGACAGTGCTACTAGAACTTAATGCATTTCACCTCCACTTCTGATTTGCTGTTGTTCAAAGAAGGGCTTTATTAGTAAATGTTAAAGGAGTATCTTTATTTTAAAATATTTGCTTCCATCCAAAATATCTTACTTAGAAATAACAAATAAGGTAACTATTTTTCATACTAACTTGGCAATATGAGAGAGAAAAGTGTGTTGAAAATAGTAACTATTATTGTACATATATAAAAAATTAGCAGCAGGATTCCAAGGCAGTTATGATATGGGAAACAACTAGCAAACATTTACTCTCTTTTTAAAAAACCAGATAAAATGAACTATTTAATATAGCTGGATTTCTAATTAATCAATCATTTGCAAACAAACATTTTACTTATTTTTCATGGTAACAGCAAGGGATTGCAACTGAGATTATTTCCACTGAAATGTGCTGTGTAGTAACAACTGATATTTGCAGATGCGGGATGTAATTGGTGCAGCCACAGCAGGGCACAACTACTATCGTTCCTGTATGGACAACACAGTCTCCTACATGAACACCTATACCATTCCAAGAATGGTTCAGAATCGTGTGCGAAACTGGTATGAATATACATGGGACTCTCAAGGAATGCTGGGTAAGATGACTCTTAAACCTCTCACCTCCAATCACACAGTGATGACTCACAATTGAAATTTTCTATATAGATCTAAGTTACATGTAGTTTTATTTGTTTTCTTCTGAATGGTGTAGGGGACGGGAGGAAAGGGGAAGACAGGATATATAATTCACTTCAAAACCCAATCCAATGTGATGCTTGACTTATGTATGTTTAATACATCTGGCTAGTGTTCTGGAAATGATGTATAATTTAAGGCAAAATTTTTAGTGGAAAACTACATTCCCTCTTACAAAATATGTATTAGAGAGTTAATCTATTATATTCTCTCACTATGTTATATATATAATAAAGGTCTGTCCAATTTGAAGCCCCCAGGGACCGTGCCAGTGGGAGCTACACCAGGCAAGCCATGGGCCACTGGACTGTGCCCTGTACACTGATTAGATGCTCCTCCCCACACTGTTCCATGCTGTTATGCCTCCCACTCCTGGATTTGGCATACCCCCACTACAGCCTTGTGGGGAGCACAGTATTTCCCCTACTCTTGCACATGGCCTGGATCCTCCTCAGCTCCCCATGCTATGGCACACTGTCCCACTGGAAGTGGCAGTCAGAAGATGCGGGGGAAGATTGGAGGCTCCAGTTGCTATTACAGTGGGACCAACTCGGGGAGTGGTGGGAAGGTGAGAACCTGGAGACCACAATTTAATCCTCTGCAGGCTGCATGTGGACTGTGAACCACCAACTGGACAGCCCTGATATAAGGGATACAATCTACCTAGCTGTAGATTGTACCTACCTCCTTCTCCATTTTTATTTGTACTTACCCTTTGTAATTAGGGATTTGGGACTTTCTTTTCTCTTGCAGATGAATCAGAATTACTGGAACAGATGCCAGCCAAAATGCAGCTAGCCATTGCTATTGATGTGAACTTTGCCATTGTCAATAAAGTTGACTTATTCAAAGCAAGTACTTTTAAAGGAGAATGACGCGAAATGCTGTACTTGTGAGATACCAAATCTAATTTTACATTTGTTACAAGAGACATGTTATTATTTAAACATAAAAAGGCAAAATATGGCCAAAATCTGCAAAGTCTATGGAAACTCAAGTGCACTGGGCCAAGTGCTTGTGTCTGCATCCAAAGAGGAAGCCAAAAAAAAAAAAAAAAGAAAAATGAGTTAAATGAAATACTATGTAGTTATATCAGTATGGTTAGGCTGACATCAGAGACCAGGTTTAGAGGTGACAAAGGGGGGTGTAGTTTGCGTGTCATTTCTGGGGAAACTGACCTTTGGGGTGCAGAAGAGTGTGTTTAAGCGAGACCCTCCCTCCTCCTCTCCCCTCTAGAAACTACTAAAAAAAGTTAACTTTGGTAAAATCTACATCATCTTTCACCCATTTTTGCCAGCCGATGTTGTTATCTTTTCTGAATGTCAACAGGAACCTGATATTCTGGACACTGGCAGCTTTATGTGAATGGACTTCCTAATGACTTAGTAAACTGCAAGAAAATTAGGGATGATAGCTGAAGACTGAATCTTTGTCAGACAATTAGTAAGAAATGTCATGTTTTGCCATGGCAAAAATGCAAAATCATTATATCTTAGTTTAGAAAGAAAAAGTAATGACACACAATAGCTTTAATACTAAATCCTTTGCCGAGGGTAATAATGAGCAGTTAAAATAAGACAAGATCTCTCACTAGTATAAATATGTTGCTCAACCATCCGTGTACCTATTGAAGACGTGGAACTTTCAGATTTACACCAAGAAGAGATATGACCCATCCTTTTTACTGCCAGTTAGAGTATTATTATTAAGTAATAGTCAACACATAGATTTAGACCTTGTATACAGCTTTGGGAGGTGGGGGGAGCTTCTGCTACCACAGCAACTACCAGAGGAAAACCACCACACAACATGCACACCTGCCTGGCAGCTCCACTTCACTGGCTGTGCTGGAACAGTGTGCAGTGTATCCTGGAAAGACATGGTAGCAGAAGCCTTATGGTACAGTCAGAGTAGATCTAGCTATGCCAGTGGACGGGAGGGTCTTCTGTGCCATGAATTTACAGCATGGACTAACACATTTTGCCAGCTGAACTTAAGCAAGAGAGTATAGATCAGGCCTACCATAATCCACCATAGCAGACTAGGAACCATTTTTTTTATGAAACATTGGACAAGTCACTTATCCCTCCTGAGTCTGAGATTTCTCTTAGTGAAATGGGCATACAGGTAATTTGTTCCTAACTCTTGGGAGCATTTCAGGGATACATTAACTCACGACCAGCATGTAGTAAGGTACTGTAGGCATGAGGGCCATCCCTCTGTAGCAGGCTTGCCAAAATGACATCAAGCCACAAAAAAAAAGCCTCCTATGTCACAGGTTTTATTTCAGAAGTTCTGACTTTGTGACACTCTGGGGGTGGGATTTTCTCCTGCCCCTAAATCCTCTTGGCTCAGGAAATGGGGGAGGTGTCCAACACTCATTTTCAGCTGATAAAACTGTGGCCAACACCTACTTTGATCCTATTATGAGCTGCTGCCAGACTTTTGCACCACTGCTCTAGGTCCTTAATTACACCAGTAGAAGATTAGTTTAAAATAGTGCCCTTTATCTCAGGTGGGGACAGGATGCAAGGTTCAGCAAGGGAATTTTCTAGTATGGTTTTGTGGCTCTTTATGACTGAGCAGTGCAAAGAGTACAAAATAGACTACAGCAGTATTCCCTCAGGCTTAATTACAACACTAGATGCATTCAAAGACTAATCTGAGTGTCAGATACAATGACTTCTCACATTTAGACTATTCTTTCATGAGGTGAAAACCCAGAAAAGATAGGGTTGGGGTCTTTAGACAATACAGTGATGGCCGTTTCTATAACTAGTTTAATAGGTAGCTCCTTCACGAGTTTCTCAGCCCCAAGAAATTGATCTTTATGATGCTTAAGCTTCACATTTGGCTCCTGCAACCTTGGCTCAGCACACTCCTGTACAGCTGTCTCTTGCTGCCCTGTGTAAGAACCAGTAATCATATCAAGCACTGTACCAAGTACAGCACAATTGTAATTATTTTTAACAGGGGTGTGATACTCAAATGATTTACGACGTGCTGCTAAGATTGAAATCCATTGTGTATTTACCTGGTGACTTTGTCTGCAAAAAGGTGAGCTTGTCTATTTATCTTTCATACACAAGAGCAATAAACATATAAGAAGAGTTCAGCTATAGGTCAAGAGCATGCTTTAAACAAAATTAATCCTGGGTGAATTATATAGTATAAAATAATTATGATATTTTGAGTGATAACAATAATAATAATAAGCTCTCAAGTTTCAAGCTGGAACAAGACAATATGGATTTTATTACTTATGTTATCAAATAAAATTTTGGTAGCCAGGGAAACTGCTTTATATACATACAATTTATCTGGTGACACATCATTAAGTTAGAATATTTTAAAATAGAAGAGTTATAGAAGATACAAGTTAAAAACTTTTTACATGCACACACAAAATTTGGCTCCTGAGCACGATCTGTGATGCTAATACATTCCCAAATTTAAACATTGTATATGCTCCATCAGTTTAAATATTTGTATTGTAGATGCACTCTGAGGCCACAGTTCCAATTGGGTCCCAATGCACTAAGTGGCTTAAAAACATACAGGGACATGGTCCTGTACCAAAAGACTTTACAGTCCTGCAAAGGCTAATGATGTAATTACATTTATGCACTGGGAATTGTTCTATTGACTTCAGTGACTACTCAACGTGCCTACCATGAGACTTGTGAAGTTTAACATTAGCCTGGGCTTCATGGAGCTTACTGCATGGTTGGGGCCTCAGATAACAAAAGGAGGAAGGTAGATGGGGTATGAGGGATGCAATCAAACCTATGCAACGAGCTCTTTGGGACAGGGACCAACTTTTTGTTCAATGTTTATAGAGGACAGTGGGATCCCTGGTGCTTTCCAAAATTCCCGGATACAGCCCCAGTATGGTGGGCAGCTGTTTTAAGCATGAAAATGACACTAGCCATTTACCCAAGGCTAGGTTTTCAATATTAAAGGCACTACATAGACCAGCATAGGCATACTGGTTAGTTCATGCTGGAACAGCCCACACTGATTTGTTTACACTTCATTTAGGCTTCTTACCCTGGGATTAATTGCTCACCACACATGTTCTTATTGCCAAACAAGCTCATTATATAAGGTATTACTACTACCTTAATACAATAATAAGTGGTTACACCCAGTAATACACCTAGGGGGTCAGATCAGGTATCTCAGCTGAGGCTTCCTGGGGCAGGGCAGCAGCTCCCCCAGTAGCACCTTCCTTCACTGCTCCTACCGCCCAGCGATGCCAGGAAGCATGACCAGACCCCCCCCCCCCCACTTCATTAAAACATGAAGCCTTTTTAAATTTACTTTCTCTTTATTTCTTTTTCATTTTTCTTTTTACTTTTTATTTTATCCTTCAGTGGCTGACTTCCTTCATTTCCTCACCTCCATTTCCTTTCCACTTCCCATTTCATTAGCCACCCCCCATCCCATTAACTCTACCTCCCAGCTTCATTCCCTCCCTCTCCCCAACCCATCTCTTACACACCCCAACCTAGAGCAGGGATAGAAGCCTCCCTGGCTCAGTAGCTCTGTAGTGGCAAGTCACAGCTGTGGCTCCTAGTCAGGCCCCTGCTCACCATCCCTCTAGGTGGCAAGTCACAGCTGTGCTGGTCAGGGACAATCAGAGAAGGTTTTTAGCCATAAGGTGCGACTGCTCCAAACTCAAACTAGCACTAACACCAATCAACATTTGAGCAGCTCAAACTGCAAGGTGTAACAAGGCCATAATACACAAGTGATAAAAACAGATTAAGACATTGATCTTGTAATTAGATTTATATAATCCTTAAATATTAGATATAAATACGGTGTTTTACACAAATACAACATTCAGGTATGGTTTACAACTAAAAAGCAGGACTTTGAGGAGCTAACCCAATTTCTATTAATTCAAACAAAGCTGTAACTGGATTCTCATACAGAATTTTAAAGAAAAGTCACCAATGGATTTAGAGAGATCTGGATCTGGAAAGACTGGCATACCAGGCACTGCCCAGTTAGCTTGCATAAAGCATTAAGCCTGGCAATGTGATCTAAAGGAATGAGCATAGAGTTTGGATTTAGAAGCCCTAAAAAGCTCTAAAAGTAGACTTGGCAGAATTTCATTTTTATTTTTTAATAATTTTGACTGATATCAATGTTTATTTTAAGCATTTATTTCCATTTTTATCAGTTTAACAAAATAAAGATCTTCTGCCCCCAAGATGGCAAATAAACAATGAAAAGGCCAAGAAAACTCCAAAACTTGTATCCTTTCTAATTACAGTCTTTCTGTCCATGTACCAGTCTCACCAGTAGGCTGGTAACCTCTTTTTAAAGTTTCTCTCCAGTTCTCTGCAGCTGAGTTGTTCCACTCAGGTATCAGGAACTCCCAGCCACTGCTTCTAGTCCAACTCCAATACTCTTCCCTTCCTTTCCCTTCATGCTGGACTTCAGCTAGGGATTTAAGTAGCCTGTTATCTCCCTCCAGTCTGCTTCCTGGAACCTGTGAACAAGCAGCTAATTGTTTAACTGATGAGTCATTAGGCTGCCTCCTGATTTCAGCTTTAAAGAGACTGGCCCCCTATACTCCAGTTTGCAACTCCTTTTTGTTCTTCCCCTCTATTTTAATTATTAAGGATGGAAATGTTTCTTCTTTGGTCTCTAAATGTGAGGTGAAAGTGCCATTTAGCAACATTTACCCCCAAAATCAAATCCTCACAAGCTTATCGAAAAGCCATCAAACTGTAGTATTGCTCTATTAAAGTTAATTCACTTCTCTGCCTCAGTTTTCACATCTGTAAAATAGGAATAACATCTCCATTCCCATTTCACAGGGGTGTTGTGAGGACTGTTAATGTTTGTAATATGTACCCAGTTATCCTATCACACTGTCCTTTTACCCATTAAATTATTGTGATACTGCTGCATTTCATTATGTATGCTGATTATATCAATCCTTTATATCCAGTTAAAATTTACTTAATTTGGGTACTAGCAAAATCTTCAATTGGCTAGTAAATATACAAGAAAGAGTAGGAGCTTTGGTTAGTTGATTATTCTTGATATTCCTTTTAAGTTCTATAAATGATGATTAGAAATAAAAAGGCTGAATTACAGCTAAGCACAGAATTCTTCATAAACCATTTTCTGTTAAACTTATTATTGAGTCACTTCAGATCCCATCAGAATTAATTCATGCCAATGAAAGCTAACTAGTACAATGTTAATTATATGGCCACTTCCCATAGATGGGACGGATTTCCTTACTGATGCTGAATAATAGCTCATAATACTTCGGTAGGTATCAACACTAGTAGGACTGCATCTGGAATAAGGTGTTATTCAATGAGAGTTGGGATATCACAAAATGATCTTTCTTTTTGCATTAAAGTGGTGAATTTACATGCCAAAATTTTTACACACATTTTTTACATTAATTTTTGACAAATGGGGTTCGGTTAAGTTGTATTTGTCAGACTACTCAAGAAAGTATTTGTTACTTTGCTGAAACACAGGAGGTTTCTAATGTATTTGTGCATTCAGGGAGAGATTGGCAGAGAAATGTACATCATCAAACAGGGAGAAGTTCATGTTCTTGGAGGCCCTGATGGCACAAAAATCCTTGTTACTCTGAAAGCA
This sequence comes from Alligator mississippiensis, assembly GCF_030867095.1. Lineage (NCBI taxonomy): Eukaryota > Metazoa > Chordata > Crocodylia > Alligatoridae > Alligator > Alligator mississippiensis. The sequence continues at coordinate 49,300,310 of NC_081826.1, forward strand.
GGAGCAGTATTTGGGGAGATCAGGTACTCCTATAACTGTTTTTAAGTGCTATTTTTTAAAGTTGGTCAAATGCTCAATGTAAAAATCTGTTTTAAGACTGTAATTCCACAAATATGGTTGTCATTCAGTAAGTCAAACTTTTAGCGAATAGCATTTATTTAATGTAACTTCTTCATAGTAAGCAGGATGGCTGCTGAAGGGAAGGTATGATAGAGGAATGAGAGCAGACAGGTTGACAAAAAGAATATCTGACTTAAAAGTTTTCATGATGTAGATAATTTATTAAGAACTGCTGGGGTATGATAACCCAAAAAGATAAATACCAAGGAAATGAAAGTGTACAAAGGAAAATTTAATGGAATCATCAAGAATACATTTTCAAGTAGCGAGCTCTAAGAGGGTGAATAACGCATAACGAGTGTTCTAAACCTGGAACCAGACAAAACCCGCTGGAACCTTCTAAAAGAATAATTGTTCCATTTTAATTGTTTTATTGTTTGTACAGTGCCATAAGATGCCTTCAAACACCAGGGCTAGGGACAGAAGTTACACATAAACCTGTTTAAGTGATCAGATATGGGTTTGAACCTGTAACAGAACAGATGTTCAGTGCACATAAACCACTTTCAAAAGGGCTGAAACGGGTTTAAGATAAACCTGCTTGAATGTAGTATCAGACTTAACTGATTTGGGTCAAACTGGTTTATGCAACTACTATCCCAGACCCCTTCCTGGTTTAAGTTAAACCAGAGCCCCCTAGCATCCCAGCATGCTTTTCAGCCCTGAGCTGGGCTGGGCTGTGTTGTCTGCTCCAGACAGCAGAGCTGGCTCTGCCCCTCTGCTCTTTAGCCGGAGTAGCGGTGGGGTGTGGCTAGACACCGACTGGCATGGCCCCCTGAGGCAAAGGGAGCAGAGAGGGGACTTATCACCCCCTCTCTTCCCTCTCCCACTGAGGGACCGCAGCTGGGGTCTGCCTGGCCAGGGTGCAGCAGCCCCTGTCAGGCCCCCCCATCTGTAGACTGAAGCAAACAGGGAGAGGGAGCGACATTTAATCTCCCCCTTTGTCTCCTGTCCCACTGGCAGCCCAGGTCCACCATTTCCCGCCCTCCTGACTCCAGTGCCAGGTGAGGGACTGCAGACAAAGCCGGCCAGCATGGCCCCGCCATCCACCTGCCTTGCCAGTGCCTGGGACTGTGAGGCTGAGCCGGGCTGCCCTGTGGGTGCTGCTGAGCAGAGGTGGAGGGACCAGTCCAGGCTGGGCTGTGGGAGCCAGACCCTTCCCAGTGGGCTGCAGCTCAGGCGAGGCTGCGTGGCCAGATTGCTCTCAGCTCCCCATATCCAGACCGAATGGGGCTGTAAAGGAGCCACAGCTGGTTGGGCAGGGCCTTTCCCAGCGGCTGCGGCTCTGTGGCATCCTGGCCTGGCAGCATGGGCAGGGTCTGGCCAGGTAATGGGCTGTCCGGGCAGCTTGGAGGGACTGGTGGGCCCCAAGCCACCATAGCTGCCACCATGCCCCATCCTGTGAAGGGAGCAGAACTGCCCTGTTGGGCCAAGCCAACTTCCCCTCGGCCCCCTGCCCATCAGCTTTCCTCCAGTCTTGCAACTGCTGCCGGAAGGAAGGGAGGGCTGCTCTTGTGCCCCTCAGCTTCTGGCCTGAGCCACTGCAGGCATGTGCCAGCATTCCTGGAATCAAAAGGGAATGTCTATTCACTTGCAAATCAATTTAATCTACACAGGTTGTTAGACTAACCTGCAATGACTGAATCAATTCAGGCTCTGGCTTTTTGAATGTCTGTTGTTAGCCCAGATAATGCAAATTAATTCTTCTTTTTACTAGAAAACACAGAGCTAAAATAGCAAATTATCTCAGGTTATTTACGAGCCTAAATATAGATTTAGAAGCTGAACCTCAGATGCACAGGTTTTAAAATGCTAGTGAAGTATACTTTTAAGAGGAAAAAACAAAACAAAACAAAACAAACACCTGGCAGTCTTTTCTTTTCCTTTTTTTTTTTTTTGAGACATACAGAGTGAAAGAGAGAGAATTCTTCCTCACATACCATGTACATTTTTCATGTTTTCTAATTAGTTGCTGTGCCAAATGTATTAACTCTTTTGTGTCACACAACCTTCTTATTAAAGCCCAACACTGTGATTAAGCCTGTGCACCTCCTGCTGAGGTCTGCATGAGGAAAGAGTAATAACTGAATCCAGGTGCTGCTGCATATGAACCTTGATTTCTCCCAGCTGCCACCCTGTTATTGTTACTGTAACTTTAATCTGCCTTTTGAAAACCAGTAAACAGTTCTACGCCAGTTTTAAATGTCTCCTTTGCTTGCAGCTTTCCTTGTTGTAGTGGAAGTGTGCCAGTTTATTTAGACATGAACATAGTACTTTGCCAATGCTCAAATCTGCAAGTAGCAAATCTAAAGTTTCTCATAGATAAAGGGGTTTTTCAGATAGAGGGAAATAAAACCATACCAGCTGTTTGAGAGAGAGCTATTATTTTAATCAATTCTTCATGACAGTATAAGAACAGAGCAATAGAACTCAAAATACAGAATTATAAACTGTGAGAAAAGGTTAGAAATCTGTCATTGTTCACTAATGGGTAGGTATGGAAAAAAATCCCCAGACATCCAACCTTGACCAATTTGTCCTATTATTTCCATCACTCCTCTTTCTTTTAGGGAATTTTCCTCAACTAAAAAAATCCAAAAGTCAGAGAGAAGTAGCTTCTTACTTTTCACTTACCAACTTTTGAATTAGCCAATGGAATGTCAGATAAACACTGATCTATTCCTAAGTAAGAAATAATTGTTAAGAAAACAGTTGGCCTCATTTCCCCTCCTGTATTCCAATGGAAAAAACAGGGACATTTTCACTAAGTATTTTTTCTGAAGTTGGAAAGGGTGAGGATTCAAACTTTTGAACCAGCAAAAACATTTCAAGTGGGTGCTTCCATGAAGTGTGCACAATAACCAAGGTCATATTCCCAACACACAGTTACCCTCTCTGCCACTGTCATCATTTCAGTAGGAAAAATCCCCACCAGTGATAAACATTTTTCCTGACAATAGCATATTATCCTTCTAGGGACACTAATATACAGCCCCTGGGCTGGGGGCCCCAGCATAAACAATAGGCAATGAATTGGTCTGAGGAGGAGGAAGTACTCATCAGTAGGCAGATGACACCACATTTGGAGAAAAATCGCTCAGCATGTCATTGGGAATCCACATTGCCTACATGCAACATGCTTGAAACAATACATTTCTACAACAGGTCACTGTATAAATACTGCCAAGATGTTCCAGCTCCTGTGTAATAGGAAAATTAACATGCATTCCTTAACAGATTCAATCAGCTGAAATTCTGCTGTTACACATCCACCTATCTTCTTGAGTGATGTGTTGCCAATTCCCAAGAGAAAAAAAAGTGGCACTGCTTTTAAAAACAAGCCCCAAACAAGGTCAACCCATTTCAGAGAGGGGAGTGGGGATGCTTATCAACCTGAGACTCTCAGAAACTTAAAGTAACTTTTTAAAAAACAAGCCCAGTTCCTCTTATAATAAGTGGACTTGGCAACACTGCTCATGAGGATGGTACTGAACTTTGCTGGTTTCCTTTTGATCTCTGGTTAAGCACTTTTTTACATGAACATATCAACAGCTTTTCCCCTTCTTTTTAAATTGGGGGGGGAGGGAGTGGGGGGAGGAGAGGACGGGAGAGGATTCTTACTATTTAAAAATGCATATAAATTATCCTTTAAAATATTTCTCTGGAAGAAGAAGAGGGAAAAGAATTAAGGTTCATTTCAAGGACTTAAATTTTTTTTAAACATGTTCATGTTTTTATTAAAATGCATGTAGGGGCTAATTTCAGTCTTGTGTTCAAATGGGGCCTTTTGCTATCAATGTTAATTCTCAACAGATGTTACACTTGTCTCTGGATAAATTGTGCCTGTGTTTTTGCCAAAACAAAAATATTCTGGGATTGGTACAACATCCTTCTAACCGGGGTTTAGCAAGTGGCTGAATAAAGTGCCACCTTTCTGCCATTGATTCAGTGATGTTATCCTGATGTAACTGTGCAGACATATGTTGCAATATCCTGGGATAAACTATTATTACCTCTTATTCAGGAAACTATTTTTGGATTTACCTTGGGACAATGGACCTGGACATTTGTATGCTTGCATTTTGTCCCAGGATAAATGCAACATCTGTTTGCAGCTGGGGAAACTAGAAACAGAGACTAATTTATAGAAACTGACTTCAGATTAACATTTTATCCCTATTACCACGCACCTAGAAGAGGAAGGGGTAATCACACACAGCCATTAAAAGATTCTCTGAGAACAAATCATGCCATACAAGCTTGATTTCTTTTTCTGACAGACTGACTTGGATGTACAAGAGACATGTGGTGGACATAAAATACCTGGAGTTCAGCAAGGTTTTTGATACAGTTCCACGTGGCATTTGCTGCTACACAGGACAGCAAAGTGAATCTATGAATTTTGTTTGCAGAATATAAGAAATTCCTTGCTTTGTATCTATAGAAGTATATATAATGTTATTTGGATATTCAGCTCCTCGTGCCTGACTCTTGTTAGCGAAGTGTCTCTGTTTTATCACTTCCAAAACAAACAGCTGTCTCCGTCTCCCTCAGACAGACAATTCACAAGCTGTCAGGGGAAAAGACCTCCCCCATACATGCCACTCAACCTGCCCAGGTCCAAACATGGAGTGTGGTGTGTGAGAAAATCTTCAAAGTCAGGGACAAACAGTTATTCATGTAAGAAACATAAAACTCGCTGAGGGAGTCATTCAGTTAGGGTAAATGACTCTTTCTATAATTTAGCTCCATGATTCTTTATTTCTGATGTTAACGTTTTCAACAATAAAAATGAGGCAATGCCAAATTATGTGGAATGTAGAAAACTTTGAGACTAAATTGGGTGACAGGCTTGAAGCAAGGGGCATTTGAGTGGTCTTTCTCTATCCAAGACATGGATTTTCACATTTCTAGCACTGCTAGTACAACAGTGACCATTTATGAGTAGGGATCTACTGAAATTGTGTTTTTGCAATTTTTGCAGAAACTGTAAAATTGGTAGGTCCCCTGCAAAAAAGTGCAGGGACTAGGAAAAAGGCCATCAAATGGGGGGAGGAAGGAAGCTGCAAACAGAAAATGGCAGGAAGCCCTGGTGTGCTGAGGCACAGGGTATGGGGGAGACGAGGAAGATTTTTGTGGTGGAGTGTGGCAGCTCCCCCCATGTCTTTGATTGGCGGAGGGGCCTCAGAAGTCCCACCCCTCCCCTAAGAGTGACAGATGGCTATCTGTCACTCTCTGGAGAGTGGCAGGACTTCCAGGGCTCCTTGACCAGAGGTGGCGGCCGGGGGGGCTCACTGCACTCCACCACAAAAATGGCAACTGGCACCATGCTCAGACCATAAAATTGGGGGGCAGCCACTCCCAATTCAGTAGGTCCCTATTTATGAGCTGATGTTTGCCTACTTAACACAAAGCTATTTTTCAGTTCTTCAGGCAGACTTTTCAGTTCCTTAGAGAAAACACCTTGTAAATGTGAGTGAATGTGAACTGTTTTCGCTGTATTCAGTGAAAAACACCCGGAAAGAGACTTATCACTTATGCCCTATTTTCAATGTTGCTCTCATTACAGCCTGTTAGCAGCAGGTGGAGGAAATCGACGGACTGCTAACGTGGTAGCACATGGATTTGCCAACCTTTTTATTCTAGACAAGAAGAGCCTCCATGAAATCTTGGTGCACTATCCTGACTCCAAAAGGATCCTGATGAAGAAGGGAAGGTGTGTGTTTGGCAATTCCAACAAACCAATTCTTTTTTGGATACGGATTTAATAATTTTGACCAATAGACACTTACATACATTCCTTAAGAAAAATCAAGTTGTTTATTGCTGGATGTGGAATTATTCTGATAACTTTTGGTGGAATTAATGGATTTCTCATAGCAAGGTGGCCAGTCCCTTTCCATGTGGTATTAAAACCCATAAATGGTTCAGAAGCATTAACAGGACTCCATGTACCCAACCAGAACTTCGCCTTGTCATGCAAAGGAAACAACAGGATACTGTACAATGGTTGTCAGTTACGAACCAGATCTTTAAACATGCAGTTGTGTGTATATAATTCGGTCTACAGATACATATTTTGCAGCCATAAATTGATGAGCATTTCTGAAAGCTGTAAGACATGCACAAACAGGTTTAAAGTTCAGTCTGACAAGAATGTGCTCAGACTTGGGCAGTGTGTGTGGGTTGGTGCACAGAGATTCCAAAATGTATTTAAGTGTCTCCAGCTTGTTTTCACTGCGCCTCTATAATTGTCTACTTCCCCTTGGGTCTGGGAGGCCTGGGAGCAGTCTAAGTGTTGCTCAGTTATTTTCAGCTGCACATTTAATAATGATCCAGACCTCAATACATTTTAAAACCCTACAACTGTGTTATTAAATTTTATAAAGGTCAGTAGAAGCAGCAGTCCAGCTATGAACAAATCATGAAAACAAGGTCTTGTAGACTGCGTTCAGAAAAGACTCAACTAAGTCCAGCAATACAGCACTGGCAAACATTTAATGCTTTTATAATGCTTGGACTACTAACCTAGTGCTATTTACTGTGGCTTGGGGTTGGTATAATGGCCCAGGCACTTCTCAGCTTGCATCTACCAGACCCACAAACACTCCAAGAGAAAACAGAGAAAAGCAAAGGAATGACATTTTAATAAGGGAAAAGTTCCTATGGTTGGGTCTACTGCGTTGAGCTCCCTCCAGTCTTCCAATGAATGACTCCCACTTATCCCACTCAGTCACAATTGCTTTCCAGGAACCAGAGCAGTAGAGGTAAATAGCTAGTATGAAGGAAGGCCCCCTGAGGACTGGACTCTGGCTTATAATGCAGTGGTGATGAGTGGCAAATGAGATAAATTAATTCCATGTCAACTGGGGCTGATTCAGGCCCCCCAGCAGAATAAAGAGCAAGCTAGTTTTCAGCAAGCTAATACCACATTCCAAAATTTAGCTGAAGTTAAGAAGGGATTTGTACTTAGCCACTCTTGAGTCCATAACATAAACAAGTATCTGGAAAAGTTACAAGTGAAATTCTTGCTTCCCAGAGGACTATTGCTTACAGACTGAGCCACCAAGCTTAAATGGTGGACAGGAAGATGGGGTAAAGGAGCCACTGTGATGCCTGTAAAAGGTAGAGAGGGAAGCAGAAGAGGAGGAATTATTGGATAAGACCACCAGACCATGGTAGGGCATCTGTTTCTATGGCAGATTTCTTTGTGCTGTGTAGACTTGAGAGGTTAATTTTGAAAAGGGCATGAGGCCCACCACAAAACATACAATGCAGTGTATACAGCTGTTTTCAGTAGCTGATTGTCCCAAACAATCCTCTATCCTGTCTCTTGTCCATCATTTACTTGTCCATCATTCATTTGAGAGCTAATGAATTCTCCACTGTTTGTTTCTGGATTCCTGCCATATGTCACAGCTTGCCAGTCTCCCCTCACCAAAACATTAAGTCTGCATGTGGCCAACCATCCTTTCTGAAAATCCTAGGTAAGGACACAAACAGGAGATACACCTAGATATGTACTGCTTAGATGGAGATTTGCAGTTGTGCAAGATTTTGGAATTAAGTAAATTGTTCTTTCATGAAAGGGCTACAATGACATATTTTTAATAGCACTGTATTGGCTAACAGTGTCACTCTTTAGACCAATAATTCATTATCTAAGAGTGAATTATTGGAGTAAATTAATCCCTGACATAACTGAACTGAGGTAAAAGGAATTTCCCTGAAGATAAATTTGTCCCATTGTTTGCTTGCTGCTTGTTTTATTTGCAGTGTTTTTAGTAGGCTGTGTGAATTCATCATATAAACTGGCATTTTTTCAATTAATGGCAACAAAACCAAAACAAAAAATGCACTCCTCAGTCCCTGTACCCCAGGACTTCAAGGCACAAACACTAGAAAGCAATGACAGCAGCATGAGTCCCACTGCATTTTAGAGTACTAAAATAGTCCTGGGCTTCAAGAAACAAAATTTGTGCAGCTCTGTAAAGATAACATTTGGCCTACCAACTGTGTACTCCCTTAACAGAAACTACAGCATGGTACTTAGCTCCCTGTCACTGCTTCAACCTGCTATCCCGAACTCTTACCTGCATCTGCAGTTCTCTTATATAAACACCTTCTTCCTTTTGTTAGTACAAAAGTGTTTGCCTTGCACATTCTTGACAAAACTATCCACTGGACTGTGACTCCATCATCTTTTTACCAGTAATCAGGCACAGCATGGAACAGGGAGAAAAATGAGTTGTCATTAAGATACTGTATCTCACTGGCAATTCAGAAGCTTTCATTTCATCTTCTAAACGACAATTTAGTGAAGGAGACTGAAAACAAAGGCATCAACCTGCCACTTTCTGACCAAGCACCCAACAGGGACACATGTTGCAGCACAGTACCACACAGTCTTAGAAGAGAAGGGCTAGAAGATACCTCTGGAAGTCAGCTAGTGTAACCCTCTGCTAAAGTGCTTGTTTAATTTGTTCCTAGAATTAAGAAATAATGCTGTCACACAAGTAAAGGTGTGTTACCCCCAAAAAACAAGAACACCTTAGTCTGTGATAAAGTCCTACCTCTGCAAGGGTTCTTAAATACACTTGAGAAATCCAAGAGAACCAGGCTCTCTAGTACAGAGGAAGGCAAAACCACCCATAGTCCATGTCAATCTGACCATGGAGTAACATTTCTTCCTGCTCCCAAATGCAGTGATCAGTCTGCCCCTGAGCAGTGGGGCAAGACCCTTTAACCAGGAACCTTCAAGATTTTAGTTCCAGCAGGAGCATTAGTTCCAGCATTCCCTAGTCAAAATCTCCAGACTTGGCTGCACCCAACATCCAATGATTTTGATGAAGGCAACCCCTATTGCCCCCCGCCCCAGCTTCCACTTTCATGGAGCCTATGGGGAATTCTACTAGCAGAGTGAGTGTTCAGCACCCCCAGGCTATCTGCAGCACCGACCAGAAGAGAATTTTGGCCTAACGATATGTTCAGAGGCAGTAATGGAGAATATACTCTGATATACCTGCTTCTCATTTTACACCACACCACCACCTTTTTCTTTAATGTGACCTTGTTTAAAGCATGCATAGAAGACATGGATTTCAAAATTCAGAGAGCAGTCAGTAGTTTGCCATAGAGTCATATGCTGCTGAAAGTCACCTCATACAACTTCCCCACCAACTTTTGGCTGCTCTAAGTTGGGATGAAAATGACCCTGAAACACTTGCTCTAATTTGGTAAGTTATTTTGAGTATTATACCTGTTTGATCTCACTGCTGTATGCTCTTGTCTATTCTGCCTACAGGGTGCTGCTGAAGGAGAAGGGCAAGCCTAGTGATGGTCCAAACCAGCAAGCAAGAGGTTTGGCTAGCTTATTTGGCCCCAAACCCCAAACTCCTAAACTGTTCAGAGCACTACTTGGAAATTCAAGCAAAGAAGGCATTGGTATGCTGCTCAAGCTGAAGATAAAGCAAGCAGACCAGGTAACACCACAGCAAATACAGTAGGCTATTCCAAGTGCTCAAGACATAAGCAAGGAGAAATGTATCAGGAATGGGCAAAAAGAATGGATGACTAAAGTCAATAGCAAAATGACTTAGGGCAACTGAAGTTAAGGGCAAAACTTCCATTGTCCCATTGCTATTCAAAAGTATGGCCCATTACTGTATTCACATTGTGTGTAGGAAAAGAAGAGGCAGCAAAAAGAAAAAAGAGAAATACAGATAAAAACTGATTGCATTAGATCTGGAGCCATCTGAATTTTGAGACTATCCTGATTCCCCTTGAAAACATTATTCTAACATGACCAGCATGATCTGTCTGATACCAGGACACTGCCTAACTTGTCCGTTCAAACTTCTCGCTTTCTGTACTTCTCTGCAAACTATAGGGACAAAATTTTAAGATGAACACATTTAGTTTGATTAATTCCAAACAGTACTGATAACTATTTCTTGATCCATTACAAATAGAGCTGGTCATTTTCTTTCTTTGTGCCAAGCAGAAATTCACTGGAAAATGCAATTTGAGGAGGACAGAACCTATTCAGGACTTTGAAACAAAATGTTTTTATTTGAAATTTCAAAACAAACTGTTGACATTTTCATTTAGAAATATTTTTTTTAATTAAAAATGAAACCAAACTTTTAAGTTGGTGTCACACAAAATATTTCTGGTTGACACAAAACATTTTAATTTAATTTATTCATCTAAAATCTTTCTATTTTAAATCTGCCTGAAGTCTTTTTTTTTATTTTTCAGATTAGCAACTCCCCATTTTTAATTACAGTATCCATGTCATAATATATGTCTCCACACACTATAAAGAAATATTTAACTCCTTATTGTAGGAAAAGAAACCTGACCCAGAGGAAAAGAAACCCAAGGCAGAAGCAGAACCCCAAACCCCAAGTGAACAAAAGGAAGAGCCGCTTGCAAATTCTCAGCCTCTACCCAACTCAGGTTTGCATAGAGGAATCACTAACAAGTCTCTTATCATTACCATGTCTCCTTCCGCCACAGCAGGAGGAGAGATTCTTACTGTTGAAGTCAAAGAAAAAAAGCAGGAGTAGATGGTGGATTAGTCTATGGTTTAATCTAGAGTTTTGCTGAAATCATAGAGAACAGTGTGGCTTTCAACTTTAAAAAGCAAAATTAGTTTCTTCCTCCATCCTAAGCACAATTGGGTAAATCATTTATGTACTTTGTCTCTAGACTTTTTTTTGTGTAGAAAACATCATATTTCAGGTCTATTTCTCATTTCTTCCATGCTGTCACTCATCCTTTACTCTTTACTCCTACTTTTCCTTTTCCTGCTTCTCCTAGTTTTTTTTATCTTGCTACTTTTTCTCATTTTTTTAGTCTTTATTTTCATGTGGCTCCTTTTCTATTTCCTCTTCTTGTTTCCAATTATAATTCTTTACCTCCTTACTGCATTAATATTGCTGAGATTGTTTGTTTCTTGTTATTTTTCTGTCTCCTCCTTTTATATTGTTAGTAAGTGAATTGCTTTTATAACCAACATAGGCTCACTTTGAATACTGATGATCAGGGTTTCATGTGTTTAAAGGCTATAATTTGGTCTCCAGGGGGCAGAAAACCACCTAGCACAACTATCATCAATAAGACAATGCAGTCAACAAAAAAACTGAGAGAATTCTTTTGCAGTCAAGAAGCTCTTTACACTGTCTGTTGGCTCTTACCTCACATGTTTTTTAGTGTATTCATGCCCAGATAGGAAGAGGTAGTTAGCTGTGTTAGTCTGAAGCCAGGCAGAAGGCAGGGCATGGTGGTGGTACATCAGAGACTATTTCAGATAGACATAATGTTTCTTAGGTGACAACTCAGATGTTTTGATTCATAAACCTAACCCCAATCCTAACTCTGGGGTCATACATTCTGAAAAAGTCAGTTGTCACCTACAAAAACTTTGATCTTTCTGAAGCTGTTAGTTTCTAAGGGCCCTAGCAGATGTTAAATCTATGGCAAAATTAACGTGTTAGTCACATCATAAATTGCAACATGCCACAGATTCAGCCAGTTCATGGTGTGATAAAATTGAAAACCAGATACAAAGATGTTCCACTTACAATATTATATGTGGAACATCTTTGTGCCTGGTTTGTATCATACCTTAAATTGAAAATGTGGCATGTATCGCAGATATGGGACTGCCTTATGCTTGATGCCAAACAATCAACTGATCATTGGTATGAGGCCTGAAGTCTTGAGTTGTCAGAATCAGACATGGGGCAGGCCTGGGATCCAGGAAACAGCTTCCCTTTGCCCAGTCTCCAGAACTGGATTGGGGACAGTCCTGGGATCCAGTTTGGTCCTAGCAGTCCCACAATTGGGATCCAAGGAATATTATGCTCCATCCCAGAAATGACAAGTTTGGCATGACAGGACATGGGATTTTTAGGATGAGGCATAAAATTCCTCAGATCCCAATCATGCCACAGTATTAACTTCTGTTGAGGGCATAGGGTGCCACCCTGACCTGCCTTTTACTCAAATATAGAGTCATGTTGTGTAACTATTGACTTATATGTTCCTAATACTGTGCATCAAGAACTTTCCTTGTTTATATACTAAATACTTTTTAATAAGAATAAATGATCTCTCATGCACAGCAGGGACAGAATCAGATTAGAAAACTGATACAGAATAATTCATCTGATGTACATGATAGCATCTCAGCATAATTTCAAAATTGAACACTGTAATATTCCTACTTTGCAAATGAGGCCTTTTGAGTCTAATAAAGATATGCTCACCGATTTGAATATATGAGTTTCATATTGTTCTGAAGTAAAGTCAGAGTATTAGCCCATGTGATGTAATACAGACTGTTAAGAAAATATGTGTTAATGTTCTGATGTTGCAGCAGAGATCTGACCCACTTCTGTAAATTCAAGTGCTGTCACAGAGCTTTCAATAAACAGTGCTATTCCATTGTTGTCATCTCAGAATGAAGTTTTATCAATCACATTGACACGTATCATAAAGTAAAGGCTGAGTCTGTGGCAGAGGCATCATTGCACAGCAACAGCTGAGCATAATCAACAAATATATTTTGTAAAATATAAAGCACTGAATGCAAGGCTGTTCACTCCATCAAGATAACAATGCAATTTCTGCATAACTTTTAAATTGTCTCTATTCTCAGAAATAGAGTAGAAGTGATTGCTGTGTGTTTATATTAGACCACAACAATGTTTATGGCAGGCAGATCTATGGCAGGGCTGTTCAAATGGTTATTCATAGTCTCTGAAGCCAGATACTTGGTAGTGGGGTGAGCAACAGTGGTAGTGTCAACCGCCATGGATGCCAGAGCCACTGTGCTGGCAGGTCAACCACTTTGGAGGTGGGGCTATCACTGCTGATACTTAACCTGTTGGGGAATCTCCAGGTTGAGCTCCTCACTAGGGACACCTTTCAACAACAGCAGGGCAAATGGTGGTGACAGCAACTCCATGGGTGCTGGTGACCCCACTACCAAATTTCTAGGTTGAGATCCCCTTTGGAGATGCCTTTCAGCAGTAGGGCAAGTGGTGGCAGTAAGGTCAACATGCAGGGTTAATGCTACTGCTGCTTGCTCTGCCACTGGAGATGGATCATATGACTTGCAAGAAACTCAGCATTCTGGATCCAATCTGGCAACCCAAAGGAGATGGCTGGTCTGATTTAAGAGAAAGACTAAGAAAATGTAAGATGATCCTCTCTACCTGCATGATTTATGCCTCGTTCCTCCTTACTGCCCATGCAACCCTAATGTGGGAACCCCCCCACCCCTATGACATAAAGAGGAGCCAACTGAGAGATAGCTCAGCCAAAAGGGTTTGCTTCTCATTAGGTCTAGGGATAGACATTACACATAAACCAGTTTAAGTGATCAGAAAATGGTTTAAATTTGTAACAGAACAGATGTTCAGTGCACATAAACCACCTTGAATATGGTTGAAACCAGTTAGAGATAAACCTGGTTGAATGTAGTATCAGACTTAACTGATTTGGCTCAAGCTGGTTTATGCAATGTCTGTCCCAGACCCCTTGGTGGTTTAAGATAAATCATACACGCCCAACATCTTGGCTTGCTCTCTGGGATGGGTGGGGGCTCTCTGCTCCACACCAGAGCTGGCCCTTCCTCTCTGCTCCCTAGCTGGAGCTGCAGCAAAGATTTGTAGACACAGCAAGGTCTGTCTGGCTTCTCCCTGCCCTACGCCCCTCCCCCTTGCTGTTTAAGCAGGAATCCTGCCTCCCTCCCTTCCATCTTCCACAGCACAGACCCCAGCTCCACAGCTCCTAGGCACGTGGTATACTAGCTAATGCTGAGAGGTGTCGCTGTGTGCGTCTCTCTCCAATTTCACTGGGACAGGCACACAGAACAGTGACCGCTTTAGGGCTATCTGGAGCTAATCAACAGGTCAGCTAGTAAGCTGTTTAAGAGGTTGAAGTGATGGACAGAGCCTATTGTTTTGGTGATGAGATGATAATCACTGTTATCAGCCCCCTGCTGGCTTGCTCCCGTCAGTTTGCTGCAGACAGTATAAAGAATCAGGGAGATTGAAAAGCTCAGTATCAACAGATGAATGCACTGCACACATCCCCACTGCCTCAGATTGCTAGCAGTGGGCTGGGTCTGGCAACACTCCTGCCCCTTGAGCAGCCAGTGGGGAAAAGCCAATGGGGACTGTGCAGGCAGACCTCCCTAATCACAGGTCCTGCGGAGGCCTGGTGATGCCCAACCCCCTCAGCTCAGTACTGTGAAAGGGATGGGAGGGCTGTTTTAGCATCCCCTGGCTTCTAGCCTGAGCCACTGCAGGCATGTGCCTGAATTTCCTCAGCCAGAGAGAATGGCTGTCCACTTACAAACCAGTTCAGCCTAGCCAGGTTAGACTAATCTGCAAAGATTGAATCAAATTAGGCTCAGGCTTCTTGAATGTCTGCCCCTAGCCTAGAAGAACAGACTGATGGGTAAAACCAATTCTGCTCACCACATGGGCACAAGACAGCTAGATTCTGCTCCAGAAACAACTTTCTTGAGAAGAAGACAACTCCTACCATCCTCATCTTTCTCTTAATTTCCAAAAGGGGCTGCCAGGCATTTAGGGTGGTAGACCTATTTACCCTTCTCCTTACCTGATAAGACAGCAGTGGAAAGAAGAATAGTCAAAAGTATAAGCCACTTCAACACAAGTAAGGAATAACCCAATTCCTTTGAGCTGATAATGTTGTGTGAAAAATCAGGTGATGCATACACAACTGTCTCAGTGCAGATGGACACTACTCTATATAATCTGTTTCTACAGGCCTGAGTTCTTCTTACAGAGTAATCCCATATTTGTTAATGCTTAACATGTAGGTTACTCCCATGGAACCATTCCATGTACAGATTATGAGAATGCACTCTATTTAAGAGCCACAGAAAATTTTGTGGCAGTCTTTTCCAAAGTACAATAGTAGGGAGGAGAAAGGTGACTTACTCTTCAATTGCTACATATCTGTAAGGGCATGTGAGGTTATTGCTGATCACAGATAAAAGCATGAGTTTTAGGCCATTTCTCTTTTTCTGTATCTTTCCTGGTTAGCAAAGTTCATCCTTTTACCCACTGCAACCCAAGGAGAGGCAAAGAGAGAACACAGCCAAGAAGTACAGCACACTTGCTGTAGCTTCCCACATCTTTTACTGAAACCATGAAGGAGATAAGTTGCAGCTATACCATCAACTTCACACTTGGAGTCTGAGCAGGTGTTAAGGTTTCTTCAAGCTCTCCCTTATGTAGGCAGAAGACAGGGAAAGCTGTAAAAAAATTATGATCTTTACACAGACACTGTAAAGTACTAAAACCCTTTCCCACCTCTCACTGTGTAGGTCTCCCTAGGCAAAACACTCATTTTGTTGTGCTTGCTGTCAGTACAGGGTAAATCTTTTGCAGAGGGCCTCCAGATTATCATCGGGAACATGCAGTTCTTGGTTAGAATGAAAAAAAATGTGCATTAAATTGTTATGCTTTGTCTGTCCTTAATGTACAGAGGAAGGCTCAAGAATTCAACATATGTAATATGCTGTTTTACAAAGGACTATACCGTAAGAACAAAGCTTGCATGGTAATACAACTTGGTAATGGCTAGCTCTTCTTAAATTATGGACAAAATATGGTACATACAGTCAAAGGAGTAGTCACTTAACTTTCAACTGTCTTGAGGTTGAAAGGTTAGTCTAGTTTAGCGCTGTCAAACTGGTAGCCCACAAGGGATTAACTCATGGCCCCTAGGCAGCCAGTTCAGGTGCCACTACCCACATCACTTTCTTGCTGTTGGGCTCCTGCTCCCTCCTCCAGCTTCTGCTTCCTGTCCCTGGGAGGCCAAAGCCCAGGGACCCCAGTGGCCCTGCCCAGCACAGTAGGGACAGGTGCACCTGTAGATTATGCAGTGTAGGACCCCAGCCATTCAGAAGCTAGACAGCACTAGTCTGGATGACACTTCCAACCTTCTGATTCTATGATCATTTTCTTACAAAATGGCAAAAAAAATGTGAAATTAATAGTAGACTCCTTCTTCCAAATGTATCAATCACCTGTTTACAGAAGCTGGAGGAAAAAAGGGGTAGACCAGAGACTCTGATAGCAACAGGAGAGTGATGCAGGGAATGGCACCTGAACTGGGAGCCCAGGCCCTGTGAGTTAACACCTTGTGGGTTGGATCAAGCTCTTGGGCTGCCAGTTGGCTAGCCCTGAAGCTAAATCCCTTTCAGCCTCATAGGACAGTTGGAAATTGAGTGGCTTTACTTTGCCTTTGATTGTATGTACCAGATTTTATCCATAATAGAAGAGCTGACCTTTACCAACTCCTGTTATAATGCAAGCTTTCTTTTACAATGTTGAAATCCTGAATAAGAACCTGGATGGCCTGCAAATCTTAGTCATAATTCTATACATGAGCAAGGTTGCAACTCTAAAAATCTGCAAGAGGCACAGGAAAAGCATGGCTGAACTTTAGTATTGGCCATTTAACATTTTGCACAAGGTCAGATCTTTGCTTAACTGAAGTAATCAGCATTATAAGTCAATAAAAATACATCTCAAAATGCTGAGCAAAATGTCACTTTCTCTGTTCTGGTAACATAGGATATGTATTTGAGACATCTACATATGCTAGAAACACTTGGACCTCTTACAACAGCTACAAAAAAAATCACTTACTGGATGACAAGAAAACTTGAACAGAAAGTACAGCAAAACATGTTTATTGAAATGATACTTTTAATGCATTAAGCCATTTGGTATCACTTGACTTCACCACAACTGAAATATAAAGGAATAGAGGTGTGTGTGTGTATAAATGATGTATATAAAAGGAAAATATATATTTTTTTAAAAATCTGGTCATACAATATTTTGCCACTGTACATATGCATAGCTCAGCAAATATTAAATAAGGAAAAAAAACCCCACACATCTTTGATTGTGAAAGCTGCTTTACATAACCTGCATCACAAGGTGGTACTATTGAGCTACAAACACATGTACTCTGAAAAGCAGAAAGTTAAATCCAGTTATACAATTGTTTTGTCAATATTAATCCATTAAAGCAGTTGATACATTTAAAATACAAGAACTAGAGAGAACACATGATACATCCTCCCTCCCTCTCAGGAATACATAACTTCACTCCAGTCCCTACAATCTGAAAGTTAGAGAAAGGCCACGTGTACTTTGTCATTTGATTTTTAATACATTAAGATAAAAGGACAATTGCAAAAGCCCAGTAACTACAGGATTCCCTCCCTTTGGGCACTGTGAAAGAAAAATGCAATAAGTACTGAAGCTCTGAGAGGGAGCAAAGGGGAAGCAAGGGACAGTGCAAATCTAGCCTGCTTTCAGATACAATCTGAGAATTATTATTAGCCTGTCCTTTAGTACAAGAACTGCAAAAAGTTTCTTCACCATAGAAACTGGGAATGTGCACGTGTGTAGCTTAAAAAGATACCAGATTTAATCTTAATGCACAGTCATTATTTAGAAGTTAGGTACGCTAGTTCTGCAGATGCGACTAGTACTTCTATGTTACTACCAAAGCCACAGTCAAGGAATACTTAAGAGTGCAGCAGAATCTACTTCACCATCCTTCTGGTACATATCTGAGAGGACCAAAGGATCATATTCTATACTATAGTATACTTTTCAGTGACCTTTGCTTAAAAAACCCCCAAAACACTCCTTAGTGGTCTCTCTACCTGGCACATGTGGACTTGAAGTAGTTTACTATGAATACATCTCCTATGAATTTGTAACTGTACGACTAAGGTTTAGTGCTGGCTGTTTCCTTGCTTTTAATACTTTGCTGTGCCCAATATTAATTACTGTCCCTATAAAGTAGCAATTTATTTTGACCACACTGACAAAAGGCAATACTGTAAGCAAAAATTCAAATTAAAATTAAGACAGAAAGGTAGAACTTGGCTTAACATGAACCAGTATTTGGGGACATCTGTGATAGAAGATAAATCGCATCATTCATATTAATTAAACATTCTACTTAACCATCTACAACCCATCTTGGTTGTTTCACAAACTGTGCAAGACAGCATGGTAAGATAATAGTGATACATGCACATAAATCAGAAAAACATGCACACAAAAGTGAGACAGAGGGCACTGCAGCCACATGATAAAGGAGATCAAAAAACAGAGGTTCCAACAGGTAGGAGAGGCCTGTGTACATAACCTAGCAAGTAAGAAAGGCTATTGTATGGATCTGAATGTTCAGTTAGTCTACATGTGTTCCAGGTCATCATGAGTTTACAACTCGGTCCTCATCAAATGGGCTTTGCCCTCAATCCAGCTGACTTCAGATTCTTCATTACAAAAAATTAATGTTCAAAATGGACATTTTGGAAAGGGATGAAAATGTGTTTTATTTCAACTGTGTATTATATATACTGGTAATATCAAAAAGGGTTGTCTGTGTTGGTACCAAGTGTGCAAGTGGAGTGTGTTAAAATTCTAGCTGTCCACTTGAGAAAAGCAGAATGGATTTTCAGTTCCTATATGGAAAAAAAAAAAAAATCAGTTCCTATTTGTACAAGAAACAAATGGTAAGGCAAAACCCAAACCTAAAGAACAGAGGACTCTAGAAGAGCAATATGACTTACAGGATTATATGGAGTTCGGGGTCTTCTATGAGACAGCGTATGGAAAATTAACATCTTTTTGAGACCATACATTTCAACTAGAAAGCATGAACAATGCCAGACCTACTCAACAAAAGGTAAAAAGATATCAACGAAAGATATATTCCTGAGCACTTTCAAAAAAATTGTCTTCATATGATATGATGACAAACCAAACAATACTTTTACTAAAAAGGGAAAACTATCCTTCCCATTTAGCAACCAAGTTGTAATAGTAACCAGAGTTGATGATTAGCCTTATGATTGTTTTAGATAAAAGAAGTGATATGCACCTTAGTTTTTCAGCACTCTACACTGTCAAGTGTATCAAGATTTGTATAAAATTTACACTGACAGGTCGACATTATTTAGAGGCAAACAGTTGAATTAGTTTTGAAATGCTGGTTAGACAGTTAGTTACCATTACTTTAGGCAGCTGGTTGCATCTATAGCAGCACAATTATAAGCTGCATACTATGAAATAGTTTTAACATTTACTGTTTCATCAATTTAACTAATATTAAAGTGGTCCAGAATCCCCCAAATGATCAAGATAATAAAAATTCAGGAGGTAGTGTGAAAAGGTATCTTTAAAGATCTACCTCTGCATTACCTACATTTAGCTGCTATTTTGTGTATGGTGAGCAAACTTATTTTGTGGGAGTTTGTACATGAGCTTTGACAGTCACAACAGTCAAAGCGTTCAAGTGCACGTACATCCCAGCATGTGTCCTTTCATGTAAACAAATGCTCTTTCTACACCACTGAAAAATCATGGTATATTGGGGTGATCCTCCACAAGGTACAGTGGACTAGCTTGATGGCAATATTACATGGGCATTGCAACACAAAGCAACTGTTCCACACCCAATCTGTTGACACAATGAGTTCATTATTGTATTATTGTCGATTATATTCAGCTTATTCTTGACAAATGTTATTTTCTAAAGCATTCCCATCTGAGACCTGAACTATAATTTGTAATGGGGATTAAACAGAATTCCTGTCTATCTCAAATATAAAATGTTGGCAAAGCATAGGGATTCCATGAGAAAGTTGACACAAATATTAACATGTATGAATGTATAAAGAGAATATCAAGCAAAAGTCTGTTGATACAGCTGACGCAGGAGGCACAGGAACTGCAAGCAGGTTAGCCTTGTCTCTTCCACTCAGAGCTCTCACTTTGCCGCAGGATTCTTGGGAGGCTGCAGTTTGTATGTGTTAAAGTAGTTCACCACTTGCTGAGGCACTTCTGCCAGTACACACTGAGCCAGAGCTTCTTTTGGAGCCTTTTTAAAAAAAGATCATTGTACTTCAATTTTAACCAACAGTTAGGGGAGACCTTACATTTTAGTCACTGTCTCTTTTTGGAAAATATAACAAGCTATATTTCTCAGCAGAATATACCAGGGGTTGTCAACTGGGGGTATGTGTACCCCTGGGGGTTCTTGGGAAGACCCCAGGGGGTATGTGGCAGCAGCGCAGAGAAACAGGGGTACATGGGAATCAGTGGTGCAGGGTCGCCACCGCCATCCATCACTGTGCATTGGCGCCATGCACTGCTGCCCCACACCCAAGTACCCCCACTTCTCCACGCCTCTGGTTTCACATCTGGCCGGCTGGCTGGCTAAGGGGTGGGGGAGTTTGCTCATGGCCAGCCAGACGTGAACCCAGTAGCATGGAGAAGCAGGAGGTACCTAGAAAGTTGCAGTGAGGGGGCAGGCCTGCCACCACCATCCATCACTTCATGGTGCCGCATGCCGCTTTCCTGCCCCAAGTATCCCCACTTTTCCACACTGCCAGCTTCATGTCCAGCTGGCTGTCAGCACCCCCTCCCTGCCCAGTGCATGGTGATGGTGCAGAGAGTTTGCACCTAGCAGCTGTCCCTGCCACCATCTATACATTCAGTGCCACCACTGTGCAGGGGACGGGGTGCTGATGGCCAGCCACATGCAAACCCAGTGACGCTGATAAGCGGGAATACTTTGATGTGGGAAACCGGTGCCCGGTAGGCAGCACGGAATAATGGATGGCAGCAGCAGCCCCACCCCACACACCATCACTTCCCAGGTACCCCCACTTCTCTGTTGCCAATTTCATGGCCAGCCGTCTGGGGAGCAAAGGGCGGGGGGGGAAAGCGGGCTGACGTCTGGCAAGACGCAATGCATGTAGATGGTGGCAGTGGCCCCACAACCACCTGGAAGGGGTACCCTGCTTAAAAAAAGGTTGAAAACCCCTGTGCTATATTATTGTAATACTAGACAGATTCCTGTGAATTAGCTGATTGTCTTCCTGAATCTCAGGAGCACAGCTAACCCTTGGGGGGGGGGGGGGGGGGGGGGGGGGCAAATCGCAGATCTGATTGCCTCCCACGCTTTGGGGAGGGGGCCTGCAGACAGTGGCGGACAGTGCCATTGGCATGTGCCGAGGGTGCCACTGTGCACCGACAGCTTTGCATTCTGTCTGTTCGTCTCCCCCCAATCATTACTGCCCCCCCCCCCCACTCCAGCCACGCACCACTGCCTCTCCCCGGCTGATATGACCCAGGCCCCGCACACCCCTAGGGTCAGCTCTGCTCAGGAGTGGTAGCATTTGTGTATTATGTGTCCTTCCTAAGGTATTCTCAGATTCATCAAAATACAACATGCGTGCCCAAGCATGATATTTAGTCATGTCTGTTATACAAGGTCAAGATAACAGAAGTTATAAACCGACCTAAGATGTTCCACCCATATCACAAACTCTTACCTATATTAAACTACATTATTTGTTTTTTTAGGGGAATTCCTTCAGCGGATAGTTGTTTATATCTAAAGATCAAACCTCTGACACAATACAACTTGCTTCCTATCAACTGAAAGCCATACTTGAGCAGAACCAGTTCTTCAATGAATAATCAGTACTATAATAGACTAACTGGTTAGTTAATCTACAACCAAGGGTGGCATATTAAGCATGGTTTATGTAAGGATTACGTTCTGCCCCCACAGTAATTTGTCCAAACGAAACAGTGGCAATCAAAGAAAAGGCTTATATTAAAATTATTTTTAGCAGGAGGGGGAGGAGACTAGGGTACAGAATGTACAAAACAAGGCTATGCAAGACAGGGATGAGACTGTATCTAAGAATTTGCTGATTGCTCCTGCCCTCTTCCCCCCTTTTTTCTGCTATACATGTCAGGGTGTTTTTAAGCCAGAGGCACTGGGTGTTGGCTACAGCTAAGGCTGGGGACTTCAACTGGGGTGTGCCAATTCTTCTGCTAGGAGCAAAGCTGGAAGTTCTTGGCTACAGGGTCTTGCCCTTCCACTCAGGGTCACATTGACTGCCATATCTGGGGTCACGAAGGAATTTTACTTCATGATCAGATTGGTATGGACTGTGTTGGTTTTTGCCTTCCTGTGTAAGTGGGGAACATAGCCCTTTACCCAGGACCTCTTGGACATATATTTACAACATTTTATAGAAGCAGAATATTGAATGTCGTG
Source organism: Alligator mississippiensis (assembly GCF_030867095.1). Classification (NCBI taxonomy): domain Eukaryota; kingdom Metazoa; phylum Chordata; order Crocodylia; family Alligatoridae; genus Alligator; species Alligator mississippiensis. The sequence goes on from NC_081826.1 coordinate 49,322,591, forward strand.
GTTCCACTGCTGTACCTGTGGTAGGTTGGGGTGTTAGGTCTATGTTGCATCAGGGTTGAAGGTAATCATCTACAGAGTTTAGATTGTGGTTGTATGGGATGGTCTGGATAGGGTTGATCCTGCCTGAGGCAGAGGGTTGGACTAGATGACCTCTGGAGGTCCCTTCTAGCTCTACTTCTGACTCTGTGACTAAGAATGTACCTGGAATGCTGAACTGCTTTGTCAGGCTAAACTTCCTACAAATCCAGGTACATTTTTAAACTAATTTTTAATTTTGGCAAAGGCATAAAATACAAACAGACTATGTGACATACTGGGAAAGGCATGCATACAGTTGAATTCCTTTCGAGTTAAGCAGCAAATTGAATTATTCCTACAAGTTTCCTGTGTTCTGACTTATTTGTGTTAATAAAAAAAACTGTAATACTATTTTCTCCCCTTCACACAATGATTTTATCAAATAATCCAATGCACGCACACTAGATTTGGTTTAAATAAACACTCAGGCAATGCCACTGATTTCAAAGAAAGTACTCCTATAGAGGCACAGAATGATGAAAATTTACTCCTTCCAAGGAAGGCACTATTTAATTGTGTTGAATTGTATTTGATGGTGTTGAATTAATGTGCCATATAAATTTGTAAGCACCACTCCCCTGCAAATATTGGTTACAAAATATATTTTGTAAAAGCCAAGAACAGGTCATCTTTTTACTAGAGCCAAGTTAATATACTGTGAATTCTATAGGCAGGCTAGAAGATACACATTTCTTTTAAGATATTAATACAGATGTACCTTGCTTTCTGCTGAGGTATGAATTGGCTCCACGACTCACTCCAACAACACTGCATGGATCAGGCCAGAGTGAAAGCAAGACTGCCTGTATCTAGATACTCAAATCTAACATACTTCCCTAGTATTTATTCAGGACATAATTAGTTACATAAGTACTTACGTTCTGAAACTTCCTAAATGGAACAAATTGGACAATGTCTCTGATAGCCGGCTCTCCTGATGGGGACCTGAGACTTCCGTTGTCACCATCAAGAAACTCCATGGCACTGAAGTCAGCTCCTCCAACACCAACAATGATAATGGACATTGGAAGCTTTGAAGCATTTACTATGGCAGTTCTAGTTGCATCAAGGTCTGTTATCACACCATCCGTTATGATAAGGAGCACAAAATATTGCTGTCAAACCAAGACAACAGAGATCAACTGAAGAATAAATGCATCTTGGGTGCTACAGACTTGCATGCAACATCTGCAATACTACAACCCCACTACTCAGATTTACCATACATACAGTCACTACTTTCAACACATAAAGGTAAGTCACTAACCACCGCAGACAAACTGCTAACTTTTGTTTTGACACTTGACAGAAGTGGAGTTTACAATAAGGAGCCTAAAGTACAAGTAGCCTCCTTACCAAGTGATTCCCAAAATTTCAAGTACAGAAACGTTCAATGACTGGAGTTTTTCCTGACACCTCTGGCAAAGGTTGAAAATTAATTTTATAGAATAGTAGGGTTGACAAGTCAGTCAATCGATCAGTCAAATTTTGTTAAATGACCAGTCTGTTGATTGCATACTTTTTGACTGGTCAGAGATTACGGCGATTTTATAGGGAGTGAATGTTTTTTGCAGGTTTCTTGATAAATATGATTTTTTACTGTTTTGGCACATCTCTTCATGGAAAATTTGCGCTTTTTCTGTGTATTATTTGACTGCATAGGCAATTTGTTTTACAATTTTTGACCAATATTTGACTGGTCAATTGACCAAACTTTATTTGACTGGTCAAATACCCTACCCTTCAGAATACCTTTCGTTTTGGTCCTCTGAAAGGATACCTTCGAGAAAAGTGCCTTCATGTTAAACCTCAGCACAGTTTGGGATGACTAAGCAAAAGAGCACTAAGGAAAAATAAAAGACTCTCCTCTATGTTACACTAGGGGTGCTCAAGCACTCATGGCCCCCGGTGCTGTATCATTGGACCCACAGGGCTCTCCATGGATCTATGGGGAGCCCCTGGGCTGTGACCCTATGTGCTAGACTGGGCAGCACAAGGCCTGCTCTAAGCATGCAGGACCCCCAGAATCCAATCATGGCTGGGCATGAACCAGGTGGAAGTAATGCAGGACCCAATCTGGCCTGCAGACTGGCCCCATGCCATTCATCTGGCCTGTGGGGCAAAAACTGTTAGCACCACTTTCCTGTACTAAGAAGTTGGCAAGATATTGACCAGGGAAGACAACACTGTGCTTTGGCGAAAAAAGGAAAAAAAAAGATAAGATACCCAATTTTTAATACAGATGTACCTTGCAGCTGAAAGGAGTTTGAACATGTTACCTTGTAATGGCTCCATTCATCAAGGAAGTTTTATATTTGTATATATAACATTCCGGGTTGGATTATTAGAAAACAAGTGGATAGCTCTTCATTTTCACACACACATGCTGTCTCTTCAAAATTCCTATGGCAGCTTTCTTTTCTCTATTCCAGCATGCCAGCTGTTTTGCTAAGATTAACTGCCACTAGGCTTGAATTCTTCTTTCAGTCTTTTGAATAATTTATTCATACTTCAATTAGAAGCCAGTAGCTTGGAGTATATGTGTATGTAACTGATAGTTTCAACTGTAAATACCTATTCAATTGTACAGTGCCAAACATGTTTTCAATAAGCAAAACAAGCACTCCTCAGTTGAAAGAGGAATCCTTGGCACTGCACTCCTATAGAGGTCTATGAGTGTGTGAACTTAAATTCCTAAGTCCAGAGGCTGTTAGCAAGGAAAGAATTTCAGGAGGAGGATCAGGTACAAATGTACTAATGGTAAAAATATAAATATTGACTCCTGCTACAACCATGTACCACCACGACCACAAGTCCAAAGGAAACATCCTAGTTTGTGTGCTAGGTTCATAGGTGGGTTAAAAAAAAAAAAAAGGACTAAATAAATTCATGGATGACAAAACTATCACTAGCTATTGAACAGAACACATGGAGATATTTCCTCTGGCATCTCTAAATCTATAATGGTGGATGCTGGGGAGGGTACTGAACAGGGGACAGATCACTCTAGAGATGTGTGGTTCTATGCTCTCCCTCTAAAGCACCTAATCCTGCCACTGCTAGAGACAGGATACTGGCTAGATAGACCATTTCTGACCCAGTAAGGTACTTACTATGTTCTTATGTTAATTCACCTATCAATACCTAGTCCTATATCACAGTTAGCATCTCAGTGCAGGGAACAAAGTGGAAAGGTTTGGAGGTCATTTTGACAGTTTTTGGAGGCCATAGAGCTCATTTTGAGAGTTTTTGTGCAAATGTTGTTTTTGAATCCAGACTTCCCTATGTTATAAACTGGAGCTTGAAATGGCAGAGAAGTTTGTTTGCTATTTTGAACACTCAAATCACAGGTAACCATGCATGGAAGTGTATTCACATGCTTCTATATTGAAAAGTTACCTGCACAGAGTACAAAAATCTTAACATGCTCGATAACTCATTCAAAGCCCTGGATGAAAGTAATTACAGAAATGCCAAGTATTTTTTTATTGATGTAAGTTTCATCAAGAAATATTGTTGTTACATACAAACAGGTGGGGAAGCTTTAGCACTTATTCAGCTTAATGGTACTAAATGCAACTAACTTCATAAGGTAAGTGGTTAACTAGTACAACTGATATGATTCCCAGCTGAGACGGGGCGGAAATAATGAATAATGGAACAAAACAAATGAGAAAGGAAACACCCATGCCCAGTTAAAGTACTTACAGATGCTGTCTGCTGCTGTGCAGCTGCAGCAGCAAATTTTGCCACATGGTTTATTATTGGAGAAAAATTTGTTGGTCCATATAGTTTTACTTGTGGAAGGCAGGCTCGATACGCTTCAACAATGCCTTGTACTCCTTTCAAAAACAAAACAAAACAAAACAAAACCCAACAACAATAAATGGTTTAAAGTCCTAACATGTAATATTAAATTCAGCTATTCCAACTCATTCAACCTTCCTGACACCTTTTTAGATAACTGTTTATACTACCATAATGTCAGCTATTTAAAGTTAGGTTTAAGAAAAAAAAGTGGTATGTTTTGGAGGAAGAGAGGTGAAGTGCTACTCTTGACCTTATGAGGAGATTAAAAGTTTGTCAAGATAGTCAGCAAACAGGTGAAAACTAGATAACTGATTTAAAACCATTCTATGTTATTGAGAACAGGGGGCCCTGTTAAAAGACTAAGCACAGCCTGAATTGTCATTGAGAATCAGCTACCTTCTCACTATTAGAGTTGGTCCTCTTCAGGCCAGTAAGGAGGTAGAGAGAATGGCAGGCTACACTACAACCTCATTAGGTATTTTTGCTACACAGTAATTGTCCAATATCTTTCTTTGCATGAAATGGCAAAGAAAGGAACCACAGAATACTCTACACAAAGAAGGCCACATGGCAGGAATAAATAACGTCTTTGTCTATTTAACTTGAATCAAGCCCCTTAAAAAACACCTCCCAAATCTGTGCTAACCAATGAAGTATATTATTCATTCCCCTTCTCTTTCCATTTCTTTAAGACCACATTTTGATGGGTCATGTATTTCTTTTTCCCCAAATAGCCTTTTCTGCCCAATTTAATCTCTACTGACTGCTGTGTTAATTGTACCAGTTTAACCACAGTACCAGGAGGCAATATGCATCTGCCTCAACAGCACTGTGAGGGAATGAAAGCATGTCCCAATCCAAGTATGCTAGGTACTCTCTCTCATAAGTCAACTTATTTCCATTAATAAAGACTGACTTTGGCAGAATGTGCACAGACTGTAACTTAGTGTAGTCAAAACAAGGCCTTCTTCATATTTATTTCAAGAGTTTTATGCTAATTTGAGACTTACCATTGCAAAATGGATTTGAGGGGTTAAAATTTAATGGAAACTCGTGTGACACCTGTCAACACATGAAAGAGATGTTCAGGTCTTACACATACCCAATTCTTTATAGGCAGTTTTAGTTTGCCTATGTTGTGCACATAAACATTTGGTTACCTGAAAGGAAGGAGGAATCTGTGCACCAAATCCAAAGGCTGGAAACATCTTATCTCTGAAAAAATCAATTTAAGAAAAATTGAAATGATTGTTTTCTTTTAAAAGCTGTGCATAGTTCATAACACATTAGCTAATCAATCAGCACCTCCTTTCATCTTGAATGTAGCTGTTTATTAGGAACCAACAGCCAAAGTTAATTTCCCTATGTAAAAGGTGTAAAAGCTAGAAGAAATGCTTTAATTTCCAAATCAGCTAGAAAACTAACTTATTGAAAAACATATCATGGGCATACAGAGCTGAAAAACGCTGCTGGATTGTTTTACACAGGACAGGCAACTGCCACAAGGTCATTTTAGTTCTCAGAACTGTGGTGGTTTCGTTGACTTCAACTCTACAGATCAGGGATTGTGGAAACACGAAGGAACAGGGGGTACTCGAGCTGGAGGATTCTGGGTCCTATCAAGGGACTATCACCCAGGTCTATGACGGAAGGGATAAAACCTTCCAATCTCAGGCCATGGACAGGTGTTACATCTGTGTTGAGAGAAAAGCCCTCTCTCTCAGCACAAAAAGGAAACACAGCCATTCAAGGGATTTCTTGTGGAAGAGAACTGGGTCTTTAGCAAGAAAGTTAGATCAGATAGCTACAAATGAAATCTCCTTCCACCCAATCCATCTTGAATAACCATATGCTTCTCCTGGGTACTGAAGACACCCAATATCCCAGTATTCTGCTCTCTCTCCCTCAAAGGAAACAGAAGGGAGAGCCAGAGGCGAGCTGTCAGGAGGCTCTGCCTTAGGAAATTCCTCCTTCCTCTTTCCAAACATTGGATGGGCCTTCCCACCTCCACACTCCTCCAGGTACAGAGCAAGGGGCAGCTGTGGTAAGGTTCTGTGAGTTGGGACTCCAGGAGCTGGACTACATGCAGGTGTTTAAAAACTAACAGGAGTTGGGAGGCTCTCTCCAATATTACTTCCCCGTGCCTCTGGTTTTTCAAACACCTGTGTGCAGCCAAACTGTTTTTTAGTTCTGGGACTGCCCTGAGGTGATTGGTGGGATGGCAGCAGTGGGGTGGGAGCATTCTCCTGTGGTCATCAGTGGCAACTGCTGTTTTTCAACTCCTGGGCTATTTTTGTAGCGGTAGGAATATTACAGTAACTCTTACTACTAGAATGAATGCCTGTTCATGACCTTAGTGTACTACTACAAGGTCCTGCTCCTCTGTTCAGACTCAGACTGATCACTACATTTGGCATCAGGAGGGAATTTTACCCTGCGATCAGACTGGCACAGATTGTTCAGATTTTGCATTCCTCTGTAGCTGGGGGCATCATCCAATTTCTTGGATCCCCTCGAGCATCTGTTAACAGTAGAGGTGTGTGAAATGGGCCATATTCGATTCGGATTCGGCCCAAATCGGGGACAGTGATTAGATTTGTTGATTCAAATTACTGTCCCAATTGATTCAGCCAAATCTGAATCCGAAGATTCAATGCTGATTCAGAGAATCAGTGATTCAGCCATAGAGACACCTTTAAATGTTTTTTCTACATACCATGAGGTACCAGGTGTGGCTTGTGAATGCTGCGATGCTGGGGCAGATGAAGCATCCCACAAGAGCGGGGGGGTGAAGGGGGGGGGCAGCACCCACCGAATGCTTAGCAGCGAACCCAAAAGTGGACCAGAAGTACTTTTGATCCACTTCTGGGTCTGCCGGGCAGCAGGGGGAGGGAGGGGGGCCTGTGCCCCACTGGCTTGGCAACTGGCTGCAGGTGGACCCTGGGTGCCCCCCCAGATCCAGGAGGCACCAGTCACCGACCCAGGGGGCAGGGCACGGGTCTACTTCCAGGTCTGCTGCTGAGCTTGCTGGGGAGCCCCCCGTGCTCCTGTGGGACACTCCATCTACCCCACCATTGCAGTGCTGACGAGCTGCCTGGTACCTTGAGTTATGTAGAAAAAACATTTAAAGCTGTCTCCAAGTCCGTATCATCGAATCTTTCCGAATCTCTCTGAATTGATTTGGAGGGTTCCGATTCAATTTGGAGAGACTAAAGAGTCTCCTGATTTGATTCAGATTCAGAGACTCAGCCACCAAATTAGGCCAAATCTCCGCTGAATTGAATCAGCAACCAAAGCTTCATGCAGCCCTAGTTAACAAGCTACTTCTTGTCCTTGCACTGGCAGGACATTGGCAGTGCCCTCATTTTCCTACTTTTCTGGTCACACATTAAGGTATTTTTTGCTGTTTTCAGGCACTGTCTGGTAGCTATGGGTGAGGATTGCTCATGCAGTTAAGAACAGGTTAGACAAATACTTCCACAAATCAACTTAGGGAGGATCCTATGTTGAGTAGGGGTTGGATTAGATGACCACCTGAGGTCCCTTCCAGATCTACTTTTCTATGATTCCATTCAATGGTTCAAATTATTTCCATTGGTATTTATTAATAAAGACTGACTTTAGGAGGATGCCCACAGACTGTAGCCTATCAAAAGATCTGACCTTCAGCACAACATTATATTAGTAAAGACTCAAGACCAGGAAAACAAAAATAGCCTAACTTCCACAGTTCCTTAAGTCTCCCAGTGTGACACTCATAACTGCATCTGTCCATAAAGCTCACCACAGAGCAGAAACCAGTCATATCTGTACACATTGTTGATACTTAAAGTAATCTCTACGGTGCCATCTACTGGCTGCTTCAAAGAATGCTAGAGAGCTAAACTGAAAATTTTGCATCTCCCTCTAGAAGAGAGACCAGCCAGATACCAGTCCATGCATAGGTGCCAACTTTGGTTTCTGCCAGTGGACGCTTATAGATGTTAGTAACGAAAAATGGTGCTTTAAACTTGGGGCATTTCTGCTGAGGAACTGAACTTGGGTGTTAAACTCAGGTGCATTAAACTCAGGCACCTTAGTGAGACTGACTAAATCAGCTATTAGATAAAAGCGCCAAAAAGCCCTGCTGAAGCACCCAATCTTTACAGCCACTGCAGAGCCGGGTTGAAGTAACATGCTGCTTCTTCCAGTAAAGCACAGTTTTTTGTCCTTTTTTTTTTTTTTTTTTTTTAACATCTGCAAGCAGTTCAGACCTAACATGTAAAACCAAAACAGCTACGGCTCGTGGGTGCTGAGCACCTGCTAATTTTTTGGGGTGGGTGCTTGAGCCCTGGAGCACCCACAGAGTTGGAGCCTACAAGTCCATGTTTAGCACGTGATGGTCAGATGAAGTAACCGAAACAGACTATTCCCCACATCCTCCATCTATCCCAGAGGCTGGAAGCTCATTCAAAGAGAGAGGAGTGCATAAAATGCAGGGAAAATACCATGGGCAACTGGTGCCTCCTGAGTCAGGGGGGGTACATGCCCCCCAGCAGCCAGTCAGAGACAGTTGGGGGGGGTGCACTGTCAGGGGGTGCACCAGCGCTGTCAGGAGGTGCACGTGCACCCCCTATGTGTCACCACTGGAAAATACAAAAAGATGGTTATGCTCTATTTCCACTAGATTCAGCTATAAGACTTTCATTCTGGCATGCTGGCTGTGATACATATGGATCCTGGTTCTAAAACACACATTAGAGAACAAGACAAATTATAACTTACGTATCATAGTCCTGAACAACCATTCCCACGGACCAAATGGCTGACAGGTATTCATTAACTCCATTAGGGCTAAGGTAATGCAGGGAATCCGGGGAGCGAGGGTCACCATTGGAGCCTGTAAAATCTATTCCCACCTGTCAAATGAAGAATTAGCAGTGAGAGCTACTCCTGAGTTTCTAATTTTATGAAAAAGTAAACTGAAAACAAAGCAAACAGTAAGAGAACTTTGACAGCAGTGCTTTCTAGCACATTTAAACATCTACCAAACACCATATTCACACTTAACTCTTTTTGAAACACTGAACATATGTTGTTGACATTTGCCCTGCTTAAACAACATGAAAGAACTGAGTCCCCAGGGCAAGCTTCCTCCATTAGCTCCTGGTTCATATTAAATTTTGACCAAAAGTGCTTGCCATCCCTTCAGTGGGTAGGAATCAAGTGTATAGCCTCAACCTTTTCCCCAACACATACAATCTTAACCCTTATTAACACTCAACCTGGTCACAGAGTTCTTCCTGGGGCAGGGAAGAGGGAAGCTCCTGGGCTGGAGAAATCTTACCACTGCTGTAACTTAAATAGCTTCAGGTGAGATCCTACATTAAGGCCCAGAGGCATTGCTCAGGCTGTGGAAAAGGCCCTTGAAGCTATATTTAATGGGGGATCTAAGGGCTCTTTGATCCTCTACTCCAAGATGTAAAGAATGGGCATTTATACACACACTTTTTTGTGCTGTGACGCACCAGAGATTAATCGAGTCTGCTCCACATGCGAGCTGATGTGCACCATGCTGCATTGCTTGCAGTTGTGTAAGCGGATAAACATGCATCAGTGTGGAAAAAATGGCAGCGGTGTGCTTTTGAATGAACACACCTTTGATGTGTTTTAGTTCAGAAGTGGGCTGCTGCCATTTTCTGTGCACATTTTGCCCCTTATACAACTGAATGCATTGTAGTGCCAGGTGCTCTTCATGTGTAACAATGCCCAATGTGTTAAGCCTGTGCCAGGAACCTGAATGCTTTTCCTTTGGTCTCCGTCTACTCAGCTGTACTGAACTCCTACTAGGCATAACTAATATGAACCTTTCAGATCTCTACAAGTAATGGATGAACACACAGACACACATGACAGTCTCTTATATTTTGTCCATATGCTACAAGAATAAAGTAGTTAAATACAGTAAATGATCAATCCATACCACAGTTTGTTCCGAATACAAAAAAAAAAAAAATAAAAATCAAAAGCAACTTTGTATTTGTGATGTATTTTACTTACAGTGAAATTCAGCTGACATCCTCCCATGATGTAATCAAGGAATGTGCATTCCATTATAACCTAAAAGGAAACATTTAAAATAGATTAACATTTTATTTAACAATTTAGAGAAACTAAAGAGGTTGATAAGGTGATCACTGAATTTCTTGAGAAATCAGATTTCTTCCCCACACACAGGTAGTACTGCACAAGTAGTCCCATTTCACTGCTTTTTCATAGAACAAGATGCTATGCACTTAGTGCATCAGAACCAGGCCCTTTATACTTAAATATAAATAAGACTTGGATATAAAGGAGAAAATTTTTATAATAAATGTGTTTACTTAAAATATAAAGACCATTTGTAGAGGTGCTCATCGCTTTCTAAACTGTTAACTGACACACATTGCACAGTTTGAATCAAATTTCAATTTGAATTAGGAGTTAGATGATCACTGACCATCACAGAGTTTTTCATGCACTTTGGCAGTAGAGACTGCAAGGGGCACTGGACACTGCCCATCAATCAGGGCCACAAAACTGTGCTCACTTGCTGCAGCTGGTGGTGGGCACAAGCAACAAGCCCTAGATACCTACCACATATACAGGTTAATTAATACAGTTTAAATTGCCTAGTTTGGACTGCCCTAGTCTGCATTAACTTTAATCCTCATTCAATGAGGAATAATTCATTCAGACTGGAACCCATTTTAATTCAGACTACAGGGGTCCATGTGTATATAGTGGCAGCTGTAGTCCAGATTAAACCTAGAAAAATGTAATGTTTATAAACGGCCAAAGTTACTAGTCAACATACAGTAACTTACAGTAAAAGCCAGGATTCTTGGTGACTTTGTATTTAAGGGGATGTCATTTACCAATTCCTTTGTCACTCAAACATACCTGCTGATATAATTTTGCAAGGCTGCTTAATTTCCTAAAGTGATTATGCTGAGCACGTGTTAAAAGGTGCCGAGTACCTGCAGTTCCCATCAAGTAAAATGCAAAGGCACTGACCACCTAATTTCAATTAAAAAGACCATATTATTGAAAATAAGGGTAATGAGATTTGATATTTTAGACAAAGACTAATCAAAAACTTTTACATAAAGGTAACTTTCAATTGCTTGCATATTCCCATATAGATGAACTCAAATCCTCTAAAACAAATTACACTATTCACATGTACTGAATTTTCATTCAAATGGAAAGCTATAACATTTTGCTGACTTTATCATAATAATGCTTATGCGACATTCACCACATTTTGCATGTATACTACCATCACCATATACACTCAACGATGTAGCTTTCATGAGCTTTAGGAGGTGAAGACAATGCATGAGACCAGAGATAGTACCTAGATATTTGTAATTAAAAAAAAAAAAAAAAAAAAAAAAAAAAAAAATTAAAAAGCCTTAAGTGACTGACCTCACAATGTTTTACACTCACAATTCCAGAGTTTCTGTAGCTTTTCTTCTTTTGTTTTTTCTTCTCATTGATGCATTCAAATTCAACCTATGTGAGTGGAAAACAAGATCACAAGCAACATTAGTACAATCCACTTACAAAGTACCCATCCAGGACTCTCAGGTGTCTTTTCCTGACAGCAAATTACAATTAGACACACTGAAAACCAAAACAAATCCTGCCTGCTCAAACAGGGAGGGGAAACCAAACCAAACCAAACCAAACCAACCACACACACATATGTGCACCCAGGTTCAATACTGTGCACATACTTCCCTCTGCTAAAATGCTGGGAAGAGCGGTAATGAAAAAAGGCAGATTCTATGATTCTGAACCCCTTGCTGGAGACCTTTGTTGTTTCCTTTTTGATAAATCCAGGGGATACTAGATGTAGCAGTTCTAGTCACTGCAAGTGTTGCACTGTAGGGAGAGAGGTAGGTCTCAATAAGCAGGATCTGAGATGTTTAAAGATTTGAACCAACTCTTTAAAGTCTATCTTGTAATCAACAGTCATTGAAGACTGGGGAGTATTGGCATCATGCAACCAAACTAAGAAACTCTGTTGCATAAGTAAGACTCCATCCATGTTCTGCACTCACTTCAGTTACCAGAATACATAAGATCCTAAGAAGTGTCATACTGAGACAGAAATATGGTACATCTAGCTCAGTATCCGGCCTCCAACGGTGGCAGGAGTGGATGCTATACAGAAAGAGTAGTGAACCAGATCTTTAGAGATAGATCCTAGGGCTGTGCAAAGCTTTGGTAGCCAATTTGATTCAGAAGAGATTCGGTTCGATTTGGGGACTGAATCTCCGAATCTGAATCAAATCGGGAGACCAAGTAAAAGCTATGAAGCAATTCAAAGCATCTGAATAGATTCAGAAAAGCTTTGGAAATAGATTCGGCCGATTTGGAGATTTGGTTATAAACTAAACAGACAGCTGACAGCTGCTTCCAGCTGGTAAGTCTGTTGGGGTTGGGGGAAGGGGGAGGGAAAAGGGCATGGGGGAGGGAGGGATTGAGACTGGGACAAACTGCCTAGCGGGGGGGAGCAGGGGCTCTGCCCTGCTGCCGCTTGCCCAGCCATGGCGGGGGGGGGGGAAATGCAGGAAATGCAGGCGTGGTCTGCTCCAGGCAGAAGGGGGAAAGCAGCAGCAAAGTATAGCCCCCACTCCCAGTGCTGCTGCATACATCCTGTACCTCCCGCACCAACTGGCAAGTGGTGGCAGGGCAGAGCCCCACTCCCAGCGCTGATGTGAGAGCGGCAGCACTGGGAGCAGGGGCTGTTCCCTGCTGCTGCCCAGAGTGAGTGGCACCTTCATCACGCCCCTCCCACGCTGGCCAAGCACACGGCAGCAGGGCAGAGCCCCCATGACTCTCCTGCTGGGGCAGAGGCAGGCACAGCTGGAGGAGCCATGGGAGAAGCCCCCATGGCTGTGATGCCCAGCCCCATCGCCAACCCGGCCCCAGCCTCTTGGCAATTAAAAAAAAATAAAGGCCCACACTCAACAGCTGCAGGAGTGGCGATAAGGGCCTCTGAGGGCTCATGGCAGAGCCCCTGCCCCCCCGCACAGCATGGGGCAGTGGGGGCAGCAGGGATCACCACCCCCACCTGGAACCCGTGCGGCAGATGCCCCATGGTGTGGGTGCAGTGCCGCATGCTGTTCTGAAGCTGGGATGGATTCATGCGTCAGCCAGAGCTCCCAGTTCGATTCCCTAGCTCTCTGACCATTCCCCCAGCAATTCCCCAGTGGGGACGGGCACCCGGATTTCCACGTGGAGTTTCTGCAGGCTGCTGCCGCCAGCTGGGGCAATAGCCCAGAGCCACTGCCATCACCAGCTGGTAGCAGCAGCCTGCTGTCATCCCACATCATCTTGGGGCCCACACCCCCCAGGAAGAGCTAGGGGAAGTGAGCAGAGAGCTAGGGGAAAGATCAGGGAGCTAGGGAATCGAACCGGGAACTGGGGGAATGTTCAGGGACCTGGCTTGATTTCCCAGCTCCCTGTTCGATTCACCTGGGAGCTTGGGCAGCTTCACTTGTCAGCCAGAGCCTGGCAGCGCTCAGCCCTAGTGGCCCCAATTCCCAGACAGCGCGCAGTACCCTGTCGAGCTGAGCTGAACCCGCGCCACGGGGCCGCTGCTGCGTGGGTACCAGGCAGGGGGGCAATCCCTGATGCCGCCCACTGCCTCGCGTTGCACAGGGGGGCTCTGCCACAAGTGCCCAAAGGCCTCAATCAGCACTCCTGCAGCCAGTGAGTGTGGGAGGTTGGTTTTTTTTTTTTGGGGGGGGGGGGGGGGTGTTAAGTGCTGGGACTAGGCTGGGGCCATGCAGGACAGCCATGGGGGCTTCTCCCGCAGCTCCCCCCACCTGCGGAGAGGCAGACAGATGGAGGAGCTGCGAGGGAACCTGCAGCCGCCTGGCTGTGCCTACCTCTCTCCAGCCAATTCAAATCACCGAATCTCTCCAAATCTTCCAAAGCTGATTCGGCTGAATCGATTCAGGACAGTGATCCAAATCTCTGAATCGGATCACTGTCCTCCAAATTGGCCGAATCTGAATCAAATACTTCCCTACGCAGATCCCCTATTCAATACCTGCCCTGGCATCCACCATTTATTGGGTTAGAGATGCCAGAGAAAACGTCTCCAACCATTCTCTTCAACAGACATTAATAGATCTTTCATCCATGAATGTATCCAGTCCCTTTTTGAACCTGGCTATCCAATCTGCCTCCACCACTCTGTGGGGAAATGAAATCCACAAATAACTATGTTGCATAATTAAGTGGTTTAAGACGTAATTCCATTTGAAGCCACATCAGTTAATCTCAAGAAGAAAAAACATAGAACATGTTTGCAAGAGCTGAGTTTGAAAGAAACGGATATATCCTCCTTTCTAGACAGACACTTTTAAGTCATCTTTGGGTTTTTTTGCTATAAGCTTGCTGAGCAGCAGCTGCAGATCTGTCAATCCGCAAACTCTGGAAACATATGGCTGGTACCCATCATTTGCAGAAGCTCCTTGGATTTCCTGAAGCTTTCTCATTCTCTTCACCTCATGTCCATTTCGCAAAAACTTCATTTCTGCCAACTACTCCTCAACTATTACTGATCTCCAGCAAGTGGTAAGGTAAGGTAATCAGTAACACTGGCCACAGAACTGAAAAACACACATGCACATAAGTATTTGAACAAACTTCAAAAACAACTTTGGTCATGACTGATTACATTTAGCAACTAGTTGTTTAAAAAAAAAAAAAAAAAAAAAAAAAAAAGGTGTGGGGGCGGGGGGAAAGCTTACAGAAAACACAGGCATTCACCAATAAGAATCAATTGTGGCTTCATTCCTGGGATGACTTAAACACCCCAAACTTCCATTAATGTTCAAAACAAGGGAACTAGCATGTATCAGGCTCCTGCCAAAGGTTTCCCTTAAAAGTATCCCCCAAAGGAATAAATGGCAATATTGAAGCTACTGAACAAACTGCAACAGTTCTTTGTAGGGGTGCACCAATAGAAATTTTGGAGGCCAATACTGATAGCTGATTTTTAAGGAGGCATATCAGCCGATACTGATCTGATTTCCGATACAGATGTGTCCAGTTAGTAAATGTGTTGTGGTGGAAGGGGAGGGAGGAAGTGTGGTGGGGCAGGCAGATCAACAACCCCCATACTGAGGGAAGGAGTGGGGCCAGGGTTGGGGCATGTGCCCCCCGGTTCGGGGGAGGGGGGGGAGGCTGCAGCTGTGGACTGGGGACAGGGGCCACACCCACTGGGCTTGGGGCAGGCAGCAGCGACACTGGGAGGGGACGGGGGGGACAACTACAGCAAAATTTGTTCAATGCAGCAGATTAAACCTTCCTGTGGAATCTTTAGTCTTTACTATTTGTAGAACTTAAATTACAACAGCAAGAAACATGACTGTGTAAAAAACTGTACAAACAATGCACCATTCCTGAAAAAACCTAGAAAGATGAAAAAGCAGCCTTAGAAATATCTAGCAGATTTACACATGAGTAAACTCATACTGAAATAATTTATAAGCACCAGTAAAAGTGTTAGATTGTTTTCTGTTTAGTCTTAAGAAGACTTCAGAAGTAGTCACCTACAAAGGTGCAACATGGAAGGAGGTGGTTATTATAAGAGAAAAATGTAATATTAGTACATACAATACTCAGGACGGTATAAGGTTACATAAAAGAAAGATATCCTAAAATATTGCAGCAATATAAGCCATAAAGAAATTCTAAGCAAAGGTTCTGTGGCCTTTAATCAAATTTACAAGGAAGCAGTCAGTCTTGTAACAAAGTTTTGCAGCACTACTAAAGGTTCATAGCACAATACATGGGATAACCTTAAAGAAAAGAAATAAGGATACAAACAGCATAAAATATCAAGTGGATTTCTGTACATAAGAAGTTGAATCTTCAAGTCTTCAATTAGATTCACTCAATCACCCATTCCTCTCAAGCCGGAAATGAAAGATTAAGTAAAATCTGACACAAGGACTACAGGCTTTGGTCTTTTTATAAAACAGTGACATTTAAACTGGATTCTGCACTTTGATGATTATGGATCAGTAAAATTCATTTAAGTTGACTGGTTGTGTTTTTAGACATTAAAAAGAAACCAAGATATTAAGCCTACCTATGCATAGATTATTAACAGAAATACTAATTCAGCCTCAACTACAAGTTCCACTATAGGTTAGGGCAAGGGTGGGGGGGGGAAGAGGTGGCACAGGGGGCAGGAAGGTGGTACAGGCAGCTGTTGCAGGTTGGGGCTAGAGTCACAGCAGCCACACCTGCCCCTTGCCTTGTACTTGATTTTAAGATGAGTCACCCCGCCCCTGCCATGTTAAAGGGGGGAAAAAAACCTTGTCTTGGATTCAAGTAAATATGAGAAATGAATTTTGTTGTCTTTGTTCCCAAAGCATAAAATATCTTAAATTAAAGCATACAAAAATTGTTAAGCTTATGGACTTACTGGTGAGGACCGGGATGCCTCCTTTAGCTTTGACATTGTTGTTTGAAAAGTGCCTATGAGGTCATGAGATCCATCGCTGTCATAGTCATAACACTGTACCTAAAATGCAGTATTATCCAGTATTAGAAATAGCTACAGCTCTGACAGAGTGACTTTTTTTATAAAATGCATCTTTTTCTGCCAGGACATCTAGCATAGCAGATGTTTCCCTTGTGCCATAGATTTAAATTAGTGGAGTACACATCCAAGAGACCAAAGACTGTTTTGCTAATTGAAATAAGTGTCTTATGTGCTACTGGCCCAGAACCTTCCACTGAAATAAATGGCAGCTGAGCATAGTCAACTATAAGATTAGGCTCAACGTGATTAAGTAGTGCTAACGCTAGTATTTTACACTGACAGTGTTTGGAAAACTCATCCATAACACCTCATTTTTCCTCTCCCACTATGGGCTCAAGGCCTAACTTGTGAAGGTACTGAGCACATTCAGTATGTATAGATTTTAGTGGGATCTTATAGATACTCAGCACCTTGGGAAGTCACCACAGATGGTTGCCAGAAGAATGAAAGTAAGACTATAACTATCTATAATAATACTCAGACATAGAGCATTTAAGTTTCAATGTTAAAACTAGCAGCTTAGAATCAATATTTATCTCAAAATCAGCAATTCCAAGGAGAGTCCTTGACTGACTCTTTATAAAAAGTCTTCTGGATGTATACAATAACATCTCTCTGTTTACTTAACACCACCACACCCCCTAAAAAAAAAATAATATAAATGGTAACTCCTAAGGGCGTACCGATAGAGATTTTGGAGGCCAATACCGATAAGCCGATATTCAAGGAGGCATATTGGCCGATACTGATCCAATTTCCGATACAGCTGCCATCAGGTGGTAGGTTGGGGGGGGGGGGGGGGGGGGGGGGGGCAGATCAACATCCCCCATGGTGAGGGATGGGGCAGGGGCAATGGCAGGCACTGTCCAGGCGGGGCACAGGATGGAGGTGCAGCTTATGGGGTGGGGGCAGCTCCTGCTGCTGAATGCACCCCGGCAGGGTGGGGGGTGTGCTGCCAATCTGCACAGTGTGGAGCAGGCTGCAGCTGCGGGGAGGAGCAGGAGCCAGGGCTCTGTAGGATTCTTCTCAGCAGGGGATGGGCTCAGAGTGGGCTCCAGTGCCGCCGGGAGGAGGCTGCAGCCATCCCAAATTTTGCTGCAGCTCTGCTCCCAGCCCCGCGCTACCACCCAGTGCAGCTGCGGCTTTTCCTGGTGTTTGGGTGGAGGCGGGATGTTCAGCCAGGGTTGTACTGGGCACTGAGTAGCGGCGCGGTGCTAGAAGCGGAGCTGCGGTGAAGTCTGGAGTGGCTTCAGCCTCCTCCCAACACCACCGGAGCCTGCTCCAAGACCAGCCCCTGCAGAGAAGAGCCCTGTGCAGCTCTGACTCCACCCCACAGCTGCAGCCTGCCCCACACTGTGCAGACCCAGGGGCACATGCCCCCCCCCCCCTTCCTGGGATGCAAGCAGTGACGTGAGCCAGCCCCTCCACACAAGCTTTGCTTCTGTCCCGCCCTCCCTCCCCATCAGCTAGGCAGCACCTGCCCCTGCCCCTTCCCTCACCATGGGGGGCATTGATCTGCCACCCCACAGAGCATGGGCATTTAATCGGCCAAATTATCGGTCCCATCAAGCTGATATCTCATATAGACAATCTTCTTTATATTGGTACTGATCCAATATCGGACTGATGTATTGGTGCACCTCTACTAACTCCTTAATGTTCCAAGCCAATTATGCTTAGACCAGGCAGACCTTACCTTTCTACCTGCTCTTTCTTATCTGGGTTGCTTTGTTTTGTTCAACAGGTCAGGGTGGCAGATCTCTTAGGTTTATTTGGCTCAGCTCTATTTTTCCTATTGCCATTTTAACTTTTATAAAGTACTTGCTCATGTGATTATAAGAAGTAATATAATATGAATAATTTATGGATGCTTCCCAAAACATCTCCACATAGGGTCTGCCCTGCTGTCCCCCCTTGCATGATCCAGGGATAGCAGGGCAGACCCTATGAGGAGAGGCTATGGGACCTTAACATGTTCAGCCTTCACAAGAGAAGGCTGAGGGGGGACCTGGTGGCCATCTATAAACTTACTAGGGGGAACTAGCAGGGTTTGGGAGAGACCTTGTTCCCCCGAGCACCTCCCGGAGTAACAAGGAATAACAGCCATAAGTTGCTAGAGAGTAGTTTTAGACTAGACATTAGAAGGCACTACTTCACAGTCAGGGCAGCTAGGATCTGGAACCAACTTCCAAGGGAAGTGGTGATGGCTCCTACCTTGGGGGTCTTTAAGAGGAGGTTCGACGTTTACCTGGCCGGGGTAATTTGAGCCCAGTTCTCTCTCCTACCCATGGCAGGGGTTCAGACTAGAAGATCTAAAAGGTCCCTTCCAACCCTACTTCTATGAATCTATACAGTTTAATTCAAAATTGAAATTAACTGACAGATTGCTCAAGCCACATCTATTTATAATGATTTGATTATATGATGCTAGTTTACTAGTAGCCTCCTAGTAACTGAAACATTCATGTAAGCACTTTCCCATTACTCAAGACTAATATACTAAACCTGGATAAAAATGTTCTCAAACATATTTAATTTAATTCCCTTCTTACCTGTGCTCCTCTCTATCAGATAATAAGTAATGTACTGTTCACTAGCATATTCAAGCTGGATTGTGTCTCTAGTTTTGTTTCTGATAAAAAGTGCAAATCTTAAACTCTTTGTTTTCTCAGAGAAACCAACTATTCACCTGAACAATACATTTCAGTATTTCCAC
The DNA here is from genome assembly GCF_030867095.1 of Alligator mississippiensis. Taxonomy (NCBI): domain Eukaryota; kingdom Metazoa; phylum Chordata; order Crocodylia; family Alligatoridae; genus Alligator; species Alligator mississippiensis. Next base: position 49,341,793 of record NC_081826.1, read on the forward strand.
ATTAGTGTTTGGTTTAGATTGCATCTCTACCATGCAGATCCCTGTTCACAGAGCTTCTAGTCTGTTTTGTGTGGCTCTATTAAATAAATGCAACACATGCACATGCATTAAACACGAATTCACACTTCAGACAGACAACAATAATAAAAACTTCTAGAACAGGTTTGATGCAAGAGGGAGATATGATGCAGATTTTTCAAGGTGGACCAGCTATTCAGCCAACCGCATCATTAGCTGAACCTCAATACTGAAGTCATATTTTTTGTCAAAAGTAGTAACACTTTGTTCAGTTATTAACATAGCTTGTCCCATAAATGTGTACCGGGGGGGAAAGAGGGGGGTGGTGTCAAACCATTTTAAGAGGCAAAACATTTCTGCTCATTTCAGATATTCAGTATACCTAACTCTTTGCCCCCCCTCGGGTCAAAAAGGGGATATATTCCTGGTTCAGGCAAAAGAGAAGTACTTGTTAGCCCAAAGCTCTTACAGCCCTCTCAGAACTGCTCATGCGATGATGCAGGTGAATCCACATAACACAATTATTAGTTTCCTTTTTCCCCCTTCAAAACTGATGAATTCATGCATGCTTGCTCAAAATGAGAGGCTCACATTTGTGGTACAGAAAGACTTCACTGACTCACTGCAAATACACACACAATATAGAAATAAATTAATGAGATAGTGCAGCAAGTTGATTTGTGCATTACTGGAGAATGCACAATTGAGCTATTTAATAGGTGAAGAGGCATTCACATTAGGGAAAGCTGGAAAATATTTTTACTTACTATAATAAAATAGCCCATTATGCATGCCACTGTGTGTATAAAAGTATTAAAGCATTGTTTAGTCCTTCAAACAACATGACAATATGGTTTTACACTTCAGCTGGAAGTAGTTTTTTTTCTGTGAGCCACTATTTTATCAAGTTAAGAAGCAGCTGATTCAAACCTGACCTCCTGTATTTGTGTAAATACAGAATAAGTCCTTGACAATCCATAAGGTAGTTTTAGATTTACACCCCTGTAATTAAAATCTTTTTAGATGTACACACTACCGTGACATATTGGGAGACATGTCTGTGTTAACATACAAACTCCATTATGGCCCTGTGAATGCTATTCCATAGTTACAACTCTTATTCTGAACATAACCACAGAAAGGAAACTCATAGATTTGATTCACAGGTCGTGTCCTAACACTCCTAGGGTGTCTGCTGGTAGACTAAATGCACTGAACTCCAGGAAAGCAGCCAGGTTGTTGGTTGATTGATTGGTATTGGGAGACTGATCCAAGCTATTTCAGAAGCATTTCTTGATATCAACAGTTTTTTCAGAGTAAGATTTCTCTCTTAATGCTTGGTGCTGTGAACTACAGGGTCTCAAAATTGATCAATTAGTTTAACATGTTAAACACCTCCAGGAAATGGAACTGGCATTTCCAGTAGAGGTGCTGTATTTCTTTAAATAAAACACCCACGGGTGCATCCACATTGAGCGTGCCTCTTGCAGCATCTCAAACCCCTTTCAGACACTGCAAGGCGCATGTGCAAGAACAAAAACACATTCCCCACACTGCACGTTTGCAGCACAGATTCAAAATTTGGTACTTATACATCCAGGAACCAACACAGAACCTGGGCAAAAAAAGCAAGACAGGCAACTGGAGGTCCTCCGCAGAGATGCTCTGGTAGCCAGCCAGAGTGTTTCTATGGCTGGCGCTTGCCCTAGTGCTGAAGCAGGCTGCCTGCCCGTGCAGGGCAAGCAGCGTGCAGGCTGCAGAGACCTGGGCTCTGTGCCAGGTAAGTAGGGGTTGGTGGGGGCTGGAGGAGTGGGGAGGGGACCATGAGGGACACAATGGCCAACTGTGCAGCCAGAGCCCAGTGGCAGCTGGCTCAGAGATGCAAATGCCTCTAATGGCCATAGAGTCCCCATCTAGGTCTGGCAGGTGCGCAACCCTGGGGCCACATATAAAACCTCAGTGGTCGCAGGTGGCAGCAGGTCACAGCCAGGCAGCAGCTCCCATTGCCAGACTGCTGCAATGGGTACAGAGTACAAGGAACTCTCAGGGCTGCTTCAGCAGTCCAGCTGGCACAAGAGGTAGTGTCTCCAGGTACCAATTAGCCAGGCCCCAGAAGCTCCTGAGAGCGAATAGCCTTGAGCTACTTGCCAGGGCAGCTTTTTGTATGGCTGAAGATCCGGGAGGAGCCAGGCAGGGTTATTTTGCCCCAAGTGGCACAATTTGCCCCACACCAAAGTGCATGTCTGGGCACATGCGCTGAGGCAAAAAGTCTGAGCTCAAATTTGCACCGCTTCTATATGAGCTGCTGCACACGCACATACCTGCATGTGTGGACACGCCCCATGAGTTTGAACATGCAAATTTTCCAACACTTAAATTAAGTAAAATGAAGGCAAATTTACAAGTCACAGACAATTTTCAATTTTAGAACCATATTTGCTTTTAAAAAGGGCATCTTCTATTTGAAAGAATGCAATAGATGTAAAGGGTGTTTTGGTCCACTGAACACGTTCAGCATAAAATTGAAAAAAAAAGTGTTAGACAATTTGTTTTCAGTCCTTGTTTTCCACAAGTGCTAATAGTCCAAGACTCTGTCTTCACCTGATGCAGAGTATCAGATAACCAAAGGTATCAGTATGAGTAATAAAGAAAGGTCCATTTTGGAGTCAGTGGGAGTGTCTACATGTTCTATTAGCGTGATGCAATACGTTCTGGTGCAGTTCATGCCAGAGTTTACTGCTCCTGGGCACCTCATCACACACGTGCCTAGGACTGCAGCACACTGAGCTGCGTTGGAGCAGCCCCGACTAGCAGTGGACCCAGGGTGTCAGACTGCCATCCAGGGACTGCTCTGACCCAGCTCAATGAGCTGAAGAGGGGCTGAATGGGGCACGAGGGTACTCTAGTATGGGGCCAGCCGGCAGGCTGAAGCACCCTCATGCCTCAGGAAGCCAGGTCAGTATCTACACATGCGCTGCAGTGCACTAAATAATGCCACCATAGAATAGTACTTTGTTCACAAATATTAATGTATGGCAGTATTTATTAGCTTACTACACCCTAGTACGTCTCATGTAAATGCACCCAGTATGTTGTTGGTAGAAGCTAGTGCACAATTATCATTGATTAGAACCTTGTCCTGTAAGTAGAGCTCACTTTATCACATCAGACTGCCTGAGCCGGACTGAACTGGGACATGTCTTCATACACCAAATTCAGAGAGGTACTTTGCATAAAACAGGTTAATTTAAATTTAATAAAAGAGACTACAAAAGAAGACGACAACTGATTTTTATGTTCCTTTAAGACTACCCAAAGTTAAGAGAGCGTGCCAATAGCATTAAGCATTTGGGTTTGTTTTTTTTTAAATATACTTCTTGTGTTGTCACAGTGACCCTGCTGGCCTTATTTTCTTGTGAGATAAAGGGAAGTGATAAAAGGACTTGCTATTTTAGAATAAAACAAGAAGAGGACCAGGTAGCTGTGACAAGTGCAGAGTGAAAAGGAAATTAACAAACAGCAGGAAAAAAAAAAATAACAGCAGATGACAACTTGTCATGCGCTAGGGTGTGAGAAAAGCCCAGGTAAAACTGAATGTTAAAATAAAAGAAGTACAAGTAAGAGGAAATAATTTACACTTTGCATATAGTCTGCCTTCTGGAAATCTTCATACAACTTGCTGGTACTGCATCACCAACAAATGTTTCAAGATCCCTGAGAGAGAATTTAAGATATTTCAGCCTCTATCATCTGTTATTTCACTATGTAGTTTGCACATCCTTAATACTGATAATGCCAAATGTTGTGATAACACTGTATAATTCAAACAACAAATTAAGAGGAAGATTAACATTAATTCTAGTTTAACAGTCTTCCTAACTTGTGGATGTAAGAACTGACAGAATCTTAAAAAAAGAAATATCACATACCACAACACAAAAATGGTCACATAATCAGGAGCTGTAAAAGTTACCAAATCCACTGTTACTTACAAATAAAAATAACTAGTTTATATTTAACATATAAATGAATATGACAATAGTTTCTTTAGACATGTTGCATTTACCCTTACTAGTGCATTACTTAAATCTTACCTTAATTGGTTTCTCCATGTCACTGTAGCATAGAGAATTGAGAGATATTTTGAAGGGCCTCCAAACAGGATTCAGGTTGTTTTTGATAACCTACCAAAAATGTTGATAAAGGCTCATTAGCAAGTCAGAAACAGGGAGTGACCATTCTTTTAGAGTGCATATTCAGAGATGAGAGGTACTGATGTGCACTGCTATCATGAAATCCATCTACACATGTGTCTCAAAATTGGCATTTCATACTACAGGGATACTACAGGAAGCACACTTTCTAAGAATACAACACTCACATGGAGACTGAAGACTGCTGCTCCCTGCTAGAAATTCCCTATCTCCTGGGAGAGACATAATCTGCCATACCATTTAATCCTAAACATGGTTGGAGGCAAGATTTCACTGCTTCTAGGGAAGACCCACTGCTATAGGCAGCATTTTGTTATAGGGGAATATAGCTTACCAGTAAGAGTGAGACAATGATATACACTGTCATTTATAGGCATTGTAGTCTTGAGTCTTATTTCACCCCAGCACATATTTATGCTGAACACAACTTCCAGAATCACTATCGCCAGAAACTCTAGATTGCATGAATAGAAAGGCAATGTATACTTCTATCAAGCCAAAAGGGTAAAAGGAGAACTTCTTAAAACTATTATAAACATTCATGGAAGAGTTTCATAATTCTCAGATTGTGAAGTATACATAAGATTCAACAAGTTGCAATTAGATTGGATACAGTAAAAATCCTTCACAGAAAAAATAGTAAGATTTTTTATCAATCTAAATTTGGCCAGACATATGAAAAGTTATGCTTATATGCTGAAGTTGTACTGAAAAAAAATTCCACAAGCAATGAGTAAAATGCCTTGACTAAACTTTTTTAATAATTTTAACATTAAGTAAGGTCATTTTATAGTAAACACACAAACTTATTTTAAACCCATGTTCAGTTATTCACCCCATGCTAGAACACTGATTTTAAGAACTGATCATTTTTTAAGAGAATGCAGGAGCCCTAATAGAGAAACATAAAAGTGCTGGTGCAGGAAAAAAAAAGAAAGAGGCAGATATTATATTTTCCCCACAAAATTCTTTACACCTCTTAGAAGACAAAAAAAAAGGTAGGAGATAACTTCTATCCATCCTCATTTTAAAGATGAAGAATTGTGAGACAAACATTAAGTGGCTATTCCAGGGCCAAACAAAAAATCTCTGGAAATGCTGAAAAAGCTTAAGTACTCTAAGACTTACTCCACTGTTCTAACTACAAGACCTCTGTCTTCTCTGGAGAGAGTGCCAGGGCCTTGTCATAGGTTCACCTGCAACAGTTGCAAATCATAGGAATACTGCAATGTATTAAAGTTAGTACATGCTAAGGAGATCATCTTCACTTGAAAGGAAACAACTTTGCAATGCTAAGAGGGCACTTAACCTGCTAAGCTGCTGCAAAGTGCAGCTGCTTAAGTTTTAACTGCACTCAGCATGCGTTAAAGTTGTAAGGGTGGTGTCACATCTCTCCATTTTTGTTCTTGCATGAACAAAAATCAGATTGATTCAAGAAACTTCATGCCATTGACACAAATACTGTCATACCTCTGTTCTGTGAACCATCACCCAGTTTCCTTCTGACGTTTGCTTGAGGAATTCCAAATATGGGTCCGACTTCCCAAAGAAATCCTGTATTCAAAGAATAAATAACTAACTATCTCAGAATAGCCAATGGTATGAAATACTGGCTGGAACATGATCGAATTCACAGAAGGTAAACAAATTATCTATCAAGAACTTTTAGATATCTTTCTGTTGAAAGAAGATTACGAACTGTAGAAAACTCCAGTTTTAATACTTTATATGAACTAATTACCTTATTGTCTAGTTTCCTTGCTTCTACTTCCAATAAGACCACTCTGTTATCTTTTACTTCTTCTGCTGTAATCTAGGTAGATAATTAAAATAAGGAAGAAAAACACTGCATTCTACATTCAGGTACTCCATATTTCTTTAATACTGTTCACAAAATACCTAGAAAGGAGCCAGAAAGAATCTAGTTGCTCAAGAATTGAGTGATAAAAAATGGAGACAACCAATTTGATTTTTACAATATGAAATAATGGCAATATGCAATAATGGCCCCTTGACCCTCTCCCTCATATTTAATTTCCCTGCTACAGCAGTGCGAAGTGGGCAAATTCAAGGCAAACCTCCATACCTGGAAAATTATGACACATTTATAAATTGCCCAAATATAGAATCTAATTATTAGGAGGTGTCTTATATTCAGGGACATCTTCTATTCAAGTATATACGGTAAGTTATGTTTGAGGACAATGCATTGTGTGGGGCTGAGGCAGGAAGGAGAAATGGTATCATCCTACCGTAATGCTTCCTTTCCCAGCAGGCTTGCCATTTTTTAAAACTAATGGTCTTGTTAGTGTCTTGGTGGAGACTATCTGTCAAAACAAAAGTTAAGTGTCAAGAATTATTTTTACAGACTAATAACTTTTTAAATGAAAGGAATGGGTAGTGATGAACATACCATTTTAGGAAATTTTGCTTTTCCAGATGTACCCTATACAATTATATTTATTTCCAATACCCTTCCATGTATTTTGATATTTAAAGACTTTTACCAATATAACATTAGTTACAAATCCAGAAGTTAAATAATACAAACAAGGAAGTCAGTCTTAATATACCAACTCTTACTTTAAGTGACAAATAAGATTCTTATTTGGTTTTAGTTTGGTCTCAATTTAATTAAGGACAAAAGAACAAATGCCGTGAAATTTGTCTGTTGTACTCTTAGCTGTAGAATGTCTGGGGTAATTTAATGCACAAATAGACTCGGAATAAACAGTAAGTGAAGAATATTCACTACTAAATTCTTATTTTTAGTCCAAAAAACATAGTAAATTTTGTCCCCCCTCAGTGGTATAATGGGGATGGAGCACAAACAGGAGGAAAAAAGGATGACTGAAACTGATGCATGGATACGTGCATATGCCATCAAGGCCCTTTGTGACTATGGTACAATTCCTTTCTAGTGAAGGTAGCAGTTATTGTCTCTCTGCTTTTCTCTTGGATTTCACTGGATTCTGCTCCCTTATTTCCCAGTGGGGTCTCTAGAGTGTCCACCAAAAGGAGGTGCGCCTATATTGGCTGTCATGGTGGCATAACGTTTCCTACTGGCACCTCTTTCTTTGGGGCTGCATTAGCTTTTGCAGCAAGAAAAATGAAGATTTTCTTCTTTAAAGGAGAAAACCACAGGAAAACGTGGATTTCCTCTCGCAGGCTGGGAGCCTTCCACATTCCAGCCTTCAAGGAGCTGCTGGAAGGAGCCGGAGTGGGGGGGAGGAGCAGCAGGCAGTGACTGATTTGGGGGTAGGGAACGCCATGTGCGCACACATGCATGTGGCTGGCACACAGTCGGGCAGAGTTGTGGGAGTAGCCTCAGCAGCTGGATGCAGGTAAGTATGTGGTGGGTGGGGTTGGAGGGCCAGGGCTTGGGGACTGTCATGGGGGTGTTGGGGGAGAGGGAGGTGTGAGGTATGTGTGCAGCAGGAGTATGTGGAGGGGCAGGTGCCTGCAAGCACTGGGGGAAGGTGTCTGGGCATTTGAAGCTGTGGCGGGGCAGGATGGAGGCGCCATATTCCCCTCCAGCAGGGGAACATGGAGGGGGGCATTTGGGGGATGATAGAGAGCTGTGTGGCTAGTCTGGTGGCTGTGTGCCTGTGCTTGCAGGGGTGGGGTGGCCAGCAGATGGCTTGGGAGTGAAGGGCAGGGGCTGGGCACCAACATATCGGGGTGCTCAGCACTGCAAAATGCTGTTTAGACAGCTGCAGCTGAACCCACATCCTGGTGAGCAAAGGTGACAGGAGGAGCTCCGATTTTCCATGATGTAAAAAAGGTATTTAGAATTTATTGTATCGTAATGATTGAGGTACTGATAGGCTTCCAAATTGCTTTAAAGTTGTAAATATATCAATGAAATGTGTTAAATTGATACGTGTGGGTGTATGGGTATATAAATGGCATTTCATTTTAATCATGGAAAAATGAAGATATTGTGGGTTCTTTTAATCAGAGAATTTGGGATTTTTTTAATTAGGGAATTTGCAGTTTTTAAGCAGAGAAAGCCAGGATCCCTGTGTGAGAGAGAGACAATAACTGTCACTAGAAAGGAATTGTACCATAGTCACAAAGGGCCTTGATGGCATATGCACGTATCCATGCATCAGTTTCAGTCATCCTTTTTTCCTCCTGTTTGTGCTCCATCCCCATTATACCACTGAGGGGGGACAAAATTTACTATGTTTTTTGGACTAAAAATAAGAATTTAGTAGTGAATATTCTTCACTTACTGTTTATTCCGAGTCTATTTGTGCATTAAATTACCCCAGACATTCTACAGCTAAGAGTACAACAGACAAATTTCACGGCATTTGTTCTTTTGTCCTTAATTAAATTGAGACCAAACTAAAACCAAATAAGAATCTTATTTGTCACTTAGAGTACTTTCTTCATGCATGTATGGTCACAAAGCGTTAAGAGCTTAAAAGAAGAGTCACTGTGACTTAATCCTAGAAGAAATCAAATAGAGAACAGAGTATCCAAGACCTGCATTCACATACTCAAATTGCAGTTTGTACTCACTTGTCCAAGAGTACAGTCAAATTCTCCCAGGAAGTCATCATCATTCAGCTCAATGGTTTTGTTGTCAATGTCATAAATTCCAAATCTGAGCTTCTGAACGAGCTCAAAATAGTAATCAATGCAGAATTTCTTGGAAAAATTTGGGTTCAAGGAATTCTTAATCCTTTCTGTGCGATCAAGCTGCAGACAGAAACACAGCAGATTACTAATCGACTCATCGCCTAGCATTCAAACTATGCATGTGGCCAAAACTAAAATTTATCTCATATGAAGTTTTCCAAAGCCCTGCTAGGTGCAAGAACAGAAATATGCATTTCTATAAGTTCTTTCACTACATGTAACATTAGACATATGACAATTTATAACTTAATCCATTTGCTGAAGTTAAGAGAGATTCAAGGACTAGATATCTCACTGCTAAAATGCAATTAGAGCTGAACTTGTATACATTAAAAATATAACTTATTTTGTCTAAAATCCAAGGTGAAAGAGAGAAAAAAGTAGTAACATATTAAGAAAATCTGGCTGCTCTGGATGAGATCATTATCTGTTAGCAAGTGTCTGCAATGCACTGGAAGACAGTCTGTCTGTCTCTACAGCAATGCCATGCTGGTATTATAACTACTTAAGTAAGACAGAATTACCATCGGAATGGTAAAACTAATATCTGAAAGGGCTGCAGTCCATATAGATGGAGTCAGACCTAAAGGGTACAGTAGAATTGGCGCGTCATTAGATGTGCTTTAAATCTGGTGCCTCATTATTTTAATTGAAAAGCATCCAGGAAAACCAGACCACACTAGATTATTATAAGTGCTTGAGGAAGAAGTGCCATACGTACCTCATACCACTGCTGCCCACTTGTATTCTGGAGAAGCACGCAGAGTGGGTCTGACTTTGAACCAACATCTTTATCCAACAGACTGTTGCAGGAGATTGACAGCTCCACCTTTGTCACACATTGTGCTGCCATTTGTTTAGCTGGAACCAAGCAGGAAAATTCAGTGTTACAAAAAAAACCCCACTGATTCAAAAAGAAACAGCTGAAAGCTAATGGGCCTTTAATCTTCTGACAAACCGCTGGGAGGAGGGCACAGCATGAGCCTATCAGGAGTAAAATTTGAAGCTCTAAATGCCATCTGGAAGCATCACGATACACTGAAATGATACATTCTTAGCTTCTATGGGTTAAAAGCACATTAATCTTCTAATTAAAGCCCAACAAAATCTATATATGAGAAGAGAGGTCAGGCTTTTCAGAACACTTGGGCAGTCAAATTAAGAAGAAGGAAACAGGAAGAAATACAAATTAAAATCACATCAATTAGAGTACTTCTGCCATACACTCCATCCTACGTTTTCAAAGCACTTCATAAACATTATCTAACTGAGCCTTCTAAAACCCACAGGAAGATGTTCACTTTGTTACAAAATATGAGAACTGCAATAGGAAATCCAAAATGTATGGTAAAGAGTTGCAGGAAGATTTCACAAAACTGAGCAAGTGGGCAACACAGTGGTAGAATAAATTTAACAATAAGTGCAAAGTAATACATATGGAGAAAAAAAAAATCATACCTATATATCTAGGTGCACAACTAATTGAGCTGGAACTTAGGGAGTTTTGGTGAGCTGTTGTGGAGTGAGGGGGGGGAGGGAGTGCTGACTCTTCCCAGCAGTGTGTGTGGGGAGGGGCAGCAATTGATCCTATCCAGGACCTTCTTTCCTGCATTCACCACCCAGGCCCTGGATGGAGCAGGAGGACAGGCAGGGTCTCCACAGAGACCAGCCTGGGACCCCCACAGGTTGGACACATTTGGCTAGAATGAGATGGGGCCACAGGTAGGCAGGGAGTGGCATCCAGGAACAGGATGGGCAGGCAGGACCAGGATTGTGGGGCAGTGACAGTGTGAGGCTGGGGCCAAGGGGAAAACCACAATCCGCTTCCCACATGTCCCCAAGATGGGTGCCTAGTCTGTAGGTAGGGATGTGCAGGGAGTGGATCATGGCTCTGTCCCAGGTGTCAGCTCCACTCAGTCACTACCCCATGATCCCAGCTCCGGCTGCCTGTCCCGCTCCCTGCCTGCCTGCAGCCCCATCCCATTTGCCCAGCTGAGCATATCCTGACAGTAGGGGTCCCAGGCCAGTCTCCATGGAGACCCCACCCACCTGCTTGCTCTGTCCAGCACCCTCAGCACTGGGTGCGGGATTCCTGGGCAGTGGAGCCAAGTCCAGCAGTGGTGGCAACACTGGCAGCAACAGCTGGAGGGAGCTACTGGTGCTGCAGCTGCCAGGAAGCCGAGTCTGGCTGCTGCGCTGTGCAAGCCCCACCGTGCTAACGGGGTTAGTGAGACTGGCTACATGCACCATGGTCCAAGCTACCCCCTGCACCTAGGCCAGACAGGGCCAAGGGACCTGCTGTGGGCCAGAAAGAAGGAAAAAATACTGTACAGCAATTTTTCTATTTCAAAGAACTCACAAAGACCACAAATCAGAATGCTTTTGACATTATGGATTCCTTTTGAAATCTCTGGATTTATCTTGTGAATCGTGGGTTTGTACACCTATCAGTGCCAATAATACAGGACAACCTGCAGCACCATTAAAAGGATCTTGTATCACCCTGGTTGAGAATCACTGCTACATTTAAAAAGCATCACTCCTAACTGCTAGATATACTTTGGAATTTTTGCAGTTACTATAGTTCAGTGACATCAATAAATTCAGAAATTAGCCCTGCACTCTCTGCAAGCGCCACTCCAATCCCCTTTTTCTGCTTTCTGCTCCCTGCTTCATGTGCCTGCCCCCTCAACTGCTGTATTATGCCCCAAACAATTAACATGCTCCAACAGACTCAATTGAACTAGTCTGCTCTGACACACTGTAGTTGCAGAATGTTAGAGTAGTGTCTCCACACATCTACAGGCATCCTTTCTTTGCAATTAGGAAATAATAGGTGAAAGTTTCTGCCCCTATGTTATAGATTCAAGGCAGAGCTTTTTGTGATAGGCTTTCCTGAGAAGGGTCCCTCTGAAAAGGGTTAGTGAATAGAAATTGGTAGGGTACAAAGAAGGACTTAGATGAGGGCAGTTGTGAATTGAAACATCCACCTCTGATGTGTCAGGCAATCTCTTGCAACACCCCATGAAAAAGGGTGAGATGGTTCAGTTGTAGGATCTTGTTCTCACTGTGGCTCAAACCATTTCACTAATCCTATTGTCTATTGAAGGGAGAGAGGCACGAGCACTAGCACCCCTTACAACACAGGTCATTTTCTGGGGAGATATTCAGGTTGGTGTCTTGGAAAATATAACTGTAGTCTCTGCCCTTGAGAGGGCTAGAAACTGCAGAATTTATGGTAGGGCAAAGACATATACATTTTTAAATAGTGTAATGTCATCCTTGAATACTTAAGGGAAATGACTATGTCCTCAGGTCCCACAAATAATTACATCCATATCCTCAGACAGAGCATCCCCAATAGTTGTCTGGACTTCTGTTGGGACTCTAGTCACATGAAACCAGGACCTGGACCATAGATCAAATGGATTCATTAGATTTGCTTCATTAGTATGGAATGCTGATGAAACATAAAATAAAAACAGTTGAAGTCAAGGTAATTTATAACCTCAGTTGCTCTCTATTTTGGTCCTTAAGCATGCCCAAATTGGCAGGCATATGTCCTTGAAAGCTAAGAATTGCACTGTTAGCATCAGTGCTAGAATTGTGCTGTTGCAATCCTACTAATTCAGTAAGAGTACTCTGACCCCATGCCATAGCATGCCCAGCAAAAATGAGTCTCAGCACATTTGAGGGATCTAACCAGATAGCAAGGGACAACATATCATGTCAGTTACCCAGGTACCGTGAGTCATTTACTAATGTAAACATTAATGAATGCATGCAATTCAAATATTTATCTAAAGAATTGGTGGAATAACCTGTGTAACAGGTTAGCCTATGAATAATTTATAGATAGATTTATATACCAAATGTGTCCAAGTTATTTTGCTAAGTAGCATTTACTTAAAAAAAAAAAAAAAGATACTAATTATATACTTGTTTGATAACTTCTGGTCTGCACAATATGACTTTATGGCACATTTATACAGAACAAACCAGGAATGGGGGTTCCTGAATAACCTCAAGCACTGACTACTTACCCCAGAGTTAAAAAAAACATTCAACATATGAAGTCTGTTTCCACTGTAGAATTTACCTGGGAGTTTGCATGCATGCCATGCCATGGCATGCTAAAAAACAAAATCGTATTACTCAGATTTGGAGGTGCTTCAGCTTATACTAGTCAAACTGGCTGGAGAAAAAAAAAAAAAAAAAAGCAGAAACTAGACTGTTTTATCACTTGCACTGAAATCCTCCCACTTAAGTGAGGAAGCAGACCAAGTCACTCAAACATTAACAGTCCCCAAATACTCTCCCACAATTTTTCCTGAACAGAGACATTCACACATGACTAGAAAAAAAAATAAAATCACAGAGCACCTCGGCACAAGGAACAGCGGAATATATCACACACACTCACTTACAAGTGCAAAAATAGAATAAGGACACAGTAACATGGGCATGCTCATATGTAGACTATGCCAAGCTGTGTGCTCAGTTTGGGGCAACAATCACCGAGGAACTGCAATCCAATTTACATGAACTGTAGTCCCTGAATAACTCCATGTAGACATGCCCACTGACAGTTTGCTAAGGCCTGTTACTGATGGGCTACAACTCTTCAGTTTTTTTTCTATTCTTTCTTCATTATCAAATTAAAAGTTAAATTGAGGTGAGCAATGCTTCACTGGAAAATGGGTGAGGAAAAACATACCTAGAGTACTTTTATTGTACTTCTAGTATTCATTCTAAGCAAAAGAATTAGTATTTCATATGTTATACAACAAATAACCTCTAAACATATCCAAAAGATACAGTTATATACCTCAAATATAAAGGATTCAGATAAGGGAAAATATATTTCTTAGAGTAAGAGATCCATCTTTTGCAGATGACAAAGCTATGGGGAGATGTGGACACGCCAGAGGGCAAGGAACAGCTGCAGGCAGACCTGGATAGGTTGGACAAGTGGGCAGAAAACAACAGGATGCAGTTCAACAAAGAGAAATGCAAAGTGCTGCACCTAGGGAAGAAAAATGTCCAGCACACCTACAGCCTAGGAAATGACCTGCTGGGTGGCACAGAGGTGGAAAGGGATCTTGGAGTCCTAGTGGACTCCAAGATGAACATGAGTCGGCAGTGTGACGAAGCCATCAAAAAAGCCAATGGCACTTTATCGTGCATCAGCAGATGCATGATGAATAGGTCCAAGGAGGTGATACTTCCCCTCTATCGGGCGCTGGTCAGACCGCAGCTGGAGTACTGCGTGCAATTCTGGGCGCCACACTTCAAGAAGGATGCGGATAACCTGGAGAGAGTCCAGAGAAGGGCCGCTCATATGGTTAAGGGCCTGCAGACCAAGCCCTACAAGGAGAGACTAGAGAAACTGGACCTTTTCAGCCTCCGCAAGAGAAGGTTGAGAGGCGACCTTGTGGCTGCCTATAAGTTCATCACGGGGGCACAGAAGGGAATTGGTGAGTATTTATTCACCAAGGCGCCCCCGGGGGTTACAAGAAACAATGGCCACAAGCTAGCAGAGAGCAGATTTAGATTGGACATTAGGAAGAACTTCTTCACAGTTCGAGTGGCCAAGGTCTGGAACGGGCTCCCAAGGGAGGTGGTGCTCTCCCCTACCCTGGGGGTCATCAAGAGGAGGTTAGATGAGTATCTAGCTGGGGTCATCTAGACCCAGCACTCTTTCCTGCTTATGCAGGGGGTCGGACTCGATGATCTACTGAGGTCCCTTCCGACCCTAACATCTATGAATCTATGAATCTTCACCCAGTGAACATTTTTGGATAAAGCCTCTTTGTGAATTAGATGAACAAAAGTGATATTTTCTGTACAAACACATGAACAGAACGTCAGCACTCCAATGAGCTGTCCTCCTACTTCCTTTTGCCAATATTAAATGTATTTGTATATGTAATAAACATTTGTTTCAAATACAATTCAAATGATCATTTTATTGCCTGAAAGGTACATTTGCATTTTGATTTGTAAGAAGTATAAAATGAAGGCTGGCATGAAGCAGAACTGATAGGTCTGTGCTTCAGAAGGAGGAATCAGCACAGTGTCTCTACAAGGAGAAGCAGCAAATACTTGTTACCCTGGTGTTTGTTTGTGAAGATTTTCAGTATACAATAGCAAAGGCTGCATTTGTCTAAGTCTGTAAGCTAACTGAATGAAAGACAAACCTCAGCTTTAACTGGGCTAGAATCCCACAAATCAGCAGTGAAACCTATCCAGCATGATACCTCTCACTTGTAGAAACCCTCTAAAAATGTAGTCAGCCATTCTTAGCTCCTTGAACAACAGCATCTATCATTCAAAGAACTAAATAAAGAGCATGAGAGAAAACTGCCAAGCTGCAAATTCAAAATTGACAGAGTAAAACTATAATTAATTGGTTTATGAGATCGTTTAAGTTGATTTCAGTCTCCAACTCTTGTCTGAGAATTTGAAACAGACTGTGAAGGGGGTGGGGAGAGAGGAGAGATAAGACTAAGCCTTTAAAAAAAAAAGGCAGTGAATAAATGATGCCTGGAGCCCACCCACTTTGGGCTTCCTAATCAAAAGAACCACTAAGGAGTTCTCTCTCATAAAATGTGTTGGATGTTCTTCTGTGCCATGTTGATCACCTTGCCTTAGGGAACAGTGCTGCAAATAACATCACATTAATGTAATGCAATGGCTGAGAATTTTAAATACACAACAATAAAAAAACCCCCAGAGGTCTGTCGTGTTTTTAAAGCTGCACTACAGTTTCACACAAAAGGCCAAAAGGGGATACCATCATTATCTAATCCAGTGGCTCTTCATCTTTCTAGATTTAAAGCACTCCTTATAAAAATCTTAGGATGTCTTTATATGTGCTTTGGGGTAGGGATGAGGGGAGGACAGACATGCTTTAATCAGAGCGGCTCTGAGGAACACCCACAGCATCTCGTGTATTTGGCGTCCTGCACTTCAAAACGGTGACCAGGGCATTTTAACTACAGCTCATAACTAGAAAGCATCTGAGCAGGCATCCGGCATGTGTATAGGTGCCTGCAGCTATCACTCATTTCTTGACTGTGGAAAAAACAAGAGAACAATTATTTTGCAAAAAACTAAGAAATCCCACAATAGGTCGGAATATTTTGGATACTACAGATTCCTATTTGAAACCTCTGGGTGCATCCACACATGCAAGCACATGCGCTTGCAGAAGCTCAAATAGAAGCGGTGCAAATTTGAGCCAGAGCTTTTTGCCTCAGCGCATGTCCTTGGGTATGCACTTTGTTGTGGAGCAAATTGTGCCACTTGGGGCAAAATAAATCTGCCTGGCTCCTCCCGGATCTGCAGCCAGCAGGAGTTAAAGCCCAGGGCCACCAACTGTGCTGTCCCCAGCAGTATATAAAGCTGCTTTGTCCTGGCCCCATCCATACAAAAAGCTGCCCTGGCAAGCAGCTCAGGGCTACTCGCTCTTAGGAGCTTTTGAGTCCCGGCCACTCGGTACCTGGGGATACTGCCCTTTGTGCCAGCTGGACTGCTTCAGCAGCATCCCAAATCTATTTTTAAAAATACCCCAAAATCTGTGTTTTTCCATAATTAAAACAAAAGACCACTCTATATACACATACACACACACATACATATATACACACATATTATATAAAGAGAGAGCGAGTGCGAGAGAGTGAGCAATCAGTTGGGCAATGCTTTATTGGTATATTTACAACGTTAAAGCAATGTGGAAGCCTACCAGCGTCTCTATCATCATGATAAAAAAAATTCTAAATACCTATGTGTGCTGATGGGTACTTTTGGTTTTCTTCGCAAATGATGGATGTGCGATGGGGGGGGATGTGGTGTTTGTAGAAAGGGAGTGGGAAAGGGTCTGGGGGAAGGTGGGTGGGTGTGTGTGGAGGGATGTTGGTTGGTATGTGGGTAGGTGGGGCAATTGCTGGGGGGACTGTGGGTGTGGGGGACCTTGTAAGGGGGGCTGCTCAGGAAGTGTGGGTCCCCTGGCCCCCACAGGGTACAGCTTGCCCCCCCCCCCACAGGGCCCCAGCCCACCCTGGAGGGCCACAGTCCCCATGGCCCAGGGTCCCAGACAGCCTGGAGGGCTACAGTGCCCCCCCACCCCCCCACCCAGTGTCTCAGGCACCCTGGAGGGCCACAACCCCACCCTGCCCAGGGTCCATAACTTACCTTTAGCAGCAGCAGCGAGAGTGGGGTGCTCTGAGCCATGGCGGCAGGACCTGGCGCAGCATACGGGGACCGCACTGGGCCCAGCCAGATCCTGCTGGCCCTGGGGCCTCTCTGCTGCTCGGCCAGGCCAGGCTGAATCATGGTGGCAGGACCCAGTGTGGCATGTGGTGATCACACGCCAGACCCAGCCAAGTCCTGCCGGCCCGGGCACCATTTGCTGCCCGGCCAGGCCAGACTCACGGTGGCGGGGCCTAACCGCACGCCGGGCCCAGATGGGTCCGGCTGGCCGTGGGGCTGCTCATGCTGAATACAGCTGCGTATTCATATGAACAGCCGACCAAATACATCCAGAAACCATCAATACTTTATACTTATCAGCAATGTTAGAGGTGAATGCAATCAGCTTGACCCCAGGTGGTGGCAGAAGCTGCTGACAAGACCTGAGTTTCTTTGAGGCCAGAATGATTTTTTGCTGCGACATCTCTACAGCAGCAGATTTTTAGGCAGCTTCACCTTGGGGCCAGACGAGCCGCTGCAGCTGCTCCCAGCCCACCTCATCTGTGGCCTGCCATCCCTGCTTGAGGAGCCCTGAGGCAGCCAGTTCTTGCCATATGAAATTAGAATATTGAAAGCTCAAAAATATCCTATTTGCTGAAAGCCTATCGCACGCTGAAAAAGTATGCAGATACACATGCAAATAAGTCTTCTTCTTTACTTTATATTGCTCGCTGTAAACCGCCAGGACTGAGAACTGGGCCGTCCAAGTTGACGCCTTTCTTTATTTCGAGGCCAGCAGCCCTAAGAAAGTGGTGACGAGCCCAGAAGTCAGCGAAGACTCCCCGAGAGGGCGTCCCGGGCTTTGCATGTGCTGCATTCATCAGCTATCTACAATTTGAGCATTTTTACTATTACTGATCGTGCACAGTACGAGAGTTGAAATGACCGTACAAATAT
Source organism: Alligator mississippiensis (assembly GCF_030867095.1). Taxonomy (NCBI): domain Eukaryota; kingdom Metazoa; phylum Chordata; order Crocodylia; family Alligatoridae; genus Alligator; species Alligator mississippiensis. The sequence goes on from NC_081826.1 coordinate 49,359,828, forward strand.
GATCACTACCATGCACTGAGGTCTTGCCCCGCCCCCCCAGCACGGGCCGCCAGCGGGCGTGGGCCCCGAGTGCGTTAGTGCCCGGCCCGGCCCGGCCCGGGGGCCGCTCTTCCCGCAAGCGGCGCTCACCTGCGGGGCCGGACGCGGCCGGACGACGACAGCCCGCGAGCGAGGTTGCTTCAGAACGACGTCAGCGCCCAAGACAGCTTCGTCCCGCCCCCAGGCAGCGCCCCGCCTCCAGGGAGCGGGCGAGGCCGCTAGCGCATGCGCACCAGGCAAACCGCCGCAGCAGTTGCCTGGCTGACCCTCGGAAACCCCGCCCACCCGCTAGCCGAGGTGTAGCTGGGGCTGGAACCTAGAGGCGGGGACGTGTTCTGACCCGGACCGTTTTTGAGGTGGGACCCCGTTGTCCTTCCGGATTGGCCGCTTCCGGTGGGGGCGGGGCGCGGGGCGCGCAGAGGGGTTCACGAGCGCTGCTGGGCCCGTCATGGCTGCGGCTGCGGCGCGGTCGGTGCGTCGAGGAGCCGCTGGCGTCGCCCAGGGGCTGCTGCGCGGATGGGCGGGGCGCAAAGGAAGCGGCAGAGAGGTGTGCGGGGGGAAGGGGGGTGACGGATGTATAGGTACACCACAAGCATTCGTGAGCTCAAGTTCGTGACGTCAGATGCTGTGACAGGGCATCACGGAGCAGAGCATGACGTGCAAGGAGTGATGGGAACAGAGTCGGCAGGAAGCCAAGCGGGAGTGGGGCAGTGCTGGGAGGGGCAAACAAACAGAGCCCATAGGAGCGAAGGGGTCTCTAGAGCTAACTGGCACCCTGGGGTAAGAAACTGTCGTCCCTGCTTAAACCGTACTTGGTGCAGCCGGGTGGGTAGATCACGTCTTGTTCTGCAATTTCTGTGACAGAAGACTTCAGCCTCTGTGGACGCTGTATCACTGACCTCATTATTGCTGTTCCGGGGGAGCAAAACTTTAAAAACTAGTTGACACAGGAAATTGTGGAACAAATATCATCCACAAACTGGACTGCATTAAGTGTGGTTTAAATGGGGTCTGTGGGTTTTTATGTCATTGCCTGGATTAAATAGCCTTGAAGTACCTGAAGGGCAGTTCCAGAGAGGATGGAGCTGCACTGTTCCCAGTGGTGGCAGGTGACAGAACAAGGAGCAGTGGGCTCAAGTTACAGCAATGGAGGTTTAAGTTGGATATTGGGAAAAATGTGCCTCACTAGGAGGGTGGTGAAGCACTGGAACAAGTTACCCAGAGACGTTGTGGATTCTGCATCCTTGGAGGTTTTTAAGACCCAGCTAATCAAAGCCTTCTCTGGAATGATCTAGTTGGGGATGGTCCTGCTCTGAGCAGGGGTGAGGTCCCTTCCAGCCCTATTTTTCTATGATTCTGTTAGCTTTTGAGACCACTTTGTTCCTGTGGATTCTTTGCTTGTTTGCCTCTCCCAGAAGTGCCCCTGCCCCCTCCCTCCTGCATTCCTACCTGTTGTATTTTAATCACTTATTCCACTTTTTACACTGCTCTATGCTGTCTTTTCACAGCATCTGAGGAAGTGAACTGGGGTTCACAGAAGCTTCTGCTCTACACATATAACACTTACTTAGTCTATAGAGGTGCATATCAATGCTTTTTTTTACTCTCAATTGCAAGTGAACTTTTGGTTTGTATACTGACATGTAGGGAAACAGGGTCCCTGGTTTCACAATGTATATATAGAGAAAAAGGAAAATGTTTCTTGAATTTGAAACCATCTTATTATTCATATTGCTATTTCATTATATTAGACTAGTTTTATGGCAAATTTATTTTAAATTCTATAATTTATTAAATTCCCTTATTCAAAATTTAGAACAAAATTGCTGCTCCAGAGAGCTGTAGAGCAGTTTTGTCAAAGCTTGCAGTAAACTTCCTATTATTTTTTTTTCTTTCAGGTTTTTGAAAAGTTAACTGTTTTAAGAAGAGGCCTTACACTGTCATTGGGGACCTTTGTGGGTTATGAAGCTTATAATTTGATTTCTTGTGTTACTGAAGTGCACGCAAGTTTCAAAGGTAGCTTAAAAAATTCAACTATATATAGGGTCAGTCAAATGTGAAACTTGATGAATAGTGACTTGCATTTTGGGGAAAGCTTTCCAATTTCTCTTCTATATGCTGTTTTTTAATATCAGATTTTTCCCTGATGGCTACTTTAAACTCTGAATTAAATTAAAAATATGATATTTGTTCATCTGTTCTTAAAGAGATCATCAGAAGTACATCAAAATTGTGTTCCCTTTATAATAAACTAGTGACATACAATTCTGTATATTCTTTTTTTAAGGCAGGATATTCAATTTAGGATTCAGAATCGAGAGTTACTACTTTTTCATTAAAGGTCATCAAATTCCAAATCATTTGCGATTAAGAATGGACTTATATTGGTGCTATCAGAATTCTACATCATGGTTTATATTGGTAGTACTGGGTTCAGGTTTTTAAGCTAGAAACAGCAATAGTACCTTGAGCAGATATTCATTTTAGTGCTGGAGCCTTTAGAAATAAAGAAAATACTAAATGAAAAAGGAGATTTCAGATCAAATTATTCCTTAGACACCTTATTCTGATAAAATAACTCTCATCAAAATTGTCAGTACAGTAAATGCTGTTTGTAGGACTGTGCAACTTCTTTAGAAATGTTTATAAATCTTTTTTTCAGATGTCTATGAGTATTTGGCTTGTTGCAAAATAAAGAACATAGACAGGCCACATTGGATCCCTTTGCAGAAGCCTACTGAACTTTGGGCCTCTCTCAACATCGAGAAAACTGAAGTGCTCTATCAGCCTGCTCTAGACTGAGAATATGACACCCCCCACCTGAAATTATCATCAAGGAAAAGACCCTGGAGGTAGTCAAGCACTTCCCTTACTTTGGTAGCTGCCTATCACGGAAAGCAAACCACTGATGAGGAGATCCAGCACAGGATTCAGTACGCAAAGCACTTCCTTTGGGAAATTGCTTAGGCATATTTTAATTGATCACAGTTTCTGGAAAGGCGCCAAGAAGATCCAGGTCTACAACACCGTCATTATCCCCACTCTCCCCAGCCGATGTGAAACATGAATGAAGTGTCACTGTCATCTCAAGAACTTGGGAGTGGTATTGCCAATGGTGCCTCCAGAAAATCCTTCACATTAAACGGGAAGAACGCCACACACATATCGGCATCCTTGCTGAAGCCAGTGTTACCAGTATTGAGTCAGTGACCCTCAAGCACCAACTTTGCTAGACCAGACGTGTGAGGATGCCTGAGTCGACTCTCAAAACAAGCGCTCTACTCCCTGGTTAGTCGCAACCTGAGATCTCGCAGCAGCCAGAGGAACTTCATGTGATCTTAGCCTATAAAACATGGATCGACTTGGTATCAACCGCCAACACTGAAGAGAAAATCTGGATCCCCATCTCTATTCCTGGATGGATTTACTTACACTCCCATATTTAGTTAATATACAAATGTTTCCAACAATTGAATTCAGCTTGTACATTGCATTATTTTTACAACCAACTCTTAATCTGTCATGGGATGATAAATAAAAATGACCAGAACAAGATCAGTATATATGAGCTGAGTATGTTTAGCATTCTATAGAAAAGGTGAGCATCATGCTAGCAGACTTCCAGAGCTATTTCTGGGGTTTTAGATAACAGATTTTTGTAGCTGTTTCTGGAGCTTTAGACTGCTCTGTCTGTCATACAAGGGAAAATTGAGAAGCATTGCAGAAAAGTTAAATGACAGAAAAACAAAGATGAAGCTAAAGGAGACATTTTCCCTGAATCCAAGCCCTCATGCAGGTTTCAATGGCTTCATTTGAACAAAATTTTGGAAGTGGTAAGCTTAACTGAGATAAATTAACTAAATTAGATCAATACATAAATAGCCAGTTAAAAAAATTAGCTTTAGTGTAGGGCTTTGTGGCTTCATGTGACTTTACACGCATCGTGGTACGACTTTGATTGACCGAACTAAGTGCTTTCCAAGCTGCTATTCTGAGGTCATCAGATGGACGTATCAGTAGATTTTAGAATGCTCAAGTACGTTTGTTACTAAAGCTATTTTATTGTTCCGTAGCTCTTAGTACTTTTAATATGGTATCTGCTGCTGTGTAGGTGTTGCAGTACTGTATTACATGGCTGCTAAAGGTTAGCATAGAGGCACCCAATTTAAAATTGGAAACTTCTGATGTCTAGTATATTGAAGTTTATTTAGAAGTATGTGTTTAGTTTTTTCTCTAGGATCCATGGTTTCTGCTAATTTTTTTTTGTGTGTAACAGGATGCTTTTGTTTGGGTGTTAATTGTATTGGGTCACTCTTAAATGAGCTGCCAAGTGCCTGGTAGGCTATCATATTTATGAACCCTTTTTTCTTCTATTTCCACCATCCCCACCCTCTCTTTTTAAAGCTGAAGAAATCTTAGACCAAGCAGACTACCTGTATGGGAGTGGGGAAACTGAAAAGCTCTATCAGTTGCTGGTCCAACACAAAAACAGGTACTTAAGTGTGTTGAATAACCTCAAATTATTGTGGCTTAATTGATAGTGCTCTTTTGTCAGTTCATTTTAAATAATGTGTTAATTGTGGTGGGGTTGTATTCTGGCTTACTTTCTTGCAGTGGGAGGGAAAATCGGTAATTTTTCTTCTCAGCAATAACAATGTGGAGGGAAGGAACAATCTAATTCTTAACCAGGCTCAGTTGGGCCAGCCAAGGGTTAGGTTTCTAATAATTGTTTCCTAACAGCGGGGAGAGAATGCTTAGCATTCAGTAATGGAAGGCAGAGGAATAAGAGAGGGGCCCAGGATTTAATTATTATCACGTGGGAAACTTAAATTCATTTTAGGACTTTTTTTTCCTCTGTTCTCTTCCTCTTTCTCTATTATTGCTAACCAGCTGTTTTATTTCTTCTCTTATTTTCCTTCTGCCAAGCATGAGCTTCTGTGACCACAGAATGACTCGTAAGCATGTATGGTATGTCTTAGTTGAACAAAAACATCTAGATGCAAATTGAGACAGGCTCTTTTAAAGGAAAAAGAAGAGAACAGCTAGATATTTTACTTAAAATCTAGTTCCCTAAAGGAAGATAACCTGAACTCCTTCTTTATTTCTAGGTGTTCTTTTGGCATTTTTGGAGGTTTCTTGGAGCTGGGCTGTTTTTTCTGCCTCTCCAAGGACCAAAGATTTAGGCCTGAAAAGTTGCCTTCAGAGAGAGGAATTTAATCCTAGAGTGATATAAAATCATAAATAGGCTGCAAATTCCCCCCATGAAAGAGTGTTTGTAACCACAAAAACTTAAACGGGGTTACTAAAAGATTCTGAGAAGAGAGTCAGTCTTGGGCCTTGTACAGGTGTTAGGAGGATTGCTGCTCTCTGGATAGAAACTAGCAGTGTACAAGCATTCATTTAGTTTCTCTAAGAAGAAACATGTTCTCTCTGGAGAGCCTTCAGGGGTCTGAAAATTTGGCGGGGGGACCTGTGGCAGCAATTGCTATTCCCCCCCCCCCCCCGCCAAATTTCCAGACCTGTGGATAGCCCCAGGGGTCAGATAGCATACTAGATTGGCACACAGAGGTAGCCTGGGGACCAGTCCAGGTACACAGGCACCTGCTGGAGGTGGTGTGGGGCCGAGTCCAGTGGTTCAAGGCCAAGAGAGATGGCCTGGGCCCTGGATCTGGCAGTTCGGGGCCAAGGGAGATAGTGTGGGGCCCAGATCTCATAGCATGGCGCTAGTCCTGTTTTGTAGGGTCTGATCGAACCTGCAGACTGGCCCCACACTACACCAGTGCCACAAGCTGGATAAGCAAACTGAAATGACTAACTTACTGAAATACATATCCTGAATCCAATACTCATCTGAAGTTATTTCAAGCTTATAATGTGCTAATTTATAAGAGCAGTTAGGTAACTGCTGTGGTGAGTAGGTTGAAAAGGTAAGTGTACTGATAACAGGGCTATTTAATACCAGGCATTTGGAGGTAAGAAAAAAAAATCCAAATTTCACTATTAGTGCTATTGTTTTCACTTTTGAAATGTTTTTGCTAGTTAGTTCCCAGTCAAGTTCACTTGGACAGTGCAGCAGTAGTGCCAAGACTGCAGAAAAATGCTTATTTAACAGCTCTTTTCCACTGAACATTTTTTATAAAGCACCAAAACATTTTTATTCTGAATTTTACAAATGATTATTTTACAAATCCTGTATGAGCCACAGTTCTGTAGTAGCATTAGATGAATTGTATTACAGTAGAATTATGTATATACATGCTCATGTAGTAGCATATATTAGCAGTGAGTATGTACATGAAACCAGAGACATATAGCTTGGGTCAGAAATAAGCATTGCTTTCTCTATTTCCTCTCCTGTCTAATACTGCTATTTTGTGAACTTGTATCCGTTTCATGAAAACAAAGTACCTCTGCATACAGCTGCCATGCATACAAAAAACCAGGGTTCTACTATATCAGAATGGTTTGCAACATGCTTAGTTTATGATGAGTTGCTAAACAATGGATGAGTTACTCAGCTGTTTTCTGTGGCTTATTTCCAAGGGTACTGCTTTCCACTCAGCTAGTCCTTGTCAACAGTCCAGGGCAGCTGATTGGAGAAGTGGTGCCCTTTGAAATAAAAGCCACAGCAAAGAGCTGGAGTACCTCCTCTGTCCTGTGCAACTCTCTTGCAGCAATGTGCTTCCTTACCCCCCTCCCCTGGCACACAATTTGCAAATCCTCATGTTTAAAAGGACCCTAACCGTACAAATAATTTGAGTTGAATGCTGTTGCTTTACAAATGAAAGTAAAGTCTCCCATGACTAGGATCTTGTATTTATTGCACATAGCCTTTGGGTGTACGTGAATGGTATGCTTATTATCTTAATACTAAGTTAAGATGTATTGAGTGATTTAAGATCTTGCTCTTACTTTGTAGACAAAACTAGTTTTAATGGTTAATTTTTCTTTTATGTTTATAACTAGCGAGGATGCGGAATTACTGTGGCGTCTGGCACGAGCATCTCGCGATCTAGCCCAGCTTAGTAGAACATCTACAGAGGAGAAAAAGCAACTGATTTATGAAGCTCTTGAATATGCAAAGAAGGCACTAGAAAAAAATGAGGCAAATTTTGCAGCCCATAAGGTGAGCCATGCAAAGTAATTAAACTTTAGAAATGTTGCCATCCACTGCCCTCTAACCATAGCAACAGAAATTACTATGATTCTGCTATATGGCCATCCAGCCATCTTCAGCATAAGCAGAGTTTGAAATAAGCTTTCCTAGAGTACCAGTTTTTGCAAGTAAAGTCAAAACCTTGTGCAGAAAATGCTTGTTGGGCCTCTGACAGATATTCAGTTAGAGGTGTGAGGGGATCTGATCCATGATCCCAACAATAGCAGGAGGCATGGCAGGAGGCACCATTGTTGGGATCATGGATCAGATCCCCTCACATGCATGGCAGGAGGAGGCACAATTGTAGTATTGGAGATCAGCTCTAAATCGTGATTACAGCTGGTGCAGGGGGAGCCCACAATCCCTGCATCAGCAAATAGTATGCCAGTACCCATTGCTCAGAGTAGCGTGAAGTAGAATGCCAGTGCTCCCATTGCTTGGAGTGCCAGTCAGCTGACCAGGGTTGTTGGTTGTAGCCATGTTGGTCTAAGGACATAGGCAGGCAAGGTTCTTTGGATACATGTGGTATTTTTTATTAAACCAACTAAATAGATGGAAAAAAGTTCTTTGCAAGCTTTTGGGCACAAGTGCTTCCATTCACAGTAGCACTTTGGAGCCTTGAAGGGCTCTTGTGCACTCCTGCAGGTGGGAGAGTCAGTTTGCGATTGGCACTGCCAGCCAAAGGAATGCATTGCAGCCCTTCTCCTTGGTATGCTCCCATGGCTGGGAAGGTCTCCAGTGCATTCCCACAGCAGGGAGCACACCAGAGCCTTGAAGGGCTCCAATGCATTCCTGAGGCTGCGAATGCTGGTCAGCTGATTAGCCTGGCCACACTTTAAATTGAAGATATGATGGGAACCAGCCATAAAGTTGTTACATGTATTCTGTGTAGTTACTTTGTGTTTTATTCCCTCTTTTATTCTGCCATTAATTGCACAAACATGTGGTTGGGTTACTACTTACTACGTAATTAACTGGCTAGATATCTAATGGGTCAGAGTTCTTGGTGACTGAGCTATTCATAGCATCATAGAAAATTAGGGATGGAAGGGACCTCAGGAGGTCACTTGGTCAAACCCCCTGCTCAAAACAGGACTATCCTCAACTATATCATTCACAGCCAAGGCGATGTCTACCTGGGTCTTAAAAACCTCTACAATGGCGGTTCCCTAACCCCTCTGGGTACCCTGTTCCAGTGCTTTGCTACCCTCCTCATGAGAGAGTTTTTGCTTCTATCTAACTTGAATTTCCCTTGCTGTAACTTGAAACCATTGCTCAATCACTTTCCTTGATCTGCTGGTAGTGCTCCTACTAATGCAGCCCAGTATGCTACTAGCCATCTTCACAACAAGGTCATACTGTTGGTTCATTCAGCTTATTGTCCATTGTAACCCTTCAGGTCCTTTTCTGCTTAGCTATCCCAACCTACCAGTGCGTGGGATTGTTCTGCCCTAAGTTCAGGACTTTGCACTTTTCCTTATTGAACTTCATGAGCTTTCTTTTGGTCCAGTCCTCCAAGTTGTCTAGAACTCTTTGAATCCTACCCCTGCCCTCCTACTCCCCCCAGCTTGGTGTCATCCACAAACTTGCTTAGTGTGCGCTCCATCCCATCTTCCAGATCATCAATGAAATCACTAAAATGTTATACTTTCAAACTGATGTAACCTGCCCCTTGCTGCCCTTCCCTTTCCCTATCTCAGTCCATCCAAAACAAAACGGCCAATGTTATCTATAACCTGTTCTTTCACTACTGTTGGCGGCTCACCTTCCCTCCTAACTATGGTGCCAGGTGCAGTAGGCTGGGATCTGACCTTGCCTGTGAAGACAGCTAAAAAAGGCATTGAGTACTCCAGCCTTTTCTACATCATCTGTCACTATGATACCTCTCGTTGAGTAAGGGACCAGCACTTTCCCTGATCTTCCTTGTGTTGCTGACATACTTGTAAAAACTTTTTTTGGTACCCTTCCCATCCCTTGCTAGCTGCAACTCCAATTTCGATTTGGCCTTCCTGATTTCATCCCTGTGTGCCTGAGTAGTACTCTTTTATACTCCTCCCTAATTGTTTTTCCAAGTTTCCACTTGGAAGCTTCCTTTTTGTAGAGTTCCCTGCTAAGCCAAGTTGGTCTTCTGCCACACTTGTTAGTCTTCTGCATATCGGGATGGTTTGTTCCTGCAACCTTGGGTTTCTTTAAACTACAGTGGGTTTCTTTAAACCCAGATCTTCTGGGCTCTTTTCTCCCTCAGACTTGGCCTCCCAGGGGATCCTGTCCATCAGTTCCCTGGGTGAGTCAAAGTCTGCTTTTTCTAAAATCCAGGGTCTTTACTCTGTTGCTCTCTTTCTTTCCTTTCCTCAGGATCCTGAAATCGGTCATCTTGTAGTTGCAGCTGTCCAAGTTTCCATCCACTTCTACATTCTCCACCAATTTTTCTCTGTTCATGAGCAACAGATCAAAAAGAGCACAACCCCTAGTTAGCCTTATCAACATTTGCACCAGGAAATTGCCCCCAACACTCCAAAATAAATTCCTGGATATTCCTCTAATTTCCACCTGGAAAGTGTTCTACAGATGCAATCTACTGCTTCTCTACCACAGGAGAACCTTTCTAGGGAAGAAAGGAGGTCATTTTTGCTTTTCATCTCCTTCTTCTGTTCTCTTCTCAGGAGATTTGAGAAGCTCAGTTTAGTCACTTATGTTGGCAGCCCAAGTTAATGACACCCAAGTTCCCTCACAGGATGGTGAACTGCTTTCTTGTCAGGATTGACCAGCGCCATTCACTCATGCTGTTTAAATTGTTCATTACAGTTAAATGACGACTTAAGCAAACAATAGAGCTAATTAATCATAATCCTTTAGTCTGTGAGCAATATTGAGCAATATTACATTTTGTAACTGCATATTTTCTTTTAATTAGTTCTATTAAAGTTATTTCAATAATCTGTTTAATTTATGGCTTTTAATTTAATTTAGTGGTATGCTATCTGCATCAGTGATGTTGGGGAATACGAAGGAATTAAAGCAAAGATTGCAAATGCTTTTGTTATCAAGGAACATTTCCAGGTATTGTAAACAAGCTTTTGCTAATGCAGCAATATGCATATATTGTATTATATTTTATTTTAGAATGATAATTACCAAACTTTGGGTGTCCTGCCGCCTCCTCCTCCTCCTCCCCCCACCCCAACGAGGCTGTGCTCAGGTTGAGTGGGGCAGGGCATGTGGTGGTGGTGCTGGAAACGGGCCAGAGGAGGGGGCTACAGCCACCTCAAAATTTGCCGTGGCTCTCCGCCAGTACCACCTTCTGCCTTGAGCACAGCTTGGGGCCAACCCCCCTGCTGACAAGAGGCTGACGCAGCCTCTGGCCCCTAGTACACAGTTGCACCCAGCCCTCACCCCATGCACAGATACAGGGGGCACATGATCCCTATGTCTCCTGAGGTTGTGCACAGAGGCGAGACACTGCCCTCGCACCCCCCAGATGAGCCATGGCTCTGTCTTGTGCCCCCACCCTCCCCTGGCTGTACAGCAACTGCCCCTGCCCCACTCCCTCCCTCACTGCAGGGGCCTCACTCGCCCCATCTCCAACCCCCCTCCCTCCACCCCCCCACCCCCCCACCCCCCCAACAGACTTAGCATCTGGTTGCTGCTCTCTGAGCTTCTGGGCTGCGTATCGGCACTCTGATAGGTATTGGCTGATATGGCCAATTAATAATCGGCCCTCAGTATCAGCCCAAAAAATCTTTATTGGCACACCCCTAATTTATTTAATAATATTAAAAAGTTATGAGTCTTTTTCTCTCCTATACGAGCTCCTGAAATCTGTTACCCTAATTAGACTGCAGTCGTCCTATTGAGAAGTGGGATTATAGTATTGTCTTAGTTGTTGATGACCAAATGTTGTCACAAGCCCTTTCAGTACAGACTAAGGGCCACGGAAAAACAAATACTGGAGAAAATGCAAGAAAAAATCCTACTCAGTCATAATGCATAATTTTACTTTGTCAGAAGTTATATCAAAATCTGAAGATGGTGATATGATCAATCACTTACCATTCTAATAAGTCTGCAGACTTTCTGCAAGTGGTTGATCATCATTGGTGCCATCTATTCTTTACACAGATGCAGAATATATTGATACTAAGTACTGTCCCTCCCTGCCATTTTGTGTACAGTTTGCACTGAAATAAAATGCATACCTAGTTTTAATTTTTGCTCCTTAGCCTAAAAGCTTGTCTTTCTTGGTAGAAAGCAATCGAACTGAATCCCAAAGATGCTACTTCAGTTCACCTTATGGGCATTTGGTAAGAGATTACTTCTTTTGAACTGTTTTCTTTTCTAGTGACAAAGTAAAAGCTTCTAGCTGTTGTTGGTAAAATAAAAAATAGTTGAGCAATGACTTGCAAAAATCTTTAAAATAGCTCAGTGGCTCAGCCATCCTAGATTACCTTTTTAAAATTGTCTTAAGTAACATTTCAAACTGTCCTATCATTTTAGTTTCAGAAATAAAAACTAGTTGTTTAGTGACTTTCTTTCTTCAATCGCAGCACCTTGCATTACTGAAAAATAACAGATTTAAATTTACTTTTAGGGCATGCCCAGGAGCTGTGAAGCTTTATTGTATAGACCTGAGTGTCTACCTCAAGGGATTTGGGGACCTCTAGTATCAGACTCTAGTGCTTTTCATCATTGACTTTTTAATGCAACCAAAACTTGACTGCATAATTTAAATGTAGGCTCTAGTTAAGGAGTGTGTAAAGACTGGTGTGGAGCAAATGATAGATCTGTACAAATATTTTCATTTTTCCTATCAAAGCATGCTATGGTTTTTAAAAAGTCCCTGAAATTGTCTATTTTAGTATTAACATAAGTCTGAAAAATGGATCAGTGACATTCTGCTAGGGTGTCACTGTCATTTTATCTCATTTGGGTGCATGCTTTCTACTAGTAAGCTTAGGTTTAAGTTTCACTTCTCCAGATCTCTTCCACACCAGCATCACCTCAGCCCTCCCCAAAAAGTCATTTTGCATATGCTGTAGCATGGAATTTAATGCATTGTTTTCTTAGCATGGTTATCTAGTAAGTTTGGATTCAAACCTGCTTCTGGACTATGTTGTTTTAGACTTCACCAATAATACTTATGTGTAGTGCTTTACATGTTTTAAAACACTTCACAATCATTAATCCTTACAGCATTCCTCTGAGCTATTACTTGCATAGTTTTGCATGTATGGTAAAACTCAGGGAGAGAATAGAAGGGACTAGGGTTGTACAAAGCTTTGGTCACTGATTTGATTTTGAGGAGATTTGGCCTGATTCAGTGACCGAACGAATCTCTGAATCAAATCAAGAGGCCCATTAATTTCTCTGAATTGAATCGGAAGCCTCCAATTCAATTTGGAGAGATTTGACAATTCGGCCATATAAAGCTGTGTCCTGTTTTTTTTTTGTGTACCTTGAGGTACCAGGTACAGCTCGTGAACACTGAGATGGTTGGGTGGACGGAGCCTCCCACAGGAACATGGGGGGGTCTCCTGCGCGCTCGGCGGTGGACCAGAAGTACTTCTGGGTCCACTGCAGAGCATGCAGGGAACCTCCCACCCCCTGGTTCAGCAACTAGTGCCTCCTGGGTCTGGGGGGGCACCCGGAGTCCTCTGCAGTGGGCCCAGAAATGGACTGGAAGTACTCCTGGTCTACTTCCAGGTCCGCTGCCAAGCATGTGGGGGACCCCCCTGTGCTCCCATGGAGGGGATGCTCCAGTTGCCCCACCATCTCAGTGTTCATGAGCTGCACCTTGTACCTCGAGGTACGGAGAGAAAACCTGTTAAGCATTTTCTTGGCTGAATTGCTGATTCTCTGAATCGGAATCAAATCTTCAGATTCAGATTCGGCCAAATCGAATCAGGACAGTGATCCAAATCAGCGAATCAAATCACTATCCCTTGAATTGGTCCAAATGCAATACTGCCTGCTTTTCACACCCTTGGAAGGGGCTTCCCTGGAAGGTGGAACAGGGATTAGAACTTGAGGTTGACTTCCAGTTCTGTTCTTTTTCCTTTTATCTAGTATGATGTAGCTTTTCAAAGCGTACATTGGTGGAGGAGGGGTGGGGGTTCTTTTCCTGAGAGGGGCAAGTTTAATACTGAAGTGGCATGTCCTGTGATTAAGTGCACAGGATTATCACAAAAATATAAGAACATGCAAATGGATAGAGTGACTAGATACATCCGTGTGGTACAAGCAAGGTGCCTGCATTCAGTTGAAACAACAACAGTGACTTTTTTTTGTCTATGTCAGTCAAATTGAGCTGTATGTGTTACAGCTGCTTTAGTTCTGGAACTTGGATGTTGTTTATGCCAGGCAGTAGCAATTCCCCAACAACAGACATGCAAAATTTAGCAAAGTGATTGTCTTTTGCAAGAATTATTAGTTATTTTAACAATTCACTCAGATTGAGTACAGTAGAACCCAGATTCTTCTCATCTTAAGTTTTTAAGTCCACACCAAAGATGAGTGTTTGCACTGTATTCAAGGGTAATCTATAGCCACATCAAAAGCTATGTGGGGCCTTGAAGATGTTCCAACTATTTGCTGCAGCTTCTTTGAAGGGTACCCTTTCTCTGTTCAGGTGTGCAGGACTAGTGCTGTGCTCCAGTTGAGTGGGGAAATGGTGTTCTTTGAAGTCAGTCAGAGCAAGCAGCTGAGTGGCAGGTTCTTAATTTGGCAACCTGCTGCAAAATAAGTGAGTTGCAAATCATCCCTATATGAAAAATCTGGGTTTTACTGTAATCTCATTTCAGCTGCTTGGTCGCTGTACACTCTTGAAGATAACAGATTCTCTGAGATTTAAGGATCTTCTTGCATTCCAGAAAATTGTGAAACCAAAACAAACGAAAAGTATATAAAAACTGTCTGCTTCTGCTGCAGGTGTTACTCTTTTGCTGACATGCCATGGTACCAAAGCAAAATAGCTGCAGTGCTATTTGCTACACCACCAAGCTCCACCTATGAAGAGGTACCACAAACAAATATATATATATTTTTGATGTAGGCTTTTCTTACCAAAAATAAGGTGCCACTAAGAATAGCAATACTTGCACTAATAAAACTCGCATCACAAAGCCTGTCTCATTCCTGATGCTGCTCCTCTCCTGTCTGTGGCCCTATCCTAGCCAGGGCTGGGGCAGAGCCCTAGTATGAGATGGGCGCACTGGGGATCCTGGGCTAAGCAGTGGCAGCCTGAGAAACCCAAACTGTAAGTGATAGCTTTGTGGCTGATAGGACCAGGTGTCAGGAGCTGAAGGATCCCAGAGCAAGTGGAATGCAAGGGGATCCTCTCAATTCTGCTGTCCTGGCTGGGACTTGGCTCTTTCTGCAGATGCCCCTACTCCAAGCACTGCACAGAGTCAAGCATTAGCCCAACCCTAATGATGCTGGGAGAGAGACAAAAGTGGGTGTTATTTGCAGCTTTAGGCACAGTTGAAAGGAGCTGGGGAGGCAACAGAGGACTGATTGGAAGTAGAAGCTTCACAGTGGGTTGGGGCTTCGGAGGTGGTGGGGAGCAGCAGAGGGCTTGGGCCCGGGGAGGGAAAGTGCAGGCGGGGCTGGGCAGAGCTGCGCAGGGCATATCGGGTGAAAGGCGCTGGGCGGGAGCTACACAATGGGGGCTGTGCTAGAGATATTGTGCAGTAGGGGGAGTTGGGAGCAGTAGTGCCGCAAGTGCAGCTAGTCACTGCTGGGCTCTTGTCCCAAGATGCCTGGCATGGGGTCCCACCCTAGAGCCCGTTTTGGGTACCAGTACTCCCTCCATTCGCTGGGGTAGGCAGGTGGGAGTGGTAGCCTTATTGCTGGGGCTCTGGCTTGGAAGTCAGCAGCTGCCTCTGCTAGCTTGGCAGGTGTGTCTAGTGCCATTGGGCATCCCGGCCTGAGCTGCCCTCTGTGCCTGAGCTGGACGGGACCAAGGGACCTGCCATGAGCTGGATAGAATCTCTCACTGGGCCGGCCATGTTTTGCCCACCCCTACTCTAGTGTTATGTGTCCACGTTGATTACTGTCTCGGATCCTCCAGGTTGGAGTACAGGAGGGGGATAGTGTAGTAATGTAGTGTAGCAATGTTTTACACTTGCTAACTTAATGATCACTTATAATTCTGTAGACTAATTTCAGTAGTACTTTATGTGGTCCACATTAACCAATTTGCTGTGTGTTGATATTTTATAATCTAAAATTATAATTACAATAAAACATACAGTTCTAGGACAGTTAATAGAACATGATATTTTTGGAAAGGACTTCAGAAGATTTTGCAACAGATCTTAAAGATTCTGATTTTCTATTTATAGATGAAAGATCAGGAAAAATACATAAAAGAAAAAATAGAAATATCCTAAGCAAATGATACAGTTTTTTCTTAAAAAAAAAAAAAATACTAACAAATTTCAAGCTTTGCCCTGGCTACATTTTTAAATGCATAATTTTGTTATTGATTAATATAGATATCTATATATCTATAGATATAGATTTATATCTCTCTTACACTGCTCTCTGTTCTGTTGACAATATATAATATCTTTTGATTTAAAAAACACGGCTTTCTTAAACAATTGAGTGTTCTCACAAGTAAACTGACTTCTGGATTTAAATTTGTGTTTCTAACCATGGGCTCTTTTTTGTTTTGTTTTGTTTTTCCAGGCCCTTCACTACTTTCAGATGGCTGAAAAAGGTAGCTTTTGTAGAGTATCTTGTCTGTAATATGATTAAACCATTTATCAGAAGCATGCAGGCACAGGGTTTAAATGCATTGTAACATGTTGACTCCTGATATATACTCCTAAGACCTTTGCAGTAGTCAGTCTGTTAAACCTAAGTTTAGAATTCCCAGTTTATGGAGTTGGGGCAGCATTGTTTTCTTCAGGGGTGGCTAACCCACAACATGTGTGCCACAGAAGTGCAGCTTCTGTGTGTGCTGTGGTAGATATAGGAGGGAACAGAAAGCAGAGCAGCAGATGGGGCTGGGAGCAGAATGCAGAACAGCTGATCAGGGAGGAGAAGGGTATTGAAGTGCCACTCAGTGCAGAGGTGGGGCTTACCTTGTGGCACACCTGCCAAAAAGGTTGGCTGTCATTGTTTTACTTGCTAGTCTTCAGCTTAATTACATAGTTCTCAAAAGGCATCATAATGTGGCATTGCTGTATATCATTTGTAGGAGAGCAGTATTGCCAAGCACTTCCTGGCATTTCTAGTGTGGGCAGCCTTTAGAGAAGAAAAAGGCAGAGTTGGTTCAAAGACCACTTGTCCAGTACTCGTAAGTAGAACTGGTAATTTTTTGAGAGAGACCAGTTGGAGAGAATTCCTGCAGAAAGTCTCCTCAGCTCTCCATTTCTATGAAGTGAATTAGGAGGCATGTAACCTAACCAGAATCAGTATGAGAGTTCTTATTTAAGGCAGCAGTTCTCAAGTAGGGTGCTGCACAATCCTTTTAAGGTCGCCATATAATATTGGCACTGTAAGGTGTGCAAACGCCTATGCATGATTTGCATGATAAATCCAGAGATTTCAAAGAGGAATCCGTCATGTCAGAAACCTTCTGACCTGTTGTGGTTTTTCTGAGTTCTTTGCAACGGAGGAATTGCTCCATTAGACTAGTTTTCAACCAGGGGTCTTGAGATTCTCTCAAGGGTGCCATACTGTGTTAGCACTGTTAAGTATGCAAACCTAATTCACAAGATAAACCCAGGGATTTCAAATAGGAATCCATAGTTTAAAAAAATATTCTTACCTGTTTCAGCCATTCCAAGTTATTTGCAGTTTTTAAAACTACTGTTATTTTTCTGTAGTTAAAAAACAAGTAAAAACTAAGAGCTGACACGTTTGAAGGGGGTGGCTTCAGTCTGAGAGTTTGAGAACCACTGTTTTGTTTTGTTTTTTTGCGGGGGGGTTGTAGTTAGAAAAGCTATGGAGGGTACCCTGCAGCACTCTTAAAAGGATCTCACAACAGCCCAGTTAAGAGCTGGGATTTTCTGAGGGGTGCCTTGGTTATAAAAATGTTGGGAACTGCTCATTTTAAGGCATTAGTTCAAAGGTATGTAATATAAATAAAACTGGGAGCATACTGTCCCCTGGACAAAAAGACAGTCAAATTGTTTTCTCCTTACCTTATGTGGAGAGACGGTGGCTGGGACCTGAGAGGGAAAGTATTGCTCTTTTAAATCCATACTAGCTGATGCTGAATGTTAGTCTGCCCACTTATAGCTTTATTCTGTCAAGGCTGCTTTGGAAAAAAAAAACATTTTGCTTCAAGATTTGTACTTGGAACACTATTCTCCTATCTGTTCAAGCACACCTTCTTCCTCCTCCCCCCCCCCCCACAAAAAAAAAAAAATTTGATACAAAGCAGCCAACTAGCCACAGCAAACTAAAGCACCTGTTTTTAGGTGGAGAAAGAAGTGATCCTGGGCTGTGAATGACTGTCTGCTGTTGCTAGTGATTTTTATGAGAGAGTGCTCACATATGGCAGAGATTGACAGTATGCAAACTTAAAACACATCACATGTAAACACTGCATTAGAAGTGTGAGAGTACCAGAACAGGAGGGAGACAAGGTTCTTTGGGTAAATCCAGTATCTTTTATTAGACCAACTCAAATAGTTGGAAAAATTCTTAGCAAGCTGTCGGGCACAAACAGCCTTTGTCAGGCTGAGGAAGCGTCTGCAGATGGTCAGTGCTCTTCCTGGATGGAGTAGTAAAGCAGCCAGAGGCCAGTATATGTATACAAGAAATATGAACGGATTGGATTTACCCAAAGAACTTTGTCTGCCTATGTCCTTAGACCAACACAGCTACAACCTACACCACAGTACAGGAGGGATTTTGTTATGGTGGGTGTGCAATTTCAGGAGGAAAATATTAAATACTGGATGTAATGAAAGCTCTGATTTGTCCCTCCTTTAAGGACATGTTCAGATGTTACATTTGTAGTGCTACAAATGTACACACCTGTGTAATAGGGTGTATCAAAGAAAGATAAATTGAGGAAGGGCACAGAATGCTGAATAGCTTGTTCAACAGCTCTCCTAACTACACAGATGGTCCAATAAAGACATCACAAAAAATATCCTTGCCTTTCATGCATTTCCTGGGCCATCCTGGCTACAGCAACATTGCATCTTCTTAATCAGTGGGGGGAAAATAAATTTTCCCCCTACCTGATTTAATAATTTGCATTTTAGGGTTTTTCTTTAATTTGTGTTTGTTCATGCTCAGGGGAAAACTGAAAGATGCAGGAAGAGGTTGTAATCCATGAACTTCATAATGATAGCTCATTGTTTGGCAGTTCTAAGCTTTAAAAGGTGCAACTGCAAATTGGAGTTCTAATATCAACTTTGACTATCTGGCTGTTTTCAAGAAAGAAAAATCTCAAAATGAATTAGAAGATGATTGCCTTTTTAAAAAAGAATGTAGTCTTTGAAAATGAGGTTTTGACTGAAGCCAGTGGCCTGCATTCTTTCCTCTGTTCTGCAGTCATGAACCCTGTTCAGTGGGATTTCATGGATGTAACCAGGAATGAAATTTTAGCATTAAGACTGGTTAACAGTGCTAGATGCACTGAAAATAGGTTTTTTGATTCTTTTTATTACAATAAAGGCATTCTTTCTTGAGTATCTATGTATATTAAGGCAGGTAGCAGGTCTGATTTTTAGAGCAAGGGTTTAGAATAGGCACACCTTTTGTTCTGGACTCAAGTTTGCTGCTGACCTGTGCATCTTGGAGAAGCTGTGTGAAGTCTGTTTTCCTGTTTGTGATTTGGAGAGCATGGCAATGACACTTGCCTGCCTTTCATAAAGTGTTTCCGATCTCCAGATGAAAGGTGAACAATTTGAGTATGATCATTGTTCTTATATCTCTCTAATACTTGGAGAAAACAATTTCTGCCCAGAAAGTTTATGCTGTAAATTTTGTGAACAAAATAAGTGTTAATTATAGACAGTAGAGGCTACTAATAATATTTTGAAACAGAGTTTCCCTCTGGTAACAAGAGTAAAAATAATTTATTATATTACTAACCAATTGCCTGTCAAGAATGATTGGGGGGGGGGGGGCAGCAGGAAGGGATGCGCCGCCCCCCCCCCCCCCCCAAATCTGGGCCAGCTCTCCCCTTCCCTCCTGCTGCTTGGGGTCCAGGCCCACTCCCCCCCCCCACCCTCGCTGCAGTGGCAGGAGAGGGGAGGAATGGGCCTGGGCCCAATGCAGCAGAGGACTGGGCCCAAGTGTGGGGAGAAGGCAGGCTGCCATGGGGGTGGGGGGAGAGAGAAAAGCAGACCCGGGGCTAACCCAAGATGGGGGAAGGAGTGGGCCTGGGCCCGGGAGGGGGGAAGGAGCGGGCCCAACAGAGGGAGGAGGCCTGCTCTTCCCCTCTTCCTGCTGCTGCCATGTTGGGCTGGGCCTGCTGCTCCCCCCCCACTGCCACAGTGGGCCAGCTTCTCCCCCCGCTCGGTCTCGCTCCTTGCCCCCCCCTGTTCCATCCACTCCGTTGCTGCCACCTCCAGGGAGCAGGACTTGGGGGTGAGGCCAGCACAGGCTTTTATAATATTAGAATTATTTATTTATTATTTGCAAATTTATGCGTCAACGCCTCCTTTCATCTCATATATGTAAATGCTTTCTATACCTCCTCTGGCACGAGTGGCACCAGTGTTATCCCTGAGCAGTGCTCGCATATGGAGCTGGGGATAATAAGTCTACAAGGTGTCATCTAACCTGCTTCCTGCTAGGGATAGAAAAGAAGAAAACTTTTAGCCAACTCCAGTGGTTCTTAAGGAGTCTAAGCTGTCACCTTGTATAGCATAGTGGCAGTAGAAACAAGGGGAGGGGAGCCATGGCTGCTGCCTATGAATTGCCTCCATCTTTATATTGAATTCACACTGAATTCTCACATTGCAGAGAACCAGGAAATAGCAAGAAAAACCCTCATATTAGTCTAGGGTGAATGGTTGGCTTCTCTTTTGAGCTAAACAGAAAAGAGCTGTAAGGTTTTTTTTAATATCTGTTTCAGTACCGCATAGTGGGTGTGGTATCCAGTACAGACCACTATAGTTTTCATTGAAAACAATGTATAGAACCAGAAAAAGGGTAAGCTGTCCTTGTCTAAAATCACTATAAACAATGAAGTAACAATACAAATGTATTTTTTTTCTTCCGTCTCGTCAAAAAGCTGAACCAAACTTCTACAGTAAAAATTTGCTGTATCTAGGGAAGACATACTTGAAGTTAAACAACAAAAAGATGGCCCTATTGTGGTTAACAAAAGCCAAGGAATATCCAGCACACACAGAGGAGGATACACAGGTAGGAAAAATAAAAACTGTGTGAAAAGTTCTGTGATATTTCAGTGGATATGTTCATATGTAAAAACAATTTCAGACTAAAATGAAGTCTGTAGCTATGCTTGGATTGCAGCAAATCCTGTTGCTTTAGTACCTGCATGTCTCAGAAACATTAATTTTTCATTAATTTAAATTGTGTTCCTTACATGGTATTTTCTGGCATTAATGCTTAGTAATTCTTAATTAATGGTACTCTCGCAATTAAAAAGAATCCAGATTGTTGTTGGAACCAACAAGACATTGACACGTCTGAGATTTGTGAGGGGAACTCTTAAGAGAGTCTGATCTGGGAACAGATTGGAAATGGAATAAACCAGGCTTTGATGTAGAATCAAGTGGTTGAACAAAGCTGAATTAACTATACACAGTCATTATGCCTTTATTCTTGTTGATGACGGTATACTTTGGAGCCACTCATCCAGTTAGACCTCTCATGCTAAAGGAGTGAATGCTGATTACTTCACAATGTTCAGAAAGTTGTCATGTAAACATGCATCTTCTGAAAGCAACTATAGCAACTGCCAAGTTTACTGATGAGCTCAGAGGTCAGGGAAGCAGACCCCATGATGACAGGCTGAGAGCCCTGGGGCTCTTTAGCCTGGAAAAGCGCAGGCTCAGGGGTGATCTGATGGCCACCTACAAGTTTATCAGGGGTGACCACCAGTATCTGGGGGAACGTTTGTTCACCAGAGCGCCCCAAGGGATGACGAGGTCGAATGGTCACAAACTACTACAAGATCGTTTCAGGCTGGACATAAGGAAGAATTTCTTTACTGTCCGAGCCCCCAAGGTCTGGAACAGCCTGCCACTGGAGGTCGTTCAAGCGCCTACATTGAACACCTTCAAGATGAAACTGGATGCTCATCTTGCTGGGATCCTATGACCCCAGCTGACGTCCTGCCCTTTGGGCGGGGGGCTGGACTCGATGATCTTCCGAGGTCCCTTCCAGCCCTAATGTCTATGAAATCTATGAAAATCTATGAGCTGAATGTCTTGAGTACAGGGCTCAATACAATAACTGCTGTTTGGCTCTAAAACCTCTGGCTTGATTATGATCGAAACATTAGAGCAAAGTACATAGTGCTGTTTTTTATGGTAGCTCCTATGAATGCATGCTTATTTTATTATATTTATGTTAAATATGTAACAGAAATGGTATAGTCAGCAAATGAAGCATTATAGTTAAGGGACTGAGTTTGGAAATGAGAAGTCTAGGGTTCCATTCATGGTTCTGTCATAAGTGTTCCATAGGTAACTACTAAACTACCATGCCTCAGTTTCTTTCTTTTGGTAATTAAGATTGCACTTTTAAGCACAGGGGGTTGTAAGGTGCTTGAACCACATGGGGATGAGTGCTATAGGAAATCTTATGAATAAATAGTACTACTGTTTTGTAGTTCTTCATGTTATATTTTGCCTTCTATTTTAGGTACAAAAAGAAGCTGTGGAACTGCTCAATTCTATATGACAATAACTAAAATACTAAGAATCAAATAAATTGTTTTCCTTTAATTGGACTAAACCAGAGGGAGAACAAAATTGGACCCATTCCACTTGTGGCTGTTAATAAAGCTAGTTGCCTGAACACCATATATCTTCAGGTAGAAGCTGCTGTCAACTAATACGTATTTGCATTTTATTCTGTATGTACTAAATGGGGTTTAGTGCCTGTTGCTTCAGTACAGTCGTATTGGATGGGAACAATTTTCAAAATGGATTCTGTAGAATGATACTGTTCTTAATGTAGCTCAAGATACCTTTGTGTTCTGGTAGCATCTTCATGAGCCATCAGGATAGGTCAGTGGTTGTCAACCGGGGATACACATACCCCTAGGGGTACTTACAAAGGTTGTAGGGGGTATGCAGAACTGATGTGACCAATAATGTGGCCAATTAAAAGTTGCATGTGTGCATGCAGCCACAGTGCTACATGCAGGCAGCTAGGATGCAGCCCAACAGCGTGGAGAGCAGCTGGGTCGGCTGGTAAGTTTGTTGTGAGGGAAAGGGTGTGGGGGAGGGAATGGGGCTGCCCAGCTGGAGCGGGGTGGCTTGCACCGCCATGTGCAACCCGGGAGTGCATGAGGGCCGTGTCCCTGGAGCTGTGTGTGGGGTGGGGTGGGCTGCTGCTGCAAGTTGAAGCTGGGTCTGTGCTGGGCTGTTCCCGGCGGGGGTGTTAGGCTGGGCTGCGCTCAGGGCAGGTGGTGGCAGCACTTGGGGAGGAGGACCGGGGTGGGGAGGGCTACAGTGAATTCTGGAGTGGCTGCAGCCCCCCCAGTGGCACTGTTGCCCACCTCAAGCGGAGCCTGCCCAGCCCCCTGCTGGGAACAGCCCAGTGCAGCCCCGCCCCATGCACAGAATCAGGGGCACATCCTCCCCCCATGCCCTCCTGCTGTGCGCATAGTGGGAGGAGCTGCCACCCACTCCCTCGAGTGAACCGCTTGTGGCTCCATCCCACACTCCACCCTGACTGTACAGCCCCAGCCCCACTACCTCCCTCACCGCAGGGGCTTCAATCTGCACCCCCCTCCCCACACGTAAAAACAAGGAAAAAAATATAAAGAAATACATGAACTGAAACTGAGACAGGAGGGTTACACTTGTTGAAAACCCCTGGGATAGGGGTTCTACGCAGATGTAGACATGTTCTCACCCCTGAACCCATAAGCCAAACTCTTAAAAAACATTTTTTTTAAAAATGGTATATGGATTTTTTTCTGGAGGGAGGTTGTAGAGCCAGGCATTTGCAAGTTTATACACGTTTTGTTTTGTTTTAAGTTGTATTTTCAACATTGCATGGTCATGATACTTTACTGATAGCTGGCTCTTTTAAAAACAATGAGGAAGAAGAGATACTAGTAGCCTTATGTGCACTGGTTCAGAGGAGAAATTTTGTGCATGAAAGGGTTGGGGAAATGTTGAAGAGCCTGTACATGGCATGGAGGAGGAAGAGGAAGAGAGATTTGAAAAAGAATTTATGATAAATGGAATAGTGAAGGAAGCAGATCTGTGAAGATTTTAAAGGTTTGATACTGATTTTTCAAAGTAAAATCACTGGGATGATCCAGTATCAGTCTGGGTGGCACCTTAAACCTAAAATATGATACTGTACCACTTCCATCCTTTTATTGCATCATGGCAGTTCCAGTCTAATAAGAGGCTTTTTACCTGCAGTTACATTGTGTGTCTTTTGGGTGCTGGGATAAAACATGTTTACTGTATAGTAAACTGACTTTACTATGGGGAACAGACATGATGCGCAGCATAGGATCAGGAACACAATCAATGTGTTCAATTTCATAATCAACAGAATTCAAACCTGTGCAGGGAAACCCCAGTGAAATTAAGATCAATCGCCTTAACCACATGGCCACAACTGCCAGGAGCACACTGAAGTAAATCCTTTGAATCCAAGGTAAAGTTACCCCTTGAAAGCTATGTAGTATTTTTAGTAACTTCCCATGTATTATGTGGAACACGTGCATCCCACCATCCACTCTAGTTTGCTTCTCAGTGAGTCATTTGCTCAGTGCAAACTGCCTACCTGCCATCTAATGGCCAGCTGCTTAAATAGCACTCACTGCAAGCAGCTAGCTTGGGTGAATTGATCTTTTTACTAAGGAGAAAAATCTGAGGTAAATTAATTTTATTGCATGTCCACCATTAGTTAGAGACACTAATGATGGCATACTAAAAAGTAACTACTGCAGCATTTGTCTGGGGCTTCTGGTACTCAAGAATGAGAAGTGAAGTTTTGGCCCTGGTTCTTGACTACCATTTGGCAGCTGAAGCTCTGGGTTGGAGAAAAGAAAAATTACTTTTTTCTTACTTTCACTACTTGAGCAGAGGTTAGAATGTCTTACTAATATCTTATTGGCAGCTAACTGCACTCTCCCAGTGGAACTGTAACTAAGAAACTTAGCTGCATTTTTTCAGTGAAACAAACACAACACAGTCTTTAACAGGCTTGACAGTTAAGGCATCTTCATCAGACTTCGAATTTTATTTGCTGAGATCAGGTCCATCAACTTTCACCCCTGTGCACCAAATGCAACAAACAACTGATGCGGCCTGACGTGCTATAGCAGACTGCTAATAGCAGTTTACGTATGTTCTTCTTCTGCATACCTACTAACAAACACGTGCTTTTAGCAGCTGCTTTTTACCATGGGTAGTAGTGGTCTTATTTCACTTTTACAGTAAGGGAAGTGTGATACAGAAAAATTGAAGCCAAACTACCTTTCAGAATCCAATATCTAGTGTGAGAGGGAGAGCCTGATATTTCGAGATTATATTAGTATAGTAGGTGTTCAGCATGAAATTCTAACCTGTGGTCTACAACCTTTTTAGATTCAAGGCACCCCTCAGAAAATACCAGCTCTTAGCTTTCACTCATTTTAAGAGTACTAAAAAATAATACAACACGCAGACATGAAAAGGCAGGATGTGTATGACACCATTGTTTCCTATTTGTCTTGTAAATCATTTGTAGAGGTTTTCACACCTAATAGCAAGAATATTGTGCTGCACCCTCAAAAGGATCTCATGGCACCTTTCTTGGGATTTACTAGTATATGCACTTTCAGCTGGAGTTGTGAGAACTTCACAAGTAGAGAAATCTAGTTGCAAATGCCTTTTACACTGGGTTCCCAGAATCAGGAAGCACATACGTTATCAGATGCATATGCTGCGGTGGGTCTTGCATCATGTTGCCACAACATTCCTAAGGCAGGATGATCCAAGTCTTGAGGGAACAGTCAGCTTAACCATGACTTAACAAACTTAACCATGATATTTAATTTTCTTTCTGCGGTCACATGATGTTTTCTCTACCCTATAAGCAGGGCTGTCCCTGGGGTGGGGTGAATTAGGGTTAGTGCCCTGGGCCCTACACTTTGGGGGGGGGGCCCTGTGGTCAGCGCCACATACACCCTGCCATGGCCGCCACGCACTGCCGTCAAATGCTGCTGGCTCCGGCCGCTCACCTCCCCTCCCCCCAGGCCCCACACAATCCTAGGGACTGCGTTGCCCATCAGGCAAAATCCTCTTTTACTATCCTCTTTTACCCCAACTTGTTCTCAGAACCCAGTTCATTTTGGACTGAATAAAGCAGAGGTCTGAGCAAATAATGTGTACACTCACATTAAGATAATTATCATGCATATGTACTAGAGTGTCATACAGGCAACCCCCACATCATGCTCTTAATTGGTTCCTGAAAAACTGAGCGTTAAGCAAAACTGAAAGTTTCTGATGATCCAAGATGGCAACCGCAAGTGTTTTTAATGACCCAAGATGGTGACCATAAACATTATAATGAAGCTCGCTGAGTGCTAAGTGGAAAAGTAAAGTGAGCAAAATGCTGGCTTGCATCCACAGATGCTTCTCAAGCAGATCCCAGGATGTCATTCTCCCCTTGTACTCAGCCTTGGTGAGGCTGCAGCTGGAGTACTGCGTCCAGTTTTGGGCTCCACAATTCAAAAAGGATATGGAGAAGCTTGAGAGAGTGCAGAGGAGAGCTACGCGCATGATCAGAGGTCAGGAAAACAGACTGTATGATGAGAGGCTGAGAGCCACGGGACTCTTCAGCTTGGAAAAGCGCAGGCTTAGGTGATCTGGTGGCCACCTACAAGTTTATCAGGGGTGCTCACCAGGATCTGGGGGAATGTTTGTTCACCAGAGTGCCCCAAGGGATGACAAGATGGAATGGTCATAAACTCCTCCATGATCACTTCAGGCTGGACATAAGGAAGAACTTCTTTACTGTCCGAGCCCCCAAGGTCTGGAATAGACTGCCACCAGAGGTGGTTCAAGCACCTACACTGAACACCTTCAAGAGACATGTGGATGTTTATCTTGCTGGGATCCTATGATCCCTGCTGATTTCCTGCCCCTGGGGCAGAGGGCTAGATCCGATGATCCTCCGGGGTCCCTTCCAGCCCTAGGGTCTACGAAGTCTATGAATCAGGTATCAATTTAAAATGAGTGTTATAGCAAAATAATGCTAAGCAGAACAGTGTTAAGTAGGGGTTTCCTGTTTTATTCACAGTCTAATGTTTGCATTTTCTGATTTTTGAATTTGATTGCAACTTCATGAGAGAGAAATTCCATTAAGTCCTACCATAATGCACATCAGCGTCGGAGTTTAGGAGCACAGACCCACACAACAGGCCTCTGGTATCTGAAGGCTAAAGTACTTGGTTAATATAGTAAGCAGATTATGTAGAGGAATCACTGGAGGGAATGACACACTGCTCCAGTGGGTTTCTGAGCTATTCTGCAACAGTAGATGAGTGCACTCAGGATCCTTAGTTCAATTACGAGTTTCAGTTTTTTCCCATCCCAAAGCTTTGCATCTCATTTCTCCCCACATTCCCCTCCCGGAACTCTTCCCTGCTCCCGTGCTTTCCTCATTCTGCTCTTGTTCTCTTTGCCTCTTCTGTTTTTCACACCGTTTAGCTCCTCCAACTCTTCCAGTTTCCATTTTAGGTTAGGCAAGTTCCTCCCATCTGCCTACACACCAGTGTGGGTGTGATGACAACAGAACCAGTCTCCCTTTTGTTCTGGTGCCGACCACGGTGGTGCCACGTAGCACATGCAGGGGATTGTCCTGTTCAGCCCAGTCTCAGATAGGAGCTGTAAGATGAGGCACATTTACTGCAGATGGATTTTTTTTTGGAGAATACAGCTTCCAAGCTAACATGTGCTCAAAGATTATTTTGGTTTTGTTTTGTTAATTGTGTTGGCTTTTTTGCCCAAAGGGTCATAATTTACCAAGTTTGGGGCAGATGTTTATGGGAAATGACACATCTCTGATATGAGACCAGACCTCATCCAAATGTTAAGGCTCTGCTTTGAAGCACAGGGGCATAGAGCTTCAACCTTCCCCCTCCCAAAAAGTATCAGTTCATCAAAATGGACAAAGCAGTATTGTTCTCTTTGATCCTTCTCTTGAAACAACTGAAACATTTGTGCTCACTGTCCAAAAAACATTAGCCTAAGACATCCACATGAAAAATTGTAGACTAAGTGGCTAATTCTACAACTGAAAATAGTTTAGATTGCAGACTGGATGTATGTGGGATGCTGGTAATATCTCTCATCTTTTCATCAGCAGATTTTAAAAGAGCTTTGCAAGAGATCACTGTCATGCCCCTTTTATAGACAGCAAAATAATGACCAGCTTGTCACCCAGCAAGCTAGTGCCAAAGTCAATAGAAGCCAGGCCTGTTCCAGTACATAACAGTACCTTTTATCCAGTTACATGTTGGAAAACTAATCAAAAGGACATTTTCTTATTGTAGGAATCTGAAGAATAGGGGCCATATTTGAGGCAATCATCATGTTTAGTAAGATACTAAAGCACCTTTTCAATTTGGCTGTCCCACATCTGGGCCTCAGACCAGTATCCCAGCTGCTGGTGGCACAAACTCTAATGAAGCTTCGCTATCACTCATCCAAATTGCAGCCTCAACCCAGTTTTTCAACTTTTGGTCATCCCATGCTTCAGGGGCTCCCAGCTCCTCAGCCTTTTCTCTAAAAGGGAGTGGTATGTATTAGTGAGACTGGACATCCATCAAAGGAACCTTGGAGTAGAACTAACTTAGTTGCTGGGGAGAAAGAATCAGAAAGAGCCCAGATGCTAAGTCAGCTCCCATAAAACATCACTTATTCCACTCTACCTCTCACCACTGTGGAAGAGAATCAATCTCTCATTGCCTCACCTAACTGGTACAAGCTTCTCTGAACCTTTTTGGATAGGGTAGGATATAAATAATAATCTGGAATGTGTTGTGTAATACAGTACAGATGAGCTATGAGTGAAACAAACAGAATCCTTGTTAAAGACCTCTGAATATACTTGTGCAATAGCACTGAATTTGCTGCTGCTATTGTTCTGAAAGGTAAATGCTCTTTTATACTTTATTTTTCCATTGTTCTCCAAGCTGGTTCATATTTGTTTTATTTAGTACCTTGATGAAGCCTTGAGGTCGTCTTCCTTGTTTTGCTTAAATTTTGACCAAGGGTTGTTCCTTTACTACTTCGCTTTATGAAAATTATGGGATCCTGGATGACCGCTACAGTTGTGGAAATAATAAACAAAGTCTATTTTGTGATGTGCTGTCCTTGCTTTTTTATTTTGTTCACTTACAGATTCACAAGATTCAGCAGTTTGCAGTGGGGTCACCCAGGCATTCAGTAGTGCAAATTAATGAAGTTCAGCTGTACTATTCTTAGCCTTCTTGTTGTTGCTTATGCAAACCATGTAGATTTTCCACCATCTTAAGTCAGTCTCCAATTTATTTGGCAGATGGAATTTATTATCATTTAAGTGAATTTCCACCTTAAATGTATTTGTGTACTGCGTATTTGATGAAAACAGCTCTACGTAGTATGGGAGAAGAACTTGAGTGATGAAAAGTCCTGCTGTTGGGTAGTTATTATACAGGAAAGCAGTCTGAGCCAATCAGAATCACTGCTTTTATCAAAGCCAGTTGCAGGTTAACAGCTCCACTGTTAAGTTGTGCATTTTGAAAAACAAAGCATAAGAATCCAATATGTAGAAAAATAAAGTTTGGCAGAATTCAATTGCTATATTGAAAAGATACAACAACAGGTATAGCAGTATTTTTCTGCACATACACTTTTAGCAGTGCAATACGATAGATATGTTACAGAAATGTTTTAATCACATTCTAAGAAATCAGGTTTGTGTGTACAAAATTTTGTATAAGTTAAATTTATAATGGAATTTACAGTGACTATTGAAAGCATGATACAAATGGTAAGATTCAAAATGTTCTCTGTAATAAGGAAGCACAGTTTGCTAAAAGTAGCGTTTAATAATTCACATGAGTAAGATTTTTATTATTTGTTAAACATCTCTGCAGTTCAGCAAATGCCCTCAATACTGATAAAACACCTTTAAAATTAAATTGTATGTTATTATGCACATAGGACAAACCTGGCCTATGTAAAAGAATGACAAGATTTAGACACAGATATTTAATTTGGGTACACCCAAATTTAAAGGGATGATAATATTTAATACTAAAAGAAAATTAGTATTTGTTTAATTGTGCAAGGCTTATGTAGCTGTCATTCAATTTGGGTTTTCCAGATCTATAACAAAAACTGAACATGAATATAAAAGCAGCAGAAGTTCGTATCTTTCACATATTCTTCAAATTGCATTATTTACCCTATGTAATTTAAGTACATCACAGATTTAAAAAACAAACAAACCTGTAAGACACCAGACCAAGAGAGAACATGTGAGTTTTTTATTCTTTTCTCTACCTAACATACTCTTGGTAATAATCCAAGGTAATCTGTAAACAAATGTCAATGCTGCTCAATGAAATAAAATACTCTGTTCAGCTCCTACAATAAGTCAGAACAGTGGCACCAATTGCTTGAAACATTAATCACATTCATCTTATTGAACATTACTCCTGTGCAAGTAATAAAGGCTTTATTCATGACCTTGGCTACATAAATGTAGGAGGGATATCAGTTATTTTAGGTATTTAAGAAAAAATTAAACTGACAGAAGAAATTCTGTCATCTCAAAAGCCAGCAGCATTTTTCTACATATTTAAGATACGTTTGGCCTAAGCCTTTAACACCTTTTGGAACAGCCATGCAATAAAACAACCTTGGAGATGTTTCATGAATGAGAACACAGAGCAGTCTGCACATTTTTTCTGAATAATAAAGCCAAGATAAAGCAATCCAGGCCCTTTTAAATGGCTGCAATGTTTCATACACTTAAAGCTCTATAAAACTAGAGCCCACCAGTATATATATTCAATATATTTTTAATATATATATATATAGTTTAAATAAAGTCTCTTGTCCACTTTCAAAACTTGATTTTTTTCCTGGTTTTTTGAAGGGGCAATAAATAAAGTAGAAAAGGCTGAACTGTTTTGCATATCTCTGTGGAAGAACGGCGAACATTTCTACTTTAGAGTTCCAGAAAGATCACTGTACAGAACAAAAGCTTATATACAATCACGTGTGCAATTTTAGTTGGCTGGGCCTTTTACTAATGCAAGATCTCCTCTTTGCCCAGAAGCCCCTTCTACTCTTGACCAAATCCTTCGGTCTCTTCAATTGCAAAAAGCAGCTTCTCTTTCAGCTGTTCATAGCTTTTATATGGCGGCAGATCCAAACGATTAAAGCTGGAAGAGAGACAAAAAAGAGGTCTTACAATCTGTCCAAAACTCATTTAGCATTTTGTTGATTACAATTTCTTCTTTTAATATTAAAAAAATTAAATGTTTAATTTAAGGTAGGACATTCAACATATTCTGAACTAGGAGTGACCTAATGAGGTCTGGCAGTCAATGGAATCTTATTAAATTTAGATTATATTATGATTTAATTATATTAAGATTATTAATACCTTAATCTGTATAATAATGGGCAAGTCAGTTACCAACTGCTTCGCTGGGGACAAGTATTTTCAGATCCACAAATAAATACATGTGGCCTCTTCTCTCAAATCACTGTTGGGCGTGGTTCAAATGTACATAACTATAATTATGTTATGAAAATTTGGAGTGTATTTGGAGCACAGTTCACACTTATGTGGACCAGCCTTCCTGAAAGGGGGAGGTTTATTCAGTTACAGGGTTCTTTGAAATTTAAACTATAGAGATAATATTATAAAATTAAAAATATCTGGCTGCCTTCATTCAGTGCATTCAAAACGTTTATTAGCTAATCCCTAAATCACTTTATGAGCCTTCAATGAAGGATATGTAATCTGGTCAACTACTGTATTCCAGATGTGTAATGACCAGGATCTGCTCCTTTTACACAACCCTATATGAACAATTTCAGGCATATACCAATTCTATGGTCGCCTGTAAACAGACATAACTTCCATGAAGCCTGCCTGACTGAATCTCACTTTTTGAGGAAGGTTCCAACAGAACCAAGAGGCCATTTGAGATGACCAAGAGGTTTCAAAAGCAAAAATGGATAAGTTTTCAGACTGTCCTTGTATCATTGGGGGGAAAGGATGAATCATAGAGGAAGTCTGCTACATAAAACATCTATTATGAAGAATGGTGGGGTCTTCATTTGAAATACTGATCGAATTCCGGCAGCAGTAGAAAAAGCTAATGTTTTTCTGTCCATCACATACAACTTGTTTATAGGAGCAACTCTTTCCCTGAAATTCTAACCTCTAAAGTGCTGCTCCTGCCATCTTT
This sequence comes from Alligator mississippiensis, assembly GCF_030867095.1. Lineage (NCBI taxonomy): Eukaryota > Metazoa > Chordata > Crocodylia > Alligatoridae > Alligator > Alligator mississippiensis. The sequence continues at coordinate 49,391,624 of NC_081826.1, forward strand.
AGCAATTACTGTCTGGCTTCTCTAATCAGGGAGGTAACATCTTTGATTTCAATATGGACTCACTCAAAAAGGCCATCAGATGAAAGCAGGGGAGGGAAGGGGAAGGGGGGAGTAGGAATTCAGCAGTAAATGAAGGAAAAAGGTGTTTAATGTGCTGGCGCCAAGATGGCATATAGAAAGAAGGGATCTTCCTTGCTCTAAGCAAACATTATTTATAAAAATAACAAAAAACTCCTACACTGGGAAAGTATAACAGATATAGAAGTCGGCTAGGGTACTGCGGTCTGCTCAGAGCTGTGGTTAAGCATCCACATTCTCAGATGCTTATCTAAGCTTTGAATGTTAACAGGGATTCTCACTTTATAATTTTTCTAGTAGCATTCTATACACTGTTGAGTTTCTCACTATTAAATTATTGTAATGAAATATATGACTATTTTAGCACCAGTTCTGATCTGGAGCTTCTATTTAAAAACGGAGAAGTGTGGGTCAAGTTTTCACTTATCTCACCTCCAAGGTATCCTATAACAATAAAAAGGAAAACAAAAGTTTTCAATACTAAGTAGTACACTAGCCACTCTAAAGCAAATGGAGATTAGGCATGGAGAGAAACTAAAGGCTGAGTCAACTAACCAAATTAGCTTTCATTTGATTCAGTTTTTACTGAACTGCAAAGCTATAAGAGAAGACATCTGTTATGATACATTAATGAAAACCAGATACAAAATTAAGTTTATAGTTACTCCCTGTTCAAATATTAGAACTCACCAAGTATGACTTCTTGGTAACCAGGTTTCCTTGCCAACTTTTTCAATGCAGAATTTCTGAGGGCCATTACTTCCTGAATAAAGAAAACAATAAATTGATTAAATTAACTTTTGTTTTGTTACAAACCTGTAATGGTGCCATAGAACTATTAATGTGTTTTACTGCTAGGTAACATGTAAACTAAAAAAAGAACCAGAGACTGTTGCTTACTCAGGATAAACATATCTATAAACTACAGCATAATATACTTTAGTAATATTACTCTTACCCATAAGCTCAGCAAATCCTCCCAGTGGTAATCGGCAAGTACCAGTGACAAACTGCAACAGTCGCATGCGAACCTCGTTGTCTGTCTCTTTTACAAACTAGGCACAGAAATTTAAAGTTACTTTAAAACAAAACTGAACAACACTTTGCTAACATAGCTAGAGAAAAATCACAAGATACAGGGAAAACTGATTCCATAAGAAACCTGAGAAAAATATACAGTGAGCTAGATCAGATCTTCCATCGTGACATGGCAGCAAAAATAAAAGACTCATCTTGGGTTAAATGCATGAAAGGATGCGGTAACACTACTATGCGATGCAGGCTGGTGCCACCTAAGAGGAGTAGAAAAATAAATTATTTAAGGCTTGTTTAAAAAAAAAGAACAAACAAAGTATGTGGCATATCCATCTGATTATTGCTATTTTGATTGTTGCCACTTTAATCAGCTGGCCAGCTCTAGCCATTAGGCTCCAGACTTAGATGGCACAAATAGCCATAATGGACTGAGTAGTTCAGTTTAAGCAGCTTTTACTATTCAGGACAGATAAAGCAAAGATACTTATCTAGCATGCGTGAGATGACACTAGGTCTTACTTTAATCTTGACCTTCTTAGAAATTAAATCTGAAATAAATACCAATACTCTAAAAATGTGGAAATGGTATCTGACTATTTCACCTTTGCTAAGAGTCTTTCAATAATTAGTTCTTTGGGAACTGCTACTTTTGTAACGGCTCAATCACTAGACCTTGGATTATGCTGAACAGTTCATGTCAGTTAAAGGATCCCAGAAGTTTGACTTTTCATGTTGGCTTCATATGGCAGTTTAAAACAGATTGTGTATCACATCACAGAAGATGCAGCAGCTGCTAGTGTTGCTTTCAGCATTCATATGAATTCAGGGTAATTTTTGGAATTCACTTCTCTTTTCCTCATAACTGACAAGACGTACAATCCTGATAGTAATTCTGTAGCAGTCACCATTAAATATGTCAAGATATTATCAACAGAACACAGGCTCCTTACCAGAATTTACCCTATACTTATCATAAAGTAACCCCAGATAAATGACTGCATTTAAGGCACTGTAATGAAAACCACTGTTGCAGCTAACAAACTAAGGAGTTCATTTTCTGAAAATGATGTACTACAGTATAATGATAACACTCAATAACTTTTATGGAACAGAAAGATTCTAAACCATGCAGATTAACTTCCCAATCATTTTTTTATCCAAGTAACCAAAAGTTTCTCTGTTTCCTTTCACCAGAGCCCTATAACAGCTGTCTACAAAGCTACAAACAAAATTACTGATAGTTTAAAAATGCACGCCATGGGCTAGAAGCAAAATAGTCTAAAATGGAAATTAAAATTTAGAGCAATATCCCAAAAGGGCTGTTGAAAATATTTCTGTTCTACCAATAAAAAGGCCCAACAAATTTCTCTCTAATGCATGACAATCAGATTACAGTTGAGAATCTGTCTTTATACTCACTGTCCAAGAAAGAACCAGACAACTCACATTTTTGGCGCATCATACCTGCCAGAACCATATGATCTGCTTGCTATTTCTGGTGTAATGACGATAAACAGTGTTCCTTTGCCAGTCTGCCAAATCAACTTCTTGCATCCCACAAAGCATAACCTTCAAGAAAAAAAAACAACACTTCAACTACTGGTCCACTGTAATGTGCATACCACGAGTTAAGCCCATACTCTAGTGGTAAACAATGATAAAAAATAAGGAGTTTGTTTGAAATATGTAACTAAGATCTTCTCAAGCTACTCCCCACCCTATACTTACCTTACAGCAGGGGTGGCAAATACATGGCCTATAAGCTAGATCCAGTAGGTCTTTCAGCTCATGTGGCTTCTTGCAGACTTAGCCCATGGGGCTCATCACTACAAATGCCTGAGCTGCTGCTTCAGCATGGCTCTGAAACCTGGGGAGTTAATGCTGCTCAATCCTTTCCTGCCAATATAGGGGTCTTTAACTGCTCCAGATGATTAAGAGAAGAGAAACGCCAGAAGAAATACAAGTAGCAGCAGCAGCAGCATTAACTCTCTGGACTCAGAACCGCACCTACTGCGTGGCTTCAGCAGCCACAGAAGCTAATGCCACTTGCAGGTCATCTGCTCCACAAGAAGCCCCACTGTCTAGATTTCTCCCACGGGGCCCACGTATTCAAGACCCCTTGACACACTGAGAGAACAGTTATAAAAGTGCTCTGAAGTTGAGTTTTGCACATGCTACTCACTACATTCAATTGAAATTGAGGGTGGTTAGTATCTTGCTGGAAGAAAATTAGCAGCCTGTAGAACAGGACACTAGGTGAAATCCTCTGATGCCCTTAGACAAAACTCCAAGTTAATTCAATAAGGCCTTTTAAGACAGAGTCCACTACTCTGGGAACATCCCCAACTAGTAAGGATATCAAAGACTATGACCACACTCTGGGAATGCTATTGCTTTATTTCAGCAGTAGCACTATGACAGCTAAGTTCCCTGGTTTGGATGGGATTCTTGCCTTCTACTAATTCATAGACTCATAGATTCATAGATGTTAGGGTCGGAAGGGACCTCAATAGATCATCGAGTCCGACCCCCTGCATAAGCAGGAAAGAGTGCTGGGTCTAGATGACCCCAGCTAGATACTCATCTAACCTCCTCTTGAAGACCCCCAGGGTAGGGGAGAGCACCACCTCCCTTGGGAGCCCGTTCCAGACCTTGGCCACTCTAACTGTGAAGAAGTTCTTCCTAATGTCCAATCTAAATCTGCTCTCTGCTAGCTTGTGGCCGTTGTTTCTTGTAACCCCCGGGGGCGCCTTAGTGAATAAATACTCACCAATTCCCTTCTGTGCCCCTGTGATGAACTTATAGGCAGCCACAAGGTCGCCTCTCAACCTTCTCTTGCGGAGGCTGAAAAGGTCCAGGTTCTCTAGTCTCTCCTCGTAGGGCTTGGTCTGCAGGCCCTTAACCATACAAGTGGCCCTTCTCTGGACCCTCTCCAGGTTATCTGCATCCTTCTTGAAGTGTGGCGCCCAGAATTGCACGCAGTACTCCAACTGCAGTCTGACCAGCGCCCGATAGAGGGGAAGTATCACCTCCTTGGACCTATTCGTCATGCATCTGCTGATGCACGATAAAGTGCCATTGGCTTTTCTGATGGCTTCGTCACACTGCCGACTCATGTTCATCTTGGAGTCCACTAGGACTCCAAGATCCCTTTCCACCTCTGTGCCACCCAGCAGGTCATTCCCTAGGCTGTAGGTGTGCTGGACATTTTTCCTCCCTAGGTGCAGCACTTTGCATTTCTCCTTGTTGAACTGCATTCTGTTGTTTTCTGCCCACTTGTCCAACCTGTCCAGGTCTGCTTGCAGCTGTTCCCTGCCCTCCGGCGTGTCCACATCTCCCCATAGCTTTGTGTCATCTGCAAACTTGGACAGAGTACATTTCACTCCCTCGTCCAAGTCACTGATGAAGACATTGAAGAGTATCGGTCCAAGGACCGAGCCCTGCGGGACCCCACTGCCCACACCCTTCCAGGTCGAAACCTACTGTGGCGGCGAAGCGCCCCCACAGGCGAGTGAGGGGGAGAAGAGGGGACCCACAGACCCCAGACCCCGCCCCCAGAAGGGCATACGTACCGGCAGAGGGGCAGCGGGAGGAAGAGCCGCATCCGCGGCTGCAGCCGTGCGAGCCGCCCTTACGCCGGCTCTGGCAACAGCTGTTCCCCGCGCGGCGAACAGCTGAGCCAATCCCAGCGGCCGGAGCGGCCGCTACGGGAAGATTTAAAAACGCTGGCAGGACAGGGAAGGAGAGAGAGCCAGGGAGAGAGAGTACGGGTGTGCTGCCCGTGCTGCAGGCTCTCGCACGGATTGTCGAGGACCCCGCCTGCGGATCTCAAGCAGGCAGTGTAGGCAAGAGCTGGAAGCCTTTCGCCAGCAGCCAAGCGAGAGGCGGTCAGAGAGTGCATGCCGAGGCACTCTCTCTGCGTCCTGAAGCGGCAGACGGACAGGAGGCAGGGGAGCGCCCTGCGGACGGGAGGAAAGGGGAGACAGCGGAGGCCCCAGGAGGGGACTGGAACCAGGGGAAGCACCCACCAGCTCCCCCTGGTTCGGAGGAGTATTATCTATAAGGGAGGAGAAAGGAGAAACCCCTCTCAGCAGGAGGGAGGACGACCGGGAACCGGGGAACTGGTCAGAGGCCATCATACTCGGCCTGGCAACATCTGGAAGACATCGCCCAGCGGCTGGCATGTGGACAGGGTGTAGGGGAGGCGGAGCCCCGTGGATCACCACGTCTGATAACCGTGAGTAACACCGTCTATCGGCAGGCCCCACCCAGGATAAAGATCTCCACTGGAGACCCCTCTGAAGGTAATTGAGTACATCCAAGTCATGGCAGGCAAGTTGAGGGGAGGGGCAACACCCCGATAGGCCAGGCGGAGCGAGGCGCAGGCTCCACACCGACCCATCTACCATAACTCTCTGGGTGCGACCCTCTAGCCAATTCGCCACCCACCGGACTGTGTAGTCATCCAAGTCACAGCCTCTTAACTTGTTCACCAGTATGGGGTGGGATACCGTATCGAAGGCCTTCCTGAAGTCTAAGTATACGACATCCACCCCTCCTCCTGTGTCCAGGCGTTTCGTAACCTGGTCATAAAAAGAGACTAGATTGGTCAGGCATGATCTGCCTGCCACGAACCCGTGCTGGTTTCCCCTCAGCATAATTTGTCCTGCCGGGCTCTCACAAATGTGAGCCTTGATAATTTTTTCAAAGACTTTGCCAAGGATGGAGGTGAGACTGACTGGCCTATAGTTGCCTGGGTCCTCCTTCCTCCCCTTTTTGAAAATGGGGACCACATTGGCCCTTTTCCAGTCCTCCGGGACTTGGCCCGTGCGCCACAAGTGTTCAAATATTCCCGCCAGTGGCTCTGCAATGATGTCGGCCAGTGCCTTCAGCACCCTCGGATGGAGCTCATCCTGGCCTGCTGACTTAAAGGCATCCAGTTCTTCCAAGTGACTCTGCACCATCTCAGGGTCTACGCAGGGTAGTCTGGCACCTTGCTGCTGCCTCTCTACAACCCCAGTGAGAGACTTGTCGTGTCCCTCGCTTAGGAACACTGAGGCAAAGAACTCATTGAGGAGTTCAGCCTTGTCCCCCCTGTCCGTCACCAATTGTTTCTGCCCATTTAGCAGAGGTCCTATTCCTCCCTGGGTCTTCCTTTTACTCCCTATATATCTAAAAAACAATTTCTTGTTGTCTTTTACTTGGGTAATAGAAGTGCATCTGCACTGGGGGTTTTGCTAGCAGAGCTGTCACATGAAGTTTTTTTACAGTTTCTCATTATTTTCCTAAATGTTCATTTTTCTGGTTGAAGTTTTCCAAATCTGGTCTCTGAAAAGCATAACTGGTGCATTGCCTTTAAGGATCTTAATTTCCTAACACTAATTTTCTCAAAATAGCCTTTTCTCATTTGTTTTTTTGAATTAATAAAAATGTAGAAACCAGACCACTGTTACTAGCGTAAAGAAAGGGTTATTATTCTAGTGATATAACAAAGTTTATGTATGTGTGAAAGAACCTTATTTAAAAAAAATCAAGTAAATTAATTGCTCATTGTCTATCAAGTCTCTTGACAAAGTGAATAACCACCAAGACGAAAACTCAATTTTTGCACTTGCATTACACAAAGTTAGCTCCAGAAACACTGCTCAAAAATGAGAGCTATTTCCATGCTCATACCTCTCTTACCTGAAAGTGTAACAAACATAATGAATTCACATAATGAATTAAATCCTATCACAGCTCTATAACATATGGCAATATTACACAATTTTATAGTTTGGGAAACTGAGGGCATATCTTCACTGCAGCTTCTACTGCAATAGCTAGACCTTTACAGCTATGTCAAGAGTTCTCTAATGAATACACAATACACATTGCCAAAAAGGATTAATTTTGTTGGCAGTTCATTTCTCAAAAAAACTTAAGCCAGCACCCATCCTCTTCTGTCAGTGTTGTTACATCCACTGTAGAAGTTTTGTAAGAATACCTCTGTTGGCCAAGGGGTTTAATTTTTTCACATTCCTGCCTGACAACTCTTTCAGCAAAAGTCTGTAGGGTACACCTGGCTCAAGACAAAGAACAGTTTGTTTTCAAACCCACGCCTAATGTTTATGGCAGAACTGGAACAGGTTAAACATCTCTTCCTTCATTCTTTTTCCTGTACTTTAAACACAAGTCAATTTTTAAATCACTGAAATCCTCAACCTATGGAATAAAAACATATCCACAAAGGATGAACAAAACTGAAGATAAAATGCTAGTGCTATAGCCTCCAGTACTTAATCAAGTCTATTTATGTAATCTAAAATGTTAATAATGACATTTTATCAATAGCTGTTTCACAATGTCTATTTAACAATAATTGTACTCAATATTATATTAGTAGATCTGAAGGAGATGCTAATAAAATCAACCCTAAGTACCATGAACCCCCAAATATTTAACAACCCAGGTCAACTATTTTTCAATTGGTATTTCACCTTTACCATTTAATGTTATGTTTAAAATAAATTGTTTTCCCTTTTCTAAAAAGTAAAACACTTGTAAAGTATAATTTTGTGTCCAAGTAAAACTGTTTTTTCTTCACTAAAACACAAACTTGCTTATTAAAAAGTTTTTACCCTTCATACAGTGAAATCTGTAAACTAAAACGTATAGATTTCATAGACATTAGGGCTCAAAGGGACCTTGGAAGATAATCGAGTCCAGCCCCCTGCTTCAGGGGTAGGAAGTCAGCTGGGGTCAAAGGATCCCAGCAAGATAAGCGTCCTAACATTTCTTAAAAGAGTAAAGAGTAGGTACTTGCCCCACCTCTGGAAGGAGTCTATTCCATGCCTTGGGGACTTAGACAGCAAAGAAGTTTTTCCTTATGTCCAACCTAAAAAGGCCTTGAAGGACTTTGTGACCGTTGGTCCTTGTCATCCCCTGGGGCACTGGTGAACAGATGTTCCCCTAGATCCTGATGCACACCCCTGATGTACTTATTGGCAGGTACCAGGTCACCCTGAGCCTGTGCTTTTCCAGGCTGAAGAGTCCCATGGCTTTCAGCCTCTCTTCATAAGGTCTATTTTCTTGTCCTCTGCTCACATGTGTGGCTTTCCTCTGGACTCTCTAAAGCTTCTCCACATCTTTGTTGAATTGTGGAGCCCAGAACTGGATGCAGTACTCCAGCTGTGGCCTTACCAAAGCCAAGTACAGAGGAAGGATGACATCCTGAGTTTTACTTGAGAAGCATCTATGGATGCAAGCCAGAGTTTGGTTTGCTTTACCAGCTGCAACATCATATTGGTGGCTCACGTTCATCTTGTGGTCAGTCATAACCCCCAAGTCTTTCAGCCATGGTGCTAAAGAGCGTAGTAGCACTTTTGAGCCTATAAGTGTGCTACGAGTTTTCTATTCATTTCTATGAATGCTGAACTTCTAAATATATCTAACCTACACCTATCTAAATATGAACATAAGAAATCACTTAACCTAAGTATTCTCCCCTTTCCCTACCTAGATTTCCAAAATCGATGTAACATTTTATCCGCATTGTGTGTTATTAAGTACTGGAAAAGTTCCATAGGTGCTGTTCAAGACTTAGGATCCCATTATATAATATTTGCAGATGAGATGTAAAAAGATGGTTCCTTGTCTGAAGACACTAGGTACTTGTAGTTACTCCATTCTCACAATCTTTTATAACCACCCTCAAATTCTTTATGGCTACAATCTTTTATGGTTAAGACTTGGCTCATTTTTCATCTTTAGATTCCAAAATTCTTCACAAAACAGATCAGCATCATTTACCCCCATTCTACAAAATGTGAACACATAGGGAGGGGCAGTCACTGGCCCAGACCTCACCCAGTAGACAAGATGCAGGATCAGAAATCGAATCCAGGTGGCCCAAGCCCCAACCCCAGTACCCTATCTAGCAACAGTAGTTTTGATGGTGGCTGCTGGATGATTACAATAAGCTCCATGCTGAGGTTGCTATGTTGGATAACAGGTGTCTAGTTCTAGAGGTTGTGGAGGGGATCAGCTGGAGTGAGAGCCAATACAGAGGGCAGTACTGAGGCAAGAGGATTTAGGGGTGGTATTCTTTTTACTGTTACATCATAATCTGATCCAAGGAAGTGCCCTACCTTCTTCCCATTTTTAACTATAGCTCTCTTGGAAAAGAATTTATGGCTGACTGAAGGTGGGGGAGGAAAGGAATACCTGGGGTTGCCAAGTAAAAAGAAGATGGGAAAACTTTTCACTTGTGAGATTTATGCTTACTTATCCTTTAATCACATCCTTCCTTAACAACAATATGCTAACGTTAAAGCCTCACCTCCAACTCCTTTTCATCAAAATACTGTAACCACTGCAGGGGAACAACTTCATTGAAACCATCAAGGAAAGCTTTGGTTTGGTCTCTTACTCCCCGAGAAAAGCGCCACTCTGCCATCAGGCTGCAAAAAAATAAAAAATACTGTGTTAGGAAGCCTTCTTGTGTTTAAACATACAGCATCTACAGCTTCTTATTCTGCTCTCCCTTATAACAGTGTAAATTCAACAACTTATTTGTGAAGTTACTAGTACTTTACAGTGACGTAAGAGAAAGCACAATAAATTTCATAATGTTTCAAAACAGAATCTGGAAGAAAATATCTTGGTTTGAATTTTTTTCTCCTGTCCAAAATCACTTGGTATTCTACTTTAACAGTGCTATTGTATGTTGTACTTCAAGATGAAAAATCTTACTGGGAAGGGAATTAGTCTGTTTAAGAACAAAAAATGACATACCTTACAACTGTTAAAAGAAGTCTGTCTTTTAAAATAATTTTTTCCAGTATTATAGGCCAATTCAGCTTGCTCAAGAGTTTCCATAAGACCCAGTTCACAGTTGTTTAAAAATCTCCCCAGACAGTACCACTTTCTATTGAAAGTGTCTGTTGCCAAATCAACTTTTGGGAAAGTTTAAACTAAAATAGTTCATTAGAGGCAGTTACATTCTCTGACGGGTTTACTGACACTAGTTTGTGATCCACCTCTTCAGAATTCCCATGTGCTCCCTGGGCTGCACTGCACCAGCCCATGTAGCAACAACCTGGAGCACAGTGGTCATTTGTTCCTCCTAACTGCTGGGGGTCAACAAGTACAGGAACAGCTAGGAAGCTCTCTCTCTCATGCTGCCAATTCTTCCTTTGTTGGTGCCCAGACAGCAAAGGAAAATTAGAAAACAATAACACTGCAGTACACATTTGCTGAGTGGAAGGATGGCACAAGGGAGTTGTAAGGAAATATGAGTAGCACAACAAAAAAAAGGAAGAACAGGACCAAATTCAAAGGAACAATTATGATCTGACGATTACAGAGAAACAAAGATGAAGAGGAAAGGGAAAGGAAACAGAATAGGGTGAGCAAGAGCAGAGAAGGAGAGAGACTGCCTTAGGTCACAGGATCACAACTGTGTACTTGGATCACACTGCCCTACCAAAACTGGAATTGAATCCAGGACTTCACATTCCTTTGCTGTTAGGGAACAAAATGCGTGTCCCTCCCCAACTTTAGTTTTAACTGCTATAAACTTGTTTATAGTACTCCATACATTACATTATATTAGTATAATTACATAATATATGATTGCATAAATGTAACCGATACAAGTAATATAAAACCTCTCACTCTCAGGTCATAAATTCCTGAGAATGAAAAGGAAAATTAACTTTTGGTTATTTTCACAATGAAATATATGTAAATGTGCTGCCAACACAGACTGATGAAGAAAAGCTGTAATTATCATGGCTTCTGATTCATTAAATATGTAAAGAAATATTCAATGTACCATATAAAAATGACTAAAGGCAACAGAAGAAAACAAAATAGCTGGCACATTTCAATACCTGTAACTTACCCAATATATTCTTCTTTGTTCTCCTCCGTTACCAAAATATTTGAACCTCCTGATTTCAGCTCATGGGAAGTAACTTTCCCCAAAAGCTCCATGTCAACACAGAAGTACATTTCTAAGTTACATTCTTCAATGTTGTTGTCCCTGGGGGAAGAAACAAAAAAAAAGAAAAAATTAAACAAATATACATTTTCACTAAACTAAAGGAAAAATATTAGGGGGAAAGGGAAAAATCTACAAACCTTATCCAAATTAGGGAGTTATAAAATTCAGTATCAATAGATTCCAAATCCTTAATAGTAAGTTTCTTATTTAGCATGCGCTTGTAGAATGGCAGAGAAAAACCAGTGTCAATAAATTTTCCATGAAACAATGCCTGTAAATGGGGGGGAAAGAAATCTAATGTTCACCAGAGAATTATTTCCACTTATTCTTTCATGGCAGAAATAATCTTTGGGAAAGAAGATGCACATAAAGCGCCTATAAGTAGCTATGCCTCAAAAAAAAAAAAAAAGGAAAATAGCAAAGATGAAGAAAACAATATAATTAACTGAGCACTAAAATAAAGCCTAAGAATCTTTACTACCATACAAGCTGAAAATTCTTAGTTATATCATCTTCCTTTGAAAGGGAGAAAGCCTGCAAAAAGAAGAAAATGACAGTAACTTTTGACATATTTCCTTACCTTCTGTGTAGGTGAGTATATCTACCAACAATTATTTGAGACTATCTGGTACTATTGCTATATACAAAAAATAGACCAAAAGGATTATTCTTGCAGCTTGCAGGGGAGGGACAAGTTTAAAACTCAGTCACTGAACTCCTCCTCGAACAGCCTTATGAAAGAGATCTTACTCTCCCAGCTGGATTCAAAATTATAATTAAAAAAAATTTTTTTTTACTGTCATCCCTACTCTCTGACTGCATATCCACAAAGAACTGCGCTGGTTATTGATACTATGTTATTTCAATTGAAGTAACATCAGCTAAGTACTTTCCAAACACATAAGAGAACACAGTCCCAATAAGAAAAGTGTTCTAACCTATTATATTTCACTCACTATGAGGACTGTCATTTCCTTTTTTATAGTCATTAACATAACCCTTGTATTTTAATCAGTAAAACATTATTCCTTCTAATTATGTTGGGCATTCCTTTCCTGTCTTATGTCTATACACTTTAACAAAATCTAATTTTTATTCATTCATACGATCTTTGCAAGATAATAAACTATGTTCTTTCTATTTACCTAGGTTTGATAGCAAATCTTTTAGGAAGGAAATTTAGAATGCTGAAAACCATTAAACAATTTTACGGCTAAGAGCCCTATAGACCTGTGAGAAGGTTGGGCAGCCACCCTAGATGAGCTCTTAGAAGGTTTTTAAAAGTGACACGTGCTAATATGAGTGCCCGAGTAATTATAAAATTCTGATTAGTGACACTTCACTATTCATTTAAGATGCATTTTGATCACAGAAAGTATAGTCTATACTAATATGCATTAGCTCCCACATATGCTTGGCAAAATGTAGTGGAATTTGGATCCAGTTTCTTTTTATTTTCACTTTCCATTAATGATCCCAAACTTAATCAGCTTTATCTCTCTTCTATGTTGTATTTGACTGGAGCAATCCTAAAATAAAAGTTCCCTAAAACATGAAAACTTCACTTCTTGCAGACTTGCACTTCTATGAAGATACCATACATTCTCATCATGAGCTATACTAAATTACTTTTTTCCTCCTGAAATTAAGCAGCTACTAAGATGATTAACACAGTTTTTATTAATGAAGACAGGGCTAACAGCACTGTCAGTGCTAAAGTCTGACTTTTCAGTTGCTTGTAATGTTGGCAAATGTTAACTGTTAGGTTTGGAAATGTAAACGTCATTGCTAAACAGGAAATGAGTAAAATGTAACTCCTTGCCTGATACCTTCAGGAAAGAAACCTGCTGGAGCCTTGTCTCTGCCTAATCTGCATAGTTACAGAGCAACCTTTTCCCAAATGAACTCTGAAACCCAAGGGAACCTCACCCCACCATCTTTCACCTCCCCTGTGCAAAATGAAGTTACTTTTTTACCTGGGAGAACTATTACAAATCATTGAATTCTCCTCTGCCTGACAAAGGGTGTTTGGAAGCAAAAACTTGCAAAGAGAGATTTTTTTTTGCTACTATTTAGGTCTAATAATGAACATCACCCCTAGCCCAAGAGTTTTATCTGCCTCTGCTTTTTAGACCAACATGGCTACAACCTATATCCCTGAAACTTTTAGGTGTGAATTTTGGCAGACAAACTCCAGCGAATTTACCTGTCAAATGCTAATGTATCCATACCGAGCATGCGCAAATTGAGACTGCACAATAGCCAAATGGAGGCAAACTCTCTTAACTTCCTTTACTAAATTTAAATTCTTTGCTCTAAAGCTTGGAGGTGCCACAATTTCCCAATGAAAGGAGCATGAATTTCTGGGTGTTTTGGAAGACAGTGGGGGTGGGGAGAGGAGTACTTTGGGTACTAACTGCTTAATTTTTTTCCTAATCTTTCTCTCAAAAGACACTGAACTGTTTTAACCCAAAATTTCCCAAGTTCATATAAATGTAGCATAAACACTTCAGCTCAAACAGTTGGTAAATGTATTAGCAACTGCAAGCACAATCCTTCCTAAAAGGAAGTAGAGGGTAACCTTAATTAAGGGGGTAGTACCAGCCCTGTCTAGAATAAAAGTATATCCAACCATTGAACTAACAAGACAAAGACACATAACTACTCTGAACTTCCCCCTGACCTTCTCTGTGTTCTGTCCTTTGGTACTGTAAGCTCTTTGGGGTAGGACCAGTATAATTCTATGGGTCTCTATCATGCCCAACCCATTTCTGGAGGTCCTGAAAATATTCTTTATTATTCCCAAAACACACAAAACAGGAACAGTAGAAAACAAAAATTCTGAATAATTTGTAACTGATATTGGTTCTGGCCATATGATTTAGTAACCTTAAAAGTAGGACGATTCAAATTTAGGGCTCCCTTCTACAGTCCTTGTCCCACTGATGTCAACCTGACTACTTGCACGAGTAGAGATGACAGATTATCATCTCTTTCTGATATTTTTGCTATGGACATAAGAAACAGAAATCAGGCCTTGGATTTAATAATCTGTCACCATCCCTGCCTACTGCATGACGTGTTCATTTGTTGAGGGTTTGGACAGAAAATCATCAACAACCCTTGTTCTTCCATTTTCAGCTTTTACTCCATCTCTCTTATCTATTGGCTGCCTGATAATTTGTCTTAGATCTAGGGTGACCATCCGTCCCAGTCTGGCCAGGACAGTCCCAGATTCTATAGGCTAGTCCAGCCTGGTTGGTCAAAAGCCCCAGGCCAGAGTCCAGCAGGAAGGCAGAATGGCATGGTGTGTCAGGCAGATGGGCAGGCAGGCACCGCTGCTGCAGTGTGGGTGCAAAGCAGAAGGATGCATGGTCACCCTAAGATGCTATATCTGAAGTTCATATTCCTTGCTCCTGCACAGACACAGCAGCAGCGGTACCTGCCTGTCTGCCTGCCTGGTGCACCATGTTGCTCTACCTCCCCACCAGACTCCAGCCCAGGACTTTTGACTAACTGGCCAGGATGGGCCTACAGAATCTGGGACTGTCTCAGCCAAACCAGGATCTATGATCACCCTGCTTATATCCTGTTTTTATTTACATACAGATTTTTTACACAAACATTGGTTCCATCTGACTCTTAGCTCAGCTGTGTCTACTGCTCTCCCAGATATCTGAGAAAAGGTACTGTGATATCTGAAATCCTGCCTATGTCTATACCAGTCATGCAGCTGGTCCAGTAAGATACCAGTCACAAAAATAATGTGAGAAGCAAGTATTTCCTGGACCATCACAACAACATCACTTCAACAGATCAGCAACATACTGGAAGCCATACTGTTTTAGACCAATGCAACTCCCCTGAAAGTCAGTGCTATGTAGCAAAGTAACTAAAGGGTGAGCCTGACCATAATATTCTGAAAATAAGCATCAACAATGAAAACAGAATAATTTATTTTTAAGAGGTGGCTTTGAAAAGAATAATGTTGAGTCTGAGATCTTTAATAGTTAAATACTTCTCTTGCATTTGGCCTCTTGCTTTATTTTCAAGTAGGAGCAAGCTGTGAAGGGTGGGGTGAAGTGGCAGATTCTGCAGTCTGTAGGCTGGCAGTGTAACTTAAATGCTTTTCCTACTGCTTTACCAAAATAGAAGCTCAGTTACAAAATCAGTGAGCTATGATCAGATCCCTACTAACTCCCATTTTCCACTGAATCTGAACTCTGGCATCTGGTTCAAGATGTTTTTCAGTATTTTCAAGCAGTATTTTAAAAGAATTCTGTATTGTAAAACAATTCAAAGGAATGTTTGTTTGTAGCTTAGCTACATGGAGGAATCTTTTCAAGAAAATTTTAGACATGTTTTCAAAAGAATACCTATTTGGATATTCCAAAGAGGTAAAATTAACCTTTCGCATCAAATACCTTATCAAATTTAGACTGTCATATTAGTACTGTATTATCTCGTCACTTAATCTCATTGCTAAGAATCTTTCAAATTTAGAACTTTTATTGCTAATTAATGGTCCTGAGTTGATAGCCCTGCATAATTATATTCTTTATTTAGCAAGTGATGAAAAACAAATCTTGAACAGAAAAATACATTTTATTGTTTTAAGAATATATTTGTAATTAATCAAAGCAAACACAAAAAAACCCCTTAAGAATCTAACTTACCATGGCAATAAAGCGCCCAATGAAACAGAAATATGACAGATGATCTGGATTGATTGTTGATGCTGGGTTTATCTGCAGACAGTAGTTGCTCTTGCCAGCATATTCAAATAGACAGTACATAGGGTTTAGTACTTCATGGGAAAGCAAGAAAAACCATTCTCTAAAAAAAAAAACAAAAACAAAAAAACAACCCACATACAAGAACCCCATCACAAATACAGATCTTTCACAGCTTCCTGCAAATAGCCAGCCAAATGGTCTAAACATTAATAAATCTAAATATTAGACATGATATAGTATGATCAATAGCAATGTGTATTTATTAAACAAACAAAAATGCAATTAAAAAAATTACAATTATAAAGTCAAGCTCTCCAAAGTTTGGAAAAATCAAAATTAAGCCTGCTTATTACAACCTTGGTGAAGCCTGTATCTTTGCACTATGATACTGTCTTTAATTTGAACTTAGGCTACAGACAGATGTGGCATTTGAAAAGCTCCAAGTTCCTTTAAAGTGCTTGAAACAGCAAGGGTGCAGGCATTCAGAGCCAAAGAAGTACTCCAAAAATGGCCAAAGCACTTCAAAAATGATCCTTGAGAAGTAGGATTATCTTTGAAGCACTTTCTGAAATATCTATATCCTCTGGCAGTCCTTCAATATCTCAAAGTGTTCCACAGTCTTCTTTCCCTCACCTCCACACCTGTCTCTCCTCCAAGGACCAAAGGCTGAGATGTACTGTACTGGACATTTACAAGTATCAGTGTAGCTTAAAGCACCCCTGTGACAAAATTGTGTTATTGGTGTCATTAACCAAAATGGTGTCATTTACTGGTTAAGCCACACAGCATAGTAACGTTTAAATCAGAAGTGTATGCTCAAGACACCTTAGTTCCCATTCCAGGCTCTGAAAGGGAGTGTTCTACACGTTACATACTTGTCCGCCTCCAAACTACACATACTGCCCACCCCACAGAATCTCTCATCTGCTCCACCATCCTACCGTTTCTATTCCTGTCCTATCCACTTTTATCAGTTTCCCAGCTCTGTCCTTAACCTCTGGACAGTCAAGTGCCCCCAGGGCTGCTGTTTGGACAATTCTGCTACTAACCTAAAACAAATGTCAACTGAGCATGCACAAACAACAATTTTTAGAGGCTGAAAACCCAGATATATTAGGGTGGCTTTTCATGGAGTAATAAAAGGAACCTCTCTGATCTCAATTTGACATGCCCCCATCAATCAAATTTAAATAGTTGCTGCAAAGCTTGGAGGCACTAAGGCTTTTCAATCAAATATCTGTAAGAATGTTTTACACAGAACAACTATGTATTTCCCCAATTCTCATCCTTTGAAACAGTGAACATCTTTTTTCTAAGAGCTGGTCAAAAAATTCAGTCAACAGCAGCTAATGGCTGGAGTTTGGCAAAGGTTACAAGCAACTAAAAACTGTTTGTTTTTTTTTATAATAGAAAGGTGTTAAGCAACCATAGCTGCAGGCACTGCAGCCAGCTCTGTCTATAAAATACTGAAAGCAGTACAAAAGATTACCCAGATTATAAGGCAATTTGCAAAGTAAGTAGCCCTTCTGTTACTCTCAAAACCAGATTTTAAGAGTGCAATTTTGTCATTAAAACATTCATAGGGTTTTTTAAAGATGTTTAAGTATTTTTCTTTACCTTGCCAAACCACCATAATCCAATCCTTCTTCTCCTCTGAATATAACATACAATCTCCTCCTTAAGTCATAAGGTTTTAAAGCCATGATCTATCAAATTTTAAGGCAGAAACAAAATTTTAACAATTAATAAATAAGCATACTTTCAACCCAATAAACTTATGTTTGTTTTATGGAAGCAACTAGAAACAAGTTAGGATCAGGGACATTTATCAAACAAACAGCAAAGATTCAAACAGTCTTTCAGTATCTTTGGTCCCTGGCAGACATATCACACAATTAACACATTAATTGTGTGATATATTGTACCACAACACATGCTGAACCAATTTATCACGTGATAAAAATGGAAAAACTAGCCAAAGACGGAACATGCAGATGATACTGGGCTATACAGTGTGCCTTGAAAGATCCAGGTGCACAATGGGATCTGAGGAATTTTATGCTAGATTGCAGAACTTGTGTGCCCTGTCACACCATATATTGAACCTCTGTCATGGCAAGATGCACAGCTTTTGGGATTCAGTATAAAATTATTTAAACCCAAGATGGGATCTGAGGAATGTCTGACAGGGCCTATGTTAAATTATATACTCTTTTGCACATTTCTGTATTTAATACATTATTAAAAAGTATTGAAATATTTAAATTTTAAATATTGAAGTATTTAAATTTATGAAGTGACTCATATTTTATGGTAAACTAATTTTAGGCTGTAACAGTAACATACTTTTCTACAAAAATATTTATCTTGGTTCTAATGCACTGCAAAGATTTTGGTGGGATTGAAGAAGCAATTTAGAGGGACAGGGAAGACAAGTGGCAGACTTTTAATTTTTGTGATACTAGAAGGCATCATACTTTTCTGTGGACTTTAGAATTCAACAGCTAAAGAAATGTAAGATTTAATTATGCATATTTAATATCTGAGGAACTAGGCAAAATACAAGTCTTTCCTCTTAATGTCTACATAATTATATATGCCTAACCAACACAAGTAAAATCATGTTTTGTTTTACTAAACATATTTAATACAGGAAATACCATAGCCTTACTTGCTGGAAGGAATCCTCAAATAATGTCTGTCTGGATACATTGATCTTCACATGGCTTGGGAGTGCATTTGACTAAGTATAATGAAATAATATATGTTACTAATACTGATGTATGTTAAGTGAGCATTACTTTAATTATGCACAAAAATAGATTTTATTACTAGTACAGTACCTGACACAAGTAACGGAAATGAGCAAGTTTCCACCTAAAGCTACGTTCATATGCAATCTGAGGGCCTTTATTTCTGTAAAACAATATAGTTAAATAATTTAAACAAATGAAACAGATAAAGAATAACGTATCCGTACTTTCACTATTAAACTAATAATTTTTGGATTTCAACAAAACATGACAATTTAGAACAACAAGCAATATAACCACTCATGGAAAGAGCTGGTATGTTCCAGGTCCCTGGTGCTGGTTCAGAATTATTTAATCAAGCTTCAAAAAAAAGGAGAGTTAAACCTAATCATTGTAACCTGCTAATTTCTTGAATGAATAAAAAAATATCAGAACACTTCAAACTGCACATAAGATGCTGCTGAGGGAATATCAACGTGTAATACGTTTAATTGCATTGCAGAAGAGTAACTTAATTGTCTATTGCTTTGCAATACTGGGTATGAAGAACTGGCTGGTTTTAACCATTAATATGGTAATTTAGGAATATTATAGCTAAAAATATTCTATTAAAGCATTCATTCTTTTATTTTCTCTAAATATTATTTTAATACATACAATTATTAAATATACAAACACTTCCTCTACTTGTCCTGCATTCATAATCATGATATCTGAGCATCTTACAAAGTAACTTCACATATTGTTATAATGAATAAAGAAATGTTGATAAATACATCTCCAAAATAAAAGAACCAAGGTACCAAAGCTTGCTCTGGACTTAATGCTTACAGCCCAAATAAAGTACTGACATCACTAATGAGAACAACATTACTTTTTAGATCATTAATCTCAATCTTTTAAAAACCTCTACTATCTGATCACTTACACAGAGGATTTCCCAGTACGAGGATCATTGAAGGTGGTAGTTCTTGTATTATGATCAACAAAGTATCTGACACCTTCTCTAGTATATCTGATTTCCCAGCCTTCAGGAAGAGGGTCCTCATTTTGTAAGCTAAGGAGCAAATTACAAACAGTCCATTATTTTATACTAAGAAACTCAACACAATAGTTTAAACACTAGTATCTAATCTACACATGTTAAGAAGACATTATATATACACCTACCCTTGAGTTCGAGGGTCTTCCCATTGTGTGGTCTTTGTGTTGTGATTCACAAAATACACCCTATCATTTGAATCCACTCTTCTTTCTGAAAACAAAAAGAAAAGTATTACCTGACTGTATGGCAAGTTCTCCCTACAGTCATATATCCAAATTAAAGTACATTTTATCTTACCCCAGCCTGGTGGTAGAGGCCCAAGTGGATCATTTTCTGCTGTCAGCATTGAAGCCTAGTTATAACAAAACAGGAGACGCTTAGATTAAAGAAAAAAAAAATTTCTGCATCTGTTAGATTCTGCCACTGGATTCTTTTTGTGCGTGCCATCTCTGCATGCACTGAATTGTAATCTCCGATTGTTTAGACATGCCAACCTTCCAGACAGTAACTACCTATTTTTTTCTGAGATGGATATACATAGAGGTAGTAGATTTGCAACTAAACAATTTAGCTTTTCTGCTCTGTCTTAAGCCAGTGATTCTCAACCAGGGTGCCACAGGATACCACAGAATGTTAGTACGGTTAGGTGTGCAAACATGATTCACAAGATAAACCTCGAGGCCATGTCTAGATGGGCACAGCCATGTGGTATACAGCGCCACAAACACGTCTGCGGCATCACAAATGGCATATTTAGATATTTCCATGCTGCAAGGGAGCACTGCCTGTTTCTCCCACCCACACAGCACTTTCTTTATGACGTTAGCCTCACCCTAACCTTTTTAAGCATGATACCATATTGAAGATTATACACTGACCAGTATTTGACTATTAAACTGCTCTTTGATATAATAAATATCCTTAAGATCAAGACGCTATGAGATGTTATATTATTGTTTAAATCCCATCTGAAAGAATTTTGAGATAGAATTTATTAACTTTGAGTAAATTTAATCGTGGCAAAAAACAACACCTAGAACTAAACTAACTGATTCACTCCTATACAAAATCAATTAAAAGAATGCAGGGTGTCTTCCATAAGTTCAGAAAAAGCCTTTTTTTTTTTTTTAAACCTAAGACTGTGCTAACCTCAAATTTTGAGAAACATTACTAATATAATTTTCACCACACAAATATTTGCCACCAAAGTTTCACAAAAGAAAAAGCTTCAAAACAACATTTTTCATTTTTGGTTAAAAGATAAGATTAAAGACAAATTGAAACATTTTTAAAAACTGCATCACCATTTTACTGGCTATTAGAGTTTGACAGAGATAAACATGGTGTCATCCCAGAAGCAAATGACATCAAATCTGCTCTACCCTTTGAAATTATGCATCCTGTTAAAAGACTTCAACGCAATAATGAGAGCAAAAGAAAACTCAGTAACAGAAATGAAATATGCCAAAACAAGATAACATGTGATTTGAGATGCTGATCTTATGAATCATCTCCATGACGAACCAAATCCATGAAGAACTTAGGATTTATGATTGACAACCAAAGATTTTTGTGATATCTTTTATTGGACCAACTGTATAGCTGGAAGAGGTGTTGGACAAACTTTCAGCCACATAGCATCTGATGAAGCAGGCTGTTGCCAGTTAGTCTCTAAGGTGCCATCCTGCACAACTTTCTGCCTCATTTCAAATTCACATGGCTAACCACCTCTGTGACCAACACATTTGACTTTCTAAATCAGTGTAGTATTTTTAGATCGTCAGAATGTCTATACTTAATGATACAGTGCTGTGGAAAATACCTGCCCTAGCTCCAAACAAATTATCTGGAGTATTGAATAAAGTATACTCCTGTGGAGCTGGAAGAAGGTATCAAATGAGGTTCCCCAAGGGTCTGTTCTGGATCCAGTATTGTTTACATCTTCATTAATCATAGAAAAATGGGGCTAGAAGGGACCACAGGATGTGATCGAGTACAACCCTCTACATAAGGAAAGATCACCCTTGACTAAACCATCCCAGTCAAATGTTAGTCTAACCAGGTTAAGGTTAGACCAACATTTGACTGGGATGGTTTAGTCAAGGATGATCCTGCCTTAAGCAAGGGTTTGGACTTGATCACACCCTATGGTCCTTTCCAGCCCCACTTGTCTATGATTCTATATTATAGTGATGGCCTTCCCAGACTAGCTGACCCCTCATCAACAACATTACACAGCTATTCTGCTTCTGGTATCCAACTGTTTTTTTCAGAGCTAGCTACATGGCATCACATTATGGACATGCCCTTAGCTGATGAGCCTGGGGTACCTGAGATCCTTTCTTAACATGCAGCAGTACTAACCTGTTTAGCAGCAAGTGTAAATCCCTTGAAATATTCAGAGAACAACTTCTGGAAATGCAATCCAGAAGCCAAAGCCTAGGCAGAAACTGCTGTTGCCACAACTGCTGGTTGCCTGGCTAGGTAGGGGGCCAGAGCCACAATGCGTTCTGTGCCCCCAGCTAGAGCAAGGCCAGAGCCAGAGCCTCACTAAAGACAGAGTTCAAATTACAGGGGAGCTTGGAGGCAGACCTCCGCAAGGAGTTGAAGTGTAATTCAAACCCTGACTAAGCATAAGCAGCAGCAGCCATGGCAGTGGCAGCAGCTGTGGCAGCATGGACCAACCCTATCCCAACTATGCAGTTGGTCCAATAAAATCATCTTAAAAAATCCTGGCCTCTCACATATTCCTAGACCATTCACAACTATAACATCACTCTGACACTCTCTTAATCAATTAGATTTCCATTTTCCAGGTAAACCTCTATGTTATAGTCTGTTTGCTGGATTGACTTGGGCTGAATTTTTGTTTCTGCAGTGACCTATTTCAATTAAATAACTTCTCGTACTTTGCCCACCTGCCTACCCAGTTTTTCTTATTCTTTTTTGTAGGGTTATTACCTTACATGGCTTGATTACTCTGTGTTCAAGGATAACATTTGGTAATTATAAGAATTTTAATTTAAATAAAAAATGAGAATAAATTTCTTGTATTCCTCTGGTTATTTTCTTACGACCAACTGCATAGCTGGGACAGGGTTGGTCCAACTCAAGAAATCCTTGCCTCTTGTAACTGACATTTTGAAGAACAGTAAGCCAAACAGAAAAAAAAATGAATATGAAATTATTTAAGTACATAAACAGCAAGGTGATGGAAAAGAATTGTTCCTTTAAACAATAAAGGAAAAAAGGGAGCCATTAAGGCAACATGTGATCAACATGTATACTACCTGTGATCCTGAAGATTACAAATCAACTTTACTTCAGTTTGTAGTAAACTGGTTGAAATAGTAATTATGAGACAGACAAATGAGCACGCCTCCCATAAAAAAAGCTGAGCCACTTCTGTGTGTCTAATTAATATACTGTGTTTATCTGAATCCAAGACAATTTCTGAATTCAAGAATAATTATATTCTATACAAGGAAGTGAAACATTTGTTATAATTTTCCCTGTATAGTTATCTAATTAGTGGAAGCTCATCTTAAATTAGTCCCCACCACTGCTGTTGATCCTTTGCCATTTGTCCCCACCATGAGTTCCCCAGCCACCTGCCCTTCCATGTCCGTGCCTGTTTCTGTGCCTGCCAATCCACTCTCTACCTCACCCATCCCCTCCTCCTCCCCTGAAGCCCAAAATTTGATAATGTCTGTCTGCCTGCAAATGTTATTTCAACAAAAGCACTATACCAGAAGCAGCAGCATGTTACTTCAATCTGGTTCCGCTTCATCTGTATAGGTCGGGCACTTTAAAGCACCAAAAAGCCCTACTAATCTAATAGCTTATTCAATCAACTATTAGACAAAAGTGTCAAAAGTCCCGCTAAAGCACGTAATCTATACAGACATCAGGCAAGCCGGGTCCAACTAACACACTGCCTCGTCAGGGCACGTGCTACGCGTGGCGCAGGAACACGTGGAGTTTAAAAGTAAAGCACCGTTTTGGGTTCTTTTTTATCATCTGCAAGCAGCCCATGTGTCCTGCTATACTTTTATAAACTGATCTCATGTAGGAAGCCCAAAAGCATAGGAACATGGATGGATAAGCATTCTCAGCTCAGGGTATCTGTCATCTGTAAACTCTTTAGATTCCTGAACTAACTCCAATTTAAAATATACTATTTTAAATAGCAAGTTAGGTAGCTACTTTAATAAACTAGGGGGGAAAGTAAAAACTTTGCACTAAGAAGTGACATCTTCCTGTTCATCTGCAATGAAGAAGTATTTGGCATCACTATGCTCCTCCAGTTCCTCAAAACATAAGTAAGTTATCCTTTCCCTGAACCTCCACCCTGCACACAACATTGCTGATCATGATGAGCTGATTGTGATATCTAGAGCATAGAGACAATGCCTCCAAAGATATCAACCTTGGCTGTACTAAATTCTTGGCACAAGGTACTGAGGATACCAGCATCAGGGTCAATGCTTTATCCATCAGCAAAGCAAGAATCACTGCATTCTAATTTCCAACAAATTTTGACACAGTAGGAATAAAAAATTTAAAAAATGTCAAATGTTTTTAAAAACAGTAAATGGTTTAAAAAATGCTTCAAATAAGCAGCAGTGACTTAAGAGTCACTCATCTCTCTCCAAGTCTTCAAGCTAAAGTGAGTGGGGAAAACAAAATGATGCAGAGCCAGCAGGTATCAAGAAATTCAGCAGTAATACATCATTTTATGTCTACTGCTTACGGTTCTTCATGGCATTTAATTATATAAATTGGGGATGAACCCTGCTAACTTTAAGTATGTAGCAGAATCTTTTGCATTGTAAAAAACTTCATAGGACATGCTCTGATAATAAATACTTTCTACTAAGTTTTAAAACAAAACAAAGCTATGTGAATATAGGAAGCACAAACATATAATCCTAATAGTCAGCAGCTGAAACTGGCTCAAACATATAGTTCAGTAATTTCTCCTCTGATACACTTCAAGGCTTGATTACTACCCTAGGAAGGCTTGATTACTACCTAGCTGAGGTTATATGAGCTTAACTTAGTGGGGGTCATATGAGCCCAGTATTCATTTCTGCCCATGGCAGGGGGTCGGACTTGATGATCTGCTCAGGTTCTTTCCGACCCTACATCTATGAATCTATGAAACTCCACATCTGCCAGCATACTAAATTTAAGGCCCTTTAATTGAAAACTCCCACAGGTGATGGATGAAATCCCCACAGTATTTGCATATGTAGGACAATATCAGTCAGATCTGCCTCACTTGTTCAGAATGGTCAGGCAGATACTACCATGAATGGTATTCTATCCCTACTTCAAAACAACATTTCTGAAACAGCTGAGCAGTTTTCTTCTTCCTGTAAAGCTGCAGATATGTATAATAACCTGAGACAAAACACAGAAATTGTGCAAGAAAGCTTCAGAGCTGGACAAAGACAGACACTTCAAAACAGGTATTAAAGTAAAAAAAACAAAAGCATAGAAGTGTTGATGAATGGCTCCAAGTCACTGAGGCCTAGGCAAAAAAAAGAAACCAAAAATACTGGTGTATATAAGCTGAGCATTACTAAAAATATTCCAAAGTAAGATAATGATTAAAAAAAAGACTGGATCATTGAACCGAAGTCCCCTCAAAGGTGAAGAAGTGGCTTACAAATGTACCTGTTGTTATGGCTATTAGGTACCTACAATTATTAAATGTATATGGAACAAACATTTTTTGACCTAGAGAACTGACACCCAGGAACAAGAATCCTACAGAGATAGTGGTTTAAGAAGAGTGAAGGTCCTAAACTAGAACTCATAGTCATCATGAGGAATGTGAATAATCTTGAAAGATCTCCAATATCTCATTAAACATAGTTAAACTGCTAGAGAAAAGTAAAGTTAAAGAAAGAAGACTATTTCCTAGTATTTCAGTTTGCTAAAAATTACCGAATAGAGGTATCGTTGGTTAAATTGTTGCATAGCTCCCTGCAGTTGGTTACGCTGAGACTGCCACTGCTCGAAGTTCCTGACTGATTCCATTGTTGGTCTCTGCCATGTTGTTGTTCTTGTGTTATGGTCCACATAGTAAACTCTTCCACGATCATCAACCCTTCTTTCCCAGCTACCAAAATAATACTAATATTAGTATTCACATTTTTTTCAATTAAAAATATAAAACTAATATTTTGTGGTACTCTAAGTTAAAATTTTGGTTCACACATAGAAATGAGGCACAAATTTATATTTCTGATGTGCACTTCACATGTTGGTGTCACCTTAAAGTGTGATAAAATTAACATCTTTTAAATGTAGCATTAAATAAAAGGCAAATTAAAGCAGCAGATAAATTGGTCAAAATTATTGGTGTAAGCAAGGGGTTGTTAACCTTTTTTAAGGAGTGTACCCCTTCTGGTGGTGGCAGCCAGATGTGGAGTGAAGGGGGGGTTGCGGCGCCACCATGTACAAGCTTCTCCCCCCATCCTGCCATGTCCAGCTGGCCGGGCAGTGCCTGTGCGGCCCACAGAGGGGAGTCGCTGCCCTGCCCCTGGGAGGCAGTGGCACAGGATGGTGGGTGGCGGTGTTCTGTCCCTGCCTGCCCGTCCGTACCCCCTAGCACCTTTCCAAGTACCCCCAGGGGTACATGTACTCCCAGCTGACAACCCCTGGCACAGGCAATAAATTTAAACACCAACATTTACATAAAAGATTAATCTGATCAACTGATTTAGGATGAAATTTCATGCTGTATACAATGGGTTATATATATGTATTATAATTTTCCATGTATAAAATCCAATTATTGGGGGTGTCATCTTAAATTCACCCCCTACCACCATTGCAGATGAGAAAGCAGCAGGAGGGAGGCAGATGGTGGAGGGGAGGGGTGGAAGACAAGCAGCAGGGGAGTGAAGCAGCCTGAACTCTGCCACTTGCCCCCACAACTTCCCTGGTAATACAGTAATACAGCCTTCTCACCTTACACTTATATAACTTTATCCTGTAACCACAAACATGATAAAAGTATTTTTAGTACCAATTTAAAACATTAAATTGAAAGAAGCATAAAAGTTCTACATTACCCTGGAGGTAAAGGCTGCGGTCTTTCCCAAGTTGTAGTTCGTGTGTTGTGATCAACATAATAAGTTCTACCATGAGGATCTTTTCTCTGTTCCCATCTTTAAAACAAAAGAGATACCTAAAATGTAAGTCAAGAAAACGTTTCCTTCCGATTAAATTTTCACCAAGGAAACAGAACGGTTATCCTTTCTATAAAATTCTAACAGTGGAATGTACTCATTCAAACAAAGCTTGTGGAGCACTGAAGTCCTATTTTAAATTACTTAATTTCACCCTATGGGCAGATTATTTGAAACTTTCTGCCTGAACCCCAAAATGGGTATTTCTGATGCATAGAAAAGGCCATACTGTTTTTCCACAAGCATTTGAAATGCATTTTAAATATCTATTTTGAATCTATCTTTGAAAAGTGAGGCCAGATAATTATGTGCTAAAGGTCTAATATTAAAGAAACAACGTTAACACCCACAAATCTTTTTCACAATAAGTTTTACCCTGTTGTCTGTTCCGTAAAAACAGCATTCTTTGGGTTTGTGAATATGTAGCCCTCGCTGTGGACTAAGGAAGTGGTTCTCAACTGGGATGCCACAAGACCCTTTCAGGTGTGTCACAGTGTGGACACTGCTGCTGTCAAGTGAAACTGCTCTACAAGCCTTGTGTGAAATAGGATTGGGAAGGGCTGTGGGAACAGCCCCAAGCTCCTGCCCTCATTAGGGTTATCTAATAAACTTAACACAAGCAGAAGGAAAGGTTTCTACCACAACCCTTCCCATTCTAGCTCTGTACACTCCTCCCAGAAACAGAAGGACACAGGGCTCTTCCACCTGGCAGCAGCTGTTTCTCCAGGCTGCAACACCACTGCTGCTAAATGGAACTGCCCTGTGCACCTGTTTCTGGGAGGAGTGTGGCTAGTGCAGCTGTTCCTGCCTGCTTTAGGCTTATCAGATAACCATAACACCGATTGCTGCTGCACCCCTTCCCAATCTGGCTTCACATGAAGCATGAAGAGCAGTTTCACCTGCCATCGGCAGCAACATCCCAGTTGAGAACCACTAGGTAAGTCGAGGCGATACAACAGTGGTTTTCAACTGGGGTCCATCAAATTCAGGAAAGTTATGGAGGGTGCCCTGAATCTAAAGAAGTCGAGAACCACTGGACTAACGTAATATAAGCTCAGTAGTTTTTGCCTCTACATTCTAACAAAGGACATATTACAGAAAAAAGTGCTGGTAGACAATTGAGTGCCTTTTTATTTGCTGTCATAAAAAGTAAGATTACTTGCCCTGATAACGCTTGGGATCTTTTCTCTAAAGTCAGTTTTAGTATTCTAACAGTAAAACTACAGAAAGGACACCAATTTTATAATGAAAAATTCCTGTTTCATTGTATTATGACACCCTTAGGTAGCAGAATTCTATTGAAAAGTGGGAGAGAAAACCTAGGAAAATAGATGAGAGGAAGCCTTCCATTGAACACAAAAGTTTGCTTTTCCTGCAGACTGATACATCTCCAAACCAAAACTATTGTATACAGTATCTTTAGGGGTGCACCGATAGAGATTTTTTGAGCCAATACTGATGGCTGATTTTTAACAAGCCATATCAGCCAATACCAATCCAATTCCAATATGCAGCCTCGCAGCATGGAAAACAGCATCCAGCTAGTAAGTCTGTTGTGAGGGAAGGGTTGTGGTGGGTCATCCTCCAACACCTTGTGCCCACTGAAGTTTGTCACCATGCTACGGCTCCTGCATGATGATATGACTGCCACTGTCCTGAGTAGATTTGAAACTGAGGCCTTCTGCGTCCAGACTTGGGTCAAACAAGATCACACGATCACCTCCACTCTGTTCACCATCTACCTGAATATCATCATCCACCACATCCAAGATGATCTACCATTCGGCGTCAGTATCCAGTATCAACTGGACGGGAAGTTTTTCAATCTTGGGCACTTTCGAACAAAAATGCAACTCACCACCAAGGATATCCACAACCTTCAGTTTGAGGACAATTTCTGCATGATGGCTAACTCTGCACAGGATATGCAAGCGACCTTAGATCTCTTCACAGCTTTGTATAAAGAGACTTGGCCTGTCCTTGAACATTGCCAAGATGAAGGTTTTCCACCAACCCTCCCTAGGCCAGCTGAACATCCCTTGTGCTATCCATGTAGACAGGGAGGCTCTGGAGTACGTAGAGCACTTTCTGCATCTCAGCAGCCACCTCTCTCAATGGTCTACCATTGATGAAGTCCAGCACCGGGTCAACTGCATCAGTGCTGCCTTCTTCAAGCTGTATCAACGTGTCTTCGAAAATAGAGACCTTTGGAAGTTGACGAAGGTCCTGGTTTATGAGGCTGTTGTGCTGACCACCCACCTCTACTTCAGTGAAGCCTGGACTCTCTACTGATGCCACATTAAGACCCTCGAGAGCTTTCACCAGCAGTGCTTGCATCAAATCCTGGGGATCAAATGGGAGGACCGCCAAACCAGTGCGAGTGTCCTCCATGAAACTGCATGCATCCACCAGCATCAAAGCCTTGCTTTTGAGAAATCAGCTCCGAAGGATGGGCCACTGCGTCCAGATGTCTGAGAATTGCCTCCCTTGCCAGATTCTCTTTTTCCAGCTCTCCAGTGGCCAATGCTCAAAGGGTGGCCAAAGGAAACGGTACAAAGACAAACTCAAGGCCACCCTCAAACATAGAGGCATTGACACCAACAGCTGGGAGGAGCAAACTGCTGACCGTTTGGTGTGGCACCAGCTGGTCCATCAAGGTGCACACCACTTTGAGGCCCAACGACTCGATACTGAGGTGGAACAGTGGCGGCAGAGGAAGGAGAAAGAGACCAACTCAGGGCTGCGATTTTTTGGGCCAGTACCAATGGCTGATTTTTAACAAGCTATAATCAGTCGATACCAATCCAATTCCAATATGCAGCCCCGCAGCATGGAAAGCAGCCCCCGATTAGTAAGTCTGTTGTGAGGGAAGGGTTGAAGGTGGGGGGGCAGATCAAGGGAGTGGGGCTGGTGCTGTGGCCAGGGAGGGGCGGGGCACAGATTCATAGATTCATAAACATTAGGGTCGGAAGGGACCTCAATAGGTCATCGAGTACGACCCCCTACATAGGCAGGAAAGAGTGCTGGGTCTAGATGACCCCAGCTAGATGCATATCCAACCTCCTCTTGAAGACCCCCAGGGTAGGAGAGAACACCGTTCCAGACCTTGGCCACTCTAACTGTGAAGAAGTTCTTCCTAATGTCCAATCTAAATCTGCTCTCTGCTAGCTTGTGGCCATTGTTTCTTGTAACCCCCGGGGGCGCCTTGGTGAATAAAACCTCACCAATTCCCTTCTGTGCCCCCGTGATGAACTTATAGGCAGCCACAAGGTCGCCTCTCAACCTTCTCTTGCGGAGGCTGAAAAGGTCCAGGTTCTCTAGTTTCTCCTCGTAGGGCTTGGCCTGCAAGCCCTTAACCATATGAGTGGCCCTTCTCTGGACCCTCTCCAGGTTATCCGCATCCCTCTTGAAGTGCGGCGCCCAGAATTGCACGCAGTACTCCAACTGCGGTCTGACCAGCGCCTGATAGAGGGGAAGTATCACCTCCTTGGACCTATTCATCATGCATCTGCTGATGCACGATAAAGTGCCATTAGCTTTTCTGATGGCTTCGTCACACTGCCGACTCACGTTCATCTTGGAGTCCACTAGGACTCCAAGATCCCTTTCCACTTCCATGCCACCCAGCAGGTTATTTCCTAGGCAGTAGGTGTGCTGGACATTTTTCCTCCCTAGGTGCAGCACTTTGCATTTCTCCTTGTTGAATTGCATCCTGTTGTTTTCTGCCCACTTGTCCAACCTATCCAGGTCCGCTTGCAGCTGTTCCCTGCCCTCCGGCGTGTCCACTTCTCCCCACAGTTTTGTGTCATCCGCAAACTTGGACAGAGTACACTTCACTCCCTCGTCCAAGTCGCTGATGAAGACATTGAAGAGTATCGGTCCAAGGACTGAGCCCTGCGGGACCCCACTGCCCGCACCCTTCCAGGTCGAAACCGACCCATCCACCACGACTCTCTGGGTGCGACCCTCTAGCCAATTTGCCACCCACCGGACTGTGTAGTCATCCAAGTCACAGCCTCTTAACTTGTTCACCAGTATGGAGTGGGATACCGTATCGAAGGCCTTCCTGAACTCTAAGTATATGACATCCACCCCTACTCCTGTGTCCAGGCGTTTTGTAACCTGGTCATAAAAAGAGACTAGATTAGTCAGGCATGATCTGCCTGCTATGAAACCATGCTGGTTTCCCCTCAGCATAATTTGTCTTGCCGGGCTCTCGCAAATGGGAGCCTTGATAATTTTTTCAAAGAGACTTTGCCAAGGATGGAGGTGAGACTGACAGGTCTATAGTTGCCCAGGTCCTCCTTCCTCCCCTTCTTGAAAATGGGGACCACATTGGCCCTTTTCCAGTCCTCCGGGACTTGGCCCGTACGCCACGAGCGTTCAAATATTCCTGCCAGTGGCTCTGCAATGACATCGACCAGTGCCTTCAATACCCTCGGATGGAGCTCATCTGGACCTGCCGACTTAAAGGCATCCAGTTCCTCCAAGTGCTCTGCACCATCTCAGGGTCTATGCACGGTAGTCTGGCGCCTTGCTGCTGCCTCTCTACAATCCCAGTGAGAGACTTGTCTTGCCCCTCACTTAGGAACACTGAGGCAAAGAACTCGTTGAGGAGTTCAGCCTTGTCCCCCCTGTCCATCACCAATTGCTTCTGCCCATTTAGTAGGGGTCCTATTCCTCCCTGGGCCTTCCTTTTACTCCCTATAGATCTAAAAAAAAATTTTTTGTTATCCTTTACTTGGGATGCCATCCTCAGCTCCATGGTAGCTTTGGCCCGTCTAACTGCCTGCCTACAAGCACGAGCAGAGGAGGTATACTCCTCTTTGGTGATCTCTCCCTGTTTCCACTTTTTATGTGCCCCCCTTTTGGCCCGTAGGCTGACCTGGATTTCTCTGGTCAGCCAAGGAAGCCTCCTGGCCCCTTTCCCTCTTTTTCCTTGCATCGGGATCGTCTCTGCAGCTCATCCAGAGGGATTTTGGGTGGCAGGTCCCACCACTGCGCACACCCCAGGAGGGCAAGGAGGATGTGTGACTCTGGATCTGCGCACGGGGTAAGGGTGGGCTGCTGCTGTGGGCTGGGGCCAGAGCTGTGCCAGGCATTTCCCGGCAGGGTGCTGTGATCAGGGCAGGCGGCAGTGGCGCTAGGAGCAGGGGCTATGGCAAATTTTTTTTTTGGGGGGGGGGCCTACACCCCCCACAAGCCCTCCTCCCAGCACTCCAGCCCCCACAAACCCTCCTCTCAGCACAGCCTGGCCCAGCCCCCCGCCAGGAAGACCCCGGTGCAGCCCCAGCTCACAGTAGCAGCCTGCCCTTGCCCCACGCAAATCCAGGGTCACACCCCAACCCCCATGCCCTCTTGGGGTGCGCGCAGCAGCAGGTGCTGCTCCCCCCACTCCCCAGATGAGCCGTGGCTCAGTCATGTGCCCCAGCTGGGCAGTGCCTGCCCCTGCCCCAGCCCTACTCCCTCCCTCACCCTGGGGCCTCAATCTGCCCCCCCCCACCCTCTCCCCCAACACAACAGACTTACCAGCTAGATCTGGCTGTTCTCCACACTACCAGGCTGAGCACCTGGCCGCCTGCGGGCTGCACTTCGGCTGTACACATGCATGCAGCATTTATAAGCCATATTATCGGCCACATCAGACAAAAAAAGCTGATTGCCGATGCTCTCAATTTTCCTCATGTTGGTGCTGATCCAATATGGGACCGATGTATCAGTACACCTCTAAATATCTTGTCTGCCATTCAGGAGATTTGGTTTGGATTTTTCAATACGGTACACACTGCCCTATAAAATTTGATCTGCTGCACAAAAGGTTAAATCATGGACACAGCAAATTAATGTAAAGTAGCAGTGTCAAGAAGAGACAGACATCCAAGCACAGCTAGGGAACCTGGTAGATGAAACTGGAAGCCTGACAGACTGAAAAAAATATGCCAGTGCAATTTTAGGTAATGAAAGGAATTTTAAAGAACGTACTCGCGCTTTTCAGAGGGGAGAAAAACCCACAAGCTTTCTGTTAGAAACAAAACAATTGCCATAAAATTTCGCACTAGTAATCCCTTAAAACACATATTGGAATAATCTGCCCACAGAATATTTTTCTTCCTAATCCCCTAACCGTAGTTCCTTTACAGGAAGCAATCTAGTGACAGATGGTGAAAACAATTGTCAGCAAAGAAAATGAAGGAGTCAAACAGCCTAGAATAATGGGAGAACAAATTAGGGATTACTAAAAGTGAGCAAGAGAAAGGGACAAATATTTTGGCAGGTGTGCCACAAGTTAGCCCAGCACTCTCCCTGAGTGCCACTCTGATGCCCTTCCTCTGTCCAGCCTGGTGCTCTGCTTTCAACTCCCTACTGTATGCTAACTGCCTTATGAATGTGGTGGAGGGAGAGAACAGCGTATATGATATACCTTGATTTTAATAAGACTTCTGACACTGTCTTGTGTAACATGCTTATTAATGAACTAAGGAATTACAAATTAGATGAAAGTACTGTAACATGGATACATAACTAGCTGGATCCTTGTGCTCAGTGAGTAGCCATCAATGGCTCAATATCTAGTTGGGAGGAGGAAACAAGCAAGATTCCCAAGGGGTCTGCCCTCAGTCCAATACTGTTCAACATTTTCATTAATGAACTGGACAATGGGACTGAGTGCATGCTTAGTAAATCTGTGAATGATACCACGTTGGGTGGAGTTGCAAAGGTAATTCAGGTTGGAGATTAAGAGGAACTTTCTGACTGTTACAGTGTTTACACATTGGGGCAGACTACCCAGATAAGTTGTGAAAACTCCCATTTCTCTGGAAATTTTCAAGAGCAGTTTGGACAGACACACATTGCTGGGACAGTTTAGAGATTATCCTGCCTTTATCCTTGTGAGGTTCCTTCCAGACCACTTTCCTATGTTCCTTTTCAATTAGGAGTTAATTAGACAAGATTTTAAAAAAATACGAGAGCTCTACTCTCTAACTAAATAGTCACACTGTCCATATGCAATTTTTGGTGGTAAGGGTTTTCCATGATATCTTTACTGGACCAATTATATAGCTAAGAGAAATGGTGGGCAAGATTTTGAGCACAAAGGTCCCATCAGAAGGGTGCTTTTTACCTGTAAGTCTGTTCAGCATCTCTCCCAACTATATAGTCGGTCCACTAAAAGATAACACAAAAAAAACCTTTGCCTCTCATACATTTCCTGGACTATCAAGACTACAACAACACTTGAATCCTACTAAAATTTCTAGTCTTTTTTACAATTTTCTGAACTCTTGGCATTACTGCTATACAAAGCTAACAAGTTCCACATTCTTTTATATATTTTCCTGTGTTGTTTTTTCAATTTCCTTAGCAGCTCTCCCAAGCCTGAATTACATGGAAAGATGATACAAACATGGGAGAACAACAGAAAGAGAGCCCATCTATGTTGCCTATTTACAATTTTTCTATGCCTCTAATCTTATCTTCATCGTGTGTCCAACTTCCTTCTACAACATTAATTTGATAGGGAAATCAAAAGTGAATATGTACAGTAGTATTATCCATCTCATTCTTTATGCTTCTTAACATACTGTTAGTTTTCTGACTGCCGCTTCACATTTATTGATATTTTCATTAACATTTCAACAATGGCCAACTTTTTTTCCTAGCTTAATAAAAATTTGAGGAAAAGTGCATTGGTACTCAGTTGGCCTAATAAAAGATATCATATCTACTCAAAGAACCTTTCCTGCGTAGCTCAAATTATTCTTTGCAAATTTGTAAATTATTTTATTTGTCATGATATTGCCCTTTAACATATCTATGTTAGGTTCATATGGAGTTTCTCAGAGTTCAGTAATCTTGACTATTTGTATCACTGCAATGCCAGCAGTGAAAGAATAAAGTGCCAGTACCTATTCTCCAAGAGAACCTGACCAAGTTCGGGTCCTGGTAGGCAAGGACTCACAAGCCAACACAACATGGCCCAAGCCACCAATTAGAAAAGAGGTTCGGTACCTAATTACTCAGTACTATCATTGGATTATACTACCACCAGCTTGGAAAAATTCTTCTTGGACACCAAAATGCTTAGTTATATGCTCATTGTGAACACATCCACCTCCACAATGCTCCTACAAATGTGGACCAAGGATATTATATGAACTAAAATCACCTTAAAATCATCTTTTGGAAAATTACTTATCTCTCTAAATTGCATTTGTGTGTTATCTGGTCTTATTTATGAACCTGTAATACTTTGGAATTTTCAGACTAAGCCTTTTCCATTATGCTTGCTCCTTCTTAAAATCATTCCCTTTTATTGTTTAAAGTGTCCATAGCTGAAAAATGTAGCAAAAGTCATCAAAATTGTAAAATTTCAGGTTGAATTCTGCGAAGTGCCTTTGTAGTTCTATTAAATACCTGCAAGATATGAGAAACAACACTGTGGAAGATGCCTTAAGACAGGGGCGCGCAATTCTTTTGGGTGGAAGGCTGCTTAATGAGGTTTGGTGAGCTTTTGAGGGCCACATGGGTAGCTCCGCCCCTTGGCAGCTGCCCTGCCCCCTGTTCGCCATCTTGGGACCAGAAGTCCCACCCCCTAACCCCTGACCTTTGCCACCAGAAGTCCCTGCCCCCCCTCCCAAATACTCCTTTAGGAGGAGGGGTTGCCATCTTAGAACCAGAAAAAAACCAAATCATACACTAAAGTCAAACACCTACTATAACACTTTAATTTTATTACAACAAATATTTTTGTCATGATTTGTGTTTGCATAGTATATGTATGGGTGATTGCATAATAACTCAAAAATAAATTCTAAATCTTGTATAGTGTGTGTGTGTGTTGAGGGTATGTGGGGGGTTGCGGGGGCAGGGCGTGTGTGTGTGTGTGCGCATGGTGTTAGGGAGGGTGAAGGGGGTGTAAGGACCACCCCCACATTCCCCCCATGGCACAGCAGCAGGCAAGAATGCTGGGGCCCAGTGGCACATGACTCCAACTAGCGCTGCACGCTGTGGCAATGAGCATGGCCCCCACTGGGCCGTCTCTATTGCCAGTGCTCCCCGCTGCACACATGAAACCCATGCACTTGCGCCACACAAGAGGGAAGCCCCACGTGCTGAAGCCAGCTGCCTTCCCCACCCCCTACTGTGGAACCAGTGCAGCAAGAGGCAGGGAAGGCAGCTGGCTCCAGTGCATGGAGCTTCCCTCCCATGCCATGCGAGTGCAGGGGCTGCAAGTGCATGGCAGGGAGTGCAGGGCATAGAGATGGCCCAGTGGAGACTGTGCTCCTCGCCACAATATGCATGCTGGCTGGAACCACACACCACCAGGCACCAGCCTGGGCACAAGCACCCCCACCTGCTGCGTGTCATGGAGGGAGAGTTGGGGGGTGGGGATCCCACCCCCCCCCACACCCACATGCTGCCCACCCAAGCTCCGCGCTGCCGCTGCCCCCCTGGACTACAGCTCTGCCCCCACCCCCACTGTTTCTCTACCTACTGCCCAGAGGAAGCGGGACGTCGGGGAGGCCAAGCAGGTCCCCCTGGGGTGGCTGCAGCAGCCCCACCTGGAAGCTGTGTACTGGCTATGCCCTACTGCCCATGAGGGTGGGAGTGAGGTGCAATAGGTTATGTTGGGGGCATGTGTATACGTGGGTACCTCACTTCCACCCTCATGGGTGGAACAGCTGGGTAGGGTACAATTCATTGGTGGACTCTGCGGGCTGTATGAAAGTGCCTGGTGGGCCAGATGCGGCCTGTGGGCCATATTTTGCCCACCTCTGCCTTAAGGTATGATACAGTCCAAATCAAATAATATATATCTATATATAAAAAAAACTAAACAATTAAATTTTTGTAAGTACTCAGTTCTTTAAGTGTCAAGATCTCAGAACAGAGTGGAAAGCTTTAATATATAAGCTATAGTCTCAGAAGAAAACCAAAATGAATGCACTGAGGCATTGACGAGATAAGAACATGAAAGTAACATAAAATGTATTTTTTTTTAAACAGCCAAAGTGTATGGTCATACATACATCTAGGAACAAAGAATGCAGGCTATATGTAAAAATAGAGTCCTAAAAGCAGTGATTCAGACTCTGAAAAATAATTGAGGGATTGTAGCAGAAAGCAGCTATATCAGCTCCCAGAGTGATGCTGCAGCAAAATGATCTAACGAAGGACTGTCCAACTGGCAGCCTGCGGGCCACACGCAGCCTCTGAGGGCTTAACTTGCAGCCCCCTGGCCTCCCAGCTTGGAGCTTCTATTTTCACTGCTCTAGTGGCTGTTGCAGCTGGATTATCCAGGCTCTCGCTCCCTCCTCCTGCTCCGACTAGTTGCCCCTGTCTCTGACACCAGGCCAGTCAGCAGGGCTGAGAATCCCACATGGTACAGTAAGGCGGGGGGAGACGGGGGCGAGGGGAGGGAAGCCCATCACACAGTGCAGTGCAGTGCAGTGCAGTAGTGGGGCAGGTCATATAGTACAAAATGCCGAGTGCAGGGACAACAACACAGTGTGAGAGAGGCACCTGCCACATGGCATTAGGCCTATGGTGGGGGAGGCAGATATGTGGCCCACCACATGTGGCTGTGGTGGGGTAACAAGGCCCCCAGCCACTCTGAAGTTGGATAGCCCAGATCTACTATGATTTTTGAATGTATAAAATAAGAGACTAGTGAAGAGGAATAGAGAAGCAATTTTACTTCTGCTTATGGCACTGGTCAGGCTGATATTAGAATATCTTGCAGAGGTCTAGTTTCTACATTTTCAAAAGGATTCCAAGATATGTAATAGTGTGCTGAAAATGATACACAGGTTGGAAAAAAGTACATTATAGCAGAAGACTTAAAGGGCTTACTCAGTTCAGCATAAGAAAAAGACTGAAAAGTGACTTGATTACAGTCTACATACCTTTACAAAAAGATTACAGTGAGTTACAAAAGGCTCTTTAGCCTAGTGGAGAAAAGCATACATAGTGACTGGAAGCTGAAAGCCAGAATATTCCAACTAAAAATAAACATGATTTTTTATTTTTTTATTTTTAAATAGCAAGGGCAATTAATCATTGCAACAGGAAGTGGTGAATTTCATGTCTGCAAATCAGAACTGCACACCTATGTGTGTTACCTAAATAAAACGTTCAATATAAAGATAACTGAATGAAATTTAATTGCCTGTGCTATACCACAATCAGACAATAGATAATATAATGGCCCTGCCTGGTCTTGATGTTTACAGATGGGATTTTCAGCTTTCAGGCAGTTGTAATCTGGCTTTAAACCACTACAAAGCCATTACAGAAATTATTTTGGAGCAGTGGCTACAGTTGGTCCCCACTCCACTGAGCACAAAGCTTTGAGGTCAATGAATCTGAAATACACTTAAGTCCTCATGCTTTCATAGAGAAAAGAGAATTATTTGGACTGCTAGAATAGTAAGAGTGCTCAGTGTCCTGGTCAATCTCCCTAAAATCAAATCTCCATCAGAAATATAATATTATTTGTATTGAACTAAGATAAAGAAGTCTATTACACATTTTATTTATTCCTATAATATACCTTGCATCCATTTATACTTTTCTTCCCAGAAAATGTCTTTAAAAACCTTTATAAACTCATGCAGAAACTATGCAAGGATTTCTTCATTCTTTAAAATATAATCACTTTTGGGATAAAACACTGTTCAGCACCATACACAACAATTAAGCAGAGAACATGAACTCAAATAAACAAGCTGAAAGTAAACATCCAAGTTAGAACTTTTACACTTTTAAATATTATGCTATAATAATAGCTTTCCATCTTTCCCATGCCATAAATGGATATTACAACAGAAAAGACTGCCAACTCACCCACAGTTTTTTGGGGTCCCCTTCCAAATTTGGTATACAAGAAGGAAAGATGGCTCCAAGCCCAGGAATCTGCTTGCAATATCTAAACGTTCTGTTCATATTCTTTAAGAACACTTGTTGTCAAAATCTTAGTCTTATATTTCACCCAAAGGATAGCACCTGCAGCACTTAAGTGCTCTGAGGGTTTACCACAGCCTCATGAAAGTGGGATTTCTGAATCAACAGCTTCATTTCCTGCAGCATCTAGCACATAGTCTTTTACCCAAGTACTGACCTGTCAACCCTACTTCAGCTGGAAGTACTGATAAATTGTTGTAGCCTTGCAGGTGAAGTAAATAACTTTAAAATTATACTACAATTTTGAAGATGATTAGGGAAATGCAAGGAAACTTGTATTTAAACTGGCACTAACTCCATGCTATTACCTGTTCCCTCTGTTTGTTTACTCACACACAGCATAGCACACAAGAAAATAAGATCCAAAGAAAAGAAATTCTAAGGCTTAAAAACATTACTAGGCTGGATTCTCCTTTCAGTCAAGGATTATTCATCTCAAAAGGAAGAATACAGAAGAACAAGGAAAATACATTGGGAAATACTTACAGATATAGTAAGAGAAAAAGCTAAAAACTGACTGCTATTGTCCTTCACAAGTAATATGCCCAGAAACAGGTTTTCTTCCCCCAAAGGAAAGTGTTTATTAGCTTCCTTGAGTAGTAAAAACATGGATTCTTACCTATAAAGAGCTCTCATTCTCAGGGCTGCTTTTTAACCAGAGAGAAATAAAGAGTCAGCTAATTATGAGCACTAACAGCTTTGGTCCTAAAAGAAAACATTTTCACTATTCTAGAGTCCTATTTAGGCAAGCCTAAAGAAAAAAAAAATCAAGCAGGAATTAAAAAATTTAAGTGTACTGCATGCGTCTCTACCACCCCTTGTTTCAGAGGTATGTTTTTTATGAAAATCAGCCATATTGCTAAGATGTTGCCTTAGAAAAGAATCCAATGGGTTGCTAAAGAAAGTATTTTCTTATTGAGTATCAATTTCTCTGTGGATAGAAAAAAATGACTTGTATACATTTTTTTGTTTCTAGAAGAAGTCATTGCAAGCAAAATCACTTTTTCTACTCACGGAGCCACAGGTTTCTAAAACACTTAAAAATTTTAGTCAATATATTAGTATATTCTTAAAAATGTCCTGCAGTTTTGATAAGCAAATCTCAATTCTGTCAGTTAACAGAAGTTCAGCATTAACACAGTAGCTTCAAGAACACTGCATAACACAGAAGATTTACATTTTCTCTCCTTTACATATACTTTTATCCAGAAATTTGTTAGGTACATCACTTCTGCTGTCCCTATATCTGCCTATGAGTATTTTCAGCATATTTTTCTACACGTTCTCTTCACTTTTTTTGAATCCTAAAATAGGGCTAACAAAAAAACCCCAGAAAAGAATGAGGATCACTACACTGCTTCTAGATACAGAATGAGTGTAAATACATCAAATGAACACTTCTTTTGTCTAGAAGTGCCCCCACAAGCTGCTTAGAACATATTACTGTGTCAGTAAACAAGAAACTAGTTATTAGTGTCTGGTACCAAAAGCTACTGGCCAGTTAGCATAGTGCAAAACTATTTTAGATCAAATAACCATGTCTCAGCCAATGGGATTCCATTTGGCAATCCAAGTCTGTAATAACATCTCCATGTCTATATATAATCATATTCAGGTCTGATTCTATTAGATCATATTATTAATTAAAACCAAGCCCACATACCCTGGTGGCAAAGGTTCAGTACTGGCATTACCAGGCTGTTGTCTTACAGATTCGACAGATGCACCTGAAGAGGACTCCCTTGGTTTTGCAGCTTCTGTAGCTGTACTGCTTCTGGCAGTTGAGGATTCAGAGTCTGTGGCAGTTACAGTTTCAAGTCCAACAGAGACAATGGAGATTGTCGTAGACATGTTGTTTTCTGAATAACTAGTTGCCTCTGTTGTTGATAAAGTTTCTGGAGTAGTGTTAGTGCAATCTGTTGATGTAGAGGCTTCTACAGAACCTGTAAAAGCCTCAGAGGCAGAAGAATCATCAGCTTCTGGTACAGACAAGGACTCACCATTAACTGGGAATGAGAAAGAAAGAACATTTTATATTCAAGATAGCAGTTTGAAGCATCTTTTAAATGACAAACATATGAAATGAACTGAATTCCAGAAAGAAATAGTTCTGAAAGTTACACCCTCTCGTCTAAGAAGCTATATTTCATGCTGAGGAAGACTCATGTAAAATGACACGAGGCAGTTTCTACAGTTAAAACTGTACTTTAACTACATAAATTATAGGCCATTAGCTAGTAACAAATCCATTTTGATCATCAGATAATTTAAATTACACATACAAATTGTGCTTTCTTTATTAGTGAGGTCTGAAAAAGTTATATTTCAGTTTCACGGGTTTTTGTTTAATGTAATATTAGGATGTAGTCTGCAAACAAGCAGAAGATGGCACCTTGCTTCCAGTCTCCAAACTAAAGTACACAGCATTTGTTCTTTAAAATTCCAAGTGGCATTGATTTCAAAAGAGATCAGCATGATATGGCAAGGTAATTTCAAATAAAGAATAACAGATGGCTGAAAATAAAAGGTGCAGTTCTTAGCAACCTTTATCTCCACTTTGACCCCTTTCAGGCCTCATTCTATAGGCTTTGTGGCATATATATGTGTTTATACATATTTATAAAAGAGGCAATTAAACAAATATCATCTATTTAAAACTTTCAGAAAATAGCAAACATACTGGATCAAGTATAGAGCAACAACAAGCCCTTTAAAATATATAATAGTTAACTAACACCTTAGTTTAATAAATGTACTTTGAAAATGCTGTTAGAACTATAACGCATATACCTATATATCTTTATGTAGAAACTACATTAACACATCATCCCAATTAAGAAGCATAACCTAGTAAAAATGTTAAGAATTGTGTTCTTATGCAAACTGATTAGTATTGTGGAGTATATTTTAAAAAAAGGTGAAGTCTTACTACTGCAGTAGAATGAATTCCATAATTTTTTACTTCTTAACTTACATGGTATTTTTTTTTGTACTTACTAAAGAAAAGCAATGACACAAGATAAAAGAAAATCATTTAGTTCAGGGGAAGCAAGCTGCCAGGCACAAGCAGACTTTGTAAAGCTCCTAAATTGAAAAGTTGTTTTCAAAACTACCCTCATATCAAACAAGAAACCAGTAGACAAAATCTTAAAAGGAATATCTCCTTTTGTCAGAATTTACCTTAGTTCTGTACATCTGTTTGTTTTTAATGTATCAGCCAAAATTTACTCCCTAGCCCAACCCCCAATAACAGTAAAAATATAGGCCAGAAAAATGGAAAAGAGCAGAATTATTTAACAAGTATTATCCTTGATGCATAAGCATTTCATAAGGAGAAAAAGATATCATCCATGAGTTAATCTGTAAAAGGAGTCGTTGCTGGTCCACATATAAAACATAAACAAGAATGGTATGGGTTGTTTTAGGAACACCTTGCTATCACCTCTTTTAGCGCACAAGAAATAGCATGTTTTGCACAGCCACGATTTACTCTCATTCAAGAAGATAAAGAAGGGGCTACAACCTTTCCAATACAGGCAACCCCCGTTTAACGTTGTTTCGCTTACTGCAGTTTTGCTATAGCACTCATTAAAAATATCTACCTGGTTTCACTTAGTGGTTTCATTATAATGCTCAGCACGGGAGATAGGGAGAAACAGTGGCGACACTGGAGGTGTTAGCAGCAGAGTGATGCAGTGAGTGGCAGCCGGTGGGGCCCAGGGTGGGGTGGCAGGAGCCCATGGTCCACCCCAGCACATGGTACTGGAGTGGGTGGGGAGAAGCAGTGGTGAGAAGGGGCAGGCAGGGGGGCCAGGCAGCGTAAGCATGGCTGGTGGGGCCCAGGGTGGGGTGGCAGAAGCCTGGGGTCCACTCTGGCATGTGGTGCTGGAGCAGCCGGTGGACAGGAAAGAGTGGCAGTAGCGGCGAGGGGCGTGAGCGTGCGGCCTGGGCTGGCGCCCAAAACCAGAGCTGGCAGGGCAGCAGGAGTGGGGAGCCCGAGGCCAGGGCTGGCAGGAGTGCGGGGCCTGGGCTGGTGTGAGCCAGTGCTCAAGGACACGTGTGCAGTGTCCCCCGCCCCAGCCCACTGTGGAGCCAAACCCGCGGAGCACCCCCAGTCCCTGGGCTGCAACCCGTGACCCGCTCTGGTCACGCACCCACCAGCTGGACCCCTGCTGCTTGCCATTAATCCCTGCCTTCTCGCTGTTAATCCCTGGGCGGGCAAGTCCCTGACTCAGGCCCCACAGGAGGGATGGCTGGGGCCACACAGATGCAATGGTGGCCAGTGAGTGCAGGCTGGTAGGGACCATCGCGGTGGCAGAACAATGAAGCCAGGAGGAGCCGATACCTTCCCTGGTGGAGCCTGCGCAGTGCCTTGCCAGGAGCGGCAGGAGCAGAGGAACCAATTATATTTATTTACATTAAACCCTATGGGAAAATTTCACTTAATGCAGTTTTGCTTAGCACTCAGTTTTTCCAGAACCAATTAAGAGCGCTAAGCAGGGGCTGCCTGTACTCCAAATACAGTGTTTCCCAAAATTCTGATACCTAGAGCACACTTTTTTCTGGATTCAAATTGGTGGCACACTTCACTCTTACATGCACAAGAAGGAGTGGGGAAAAGCAGTGGTAGCAGTGCAAATGCAGTTTGCAGATGTCCGATCCTGGCGCACCTCCCCAAAGCTGTGCCTGCATGGCAGCCAAGGAGCAGGGGGCTGGGAGAAGTGACAGCAGGGAAGGTGTGGGGAAAGCCATCCTTGGGGAGGCAGTTTCAGGCTGAACTGGGGCAGCAGCCTCTTCAACAGGGTGCATGGAGTCACTCTGCTACATGAACAAGGAAAGGTGTTGTAAACAAACTTTATGCTGCCCAGGAAAGCCATGCAGCAGACCCAGCTGGGACAGTGAGGGAGGTGCAGGGACACTCGTTGGCAAAGTCTCCTCAGAGCTCAGTGTGGCAGAGGCAGGGGCTGGATGAAAGGGCTCCTAACTACCCATGATCAGCTGGACCTGGAAATGGAGGGGAGGAAACGGACCCACACCTACCCTGCCCAGCAGGTGGAGAGGCATGAGTACAGAGTGCAGTAGAGTGAAGCGCTCAATGCCTAGGTATGCAGTATAGCTGTCCCCAGATTGCAGGCAGGGCTCAGCAGCAGAAGTTTGCAGATATCTAGCCTCAGTGCTACCACTGCTTCTCCTGGCCCCCTGCTTCCAACCACTGATGAACTGCGCTGGGACGAGACATCTGTAAACTGCCAGTGCCATGCCCTGCCTGCACCCTGGGAACACAGTTGCACTACACCCTGCTGCATCCTGCTCTGCACACATTGGCCCAGCTTAAAATACCACACACACACACACTTTTTTGCAGCACACCTCTCAGCACAAAATCACTGCCCTAACAGCACACCTACATTGGCACAAAGGGGCTTTTATACTGTATAGGGTACGGGGCACAGAATATTTACTTTCTGGAGCAATAGGGGGCTGCAAAGGAGACTGACTGTGTATGTGAGAATCTCCCTTTTAAAGCT
Organism: Alligator mississippiensis; assembly: GCF_030867095.1. Taxonomy (NCBI): domain Eukaryota; kingdom Metazoa; phylum Chordata; order Crocodylia; family Alligatoridae; genus Alligator; species Alligator mississippiensis. The sequence continues at coordinate 49,435,956 of NC_081826.1, forward strand.
GGGCCAAGAGCAGCACTACTCACACTTGCTAGGGTGTGCCAGGGGTGCATTTGATGTTTTGGACATAAAACACAGCCTCCATCAGCATAATATTTTCTCCTTCTGCACTGGGTCAGTAGACACCATTCTGCATCACCATTTCCTGCAACAACTAAGTCTTCTTTGGAGGCTTCAAATAAGAAATGGCTTACTGTGACTTCTTTTAATTATAATAGTGCCAAGAAGCAAATGAAGTTATATACAATTTATACAACTTAAAAAGATACAAATCTTTTAAACTGACTTTCTGATCTGTTCCAGAGATCTATCTATTCATCTCCTCCTCCTACTCTAGTTCTTTTGAAAAAATGAGGGTTTTTCTGTTCTTAGAAAATATACTTTTCTTCAATGTTTTTCAGCTATATTAAACCGTATAACAATCAACAGTACAAGATTTCTAGATAGAAGTGAAGTTTTTAAAGGGGCTTCATCATTTTTAAATGGCTGATTTCTTAAAATGAAAACAGGCTAAAAAGTTCTGCAACACATTTCAGCCTATAGCACATACCATACTGTTCAGGGTAAAAGATGCATCCCAGAAGAAAATAAAACTTTTTCTACAAAAAGTTAACATAAATCTGATTTAAACATTCGTGATATTTTATTACAATGATTTCAATTATTTTTCTTACATAACTTCGATTTATAGATGTGTCTTAATTTTAGGCTTCCCTTCAAAAAAAAAGGGAGGGAAAAGAAAGGAAAATGGATCTTACACATGGGAAGAAAAAGAAGTTAACTGACCCCAACAGATCTATATAATGGCAAAAACCCCTACAGCTGACAAGAAATTAAGTTAGAGAAATTAAGATCTCAAACATATGCTTCTTTTATCATTACTTTTTCCCCTGTACTTTCTAACATAGAGCTGAAAGAGCTCTTCCATTTCTTTGCATTCAGGAAATCTACTTACTGTTTTTCAATCCCACAAGAAAAACCTTTATGAAATGAGCCAGTAAAGGAAGTCCGTCTATCCTCTAGACAATCACTGTTACAATTCAGTGATCTGTTTCAGAAACAGAGGCTTTATATTTTCTTATTAAGTATATGTTAGATAAAGAAAACAAGTAAACTGATGAGCTTCAAACAGATGTGCTCCTCATAATGCAAAGGAGTGGAGAAATGTTATGATATACATTACAGAACTTGAAATGTGTAGAAAAAGGCAGATAGCAGTTCCTGATAGTTTACTTAATTTTAACAAGATTAGAAAAGTCCACTCAAACAATGTTTGATAACACTTCCATTCTTACCAGTATTGTTGGTAGGCTGGGTTGTAAGTGGTTTTGGTGTAGTTTTGGGTCTGGCAACATGAGAAGGAGATAATGTGCTGTCTCCATTAACAGTATGCATACAGAATGCATTCTCTACTACAGAGTTTGAAGATGTTTGATTGTCTGTCTCGTTAGTAACATCACAGGTAGATCTTAATAAAAAAGTATATAGATTAACTCATATCATACATTAAGCATAGCTATATAACTAGAACAAAATCCCTGCACAGAAGTGTCTTAAAGGACCCAATAAACACACAAAAATAATTTCAGAGCAACGGGCTTTAACATTATTCTGTTATTAGATTTAGACAAGAGTTCATACAGGCAAAACTAAACTAATTACTTGTTTTTTGTAATTTGAATCCTGATGTTTATCATAATATAAATTATGAAATCCATATCCACTTATAGTTTTCCCGAAGTGACATTACAACTGAATGGTGCAAGCTGGTTTGTCTGTCATAGTCTACCAAAACTACCTTAGCTCCTGCTTTGGGGAGAACAGCTAGGAGTTACAAAGCCACACACGGCAAAAATGCAGTAGTTGCTGAATAGGCCAGTAGCAGTAAAGCTGGGTGGAGCATTGAACTCATTGTTTCATAGTTGTTAGGGGCTGGAAGGGACCTTACAGATCATCAGGTTCAGCCCCCCCTGCACTTGGGCAGGAAAAACTGCTGGGATCACATGACCCCAGCAAGATGGGCGTCAAGATGCTTTCTGAAGATCGCCAGGGTGGATGACTATATCACCGCTGGGGGGAGCCTGTTCCAAATCCTCGGCACTCAATTTGTAAAGAAGTTTTTCCTTATGTCTAGCCTGAAGTGATCCTCAATCAGCTTGTGCCCATTATATCTTGTCCTCCCCTAGGGGGCCTTGGTGAACAGATCCTCCTCTAAGCCCTGATGTATGCCCTTGATATACTTTTAGGCTGCCACCAAGTCCCCTCTGAGTCTTCTCTTCTCCAGGCTGAACAGTCCCAAGTCTTTCAGCCTTTCCTGGTTTGACGTGGTCTCTAGGCCTCTAATCATGCACGTGGGCCCTCCTTTGGACTCTCTCCACAAGCTTCTCCACATCCTTCCTGAAGTGTAGAGCCCAGAACTGGATGCAGAACTCCAGCTGCGGTCTCACTAAGGCAGAGTAGAGGGGGAGGATGACATCCTTAGCCTTGCTCGAGATGCCTTGGCAGATGCATGCCAGTGTTTGATTAGCTCTGCCAGCTATGGCATGGCATTGGTGGCTCATGTTCATTTTGCTGTCTATCACAACACCCAGGTCTTGTTCAGATATGGTGCTAGTAACTGTAGCACTGCTGAGCCTGTAAGTGTGTTGTTATTTCTCCCCAGATGGACCATTTTACATTTCTCTGTATTAAACGACATCTGGTTGAGGTCTGCCCATCTCGCGAGCCTGTCCAGGTTGGCCTACATTGCCATTCTGTCTTTGAGCATGACCACATTCCCCCATACTTTGGTGTCATCAGCAAACTTTGCTAGTTTGCTTTTAATACCCAAATCCAAATTGTTGATGAACATGTTGAAAAGCACTGGTCCGAGTACTGAAACTTCCCACCACTGAGAGCCAAGTTTGGCCTGTTTATAGTCTCCTGGGAGCTCTTTGATCTGCTACATAGAAGGCTTGAGCCTATTGCTCTCTATGAACAGGTCTCAAACCCCTTCCTTTCTACTCCAGATTGTGCAAGTTCTTTGTTTTGAGGCCCTTATCGTAAAAACATAGAGTGCCCTACTGAGTCAGATCAATGATCCATCTAGCCCAGTATCCTGTCACTGACTGTGGCAAGAGTAGATGCTTTAGAGGGAGAGCACAGTACTAGGTATATTTAGAGTAACTTATCCCTTATCCATTACCCTTCCTGGCATTCGTTATCATTGATTTAGAGATGCCAGAGGAAACATCTTCACCTGTTCTGTTTGCTAGCTATTAATAGAGCTATCATCCATGAATATGTCTAGTCCCTTTTTGAACCTAGCTATACTATCAGCCTCTACAACCTCCTGTGGCAAGGATCCCACATTAACTGACTTTAATACGAACTGGAACATATCTGAAGAGAGAATTTGGAAAGAAAGATGACATACAGGGTCCTTTTCTTCTTTCCTCTCTTCTCCCAGCAGATCAAAGGAAATGGATGATACTGAACATAGCTCAGAAGGTAGAAGGAAGCAGAATGGGCTAAGTACTCCCAAATTCACAGTTGTTTGTCCAACGTCCACTGCAACATGTTAGAGATTTCAAGGCTGAGTGGACTTAGTTAATTTAGCTCTCTGGCTGAACCATCTCCAAGGGTCAGACCACCTATCTGGGTTTCAAAGCTCAAGCCCTACTGATATAAGAACAGTAGTATGACCCACAAGAAATCCATCCAAATTCAACTACCCACAAGAATCAAGTTATTCATTTACATGTTTACAGCACTGGATGTCTATTGGTATAACAGCATTACTTTTTCTTTAACTAAATTCTAGTAAGCCAAAATCTGCAATCTGCAAATTCTGCTCAGACAATAATCTCCACACAGTCAATGGGACCAAAGTCTAAAACAGGGGTCATCAACCCCTGGCATGCGTGCCGAGCATTGCACATGAAGCCATTTTGCTTGGCACGCCACGGCCAGCCCCGGCTCCGGGTAGCTGCTGCCAGCAATGGAGTCTGGGCTGCTCCCAGCAGGGATTGCTCCAAACAGCTGTGCCGGGCTCCTGCATCAGCTCTGCACTGGCTCGTGCACCCGTGCGTCAGAGCGGATGGTGATGGAGGGGCCTGAGGCAGCGCAGCCCCTGTCTCTCCCCCACTCCCGGCACGGAGGTGATGGCACGCTTCCCAAGCTTGGCGCAGCTGTTTGTAGCCAGCACAGGCTCTGGGCAGCTGCAGCAAGCAGACTGCAAACAGCTGCACTGGACTCTACAGCTCCGGCATCAGCTCCATGCTGGCGACGACTGCACGGGCACCTCGGGGGGGGACAGCAGGACAGCGCAGCCCGCCCCGAGGTGCGCGTGGTCGCCACCAGCATGGAGCTGATGCCAGAGCTGTAGAGCCCAGCGCAGCTGTTTGCAGCCTGGCTGCTGCTTGCTGCAGCTGCCCAGAGCCCGGACTGGCTACAAATAGCTGTGCTGAGCTTTGGAAGCCTGCCATCACCTCCATGCTGGGAGCGAGGGAGAGACCGGGGCTGCGCTGCCTCAGGCCCCTCCCTCACCGCCCGCTCTGACGCACGGGTGCACAAGCCGATGAGGAGCTGATGCTGGAGCCTGGCACAGCTGTTTGGAGCCTCCCAGCTCTGGGGAGCTGCTGCCAGCCGGGAGCCTGGGCTGCTCGTAGCAGGCAGCTGGGACGCTGCAAGCCCTGCTGGGAGCAGCCCAGGCTCTAGCAGCTACCCAGAGCCGGGACAGCTGCTGGCAGCCACAGAGCCGAGGCTGGAGGGCCAGGGGGCACAGGGTGGCAGGGGCTTTGAGTGGGGGCAAGGGGCACAAGCAGGGCATCCTGCCATGTACCCCTTGCCCTCATTTTGTTTTTCTGCCTTGCTGACACTCTGGCATCTTCCGAGATAGGCACTGTGGTGTTTTTCAGCACTCTGGCCAAAAAACGTTGCCTACCCCGGTCCAAAATAAAATTTAATGATAAAACCACGATCTTCAGAACAAAACTAAAGTATTATTGTGCATTTTAAGTGAAATAGTTGACTATATACTACTAATATTTATAATATAAAAATGAAAATTAATTCTAACCTGGATGTAGTTGTTCCTGTAGTTTCTCTGGTTTCATGAACAGCATCACCGTTTTGTTGGACTTCTACTGAACATTAAGAATAAATTAAGTAGATTTTTTTCCTTTTAAAAAGGTTAGTAAGAACACGTAGCTTTTATTTTACTAATTTAACTTACTGGTTGCTAGTGAACTGCAGTTTGTAAGAGATTCTTCTTCAACTGCCAAACCATCGAGCACAACTGTTAGTTCACCTGTTTGCACCAGGCCACTCTTGTTTTCCAAAGACAGTTTCAATTGTACTTTCACTCTTTCCACTAAAGGAGGGGAAATGAGTAAAGTCAGCATGCAGGGTGTTTAACACAAAAAATACTAAATATATAATGTCATACAACTAAAATATATATACACATACATACACACACTTGCATAAGTTCTAGGCACTTCAATACAAATCATCAACCTCATCACCTCTTCTTTTTTCTAGAACAATATAGATTCATTTCTAATAATCACTACAATGGACATACATCAATTCTTCATCCTGTAACTCTTTAAGCTTTACCAATTTTTTAAAAGTGTATTTTGAAAAATCACTATTCTGAAGAATCAGCTAACTGAATATAATAACTGATGGTTAGATTTAAATAAAAGAAAGACATTTATAATATGTTGTTGGTTTCTACTGCTTCAGCTACAGAACCCTAAATTCACATATTACGCAGTTGTCAAAGGTAGTGCAAGAATGATGTTGCAGCCATGATGATCTAGAAATCATGCACTTAGATGAGCTTTCAAAAGCAAGGCAGTCTTCAACATTCTGATAAAATCTGCCTTGCATTCGAAAGCTTGTCTAACTTCATCACAACCACATAGTTAGTCCAAGCAAAGATATCACTCTAAGAAATCCCTGCCTCTTGCACAGTTGTCAAAGACATTCAGGGCCACAACCTAAGCAGTTGCAAAAAAAATCATATCTAAAACAATAATGGTAGCTTATACTAGGGATGTGAACAGTTAAAGTTGTAATCATATAACCAATCAGCTTAGCGATAACCGGTTCTAGCTTACCAGTTATCATTTAGCCTGGGGCCAGACACAGTCCAGGCAGGAAGGAGGGGGGGGTAAAGGAAATCCCCTTTGGTGCCCCAGAAAGAACCAGAAGGTGACAGAGCAGGAGGGAGGGAAGGAGAGAAGAGCAGGGGAGGGGATAGAGAGGAGGGGTGACTAATACCTAATAGGTAGGCTACACAGAGGGAGGAAGGAGTGAGGAGGAGGGCAGGGAGGTCAGAACAGGCATGGGGAGAGGTTGCCTGCTCCCTCCCTTGAAGCATGCCAACAGCTTCAGCCAGCTGGTAAAGCAAGTGCGTGCAGTCCCTCCTCCACGGCAGGGTGGGGCAGGGAAGGCGCTGGCGCAGGACCCTGCATGTCCCCCCGCAACTTTACAAAGCCACGGGCTAGACCCCCAGCACTGCCGCACCCATCCCCATCCCTGCCCCCAACCGATTAAATCGCTTAACCTGTTGTTATTACACCAGGTTAAACAAATATTTATTTAATCATTATTTACATCCCTGGCTTATACCAGCTACAGGTATAGGATCCTATAATCCATTTAAAATAAGTTGTCACCTTAAACAGCATATAAAACATGCATTCTACTAGATTTATAGAGGCCCAGTGCTTTAAATAGGTTATTAGTGAGCTTCTTCACCTTTAAATTTCCATTATGCGGTTATGGAATCACATGCCAGTTTTACAAGCCCAATACATTTAAAAAGCTAAAACTAAGTTTTTATTGGTACAATCAGATATTGGTTCCTTGCATTACACACAAACACACCGGTGAAGCAGAGAGAAACTCTACCCCTTTTCTGCTGATCTCCGCAAAAAAACATTATTTCTAAAGAACAGCAGAAATGAGGAAAACGTGGATCTATTGAAATAGTAAATGCAAAGAAAGACTTTAAAATTAATTTCTCTCTCTCTCTCTCTCTCTCTCTTTCGTACAGCATCAGATATCAACTTCCAAATCTATGAGCCACTGCTAGGTATTATCGCTCAATGTGCAGACTCCATCTACTCTGCTTGGGCATTTGTAAAGTATCCAGCTTTCGATTAAGTTCTGTGATGTTTGTTGGACACTGCATTACTTATTTTCTGTCACTGTGCTCTGCAGTGATATTAAAATCAAGGAATTTTAGCATTTGTAATTTTAGATTAGATACATCATTAAAAGTGAGTTGCTGTTTTTCCATGTCCATGATGTCATTTAAAGGCAAAATTAGGGTTGTGCCTTTAAGGCATAACAACGCAGTTGTCTTTACATTATAATAGAATATCCTTAGTTTTCAGTTATTAAAAATTTCATACATGAAGTATATGAAGAAATGTACTGTGACTAAAATGACAAAATGAACATGGGCCGCCAATGTGGGGACACAGTCAGGAAGGCCAACCGCACCTTGTCATGTATCCACAGATGCATCATGAGCAGGTCCAAGGAGGTGATCCTCCCCCCCTATGCGACACTGGTCAGGCCGCAATTGGAGTACTACGTCCAGTTCTGGGCGCCGCACTTCAGGAGGGATGTGGACAGCATTGAAAGGGTCCAGACGAGGGCCACTTGCATGATCAGGGGGCAGCAAGCCAGGCCCTACAAGCGGAGGCTACGGGACCTGAACCTGTTCAGCCTCCACAAGAGAAGGCTGAGAGGGGATCTGGTGGCCACCTACAAACTGGCCAAGGGGGACCAGCAGGCATTGGGAGAGTCCCTGTTCCCCCAAGCACTACCAGGAGTAACGAGAAATAACGGCCACAAATTGATGGAGAGTAGATTCAAGGTATATATCAGGAGGCACTACTTCACAGTCCAAGGGAAGTGATGCTCGCTCCTACCCTGGGGGGTCTTCAAAAGGAGACTTGATAATCACCTAGCTGGGGTCATTTGATCCCAGCATCCCTTTCTGCTCATGGCAGGGGGTCAGACTTGATGATCTGCTCAGGTCCCTTCTAACCCTACCAACTATGAAACTATGAAACAAGAAAACCAAAGAGAATGCTACCATGAAATATTACTAATTATGTTAAGAGATATAGAATCTGCTTTAAATAATTTTTAAGAAACACAACTGATTCAACAATCCACTTGCACAACAAAAACTTTCCAAGCATACTGTCAAATTAAGATTACGTGTGCAGTATGTTTTCATTACTAGAGAAGCACAATATTGCTGAAGCAAAGTAGTAAAATTTGGCCTCAAATAGCAATTATTTGTTTTTTTTATTTAGAGACCTGGTTTAGAGACTGGCATTACATGAAAGGAAGGACAAGAAGGATCAGTTTGCAAATCCCAGTGCCTCTTCACTTACAGGATTCTCCTGTACTACTGTTTCAGTGAAGCCAATTCAACAGTGCAATGGGTAGCTTTTCAAGTGCTAACATCCATGCTAGCATGTAGCCTTACAACCTTAAATTTATCTACTAATGAGAATGAGAATTCTTGAAACACATCCAGTCTCTCTCATGCCACTGACTTTTTACAAGCAACAGAAATGGTGAAGGGACATTAGCTGCATATTGGCTGAGTTACCTATAATGCCCTCTAAGAATTACCCAACATAACCATAATGAACAGATACAAATACTTTTTAAAATCTCAGCTTAACTGCATCCTCATTTCTTCAAATACAGAATATTTCAATAATTCAATTAGTTTAAATTAAATGGGAAATTTGACAACTGTATGCTATTTTGTTATTAAGGTAAATTTGGAAAAAAATAAAGGCCAACCAGTGTTCCATTTCTTGATGAATCTTTTATAATATTCATTTTATTTGCTCATTAAATCTAATTAACTGGTAAATTCTCTGAAATTTTTTTCAATACTCAAAGTACACACTACAATCTTCCTTAATTTTGAAGCTTTGAGTGGCAGCTCCATAATACTACTGAAAAAAATCCATTTAGAATTGTTTTTTGTATTATGTCAGAAAGATGCAAGAAATTTTTTAAACTTTCATTTTCCCAAAATACAAATGCCGAAGTCTTTTATGACGTGCAAGAAATTATCAGGAGAGATTAGTTCAGCTAGAATTTTAAGCACAACATGGGATGAAATTTGAAGTGTGGATTCATTATGTTGGTGCCCTGATAAACTAATGAAAAGAAAATAGAGATGTGAAGGTTTGAAAGCTTATTAATTCTTCTAGCAAAGACAACAGGCACCTGGAAAGCTGCCTTATGGGGAAAAATGATGTACTCAAAGGAAAAGTTAATCATCTTATTTATCATTTAGTTCTAATTCTATTTAGGTCAGTAAAACTGTAACATGAAAATCTAGTCTATTAGGTTATGACTGCATGAAAGACAAAGGAACCTTGTATACAGAAAATGAGAAAGGAGCCCTTTAAAAAAAATCTTTGGCTATTTATTTTTGAGGTCTACTACAGATCCTCCAGAAGGAAGGACATTTCGTAACAGAACAAAACTTATGGAGTACCTTGCCTTATTAAATAGCTCACCATTTCATGTTTTATTTAGCAGCTGCTCCTTATACAGTACTAATATTTGTTTAATGATTATATCACATCATAAATTTAAATTATTCTCTATAATAAGGAAAAATATCCTGAAGGAATGACTAAAATGCGCTAACTGGAAGTCTGTTTTAATTAATGACAACTTTTTGACCAGTTCAATAATGTTGATAGTCCAGATGTTTTTGAAAATATTAATTATAATTTTACTTAAATCAAGTTATCCTTCATGAAAACTTACATTTTCTATTGTGTATTTCCAAAGCTTGTCTCAAGTCTACAGTGGCTTTTCCTAATAAAGCATCTGCTTTTAAAGTATGATGGCTCCACACCTTAAATTCCAGCGTAGTCTGTGGAGTCACATTCCTGTATATAAATTAAAAAAACAAAAACAAAAAACAGATTTAAGTATTAATTTCTCATTATTATAGACATTTATAATCTATCTCAATTAGCTTTTCCATATCTGAAATTATTTTTAAAGGCTTCAAGGGGTATAAACCTTAGAAAATTCAACATACTTCATTGTGGGAATAGTTCAGGGTTAAGGTGTATTAACAGTGAGAATTAGAAACATCAAAACAACTGACACCAAAGCTCAGATCTCAGTCATACAATTTAAAAAGTTATACAATTATAAAAAAGATCCTATTTTTCTCACCACTTAAAATTATAAATACAAACTTCTGATATTTTTCAATAGGAAAAAAAAATAATACTGTTAATTTTTAGCTTTCATTGTTAGAAAAAACACTGAATCATACTAGCAAACATATAGAAACCAATTGGTTAGATTCCTTGCAAGTAGCAGGGTCCTAAACCAGCATATAATGACTAACATTAAAATGAAGATAAAACTTTATTTACAGATAGCATACAGGTACAATATACAAACTGTAAGAACATTTACAAAAAAATACTATCTTTAAAAACTTTGAACAAAATCCCACAAACAACAAAGCTAATATATATATGGTAAGATAGAAGTAGGGTAAAGCTAGAGAACCAAATACAGTGATAGTACCAACAATTTTGAAAAAAAAAGCATTTTGTTTAAGTTGCGGAGGTGGGGAGAAGGGGGCATTTTGGGCACTTTTTTCTTGCCTTTTCTGTTTGGTTTGGGGTTTTTTTCCAAGAGTGCGGGAAAAAGTCACCTAAGTTTATTTGAGGGAGAAAATATAGATGGGTGATTATCAACCAGAGCGTCACAGCCCCCTGGGGTGCCAAATAAAAACCTTTTAAGGGTGTCCCAGCTGCCATGTAATATTAGCACTATTAGGCCCCCTACATCACCCAATTAACTGGTTAATCATGCAATTATCTTGAAACCAGCTATATGAGCAAAATACTTATGCCATAAAAAGCTCCAACCAGCTGTGAAGTTCGACTTCACAAATGTGTACTAGTGTTATAGCCGACTGCTATTGAGCTTCCATTTGCACGCGTAGCAAGGTCTCCTCTGTGGCTAAGCCCCATCACCAGTGTCAAAAACATTATGAGCTGGTGTGGTTTTTTTGAGTTCTTTGCAACAAAAGAATTATTCCGTTATTCTGTGGAGTCAGGAAATGAGAGAAAACAAAGAGCTGATATTTTCTGAAGGGTGACTTGAGTGTAAACAGATTGAGAACCACTGACGTAGATCACAGTTGATCAAAATAATGAGCAATCATGCCACTGCATTCTGAAGTAGCCATAAGTGACAGAGAAGTCCTATTAAAAACCTAGCTAAGAGAAATTTACAGTAATTTAGCCTTGTGATCCTAAGGCCCTGTACTGTTGATCAGTATAAGGTCAGTGTAACAAACTTGTTTGCTTCATGAAGAGTACAACTGAAGGACCTGCTACCCCCATCCAGCATATGGCTTTCCATGAATAGCATCTCTGATCAGGTCTCCTCAATGTGAAACACAAAGAAAGAAGGATGCTTTACACAGCAGCAGGGACTGAATTTGTAGGGTCCACAATGAAAAAAAGATGTACAAATTATATATATCACCAATGTATACAGAACATTTCTCCACTACTTAGGAATAAGCTTGCTAAGATGGTTCACATATGTATTGGGCAAGTTTACTCATTTGAAGGCAAAAGTTGCCATCAGATGCATGAAGCTCTCAACAGTTAAGGGAAACTATACATATGCAACCAAACGGCAGAGTTTTGTAAATATTTTCGTCTACTGTTTGATTAAAAATGTGTTTCTAACTCTATTAAATACTTACACAGTCAACTGTTCATCCCATTTTGGATTTGAAGAACTACTTGATTTTGCTGTTTTCCTGATTTCTCCATCTGCAGCTAATTCTGTGTAAATAGCTGTTCCAAACCAGTTCTTTTTTCTTTTCAGTTTGGCACTAGACACTAAAAAACCAAAGCAAACAGTGTTTATCATTATTGCAGTATATTTCTTGCTGGAAAATAACAGAAGTACTACCTTAAAAAACTGACTCAGCCAGAAGTGTGTAAATGGATGACCTGGTTTATCACCTTTTTGATCTGTAGTGAATGAATCTTCTAAAAATATGTCCACAAGGAACTTTCAGAGGTATAAGAAAGGAGATGAAATCATCATTACATCTCACCCCTTTCTCAGACCACTAATCCTATTGAAAAAAATAAACTCATTTTCCTATGACAGAAACTTTCATTTTCAAAGTATTCCAGGCTGTAGCTCAAATACATGTGACATAACCATAAGCTTATTCTCAGGACAGGTATCTATAATGTGACTAACCAACCAGTGCAACTAGCATTTGGAAGAAAAAAATATTATGTTTCCTGGGGTGTTATTCTAATCTCATGTTTATTTCTCTCTTCTGACTCATCTTTTAAACTGAAAATTATTAATACATGTATTAGCTACTGCATTCCCTTGGGATTTTTGTTTTTAGAATGTAGGCTTCATCCATGCTTTAAATTAGGCACAACCAGGGAAAATGCATGTTTTTAAAGGCCATTTTTGTACAAGTTAAGAAGTCTGCACTATTATACAGCCAGATATCTGTACGCTGAGCAATAGGTCTGTGCAAAACAGCACCTTTCCGTTTCAATGGGACAGCATTTCATTTCGAGTTTCACTGAATTTCGAAACTGCTGTTCTGTTTCGTTTAAATTGTTTCGCTGTTTCAGCCATAGGATATACAGGTTTCCCTCCATTTATGCAGTAGATGCATTCCCAGGGAATGGCGCATAAATCAAATTTGCATAAGGCAAACCCAGTTTACAATTAAACAGATAGGGATGCATTCCCAGGGCAGTGAGGGAGGGAGGGAGTGGGGCTGGGGCTAGGGAAGGAGCAGGGAGAGGGGCGCGGCACGGCACAGCCCAGTAGCTGCAAGCAGGCGGTGTCTGCTGTTCCTGGGGCTGTAGCAGGGGCAGCACCAGGCTCTTCGTGGTGCTCGGGGTGGGCGACAGCCTCACTCACACCACTTCTCCCCACTTCAGGGCCAGGCCCCAGCTGCTGGGCTCCGCCGTGCCAGGGGGCTCGGGGCATGATGCAGCCCAGCAGCTGCATGAAGGTGGCATCTGCCACTCCCAGGGCTGGAGCAGGGGCGGGCAACCACCTGCAGCTGGATGACAGCAGGATGGGGTTGGCGGCCGCTGCAAGCTCGGGCCAGCAGCAGCTCCATGCTCTTCCCAGCACTCAGTAGCGGCACTGGGAGGGCAGGTTGTAGGGGGCTACGGGTGTCAGCAGTCCCCCTCCCATCACCGTGGCCCACCCTGAGAGTTGTGAAGCACCTGGTGCCGCCGCCAGCCTAAGTCTGCAGCAGCTGCCGGCCCCAGCCTGCTCTTGTCCGGCTGAAGGCAGCTGCCTGTCCCTGCTGCAGCCCTGGGAGCAGTGGACGCTGCCTGCTTGCAGCTGCTGGGCTACACCATGCCGTGGGGTTCAGGCCACGGTGCCCTGGGGGAAGCGGAGCCCCGCAGGGTTTGGTGCACGGTGCAGCTGAGCGGCTGCAAGCCGCTTGCATCCGCTGTTCCCAGAGCAGCTGCAGCAGGGGTGGGCAGCTTCCTGCAGCTGGACAAAAGCAGGCTGGGGCTGGCAACTGCTGCAGACTCGGGCCAGAGGCAGCACCAGGCTCTTCAGGGGCGGGTGAGTAGGGCCTGGCCCCAAGGCCCTTTCCCCTCCCCTCACCCCTTCACTCAGCTCATGGCCCTTTCCCCTCCCCTCACAAACTCAGACTTACCTGCTTGGGGAATGGCAGAGCACGCCTATGCCAATCGCATAAGATTGGCCTATGCCAAATGTATATATGTGAATTTACCTTGCATATAACAAATTTCGGGTACAAAAAGGTCATCACATAAGAAAGAATTAGCATAAATCAAACCCACGTAAAACAAGGGAAACCTGTAATGGGAAAGCACAAAACTGCCTATAACTTTGTCATTTCCTGCCTGATTTGGATGAAACCTGCAGGCATGGTAGCCACTTCTGAGCCTGTGAAGCCTGCAAAGTTTCAAGGAGATAGGTGCAGGAATTTCTGGAAAACTGCACCTCAACCTGCTGACAAGCAAAACTCATTACATGGGTGACACTGTGTGTGTTAAGGCGCACCCTCACTGGCACTGGGGCCTTTACACAACACGGTACTGTGTCCAGGTGAGGTCTACTCCTCCCCTACAGACTCATCCTGGTCCACCACTTCAAATGACAACAGGTAATAACATAGTAAGCAGCACAGTAGCACCAGCAGCAGCTCAGGCAGCCAAACTGTTACAGAACCTTTCTTTCCTTTCCTGCAGGAGCTTCATCTCCAGCAGCTACTAGAGAAGTCTTCCTGCCAGCCCCTGCCCTGGGGCTTAGATGTGCCCAGGGCCCTGTGTCCTTCTGGTCACGTGCTAGGGGTGTTGGTCTAAGGACATGGCACTGGACAAGGTCCTTTCCTTTGGGTCAATCTAATCTGATATGTTTAGCAGACCAACAGAATAGTTAGTTAGAAAAATATATCTTAGCAAGCTTTCAGGTTGAAAAATCCTTTGTCAGGTTCAAGAAGCACGTGCAGGGGTGTGTGCATGTGCGTCCTCTTCCTGGATGGAAGGAATAGTAAGGAAGCCAGAGGCTGGCATGCAATGCAGGCAAGAAAGCCAGTCAGTGAAGATGGAAATGGAGGCATCAGGGGGTGAGGGACAGGCAGGATGTAGCAGGGCAGATAAAAGTGGAGAGGTACCCAGGGAGTCGTATGTCTGGCAGTTTGTAGTGTCAAACCCAATGTCTATATTGAGTCCATGAGTTTCTGTACCTAGGAGGCTGATGAAGTGAAATTCATAGGCCTGGCTGTGAAAAGTGGTTTGTAAATTCAAACAAGCACCAAACCTTGCTAACCTAACCTCATCACCAGAACTGAAGCCAACTTTCTATAGCTCAAAACAAAACCTGTCAATCTCCAGTACCTCCACAAACTGCACACCAGAATCTATCAAAGACAACAATACCCAACTACCTGTGGGGTCACATTTCTCACAAAAAAAAAACAACACTGTCTCCAGTCTCTCAGGCCTGATCCTGAAAGGGAATGTACAAACCACTTCAAATGGTCACAAACTCCTCCAAGACCGTTTCAGGCTGGTCATAAGGAAGAACTTCTTTACTGTCCAAGCCCCCAAGGCCTAGAACAGACTGCCATCAGAGGTGGTGCAAGCACCTACTCTGGACTCCTTTCAGAGACATTTGGACGTTTATCTTGCTGGGATCCTTTGACCCCAGCTGACTTCCTGCTCCTGGTGCAGGGGGCTGGACTTCATGATCTCCCAAGGTCCCTTCCAGCCCTAATATCTATGAAGTCTTTTCACAGCTGGGCCTATGAACTTCACTTCATCAGCCTCCTAGGTACAGAAACTCATGGACTCAATATAGAAATTGGGTTTATGACACACTACAACCTGCCGGACATCTGACTCCCCAGGTACCTCTCCACTTTTACCTGCGCTGCTACATTCCCCTTCTCCCCCCTCCTCCCCCACCCCAGTCTGTCCCTCACCCCCTGATGCCTCCATTTCCATTTTCATTGACTGGCTTTCTTGCCTGCATTGCATGCCAGCCTCTGAATTCTTTACTATTCCTTCCATCCAGGAAAAGCATACACACCAACTGCAGGTGCTTCCTCAGCCTGACAAAGGGTTATTCAACCCAAAAGCTGGCATTCCAAGCAGCCACGCTCAGCTCACCTGGAGCCTCACAACTCTACTGCAACCAGCAAGCCTCAGGCCTGTCAAAGACGTGACTGGTCCAGGGTTTCTCCAGCCAGGACTGTGTGCAGGCGTGTGGTGGCTGGTGGTTATGGCACCTGCTTTTCACCAGGGGCATCCTCAGTCCTGGCATTTCCTAGGCCTGCTGCGCTGCCAGCAGTCCCACCAGGCCTCCCAACCCTGGCAGAGTGCAGTTTTAGTGGTCATGCCCAGGACCTGGGGCCTTCTCCTTCCCCATAGCCCTAGGCCATACCTCCAAGTTCATCCTGGCACAGGACCTCAGCAGGGACATGTTCTTCCCCTGCTGGCTGGTGATGCAGTGTGTGCCCCCTCCAGCTCTGAGAGCAGGGCATTAAATGTTGTTTTTTTCTTTAATGAAAAAAGGAAAATAGGTGTGGATGGAGTGAGGAGGGTGGCGTTCACTCCCTCTTCACCTGGAGGTTGGGGATCCCCAGCAGCGGGAGGTTCACCTTGAGGAACACCAGCTGCTCCACCAAACCAGGATCCAAGCAGGTGCGATGGGTTGTCACTACATCACCAGCAATGCTGAACACCCTCTAACTCGGAACACTGGTCTGTGGACAGGACAGGTGTTTATAGGCAACCATGGCCAGATCCAGCCACATCTGGCTGTGACTTGTCCAGTAGGCCAAGAGGTTGCACAGCAGTGGCTCCACATACTTGGCGAGATAGACATCCACCAAGGCCTAAGCGCTACCTGCCTGATGCATGGGGTCTGGTGCCTCTGGAACTTACCATGGAAACCATGCCCTTGGCCCACATTAGCAGCATCTGTGGTGGAGGAGGAGACTGGCTGGTGGGCAGCATGCTAGCACGGGACAGTAAATTGCCCTCTTCCACGTCTCCCTGCCTCCACCATTCTGCCTCCCTGACTAGCTTCAGCACCTCCATCCACTGATTCAGGCTTTGGCTGCTGCATACGCTGCCCTTCACCCTCGGGTCACACATGGCAGCCAGCACGTGGACCATACTGGACCACAAAGAATTAAGCCACTTTCTGATGCCCTCCTTCAGCCGCTTCACCAGTGCTTAGATGTCTGGTGACAATGGCTTGCCCCAGCCAGGAACACTGATCCCCTGGAAGCTTTCCATTTGGTTCTGAAGCTCCCTTACTATGGGGATCACCTGGCTAAAGAGGCCATTGCCAGTGCTGAGGGTCTCGGTAGCCTCGAGGAAGGGCTTGAGGACCACCAAGATCTGGGAGATGGTATCCCACTCAGCTCTGTTAAGGAGGCTGCTGATCCCAATCTCCCCGAGCAAGGACATCTCATGGATGGCCTTCTGTTGCTCCACCAGCCTCTCGAACATCAGGTATGTGGAGTTCCACCGAGTCTCCACATCCTGCATGGTTTTGTGCTGCAGGATGTTCAGCTCTGCTGGTTTGTCCCACAGCACCTTGCCTCGATTGATGCTCTGGTGGAAGTAGCCTACCACCTTCCTGCATTTTGAAATGAGCTTGCCGGTGGTGCTGGTGCTGTCACTGGCAGCCCTGTCCCCCTCCAAGGTGTCCCTGACAATGAGGTGGAACTTGTGTGCCACACAGTGGATGCCAACAAAGCTGGCATCACAGACCGCCTTGGCCACATTGTCGGTGACCATGAACCCGCAGGTAAGCTTGCCCTACCCAACGAGCCACTCCTGCACCAAGCAGTTCATGTCCCCCATGATCTCTACTGCCACATCTATCACCTCAGCTTGAAGAAGAGCCCACCAACAGCCTGACTAGTTGCAACTGTGAGGGAGAGGTAGGCATGATCTCCACCCTGGCTGCTCCAGATGTCCAAGGTGAAGTGTAAGGCCACCTGCGGATCTGCCTTGCCCAGTTCCTCTTTCAAGTACTCCCTGCATGTCTCATATAGGGAGGGCACCACCGTCTTGCTGAAGGTGGTGCACGCGGGCACTTGGTAGGATGGGCCCACGAGCACCCTGAGTCCCTGAACCCTGACCATTTAACTAAGGAGAAGGGCTGGCCATCAACAGCAAGTATCTCCTCAATGCTCTGAGTGATCTCGCTTGCCCTTGCAACATGCCAGGCTAAGGAGGAGCAAGGGCAAGGGTGGGGTGCCTGTGGAGATGCATCAGCATCCTGGTGGTGTTCACGTGTTTTCTTCCCTTGCCCCAGCTGGTTTTGGCTTAGCAGTGCAGGCAAATAGCATACGTGGGATCATTTGCCAGCTCAAGATGATCCCAGACCACACTGCCCGCTCGCTTCTGGGGCGTGGGTGCATGTGTGGATACTGCAATTTCCCCCTCCTCAGCAGGCAGAGGCAAATCAACAGGAGGAGCAGACTCAGCTGAGCCGCTCGCCTCTGCAACCTCTACCTCAGCCTCCTCTGAAATGCCTTCTGTGGAAGGAGACCTGGCTCTAGGGGAAACCTGAGAGGTATGGAGCACAAACTCAGCTGATTCCCCCTCCTTCCCCAGAATTTCCCTTGTTAGGGTACTCAGATCCAGATCCAGCTCTTCTTCTGGCACTGGGAGGTTCAGCATGAGAAATGAAATGGGGGTGGAGAAAACTGTCATGCTGGTGCTGGTGCTTGTTGTCATGGTAGTGGTGGTGGGGGTTATGGCTGGTGCTCTTGAAGGGGATGCAGTCTCAGACACAGGCAGTGGCACTGCTCCCCTTTCCTTGCTGCTTGTGAAGCCTCATCTCTGCTAGTTGTAGCAAAGAGGCTGCGTCTCAGTTTGGGGGCAGAGGGAAACTTACACCTCTCCCTCTACCCCCTCTTCTGTCCCTCCGTGAAGGCTTGCCAGCTGCCTTTCCACCACACTTCATGGTGTGTTTCATAGTGTCTTGCTTTTATACAAATATATAAATGTATCTACCTTCCTATATAAATTCCCTAAGGTGTATAGTCTATGCCGCAGCGTATAAGTGTATAGAAATATAATCTAAATGCCTCTCCCTTCTTATGTAAACTAAATTCTATAGTGTAATATCCAATATAATGATAAAATTGGATAGAATAAATCAATGAATATAATAATAAAATTAAAGGGTCTAGAAGAAAGAAAAAGGTATTGTGGAATGCCACTTACTAGGCTAGACTAGCAAATAGGAAATTATTCAAATCAATGCTAGTAGTAGCCTTCATTGTCTAACACTCCTGAGCTGCTGGAAGTCAAAGCTCAGTAACTGTCAGACCCCAAGGCAAATAGCAGGCAAATTAAATTTTATGCTGTTTTCCCATCCCTCCTCCAGAGCACTGGGATTGGAAGGGACCTCAGGGAAGGATCATAGTCAATACGAGAGCAGTCCTTCCCCCCTCTTCCCCCTCCCTCTCCTTACTCTGTTTCCCTGCAGGTAAGCCCATCTTCAGCTTCGAAACTCAAAACATTTTGACTGCCCTTGTTTAGTTTTGAGGCTGTTTCGAAGCCCTTTGTTTTGTTTCGATTACGCTGTTTCGAGCTCGAAATGAGTCAAAACAGCTAGCAAAATTTCGCACAGCCCTACTGAGCAAAAGCAGGTCTTTTGTTCTACCCCTACTCAAGTCTTAAGTCAGTAAAAATCAGCTCCTACTCTACACTCTACATTACCTCCTACTCTACCAGGTTAGGACATAGGTAAAAGTATTCAGCAAGCTGAGCAGAGACCATCAAATTAGGTTCTCTTCAACAATTCAGGAGCAACCAGGCTGAGGAGGTAAGTTTCCAACTCCAGGTCATTAGTGGAAGCCCTCTTCCCATAAAGCTACTCTCTCACTTCTTTGTCAAACCAAACTAGAAGAAACAGTTCTTCTCATATCACTGCAATACCAGATAGAGCAGATGATATTTTAAGTTACATGCTAGGCACAACTATTATTTTAAAAAGTTGAGAGCCTGAGATTCACCTGGCTCACAGATACCAGAAGTTATATGTACTTACAGGGGAGGATATAGGATTTTGCAAAGGGAGTTGTGGGAGTAGCAACCTATGCTGCAGGGATGGCTGCATCTCCACTCCCAGCTTCCTTCCCCTCGCCTCCCCCACCATGAGGGCAAACTATTCCTGGGAGCCACCAGGGACACTTTAAAGTCCTTAAAGCAGCTAAGAATCCTTAAACCTTCCCTTCCATGCTCAGTCCCTTTTCCTCCCCATCACTGTTTTCCCTACTGTGTAGGGAGCAGGGGCAGGGGAAGCTTTAGAGCCACTCCTCCCTGCTCCAGCAGGGCTGCACAGGGGTGGAACTCAACTGGGACTGTGACACTAGCAGTGGCTATGGGCAGCTCCCCTGACCTGCCTGGTCCTCCTAGGAACAGGCACAGAAAGGGAAACCCTTAGCCCTCACCACTGGCCCAACTCAGCCCAACTCCCACACAGCTTGGCTGGAGCAGACAGGAGTGCCTCTGAAGCTTCCCTGCCTCTTGGTCATTAGAGAAAGCGGCAGTGGCAGGTGAGGGAGATGAGAAAGGGGAATGGAGGGGACATGCCTCTGAACAGACAGAAAGAAAGTGAGGGTTCCTGCCTGCTCTTGGGATTTTAAAAAAGTCTCCAGAGGCTCCTGCTAATCCAATGCGAATGGGAGGTGCAGCTGCACCACTGCACCCCGTCAGGATCTGTCCCACAATTTAGTTTCTTTCAGATGTCTTTTGTTCCTCCTCCTTCCATACCTCAGCAGGTTTCTCTTTTGCCTTCTCTCAATCTAAAGGCAGGGCTGAACACTTTCAGCTACTGAACTGTACAACACTTCCCTATAATCTCTCAGTATCTTATTTTCTCTTAGAAACAGTAAGAAGCAGATAGCTGGAAATGGAGAGAGATGCAGTAATGCTGCTAGATTACAGACCCTTTAGAAGCATGTCTCAATTACTATCTGAGTATTTAGTGTGAGATTATTCTGAAGAGTTTGAAAGAAATTGGGTACCCAGCCCCCATTACATTGCAAGGGAAGCTACCAGTTTAACTCCTTTAGGGTGCAGACATACAACGTGATTTACTACAGAGCAATTTGCCTCAGACTAGCCTGCTCAAAGCAGGCAGTATGACTGTTTCTGGCCACTAGGTGGCAGGGCTGCCAGACTGGAGAGCGCAGAGGGCTCCTTGGGGCGAAAACAACTGTGGTGGACATACAATGTATACTGTAGGGTCAATTTATCTCAGATGTCATCAAAAATAAGTTTATAGTAGAAAACATTTCCTTCATGGTAAATACTGCATGTTGTGTGACCTTTCCACTTTTCTTCTAGAATAACCCAGAGTAAACGTGTTACATGTCCACATCTTTACTACAGAATGTAGGGCAGGGTGGCACCTTACCACATTAGAGAGGCATTTGCTTTTGCAGTGAACAACCTACTTCGCTAGATGCAACAAATGGACTGTCTATTCCTAGCACCTGATGATGTTGCTGCCTAGGAAAGTTCATGCCTCTCTGAATGGGATGAAGAAGAGCTGGCCCACATGAACCGGCAAAGGGGAAAGGAAAAGCAGCTAAAAGCAGCTTCTGGGGGTGGCTGCACTGGAAGAGACAGAGAACGTGGCTCCCCTGAGCCTGGAAGCAGCCGAGGTCAAGCAGCCACTGGAAGGAGCTGTGAACAAGACTTCTCTTGTTTGTTTTGATTGCAGGGAGCTCTCTCCAAAGCCTCTGAAAGATAAGAGGAGGGGGAAAACCTGGGAAGAGCCTAGCAAGCCAAAGCCAGCAAAATGCTAAATGGCAGTTTATTTATTGAACTTTGTTTGTTTTGCATTCTTACAAATCCAGGGAGGCCTTGTGGTGCTACAGACTAACTTGGGTGCAGCAGAGGCGAGGACCCTGAACAGTGGGTCCTTAGCTAAAGCCAGCAGCAAAAGTAAGAGTGGTTGGATCAGGAGACCTGACCAAACATGCCTAGCTCTTCTCTGCCTGAAAGCTACCCATAGCAGAGTATATCTTCCTTCCTTTCCCACAAAAATAGTCCCTAAAGGATGTAGGAAAAAGATAAATTACACTGTGGTTTTAAGGCTTCTCTCAACCATCAAAACAACCTGGATCAGTATCTGTCTCGCTGCTGCAACTGAAGGCCTTCATCTGTCAAATTTTAGTTCCTTCGTTAGTAGTTCTGCCACTGAGCTGTGGGATAAATCCCCCAAAGGATCTAAGTGTAGCTCAAGGGTCTTCTAATGAACATAAGATATTATGAGACTTGCGTTATAGATCAGAACCTTCAAAAGGAATTACGGATGTACTAATTACTGAGCAGCAGCAGTAGTGACTTAGGAAAAAGAGATGCAACTAAATTCTGTGGTTTCATAGACCTAAATGCTCAGTTGAAATCTCTAGTTCCTGGGGCTCCCTGAGGGCTACTCACCAAAATGACAGCCATTAACATCAATCTTACTGTACTGATGCAACAGCTATAACTCATGATGGGTTCTGCACACTAATTTATCATCACTGATGAGAAATCTAATTCCTTTCTGCATTCCCATGGTTACCTATTAGCAAAATCTTATATTGTGCACCACATGTGGTAGTCATATTTAGAAAAGGGTGCCTGCACTAGAAAGGAATACCTTAATAGAAACCATTACATTAATAGTTTTTCCTTCCAAAAAAATATTCCAATATTTATGCTCTTTTTTCTTAAGTGCTGCTCCAAAGATTTTTTTACTTGTCTTGAGCAGCAGTAATCACAAGATGCTACGTACAGGGTAAGTACAATATTCAAATATACAAAATGATGCCAGTTCCCTGCTGCCTGCTTTTTTAGAAGTCAGTGGAACAGATACTGATGTCTGTCATAGAAGTTTTATAAATTCTTAACCAGTTTTAGACTAACTTGGACAGTCAGTCTTTCTGGCAATAAGAAGTGCATGATGCCTGTGCTTGACAGATACTGTGCCTCTTGATATTTGACAGGACTGAAATGATCTGTTAGGCCCGCAAGGCCTAGCCTTGACATGAGTGCATTTACAAAGTTAGCACCTGCACACAAGCTATACCATTTGTAACTTGTTTTTCTGCAAAAAGTCCGATAAAATGGCTTATTAACGTACATTCCATCAATATCTGAAGCAGGAGGCTCCTGGTACTGTGGGAAGTATACAGAAAAAGTAAAAAAAAAAAAAATGTTTATGAAAAATAAACGTGTCTAACTGGTGGCTGTGTGACTAAAGAACTATAAATATCACCACCCTGAAAAGAGAGAAGTATCCTCATTTTCTTCCCCAATCCTGACTGTGTCTGAAGATTGGAAACATCTGCTCCCCCTTCACGGAATCAACCTGTTCTGTGACACCTTGCCAGCTGACAGAATTGTATTCATAGGACTGGCATATATATATTACACACACAAACACTTTGTTTTCCATTTCTTACAAAAACCCAGGGTGGCCTTGTGGTGCTAACAAAGTGTGTGTGTATATGTGTATATATGTGTGTGTGCACGCACACACACTTTGTTTGTTAGCACAAGGCCACCCTGGGTTTGTAAGAAATGCAAAACAAATAAACATGTTGTGTGTGCGCGAGCATGCGTGTGTACTAGTAGTTAATACTTTGTAATGCTCAATAAACTGATTTATTAAGAAATTAAACGACTCTCATTTGGAAAAAAATAAAAGATTCTTCTTTAGAGAAAGATTAAAGAATATTCTTAAGACAATATCAATCCTGCTTGCTTGCTCTCCGTTTGGGAGGAGAACCAGTCCGTCCCCTCTGTCTCCTGCCCCCCTGCCAACCTGGCTCTTAAGGCAAGGTGACAATACGTTCTGCCTTCCCTTGACTGTTATTTTTAACCTCTCCCCCATTTATTAAAGGAAGTTCTGTAATTTAAGAATGATGGAACAGACAGAACTACTACGCAATCAGGTAAAAGAAAAAAAGTGAAATTGCAAAAGGAATGAAATAAGTAAATTGTAGGGGTGCACCACTAGAGACATTTGAGGCTCATTCTGACATTCAATTTTTAAGGAGGCATATCAGCTGATACCGATTCAATTTCTGATACATCGTGGAGAGCTGCCTCCAGCTGGTAAGTCCGTTGTGGTAGAAAGGGAGAGGGGAGGGAAGGGAGGTGTAGGGGGGACAGATCTCCCCCTTCCCCCATGGTAAGGAAGGGGACAGATGCTGGGGCAGGCAGGGGATGAAGCCGCGGCTCATGGGGGGAGGGACGGCTCCCACTACTGCTGCTTGCACCCTAGGAGGGCACGGGGTGTGGGGGAAGGACACAGGACGTGCGCCCCCAGATCTGCATGGGGGCAGGCAGGCTGCAGCTGTGGGCTGGAGCCGGGGCTGAGCTGGGCTCTTACTGACAGGGCAGGGGCTATAGAGGGGGCTGCAGTCAGCCTAAATTCTGCCATAGCTCTCTCCCAGTGCCACCACATTTCTGCCTCCCCCCACATGCCAGGAAGAGCTGAGGCTGCATCGGGCACACAGAGACACTGGGAGGGAGCTACGGTGAAATTTGGGGTGGCTGCAGCCCCCTCCATAGCCCCTGCCCCAAGCCCAGCCCTCAGAGAGAAAAACCCCAGCCCCAGTCCGCAGCTGCAGCCCACCCCAGACCCAGCCCGCTCTCTCACTGAAGGGGGGTTGATCTGCCCCCCGCATGCCCCTTCCCCTCCCCTTCCACCACAATGGACTTACCAGCTGGAAGCAGCTCTCCACGCTGCCAGGCTGTGCTCCTTGCTGCCTGAGTGCTGTGCTGTGGCTGTGCACATGCACGGCATTTATCGGCCACAAGGCCAATTTCTGATACAACCAATTTGCTTTATATTAGTACCGATCCAATATTGGATCAATGTATCAGCGCACCTCTAGTAAATTGATGTTCTTCACCAAAAACTTTTCATCGTCAACATCTGGAGTGGCTATTAACGTTGAATACAAGATATTACAGGGGAGAAAAATCTAGCACTGGATGTAAAAGAGGTTTTTTGACATGTTGCAGTTCCCCACAATGCCAATAATAATCAGGATATAAGCAAAAATGAGAGGGTCCTAGTGGTTACCAGACAGGAATGATATTCTTCTATATCCTTTCTCCCCTCCCCACCATCTCTATTAGCATAGCCTTGAACTCTGGAATCTTTACCAAATGTATAGGTTCATGTGAGCAAGGTTTTGGGGAACAGGTTCACAAACCCTTCCTTTCCTGGTCAAAAACAGATGATAAAAGTAACAATCCTCTCCTATTAAATGAACCTATTTAGCAGGAGTTCCAAAGCCTGATTTGCAAAGATCTTGTAGTGATACTACTGTACAGGTAGGTGTCCTGATTGTGAAGATTATAGTAGGGACTTGAGAAGAAGAGATGCATCAGCAGCAGTTTTGAGGTCACCAGTCCATGAGTAAACAGATCCAATGATGTTGGTACCAGAGTACAGACATATTACCATATTTACTCAACTACAAGATGACCCCAAGTGTAAGATGGCCTCCCAACTACATTCTATATATGGAACATTTATAAATTTGGTATTTTCCAGGTGTAGAATCTAATTATTGGAATACTATCTTAAATTCATTGCTTTTCCACTGCTACAGCAGAGAAAACAGTAGCCTCCTTGCCCTCTGCCCCAACAACTTCTTCGCCCTGCAGACTTCCTGCCCCCCTTTACTGTCAGTCCCTGCTCAGGCTCTGTTTTTCCCCAAGCACAATGTGGGAGTGAGCTGCAAGTGGTAGTAAGAGGGGTACAGGGACAGAGAAAAGGGCATAAACTGCAGAGGAGGACAGGAGACTGCTGTGGGTCTGACTCTGGCTCCAACCCTGACTGCTGCAAATTTTAGCACAGGTACTCCATAAACATGCCTTTAAGTACTACTTTTGCTCCAGCTTATACATCGTACAAACTGTGCATGACATTAGTCCAGAGCCAAAAGGCTCATGGCTTATCATATAGTTCACTGGACTGGGCTCCAGCAGTCAACAGTGTTTCAAGCCATGGTGAACCCACAACCTAACACAGCTCAGTATGTGTGCACTCTAGATACCCCCCCACAAAGGATCCATTGCCCCCACTTGCAACTGGAACTGGGTGTTCTTGTCACAAGTTCTGAGACCCTCCAAAAATGCATATGTAGATGAGGCTCAGGGCTGCCTGGTCCCCCTCT
Organism: Alligator mississippiensis; assembly: GCF_030867095.1. Classification (NCBI taxonomy): domain Eukaryota; kingdom Metazoa; phylum Chordata; order Crocodylia; family Alligatoridae; genus Alligator; species Alligator mississippiensis. The sequence goes on from NC_081826.1 coordinate 49,461,748, forward strand.
GCCCCATAGAGGGTGGAGCTGAAAGAGGGGCAACAGAGCCTCTCAGCTACATAGAAGTTTGGTAATGTTTGCCAGACATTTAAGGCTCAAAGAAACAGGAATCATTAGAAATGGGAAAGAAATGTGTTGCTCAACTGTAGGAATGAAGAGGAAGTTGAAATGTATTTGATGTAGTGGTTCACCATGACTTGAAAAAGTTGGTGTTGAGAGGGATTGTGTACAATGGGCACTATATCTTATTCAAATAGGCTGTACTAACTTACCCTTGTGGTAGGTTACCTTCAGTGTATTAGCCCAACATGGACCATGTGTTTTATTGGCACGCTCAACATGGGTTGCATTCAATCAACTTCATAACTGGTTTCCATGACTGAGCATATGCTGCTTCTAACAGAAGTTTAATTGACAGCCAATGTATTTGTGGGGAGGGGGAACGTTTGCTAGCACATGAATGTAAGACAACAGGCTTTTTTTTCCTCATGCTGATTTGGGAAAAAAAACTCTGATCTTGTATTTGCGTAAATATGGTAATAACAAAAATCCTGTACAGCAGGGGTCGGCAACATTTTTCAGAAGTGTGCCAGAAACACCTGCAACCTTGACTTGTATGATGTTGGCATGCCAGGGACGGATAGTGGGGGGAGGTGGAATGAGCCCTATCCTTGTTGTGACAGTGCAGCTCTGGCCCCTTCTCCGAGGCAAGCATACTAAACAAAATGCCTTTGCATGCCACACGTTCTGGGGGTTGCCTACCCCTACTGTAGGGAGAACCATTGAGGGGATCCTGCAGACAAAGGATGGCTCCTTGATGGCTGTGATATACACAAACCACAGTGTTTATGGTTGCCAGAGGGAACTGAAGTCATGTCTATACTACTCTCTGACTGAAATGTCACTTAGGAAGAAATGTCAAAAATTAAATGTCCAGGGAACAAACAAAATAAAGTATTAAATATGACAACATGTTATAGCAGAAACCATAGTAGACTTGTTAAAAAAAGAAATAATCACAAATACACACACCTAAATTTTACATAAATCGCTGCCTTGTGAAGCAAACTCCCATCATTGAACTAGTCAAGAGTTATTTAACAATACGGCACATTGTTTCTTTCAATGGCTATAAAGATAAAAAAAATGAAAAATATAAAAATTATTCTTCAAATGAATTAAAAAAAGACAATTTAAACAATTTCCATCTATACATATGAGGTGCAAGTTGCATAAAAAGCATTCTCCAAAAATACTAAAAAATTAAAGGGCTGTGTCTCATCTCACTTTTGCTGACTATCCCTAAAAAAACTTCACCAAAGACCAGAATATATGTCAAAGAATGTAATCAAATTCTACCACAAAATAGTCTAAAATCTCCAGATTTATATTAAAATACTTTTTTAAAAATTTAGATATTCTGTTTTATGCTTCCTGGCCCCAATTCTATTTTCAAATGTCACATGAAATTAATGTGTAATACTTACCACATAAATGTTTAAATGCATCAACATTTCCTAATGTTTACTATTTATAAAGTAGTAACAAGTAAACAAGTTTATCAGAGTCATATTAGGCGAGTTGTTTCAAAGTCAAAGCGGTCCAAGACATTGAACAATTGACTTGTATCAATTGGCTCCAAGTATACAAGTTTAGAATAGCTTTTATGCTAAAACTGTTCCAAAGTTTTCCACATTTGCTTTCAAGACAACATAAGATTTGTTTCCTGAAGGCTGATCTAAGTTGGTGTTTCCTCCTTATACTGCCTTCCAACTCAATCTATATCAAATCAAGATTCCATAGATTTTAAGTCACAAAAGACCATTTACCCTGAAAAAGGATGCTCTCCTGAGCAGTGCTTAATATATTTTTATATAATGTACAGATTCCTACTTACCAGTTACTTGCATCTGTAATCTTCCATTATGATTGTTACTCGTATCAGATCTTGGTGAGGCTGTAGCCATGTCAGAGGCTGCAGCTTTCGCCTATTAAAAAACAACAGATATTTTGCACACCCATTTAGCTTACTGAAAGCATCCAAATTCACATATTATTCACGTCTATTTGAATTAACTGACCAACGAAACAGAGTTCCTTCCTGTTAATGATATACCAAAATATGTTTAACCATTGTATAACAAATTTAGAGTAAATTGAAACTTATTGTGCTACCTTCTAACAACCTCAAAGGACTTCACAAATATTAAAAAGTTGGTAGGAAATTAATACTTTTATTTTACTTCAGTTTCTTAATTTGTAGTGGTTGATAACTTGAATGCTTAAGGGTCTGATTTTTCAAAGAGGCTGTGTGCCAACAATTTCAGCTCAAGTCATAGGGAACTACAGATACTCAACTATTCTGAAAATCAAGATGTAGGTGACTTGCTCGAGGTAAAAATAAAAACCAGGTAAAAAGCATGGTCTAAAGTAGGGGTGTCAAATTCACCCTGTGCCTGAAGCAAAGACCATGGCGCTCCTTGAGGGCCAGATCCAGCCCGAGGCACAAGGAAGTGGTGGTGGCAGCACCAGCAGCTCCAGCTCTAAGTCAGAGCATGTGGCAGCAGTGGCTACTCCGGCTCCAGCCAAAGGAACACAACGGTGGCAGTGGTTTGGCCTGCATAGCACACCACTGCACGTCCTGTGCCACAGCATCAGCTCCAGCAGCGGCCCTCAGCTAGGTAGGACCATGGCAGTGGTAACAGGTGATGGGGCTGAGGGGTGGGTAGGGCTTTGTCAGTCTTTCTTCGTCTTCCTGCCACAGACCACCATGTCCACTAGGGCCCAAAGGTGCCAGATTCTGCATCAGAGGCCTGTTCCTCCCAGCCACACCCTCTAACTTCCAGTAGCCTGCTGGTAACCCGGTAGGCTATATCCAGCCCATGGGCCTATGTTTGACATCACTGATCTAAGATGGATACCAAACTGGGATTCAAGGAATCTAGCTTTCATTTCCGGCTCTGCTAAAAGACCTCTGTGCCTTTTGTGTCCATCCATCAATCAACTTTCTTGCCTATTTAGAATGTAGATGCTTTAGGGCTGGGATTCCCTCCTACTCTGTTTACTGGCTAGAATAGTGGGAACCTGATCTCATCTAGGGCATCCACACACTACATAGGACATATGCACTACATCCGAAGCAAAATAAAAAATAGAACCCAAATCTAGGTTCCAACTTCTGTTCTTGTCACAAGATATTCCCTTCCTAAACAGACATACAAATTAAAAGCAAACAAATAACCAAACCTTACTTTAGGGCTTAGATTAGGTACACACAGTTAATTAAAATTTATAACCTTGTACTGGTAAGAGCAATAACATGAAAATCATTTAGAGCAGGGGCGTGAAACATGCAGCCCGCAGGCAGGGTGCAGTCCCTGGCAGGCCAGAGAATAGGAGACAGGACTAGCAGAGAATCAGGACTACCACAGAAAGCAGAGCTACAGAGCCCCACTGGGCATGACCACTGGCAGCATAGACTAAGGGCTATGCCACAGCAGCACTTCTAAGTCCATACACTTGGCCTGCCACCATCTGCCCCACTGCCTCCATTGCCGGTCCTACCATTGCCACCTGGCCCGCAAGGAGCACCATCATTTGGATCAGCTCAGAAGGCAGGGTGAGTTTGACACCACTGATTTACAAAATTGGAAAGAAAAAGGTATATATCTAGGGTTCTGTGTAGTCTGCAATATAATGTGTGGGACCAAGTTCTGCGGCAAGCATCCTTAACTTGCTGCAACCTGATCTGGCAGCTGCTCCAGCTGGTTTGGGACTGGCATCATGAGCAGTGTGGATCCTGGAGCAGGCAGAATGGGCGCTGTGTGGTATGGTGCAGCTGATGACTGCCCCAGCCAGACTGACACATGCACTGCCTGCATCCAGTGCTTTTCACCCCCTCGTCCAAGTCGCTGATGAAGATGTTGAACAGTGCAGGCCCAAGGACCGAGCCCTGGGGGACCCCACTGCCCACATCCCTACAGGTCGAAAAAGACCCATTCACCACCACTCTCTGGGTACAGCTTTCAGCCAATTTGCGACCCATCTGATTGTGTAGGCATCGACGCCACAGTTGCCTAATTTCTTAATAAGAATGGGGTGAGAGACAGTGTCGAAGGCCTTCCTAAAGTCCAGAAAGACTACGTCCACCGCAACACCTGCGTCCAAGGATTTCGTGACCTGGTCATAGAAAGCCACCAGGTTGGTCTGACAGGACCTGCCCCGAATTAACCCATGTTGGTTGTCCCTAAGCATGATCTCCCCTGCTGGGCCCTCGCAGATGTGCTCCTGGATAATTTTCTCAAAGAGCTTCCCCAGGACCGAGGTAAGACTAACGGGCCTGTAGTTTCTTGGGTCCTCCTTCCTCCCTTTTTTGAAAATGGGGACCACATTGGCCCTTTTCCAGTCCTCTGGCACCTCACCAGAGCACCATGAGTGCTCATAAACCTATGTCAGGGGTCCCACAAATGACCTCTGCTAATTTCCTCAGCACTCTGAGGTGGAGATTATGAGGACCTGCTGACTTGAACACGTCTAGACTCACCAGAAGTGGCAACCATGTGACACCTGCAAAGCATGGGCATGACTGTAGGGACGGAAGGAGGCCATAAATATAGCCTTTACGGCAAGTACAGCCTTAGAAACGAGTTCACAGGGAGGAAGGGAGAGCGACAGCAAACATCATAGGCTCATCAGCCTCTGAGGGCAGCCTCCCCTCATTATCTTTTAATATTATATTTTAATATCAAGGTGTGACAGGCAAGGAAGTAGGGTGAGACCCTGGGAGGATGGGCAGGAGAAAGCAGCCACTAGGGGGCATCACAGCATCCCTTGGATGCCATCAGTGTTACATGCCATTGGAGGGGAGCAGTGAGGAAAGCCAAAACAGAAACAGAACTCAGGCTGGCAACAAAGATTAAGGGTAAAAAAAGTCCTTCTTTAAGTACATAGGGAGCAAGAAGGCGGTGCAGGGTAGCATAGGGCCGCTACAGGATGGACTAGGGCAACTCATAACAGATAGGATGGACAAAGCAGCTCTTAAATGATTTCTTTGCATCTGTGTTCCTGGACACGGATACAAACACACCTCCCAATGAGACTTTAGTCTGGCTTGAGAGAAATACCAATCAACTAACGGTTAGCGCTGATTTGCTAAAGGGACACTTGGAGGGGTTGGATGTATTTAAAGCCAGTAAGCCCCGATGATCTTCACTCAGGGGTACTAAAGGAATTAGCCAGTGTCATAGCAAAACCACTGGCGCAACTGTTTGAGATTTAAATTGGACATCAGGAAGAAATACTTTACAGTGAGGGTTGACAAAATATGGAATGGACTTCCAAGGGAGGTGGTGCTTTCCCCTACCTTGGAGGTGTTTAAAAGGACGTTAGACAAGCACCTGGCTGGGGTCAGCACCTGGCTGTCACTTGACCCGAGCGCTCTTTCCTGCCCAGAGCAGAGGGTCGGACTCAATGATCTGTCCCTTCCAACTCTAGAAATCTATGAAATACATCCCAGAATAAGATTTCCCTTTTTTCAGTTGCATCATATTGAATACTCATATTTAGGGCTATTGTGCCCTTAATACTTATATTTAATCTAGGATCTACTATAAACTTCAGTCCTCTTCTATTATACTACTGTCCAACCAGTATTCTCCAAGTTGCATTTCTGCGTGTGATTTCTCTTGGCTAAGTGTTATCATTTGCACTTTTTAAAAATTAAATTTCACTTTGTTGATTTCAAAACATTTTTCCACTTAAATCTTATTTTCCAAAAACTAGATTGGGGTCATCAGCAAGTCTGTGTGTTATTTCCATTCAGTTGTTTACACTATGAATAAATGAATAAATAAATAAATAATGACCAGGCTCATAAGAGAATCTTCTGGGGCACCACTTGAGATGCCCTGTCAGTTTAACAGCTTATAACTATCCATGAACCTACATGATGCCAATTACATCTAATCACAGAAATGTGTGTTTCGCAAACTGGTATACAGGTACCACTGTATGTGCACAGTGAACTGTTAGAGGATACATAGGAGGAAGGAATGGGAAAGCAGAAGGGAAAATGGAAACAGAGGAAATGGAGGTGGGAGACACCTCTATAGGCTGAAGATTCTTGAAAGATGGTTAGCATGGCTATATTGATTTTTAGTGTGGCTATACTGACCAACTGGCGGCCCGAAGGTCACACATAGCCCATGAGGAGTTAACATGTAGTCCCTGCAGCAGCATGTGACCTGCAAAGGGTTAATCTGCAGCCAGAGACAATCTGAACATCACTCCCTTCCACTACTCCTTTTTGCAGCTTCCGTTTCCACTTCCTTCTCCCGCCTCTGGGGGCAAGCCAACCCATTGGGGCCAGGAAGACAATGCAGTTGGAGGAGGGGGTAGGAACTGGAAGGTTGGAAGCACTTCCTGGTAATCTGAAGTCACAGGGAGAGAAGTCCATGCCAAAAACAGAATGGTTACTCTTTTACATTAAAAGAAGCACAAGTGGGACTTCCCCGAATGAGCATGGGGATTTAGAAAGAAAACATGGAGAAATATATTTATTATATGAAAACTTGAGTACATTATCAGCATAAACATACCAGAATGGGGGCTCCCCAAAAAGAATGTCATCAACAACAGTGCCAAAATCTTTGATGAAAGTCAAGGTGGTCACCATATTTATACTGTTCCAGTCTTCTAGGACTTCCCTGAGTTCTCAAAGTTAAAAGCCAATCGTTCTACAATTACAACTGTCAATTCCCTTAATACTCTAAGATAGGGGTCAGAGAAGCAGCAGGCCAAATTTACCAAATTTAGTCTAAGGCAGGCTGGACTTCTCCACCTGAACATTGTGGCTTCTCCCTGCTGCCTTGACACATGGGTGAAGCCTCCCGCTGCCAAAACATCAGGGAGGCCTCAAGCTTCACAGGCCAGACAGAATAGCTCTGAAGCAAGCCATAGGTTGCCAAGCCCTGCTCTAAGATGAATCTCAAACCTCACTGATTTGAAAATCTCCAAGTTATTTTCTCACCTGTTCTTTTTCTACACTAGGGTAATTATCCAACTCCACCCTTATCCTTACTGTTAAATACACTTGTTACTTGACTTGAACTTTTCTGTGAAAAGTGAAATAAAAGTGCATTAAACTTATCAGCCTTCTCTGTGCTGTCCAATATCAGCTTCCTCTCTGTGTTAATAAGGGGCCTACGCTCAGCTATTCCTTTAATTTCTAACATACACTAAGGAGCTTAAAAGCTTTCTGTATCTCAGTTTGTGCCCCAACCTTCCTGAATTCATCCCTATATGCTCATACTAACTCTCTCTCATCCTTAGTAATACAACTGAGTTTACTCGTTTTTTTGTTTGTTTTTGGTGAAAAACTATTTTAGACCCACTCGTTACCAAAGCTACTTTTCTTTGCATCAGGTTAACATGCTATTGTGCCCTTAATATTGTCTCTTTAAGGAACAGTCATGCTAAATGATGGTCTATCTAACCTGCTCTTAAAAATTCCCAAGGATGAAGATTTTGTAATTTCTCTAGGTAGTCTGTTACAGTGCTTGACCACTCTCATAGTCAGAAAAGTTCCCCCTAATCGCCAAGCCAAATTTTCTCTGCTGCAGCTTGAGGCCATTGCTCAGTCTTGTCACCTATAGCCACAGAGGAAAGCTCATCTCCATACTCTCTACAGTCACCCTTCAGGTACTTGAAGACTTATTAAGTGCACCTTAGTCTTCACTTCTCCAGACTAAATAACCCTAGCTCTTTCATCCTGTCCTCATAAGTCTTGCTTCCCAGGTCCCTAATCACTTTTCGTTGTTCTGTACTGGACTCTTTTCAAGTTGTTCATATCCTTCTTGAAGTGTGGGCTTGGGCACATTACTCCAGTTTTACTAGTGCCAAACAGAGAGGAAGAATCACTTCCTTTGATTTGCAAGTGACGCTCCAGTTAATACAACCCAGGATACTGTTAGTCTTTTCTTTTTTTTTTTTTTGCAACAAGAACACAGTGTTGGCTCATATTCAGCTTACTGTAACCCCCAAGTCCTTCTCTGCAGTACTGCAGCCCAACCACTCACTTCCCAATCTATATTTGTACATGTAATTATTCCATGTCAATTGCAGGTCTATGCACTAGTTCTTGAGGAATCTTATGTGATTCACTGCAAGCCATTTCTCCAGTTTAAGTTATAGGAAGCAAGCTATAGGAAGAAGGTTGTTCCTGTTGTTCTTACTTGCAAGTAAGTCCATGTGAAAAAGAAAATCCATTAATGATGATCAAAAATGGAAAAAATTCTTTTCCTGATGTTATGACCTTAAAGTTCTATTGGCACATCATTATTTTGCATTGTGATCTACTAACTCTTTTTGGTCTTAAACTGTTTTTGTCCTTCAGAATAAATGAACAATCAGTTTAGGAACTATGAAGAGTTGGCTAAGGGTAAAAACCTTAAAGTTATTTCCTGAATTACTTTAAAATGAATACATAAAGTCTACAACATACAGAGATACCCATGATGCAGAATCTTAACTAATAACTATGTTATATAAAGCCAACTGACGAACAAATTAATGAAATTATAATACACTTCCTAGATCAAATACATGGCAAAGCATGGAGTTAGAAGGTATACCAAATCTGAATGATCTTTTTCAATTATATATCCTGGCCCTAATCATAAAAACATATTTAAATAATCGTGACCATTTTATGTAACAGATTGGACACGGATGCATTTGTCATCTGAACTGGGGTCAATCAAGGATGTGTCATTGCCCCAACTCTGTTCTCCACTTTTTGACAGTCGTCTTGCTTCTCAGTACAGACTGCCTTCCTGCCAGAACCGACAGTGAATACCAAATGGATGGCGAGCTCTTCAATCTGGAATATTGTAGCTCGAGGACCAAAGTACTCAAAACCATCCTTGATCTTCAGTACATTAAAGACTGTGCCATCCTTGCACATACTGTGGAAAACCTCCAGACTGTATTGCAGGGGTCAGCAACCCCCAGCACGCATGCCAAGCATGGCACGCGAGGCCATTTTGCTCGGCACACCACCGCCAGCCCGGGCTCTAAGCAGCTGCTGCCAGTCACAGAGCCCAGGCTGCTCCCAGCAGGCAGCTGGGAGGCTGCAAGCCCTGCTGCAAGCAGACCAGGCTCCGTGGGCCAGCTGCAGCTGGGAGGCTGCAAACAGCTGCTCCAGGCTCTGGCATGTTGACACTCCGGCACATTCCAAGGTAGACATTGTGGTTTTTTCAGCACTCTGGCCAAAAAACATTGCCTACCCCTGCTGTATTGTATCTTTTCAGAAAAGTCTACCAAACTCCTCTATTTATCTCAACATTGAGAAGACTGAAGTGCTCCACCAGCCTGCCCCGGGCCATAAATGTGAACCCTCTCCCCAAATTACTATTGAGGGAAAAACCCTGGAGGTAGTTGAGCACTTCCCTTACCTGAATAGCCACCTCTTTGAGAGGATGAATAGTGATGAGGAGATCCAGTACAAGTGCGCATGTGCCTCTTAATGTTACCAACATTGAGTCAGTGATCCTCAAGCACCAACTTTGTTGAACCGACACAACACATGAATGCCTGACTTTCAACTCCAAGCTGGATTTGATTTAAATCTAGATTGATTTAGATTTGATTTAAATCTAACTTGATTTAAATCACTGTTTTAATCACTGGTCAGAAAGCCTCAATTTAATCACCCTTTTCTACAAAGCCTGCATTCTTGTTGCTTGATATCCTTTATTCATTCAACTTCTTGAAACTGCACTTTTAGAGAGAGGTAAGGGCTTGACTCTGTACATAAACGTGCAGAGAGACAAGAGGTCTCATGGGTACGTAATTAGATCTATTATCTCTCATCTCCATATACTGCTGTTAACAAGGATGTTATCTCTGGAAACACAAATCCAGTCTGAGAACTGAAACTAAGCATCACAGAGAAGCTTAATGGGATCTTCTAGACTGAGCACTGAGTTCCATTGGGGAGAGTGGCTTTCTTTAATCTTTACTAATCTATAAAGAAGCCTCTGGGAACCCCATAAGACTGGGCTCCTAATATAGTCCATGGCCTGTTGTGACCTACTTATAAAACTTTTCTAAAAAGGTTACACGAATATATTGTCTCAAATAGTATACAATTAGAAGTTATAATTCCTATGCCATGATATCTTTGAGCTTTAACATGTCTTAAATTAAAACTAACTTTATTTAGGTTTATTTTTTCAAAAAAAATCAGCATTCTTTTTAAAGATTAAAGATTAAATTTAAAAATTCTGATTTAAATTTTAAAAAATCATTTTTAACATTTTTAAAAAATGTTGATTTTTATCCACCCTGCTCAACTCCCAAAGCAAGTACTCTACTCCCAGCTTAGTAATAGCCAGAGAAAACACTACAATGACACACTGAAGGTATATCTGAAGAAAACAGGTGCAGACATCAAGAGCTGGGAGGAGTTGGCTGCCAACCAATTCCAATGGTGCCATAATCTCAACCAAGCAGCAGCCCATTTTGAGATAAAGCATCTTGCCCTCAAAGCAGAGAAGAGCGAAGGAAGGAAAAGAAGCGAAATCTTGGCCTGTGGCCAACTCTCCCCTGCAGAGAAACCTGCAACTTCTGTGTCTGTGGCTCAAGGACCCTGGACTCTTAAGTCACCTCAAGTTCCATCAATGAGCCATGGTAGAGATCATCCTTGATTCAAGGGACTGCCACGGCCAATGACAGAAAACAGTACTGCATCTAATCTCAAGGGTGCAAACACTGAAAAACTCCATAGGAACAATGAGTTTAATATTTTTTCTTCTCTACCCAAACACTTGTTTAATTTCATAAATGAAATATGTTTAAGGGGGAAAAAGTTTCTTTCTTCCAATTTCAAAAGTCCTCTGTATGCCACTCATATCTGAAGTCTAGCAAACATGTCTCCTATCCTAGTTCCACTGGCATTCATTTAATTTGTAATGTTCTTTTCTCTGAACTGATGCTTCTTAGTCCTACTAAAGTTCTACTTAGTTCAAAGTGGGATACCAGCTAACTTTTGAGCTCACTGGTTGTATATATTCAGTAATGAAATGCAAGGAAAAAGAGGGTATTGATGGCCTCTTTGGACCATGAGGCAGTGCCAGTATGCAAGAAAAATGCTAGACTTAAGCGGTGACAGAAGTCAAATTCCAAAGGTGCTGGTGATATTGCAGAAAACATGGACACGGTTTTTGGCTGCAAACTGGTGCATTGAATCACATGTGCACTCATAATAACACTAAAGATCTTCTCAGGTTAAGATGGCCAGACTGATTGGCTTGAGATGTCTTGGTTGTGCGATTCTCAAATTGAGGGGACTCGGTGATTAGAGCTCTGGTGAAATTCACGGTGGACATCTTTATATTCAAATTAGTGTGGTAAATCCTTGGAACCTGGATCAATTGAGATTTAAGTTAACTTAATATGCCACATCCAAGGGAAAAAGAGAAAGGACATACTCCTAGAGACCCAGCCTAGGTATTGTATACTCTTGAGAATTTGAATGTCAATTCAAGGAAAAATAATCTGTTTTGCTGCTGGACTATTTTACAAAGGTTTGTTCATAGAAAGAACCATATAACAATCTTTTAAAAGACTTGCTGATTTAGCTCCCCTTTTCCCCACATTCAGCTTGTGATATATGAATGGTTCAAGTTGAAAACTGGTCTCACTATATATTCACATGGTTGACATCTACTTCAGTAGACGAGGTAAGTCAGAGGGTTAGATGTCACTTGCACATAAATGGCTGAAACCTCAGTAAGTAGAATAGGACCACTACTCTGCAGTTCAGAAACAGTAAACTGATACTAAGACTAGTGGAGAACTTATTTTCCCTAATCTCATCTGAGTTCTCCACCCCAAATATAGCTCAGATAACCTGGTAAGTCTGACAGCAAAGGTTTAGTCTTAAAAAGCTATACTGTAAGTCACTCAAGATGCCCAAAGGTAAGGCAAGGTTATTTAAATGCAAACAGAACCAACTGCTTGACTTTTAAAGGCTGCCTAAACTGATTTAAGCATGCCTGCATTTTTGTGTAGGAAGAGTCTTCCACTTTTTTCGCCATAATTAACTATTCAGATTACACTGTTACTCAAAGTAGGTCTCTGGCTTAAGTCTTCACACCTTATTAAGGCTGATTATAATGTAAATGTCCATGAAGAATTGCTTACCAATGATAACTTCTGTTAATTTCAAGGCTGCTATTAGAGGTGTTGTTCTGATGAACAAAAGCTTGAATTTTATCATATTTCTCCTTAGCTAGTGCCCCCAAGGCCAGGCTAGCATGGAAGAGAGGTTCAATATAGAAAGAAATTAGGCTTAGAATAAAGATCCAACATACAATATAAACTGTACATAATGCACTCATTTTCAATTGGAAACTGTAGCAACTGCAGGTGAGGGTGAATGAAGAAAAGCCTCTTTAAGGGTCCATGCAGCTTAAGAAATCTTGCCAGGCTACTTCTTGAATTCTTGTTCCATATGTATCAGAGTCTCACTTCTGTGAGGATGCCACTGAAAGCCTGAGGCACGCTCCCCTGGAGTAGGCCAAATTCTAGCCATTAGTCACTCCTATGAAAAAAGCAAAACATAAGAAGCTGCCTTCTGAGGCAGACCCAACAGGGCGCTGCAGACAAAAAAGTGTATATATATGATCGCGTACATTTGGCCAGAACTATTTTCTGAGTTACTGTACTTCTGGCTACTGATATATTCACCACTGTTCTAATAGCTGGAATTATGATCTCAAAAATTAGGACTTTGAAGGGCCAAAACTAGCTCAAAAAAGGAGAGAACTAAAGCTACCTCTTCCCAACAAAGCACAAGAATAGATACTGAGAAAAGTAGGGACAGCATGACAATAAAAGACAAAAACCAGAACACTTAAATGACTATCATAACACTTAAAACAACATTCAGGAAAAGCTATCCAGTAGCTTGTGCTAGTGGAATCAGTATAAAACAAGGGTGTCCAACATCCAGCCCGTGGACCAGATTCTCTAGCCCACGGAACCCTATGATCCAGACTGTGGCACCCATCTAGAATGCAGGCTTGACCCAGCACCAGGGGTGCTGCACACAGCACAAGGGGCCAGTCCAGGGTGCGGGCTGCATGCAGTGCCTACACCAACCAGTCCTGAGTGCTGGCTCTGTACTAGTCCAAATCAGGACATGCCAGATCCACGATGCAGGGCCTCAGGCCAGCCCTCATTTACCTGCTGAGCTTTTAGCTGTTTCAGCATCTCTCAGTGTGCACAGCATGCACAGGCCCTGTTACAGACCTTGTGCTGTATGCTGCATGCAGGGCTGGCACAGGGCACACACTACATGCAGCACCCCACTGAACTGGCCCTGTGCACTGGTTCTAGCACATGGGCACCCCCCACTCCCCCGTAGTGGAGCTGGCACATTCTGCATGTGGTGCGTGGGGCTGGAGTGACTACACATGCTACACACAGCACTGGGAGCTACTGTGCGGTGTGCGCTGTATTCAACACCCTGCTAGACCAGCCTTGCGCTCTGGCTCGTGTGTGGTCCTGATCCAGCCCACAAGCTAGGCCAGCAACCCACATACGAGTTGTGGAGCCAGGTAAGTTTGACACCCCTAGTATAAAACAAACTGAAAACGTTGGTAAAATGAGGAAATAGATATTTTGCACTTTACCCACATTCTTCACAAACAGCATAGCCAAGAAAGAAACAGAGGATGCAGACAATTTCACCATCAACGGAAACAAACCAACTGTATTTGGCTCAATGCAATGGCAGCTTTTTAATCTACTACATTCCAAAGGAAGCCGTGGCCCTTCTGGCCGAAGCTTTCTGTGATCAAACAAGGGGTCAGTATTGAAGGGGCTGAATCTTTTCACTCTAAAATGTACAGAAGAAGATAAAGTACTAAATTCAGAATCTAAGAGGGGGTTTTTTTTTTAATTGGCATCCCTCCCATGTTGTAGAAACTCTCAGAATCCCAATGAAATCTAATGCTTTACTTGAAAGCTTCTCCCACCAACTGTCAGCACTAAAAAGTTTTATCCTTAGAGAGAAGTACTAGCCTGCCAGTTTGATTTCTGATACCTTTTTAGTACTATTATTTGACTTAATACTGCCACCAGCAAAGACAGATGTAGTTTTTCCTGTGAGCTGAATACATCACAGTTTAGCTTTAGCCATATTCCTTCTAGAAAGGAGGAATACCTATATTTCTTTAAAATATTAATCAGAAAAAATTCCTACCTGTAGTGGAAGAGTTTTGGCTCTCTCATATCAAGAACCTAGTGGCAACACGTAGGAGGTGCACGTGGGTGCACATGCACCCCCTGACGGACGCACTCACTGTTTAGGCAATGGGCATGGGGGGGCAGGCAGGAGCGCCAGTGCTGGCCAGGGAGTGGGGCCGCCAGCAGAAGTGGCTGCCACTTCCGGAAGTCCCACAGCAATTTTTGGAAGCACCGCAACCACTTTTTAGTTAGTGAGATCAGCCGTGGTGGACCGCCCCTCCCCACCCCCGGCCAGTGAGACTGGCCACAGGGGACACCCCGCCTTCCCAGGTCAGTGAGATCAGCCATGGGGGGACCCCACCCCGGTTGCTTACTGGCTGGTGCCCCCCTGACTCAAGAGGCACCAGTCACCCACGCAAGAACCTGTACATAATAGGGACCAAATCAAAATTTCTATCTTAAGCTGAATATGAAAACCAGCATTTTAAGTTTATGCAATAATAAAAACAATTCTGGGTGGGTCAGCATTCACCACATACCAGAACTCTCTCATGTATATTTCGCAAAACCTTATACTGAATGTTTCAAAGAAACTTGAACAATCTGTTTGAAGATATAACAACAATAAAGCGCTTTCCCATCAGGAGTCAAGCTGTCAAGGAAAAGTCTCCAAGGCTAAAGTAAGGTGGCTTGTTTTAATAGATTATCTGAGACCAAACAATCCTCTTAAATAGGATTAGTTTTGGCTACATACATGCAAGTTACGTCAAGAAATGCGCTTGTCTGGACTACTATGAAGCTCTTGGATCAACCATGTCTCCCTTTAAACTTCATACCACAAAAGTCCTTCTGGTATCCTTGCCACCAGAAGGACTGATGGAAAAGAATGAAATAAATGAAACTTCATTCACTGGTGCAGAGATACTCATTATTTTGGCTCTGGGGAAGAAGAACAGTGTGGGGCCAGTCCTGCACTGCCTGCCTACACCCAGCACCACACACACACACACGCTAAATAAAGATTATGCTTTGCTGCAAATTAACATGCTTTAACAGTTATAAGCACCGTTAAAATGAATCCTGCTATAGGAAAATAAAAATGAAAAATGCAAAACAAAGTTTAAAATCAATCCTTTAAAAGTTGCTATTTCCTATTTTCTGAGAAGAGAAGATGGGGGGTAAGATTTAAAAATGTTATCATTCGTCTGGCACATTTGCCTTTAAATCAGTTCATTTAAAGTCAATCTATCCTCAGCAGTAGTGAAAAAATAAACAAATTAATCACAACTCTTCCTTTTAATCTGTACACTGAATGAAGCAAGGATTCTGTAGAAAAACAGTAAGTAACCACAAGCTCAATGTGCATACCATAATGCACACATGCAACAGCACAAAGTCCATGCTGAACAAACAACCTAACTTTGGTTTTTTGATCTGCATGTTTTGCATTGAAAGCTTGGTATTCACTCTTTTCCTCTCTCTCCTTTTGGTTTGTTTGCTTTAAGTGGAACTGCTTGTAAGACACTCAGGTATGTTTACCGGATCATTGTGCTGGAAGACATCACGAGATCATCTAGTCTTTCCCCCTATGCAAGGCAGGATCATCCACGGCTAAACCATTGTAGTCCATGTCTATTTAACCTGCTCTTGAAATTTTCAAGGAGAGAGATTCTACAGTTTCTCTAAGCAGTCTGGTCCAATGCTTGACCATTCTTGTAGTCAGAACTTAAATTTCCTCTGCTGTAGTTTGAGGCCATTGCTCCTAGTCCTGTCCCTTACAGCCACAGAGAACTGTTATGATCAACTCCAGGTCTGTCCATGGGCCCAATCCTTCATGTGATGCTGGTACAACCAAAGCGCCACACAGGCCTGTCTAGCAGGACCACCATGGCCTGATCCAGCCAGAATGAGCTTGGAAATTTGGCAGTGGGGATCAGTGGTAAAGTATTAATTGCCACTGTTCACCCATCACTAAATTTCTGGACCTACGGGGAGTCTCACAGGCCAGATCTGGCCCATCTTCTTTCTAATCATCCTTCAGGTATTTGAAGACTGTTCTCAAATCCTCTCCCCACCCACCCCCCTTTTTCTTCTCTTCTCCAAACTAAATAACACAAATTCTTTCAGCCTGTCCTCATAAGTCATGATTAGAGGTTTGAGCAACTTCTTTCCCCCCCACCCTCCTCCACCCACTCTCAGCTGGGCTCTTTCCAACCTGTCCACATATTTCTTCAGCTGCAGGGTCCAACACTGGAAACAGTACAGTACTCCAGGTAAGAGGCCTCACCAGGGCTGAATAGAGCAGAAGAATCGCTTCCCTTGATTTGTAAGTGGCACTCATTAATACAACCTAGTATGTTGGTGGCTTTTTTTTTTCCAACAAGAGCACTGTTGGCTCATACACAGCTTATGTTTCACTATAAGCCCCTAAGGTCTCTCTGCAGTACAGCAGCCTACTCAGTATTTATAGATGCAATTATTTACCCTAAGTGTAGGATTTTGCACTTGTCCTTGTTGAATTTCATCTAATTGACTTTAGACCATTTCTCCAATTCATCTAGGTCATTCTGGATCCTAGCAATAACCTACAGAGCAGGGGTGGTCAGCCAGAGGTATGCATACCCCCAGGGGTACTTGAGAAGGCCCTAAGGGGTACATGCGGGCAAATGGGTGGGGACAGAGACCCACCACGCACCATCCTGCACTGCCATGCAGGTGCCGCCCGCCCGGCTGGACATGAGGGAAGCTTGCCCACAGTGGCTGCCACCACCCCACATTTGGCTGCTCGCCCCGCCTCTTCCCCTCCCTCCCCCCAGTTCCGCATTCAGCCGCCTTTAAATAACAAAATAGGATCTGGCAGTCTTAGTCTAATCAAACATGATATACTGAGTAAAAAGCAAGCTTCTACATAAATAAAATAAAACATTAATGAATTTTAATAAGCATTTCTTTAATGTAACCTGTACAGTGGTGCTTAACCTCAGCCCATAGGCCAGATGCAGCCCACAAAGCCTGTGCAAACAGCCCATCACCAGCATGTCAATGCGGGTGAAAGCTCCTGCCACTCCTCCCCTCCTTTCCCCTAATACTGAATTAAGTAACAGGTGAAAGGAGAGTATGACAAGCAGTAACATTCACCCATGCTGACATTCCAGTGAGCTCAGGGCTTTCATGTAGTTGCACAGTCCAGGAGCTGAGCACCACCGCTACTGGTCCTAAAACCCTCTTTTCTCTGCCAAGGAGGAAACTATGATTTTGAAGACCCCATGCAGAAACTGGAGTTTCTGCAACAGCAAGAAGACCAAGAGAAAATCCAGGTATTCAGGTAGTAGATTTAACGGTGTTGTTCCAGTATACTTTCCCTCTACTCTCTTTATCTAGTGGTTGTTTCCTTTAACCTGGAAGCTCTTTGGGAAAGCACTTGTTCTGTAACAGAGCACTCAGTGGATACATTTTGGTTCACAATGATGCACCCCTTGCTCCTAATACTACAGAATTTATAATATATTAATCACACTTTGGTACTGCAATTGCTTTAAAAAAAAGTATGTACAGTACTGTAAATTGGTTCTAATATTCACTGAGTATATGAAGTTCATATGCACTCCAGAGATGCATGCGCTTCAGGAGTTTTTAGCTCTCCAACAAAAAACTAGATTCTGAAAACATCAAAAGCAGCTCATTGCTTAGGTGAGAAACTTCCAAGACGAAAACCCCCAAGACGAAACTACCACAAAATCTGCAAAAATAGGTTAACTCCAGCCCCATCTGTAATAAGTCAACCTGAGACAGTTTCCTATGTGAGGGGTATCAAAGATGAGGCAGGACAGGACACACGGCCTCACGTTCTAGCCACTCTGGTATCTGTGCTGCACATGGCACTTGCTCCAACCAGGCAGGAACCTGAACTGCATCTAGTGCCCACAGACCCTAACACATGCAACATGGGTCCTACCCACTCCAGCTGGAGTACAGCATAGTCCTGGACCTGCCAGTGTAAAGACTCTGAACACTGATGTAGACTCCTGAGTCCTTTCAAGCAATCATAATCTCAACCATAGAGGCACTAGTACTCCTCCTGTAACAGCCTCTGATCTAACAGGAAAACAAGGTACTCGAAGAAACAATATCCTGTTATGTTTTCCAAGACAGAAGATTTTTATTTTTACATTTCCTTCCTGAAAAGAGTGTTTTCACTTAAATTTTTGTTTTTCTGCTGAAATGTAAGAGGAACCAAAATTAAATGTAGTTGTGAATTTGCACAGCTTTAAGATAAACTTTGTTACTGACCTCAGTTTCAAGAACAATTATTCTTTTTTAAATAACTGACCTACCGGAATCAGTATAGTAGATTCATACATAATAGATCAGATTGTCAATGCTGTCTGACAGCATCCAGTATCAGGTACCTCCAACGAAATCCAAGAAACCCTGTAGTGGCCAATTCTAGACACCAACAGGTGCTCCCTTTAGGCAGAAAAACAATTTGGGAGCTGGTACATTGCAGCCCCCTGGCTAGAGACCTACGAAGCTGAAGAACTCTCCAGAGAGAGGACATGAGAGGGCTGCTCCATGATCTCCCCTTCTCCCCCACACCAACCAGGGAAGCCTGTTACTTGAGAACCTGTCTGCTCCCTTGCCTGGAAAGAGGGCAGGATGTCAACAGGTAGTTCCCTAGGTTTTAAATAGATTTGCGTACAGCCCAGATAGACTTAACATGGGGTGGTTTAAAGCCAGACACACAAGAAGTAGGCCTTCCTGACCCCAAGTCCTGGCCCTGAGTTCCTCAGCTTTAAATCTCTGCATGTCCCACCCAGCTGAGTAGAACACTTAGTTTTTTAAGCCTAAAGGACTGACAACCAGGGCAGAGACAGTTTCCCTGGCCTTGGTTCCCAGCCTTATGGACTTTGATATTCCCATCCATATCACTCAGTAGGCAGTGGAGTTAGCATGGTAAAGCCCAGGAGGCCAGGAACAAGACCTGGCCTTGGTTTGCCATCCTACAAGCTTTGCTATCCCTTGGAGGGAGGGAAAGCAAAGACTGTGGGTGTCCTCCACACTCAAGAGGTACATACAGCCATTCAAGTTAGATCAGGAGGAGGGAGATCTTCCTCATAGGTGTCCCATCTAAGTTCTTGCAAAAAAGTCAGTTCTCTTTTGCAAGAAATTCCTCAAACACTTGACTTTTCTCTCAGAATAAATGCAATAATGTCTGTTTGTGACCCAAGAATAACCTACCTGTAGGAAATGATTCTCCCTCATCCCATGTGGTGTTAGTTTAGCCTTGAAGTATAAGGACTAGCATTCCTGATTTTTTTTATTCTATTGTTACTTAACTACAAATTCTCATTATCTGTAGAGAAGTCCAAACCTTATTTTGAATCCTACTAGACTTATCAATCTCAGTAATAGTTTTATGCAGCACATTTTTCCCTATCAGCTTAGTTATGCTGCTTTTCAATGTGTTTAATTATATTTAGAAAGGATAAGAGGACATGGCTGGTATAGTAAGTCTTTATTACACTGTGTTATCTATATTTTGTTCATGTTCCCTTCTCTTTAAATTAAAATGTGCCAATATTTTCACATAGAAATTACTTTTATTGTTAATATAATTAGTCACATATTGCACAAGGCATTCCCCAGTCTTCTGCAATTAAAAAGAAACTGAACCAAAGCAATTTTTGTTCTTTATTTCTATAGCACTTGTGTGTCCCTATCCACGATTAGGACTTCTAGGCACTAAAACAATAATATTCCAGGTAAAATTATGTAACTGACTTATAATGCATAAAAATATTGTGCATTTCCAGAAAGGTGTGTGCATGTACACACACAAAACATTGCTTTTCAAACCACTGCCAAACATTAAACACATTTTCATTACTCTTTACAATGAGGACCAGCAGTTTTTCATGAATAGTTACAGTTAATTTGGCCCCAACAAAGCACAGGAATAATTCCAATTACTCTTCCCTGTCTATTCCCTTTTACATGTCAATATGGAAATTCACCTACTATCATGCTGTCCATTCACCTACTTTCAGGTCTTTCATTCCTTGGTGGTTTTTATGCAAATAGCCTAAACAACTATGTATTCTAAAAACACTGCCATTAATTTTTTCCACTCACTCCTCTTACTAAGAATGCATAAAGTACTCTGAAATTAATCTTTCATCATCTTTCAATTGAGCCACTGTTTTCTGTCATATAGCCAACTTCTAACCAATGATAAATTCTACCTCCAATCCCACAAACTCTCTAACAGCTTCTGTTAAAATTTCTCATTAGACTTTTTTTAAGGGCCAAATAAATTTAAATGAATCAATTAGTTCTCTAGCAGCAGACCTACATTAAAAAGACCTACTTAAAAAAACATTGTTATCCTTGCATTGAACACCAAGCACTCTTTCCTACCTACTCTCCTGAAAGAAAGTAGATCTTTCCAAGACTTGCCATCCCAAACAAAGCTAAACAGTATCAACAAACAGAAAGCATGGCAGAGGAAGACAACATAAGGAAGAATAGAAAGGAATGTGAAAAAATAAAGAAATTAGGAGATGAACTTAAAGTTAATAAAAACAACTAAACAGATACAAGAAGGTGAGAAAAAGTGTGACAGTTCAGATTGTTCCTTCACTTTCTTACTTTTCTGTGCTTTCACTGACAATTAGCAGCACCATCAGGATAATCTAATGAACCATCAGGATAATCTTATGAACAGATACTGCCTTGCCACTACTCAAAAACTAAAGTTTATTTTAAAAGTTAAGAGTTTATTTAATCAAGTTAGCACTTTTAGCTCATATTTATAACAGAGGTAACTTGTTGACATTCCAGTACTTTGATTTATATCAACTAGAAAAACAACATGCTTGGGCAAGTACTGTGAAAGCTTATATTTCCTTCCAGTTCTCTAAAGTTAAATATGCCATGCAACTTTGAAAAAGTAACAAATTCTGAATTTCCCCCCGGTCCCTAATTTATTATACTTCCTATTTACCTTTGCCTCTCCCAAAATGATGGATTAATTCAGACTAATAAAAAGTGAATCTCACTGACTTAGCAAAATTAATTTAATTTCAGATCTATTCAATTATATTAATCTCTACTGTTCCCCATTGGCATGCATGCAAAGTGCAACACCACAGGAATACACTTGGGCCCCATACCTATAGTCATAAAAAGCTCAAGCACTCATGATTTTGATCTGAATTCTCAGAAATGTTTTAAGACAGGGATATGCAGAATACAGCCCACAGGCCAGATCTATTCTGTCAACTGATTGTATTCAGCTTGCGGCTGCCCCTCCAGCACTCTGTATGGAGCTGAGTCCCGATGCTCCCACCCTGGACAGCCAGTGCTTCATTCCCAACCTGCACCCACCAACTGCACCACCGCAGCCCCTGTTAACATGCACAGCTTCTCAGCACTGCAGCTGCTGCTACCCAGGTAGCGCTTACCCCACCCTCACCAGCTCCTCGTCTCCCTGCCTCTGCTGTGCTGCTCTAGGTAGCAGGCAGCATGTGGAAGCAGCAGTGACCATGAGGACATGGGCCAGGCACCACACACAGAGCCAGATGGCCTCTGCCCCACTATGTGAGGCTCCAGTTTCCAGCCACATTCCACCCACTAGGGCACTTGGCTCAATGAGAATCCACCTGTGGTCAGCCAAATGGGTGGATGGTGGCCAGGAGCTGGAGCCCTGTAAGCTGGGGCAGAAGTAGGCAGGAGTGTGATGTGGGCTGCCTCAGACAGGAGTAGCAGGCAGCTCCCACCCCCACATGCCCCCTAGACACACAATAGACAAGAGTAAGACTTTATTTTGAGCTAGTATGCAATCACCTCTAGATACACTACTCAAAAACATACAAATCAGGACAAAAATTATTTTCTGAAATAAAATTAAAATACATTGTAACAGAAGTTTGATTTTTAGTATATAGATAAAAAAAACCCAACAAATTGTAATTTGTTAAAATGATATCTTCTTAAAGGTTTTCCATGTGCTACCTTTGACAGCTCACCAAAACTTAAGTAGCCTGCCAGCTGAAATAATCACTCACCCTGGCTTAGAGAGAAAGATCTCTCGCTCAGGCTGTTCAAGCTTGCTGGAAATGTCTAGGAGAGTAGCCTCCTCTTCCCCCAAGCAATTTCATAAAGGGACTTCCTTCTCCAGCTTCCCTGTTTTTGTCTTTTCCTTGAGATTTTTGCTGCAAATAATTACTTTTACACCTCCATAACAATTTGAAAAAAATATTTTAAAAAACCATACATACAAGCACATGTACACACAGACACACACAGAGTAAAAAGTTTCTTTAAAATATAACAGCAATCTGTACATTTAAGACAAATCACTATTTTGGGGGGTTTTATTTTAGTTTTGGTTTGGTTTCAAGAGAGGAGGGGTAAAAACAGGGATAATAAAGAAGCTAGTTTAAGAACTAAAATTATCCCATTTTCTATCTGGGCATACTGAAGCAATAGTTCTTGACTGAAGTAGTATGAGCCAGGGAGAGGGCCTAGTTTTAAATGGTACCAGCTGATATGAGCAGTAAATGGCCATCAGCATGATCACATTGATTGCATCAAATTTAACATTTCTTGCAAATGAAGAGGTATGAAGGATGGCTCAGAAAGAATGCATCATAGTACACCGCCTCTGTTGCCAGAAGTAGAACACAAAAAAAGATGAGATGAGAAAGACTGGATTTAACACTTCAATGTAAGGAAAAAGTGTCAACAACAACAAAATTCAGAAGTGAAAAAAGTAGATACACTGTTTAGAAAGCATGCGTTTACCTTTTTGATTAAAGATTCTTCAATCAAATTTCAAATCATTACTACCTTAATATTATAAAATTTGAAGAATAAGTTCTGTAAAGTATATTTCATAAAGCATATAAGTTCATAACCTCTGCCAACATGATTTTAATGGTGCTTTTACAATATCATGATTTCTTTAGGACTTGCATAAGATGATGGCTTTTAAATGAAAGCAAGATGGAATAAAAAAATTAAAATAAAAAAAAAATAAAAAACTGTTTCTTACACAATTCTGGTTGCAGAAGCACCTTTGCACACATGGTTACCTATGCCAATAATCACTAACAGTAAGGGTCGTGTTACCCTTACTTTCCAGCTGCAAAGATTGTTTATCCATAGATATATGAGATTGAAGATTTGCCCTAGAATATATATGTAATACTAATGTTTCTCCTTTTCACTTTAACTGAAGCATTTCTGCAGTGCTGATCTTTGAATAAATTATGATGAAACAGAGGTAAACTGAAATCTGGTTCTGGTTAAGTGAGGTCCTAAGCAAAGCAAAAATTTGTTCTAAAATAACGAATGTGCAAGTTTTAGGAAGGTTATTTTAAAAAGAAACTCTAATGATGTAATACCTTAAAAGAGGTCTCTGGAAATGTATCAGAACCTCTGAAATGAGAAGATAAGGCACTCCACTTAACAAGTCCAATAGCAAAGTCCTGGTAGAAAGCCCAAATTTTCACCTACTGGGAAAGAGGAAGGTACTGCTGTCTCCAGATGACATGCGTTTTTCTTTCCTATGGGTCTCTGTTTGGGAAGGAAAGCCTCTCCCTTGATAAAAAGAAAGAAGCTTTTTTCCTACTTTTTTCGGGCAATTTGACAATCTCTTCTAGTTTTAGAGGGTCTTCCTTTTGAATATCACTTTGCTTTATAATAAGATTTCAAAAACAGAACATGACAAATCTAACCTGTCATCTTCTAGCCCTCCCAGTGGAATGCTTCCTCTTCTACTCTTGCTCCCACATACACACCATCAACCCGTACATAACTGATACAGTATTATCCAAGTCTGAACATAGTCTGAAATAAGGGCTAAGAGGTATGAACTATCCTGATGCCCATTACATGGGGGTGTGAACAACACAGTGAAACTATAGCAGCCTTTTATAAGTCAACATGAATTATTGCAATATTTAACAGGAAAGCATATAGGATGAGAAATGTGGTGGGATTCAGAAAGAAGTAGAGAGAAAAAGGAGAGGGGAGGAAAAAAGAAAGAAAAAGTATGGAGGAAGAAAGAAAGCAAAAATGTGGGAGATTCAAAAAAAGAGGGGGGCACACAAAATTTTCCTTCTTCCTAAATTACAGCAAAATATATAATATCTAGTTTAGTTAATACACCAGGCCATATTTTATCCTCTTTGTCTCAATGACATCTACATGTGCTTTGCTCTCTGCTAAGATTGGTATCTGATCCTTTACAAAATCAATTTGGTAAAAGTCAGTTCATAGTTTTCAGCAAATGCAAAACAGGGAAACTGACAGGATTCTTAGTAAGTTCATAGCTGCTATTCAGAATCTTATAATGAGTAATGAAACTAGGGAAACAGACCACAACTCATTTACCTTCCCACTACTCAAGCCACTTTATACAAACTCAGGAAGATTGCACCAATTGCAGGTGCAACTTGAAGCAGACCTAAAAACAATCTAGTATTTCTTAAATGAAATTTGCATTAGTTGAAAAGCCAATAGGTTAGAACCCCACTTAGTTTGGAAAGCTTTTTTTGAATGTGGGAAATTATTATTTTTTTTTTTTTTATGCCTTAACCCCTTAAAATCCCTATGTGTGCCTTCAGCTTTAATGAGGGATGTGCTTCTTACCAAGTTGGTCAACCAAAAGTTTTCTAAGTGTTCAGAATTGCATTTTTAAGGCAACACCCAACAGCTAGTTCCTGCCCTTAATTTATAACTGATATCCTTTTTTATTTAGTAGTTGCAGTTTAATTTGTCAATCCATAGTTACTAAAACTTTTTTCATTTCAGGCCATTAGCTACTATAGAGTTTGAGAGAGAGAAGGGAAGTGACAGGATGTACTGCCCATTCCCACCTCAAATCTGGGCTGTGGGCAGTAAAAGTAACACAGGAAGGGCTTGGAGAACACATCTTGTCCTTTCCTGCAAAGTAAAGAGTAAAGATGGAGAAGAAAAGTGACGTGGCGAGTATTCCCAGGTGGCAGCCCCATGACACAATGAAAGATGGGAAGGAACAGACGGGTACTCCTTCCTCTTCTTTTATTTTGTCCCAAAAAAGAACTCCATGGTTCTTTTTAAGATCTGGGGATCATTGACAACAAAAAGCATAGTTTAAGTTTTCATTTTGTGAACATTCCTTGAATCTCATTTAATCACAGAAACACTAAATTAACAGAGTTTATGTCTAGCTGACTTCACATTAGCTGGCTTCATCAGCAGTCCCTCAATACAAGGATAACAGTCTTCCAGTTGGTTTCTCTAATCAAAAAAAAGTCACAGAATTACCATTTATACATTTCCAAAAGGTTCTAACAAATTACCACTAGTCAATGTGTTCATTCACTTACAAAAGTTCATGTCATAAACAAAGTATAAGCCTTTATACTATAAAGGGTCACTGGCATCCATTTTTATTTCACACATACAAATCATCACAGATCTTACTAGCTAGCCCACTTTCAACATAAGGTAACACAACCTAGTAAACTAGTGGTTCTCAACCTTCTTAGACTCAAGACACTGCTCAAAAAATACCAACTTAGTTTTTCCTTTTTTTTTTTTTTTAAAACTTAAAAAAATAATAAAGTAATTCTTCTGTTGCAAAAAACTTGATCGTAACAAGTCAGAATGTATTTAATACTATGGATTCCTATTTGAAATCTCTGGGTTTATCTTGTGAATCATGTTCACATGCCTAATAGTCCTAACATTACAAGGCATCCTTGAAAGGATCTCAAGGCACCTGGGGGTGTCACGGCACCTGGCTGAGAACTGCTGTAGTAAAATAGGCATTAGCACACTGTGTCTAACCTACATTCATACCCAAGTAAGCCCTTCTGGTCACCTCTATCCAAGCAGTAACCCACACGGGAAAGAGGAACACAACTTCTGGGACTGTCTGCAGAACTTTGTCCGAAGGCTGAAGGACTCTCATGCATCCATATGATCTTTTTCTTATCCGCATGGGCCGGCCGTCGAAGCTCGTGGAGCACGCGATTAGGAGCGCAGCGCAATTAGTTGATGGCATACAGTGGGAGGCGCATCTTGTTTCTGTGGTGAATGAAGTTACAGCCCCGCACACGCTGGGGGAACCCACGCCAGGCTCCTTTTACAATAAAAGCAACGACCTGGGGCCTGTTCTAGCAATCTGTGGGTATTTTATCATTTAAAAGCCTGACTACTGGAGCTATCATCAGATCTCCCACTTGAGCAGGGGCAGGAGCACCCCCCCACTGCGAGACTGCGGGAGAGCCTGGTGCCTCCAGGGGCCGTGATGACAGGCTGCAGGGGACATCCCCGCAGAGCGGACTCCCCGCTCCCCAGTTAAGGGGAGCAAAACAGCGATGTCACCACATTGCCACCTCCTGTCCCCCCAGGTAAGGGCCCAGGGCCCCACCGCGGCGGCGGGCGCGGCCGGGGCTCCCCTCCCCCGCCCGAGCACACAAGGTTATTCGCTGACACGGCGACCCCGAGCCCAGCCCGGCACCGCCCCAGCGCTGGGCCCGGCCCGGGCAGCGGCTGCCCCGCTCCCCCCAGCGGAGGAAGCCGCTGTCACCCCCGTGACAGGCCGGGCATGGGGTCCCGCCCCGTCCTGTTTATGTCCCTACCGTGGCTCGCAGCTCGACAGCCGCCGCCGCGTCCCCTCAGCCGTGCGCGCCGCGCTGCCGCTGGCCCGCCGCCTCGCTGGGCGCTGCCATCTCACCGCGGCGGCATCGGCGGCCCGCGCGCAGCCACCGCCACAGCCACGGCCGCCCCTGCGCCAGGGCCGCCCCGCGCCGCCCTCCCCCCAACGGCCGAGCCCCGAGCGCGCACGCGCCGGCCTCCCTGCGTCAGCGCCTGCGTGCGCGCGCGCGGACAGGTCGGGCCCGACCACAACCGCCCTGGCTAAGCGCCCGGCCGCAACCAACTTCCTCGAAGCTGTGGGGGGGAAGGGTTGAACCAAGGGAAAAGAGTGCGGTAACCGCCTGCCCCGGACTGAACCAACTTCCATATCGGGGGGCGGGCTGGGACGAGCAGGGTCAGTCCCGCTCAAGCTGCAGGTCCTGGTTTGAGGCCGCCCTGCGCGAGGACGGGGCGGTACGAGCAGCGGGTCCCGGGGCGGGGTGCTGAGCTATCCCCGCCTCGCAGGGAGACCTCAGTGAGCGGAGACTCAGCCCCTAAGGGAGCCGGGGTAGGGGGCTCGCGCAGTGGGCCCTGGTGGGGGTCCTTGCAGGCCCCCGGGGTCTGAGGGGCGGGGTCACACATCTGCTGCAAACAATGCCCAGAAAAAGATCACTCACCTGAAAATCCTAATAAACTGACTGCAGAGCCGGAAGGCAAAAGCAGTGTCCCAGGCAGGACATCTCTCCCCCTGTGCTGGGATCCTACAGAAGTAGGAGCCCCTGGGCCCACCTGAAGGCCCGGCACAGGAAGGGAGAGAAAGGCACTCAGGGTGTTTCAGTCCAGCTTGTTGCTGGCACAACCGAAGGGCCAGCTGCTCTTGTGTCACAGGTTTGGGCTCGGGTCAGTCACAGCCACCTCAAACCCAAGGCCTGTTTTTAACCCAAAGCCTTCGCTTCATAGATCACAGCCCTACCTTAAGGGAAACAGCAAACTGACTTAAGGGGTTGAGGAAAACCAAATTCTGTCCTGAGCTGTTGCACTGTGAGCAGCAGCCGGTCTCATGGGGCCCAGCCGTGAGCCCCAGCCAGGGTGCCTCCCACCAGGACTCCAGCAGATAAGTGCAGGCACAGGCAGGGCAGGGCAGGGCTGCTCTCACTGCCCAGCCCAGTCCAGCCCTCTGTGCAAGGAGTTGAGCGCTGAAGTTAGTTTTTTAAATGTAGTGCCCCTCAATTCACAAGCGTGGAGGGTGCCTCATGTTGAAAAAGGTTGAGAGCAGTGAGGTGTGGGATGGGAGCCCTGCAGAGCCTCCAGGATGGTCTCCAATGGGATCTATCTGAATTTGTGTCTGTTCTTTTGAAAAAGTGCTTATCCACAAGAAAAAAATTTCCTTTAAGGTACCTAACACTATGTATTCATCCTTTTACTTGTTCTAAAATCTGTACCCTATAATTGAGTTCCCTGTTTTCTGACTCTGCTCTTGGGGTCTGCATCTGTAATTTGTGTTAATAAGCATTTTTAGCTCTACTTCATGACTTTGCAGTGGCTTGCTTGTTGCAGATGTGGTTAATGTTTTCATTTATGTCCAAAAATAAGATGCCATTCCTGTCCCAAGGAGTTTGCAATTAGTGTGAATAGACCAAACTGTTCAGACTAATTAATACATGGAAATGCTGTTCTGGATGGGGTGTCCCCTTATAGCCTTTAATTAAAGTATATTTTTACAAAAAATACTTTAACATACAGTACTTGATACCTCTTGCTTGCTTGCCTCTTCCCTACGTCCACCTCTTCATATTATGCACTAAATTGTCTTATAACTGCCTTAATTGGATGGATAGCTTCATGCAAAGGGTACCCATAATGTGTTCTGAAAGTAATAGTCAGCTGGCTTCTAAAAAATAGGCTTGTGGTGATGTTTTGTTTTCACGTGAAGCATAAAACACCTGAAGGATTTTTTTTGTTTTGACTTGCTTTGAGGACTGTGCTAGCAAGTATAATAAAGTATGTGTATAAATGTTTGCCATTTAGGAGCCTTAATTTTTTAAAACAAGCTGCAAAATTTCAAGTCTATGTCATCCTGCATGAACTTGAAAAAGCAAAGAGAAAATTGTGGGTTCCGGTTTTCCCCCTTTTGTAGATCACATGTAACCTTTATAATGTGCTTTGGCCTGCAAAAACTAAAAGTCCCAGTATGCAGTGATTCAGGATGGTGACATTAAGATGAAATATGGTATGCTTGGACCTTCAGTATTAGTTGCCTGCATCACTTCATTGGGTGCAAACAGCTAGAATTTGCTTCCTGTAACTTAACTGGATGTAAATCTCAAACTTGCTGCTGGGGGAAAATCTAGTTTTTATATGCATGTTTATTTTTATTTGTGTATTTTTTGCCAAACTCTCTTTGAGTTTTGTTTTTGGACAAATAAAAAATCTAATGCTAATCTCAGATAAGTTTCACATGCTTTAGATGTGAAACCATAAATCAGCCTGAAGCTTTTAGCATCTTAAAGCTTGAAAACACTACAAACGTAACAAATATAATTGGCTAGGAAAGTAAATCCTAGAGAAGTGGTATATTACTGTTGGAGTTGGCCTCCACGAGCTTAATTAATATTAGATTCTTATATAGCATTCACTCACTAGGCTTCACAGATTCTAAATCTGGGAAATTCAAGGTCAAATAAAGAACCTACAAGCTAAGTGCTTAGTATGTTGCTGTTATAGATTCACCCTTCTGCTTGTCTGGTTGTTGAACAAACATATTATTGACCACCTTTCTATTTCCTTCCTAGTTTCATCCAGAGCACAGAGAAAAGCAGCACAGTCTCATACAATAGGCCTACATCCTTACCAGTAAAGAAAATTGCCTGAGGGTTGGGTGGCAATGCTAGTCTTAACAAGTCTGTAGAATGGATGTCCTGTGATTGTTGTGTGGAACAGTATAATTCCTTCTCTCTTCAGTGAATATCTCTAGTTTTCTTTTACTCATGTAGAAGATTAAGGTGAGTTTGGGGGTGATTCTAGTGACATTCTTTTAGTCCAAAGTGTGCCGTTCATCTCACATTCTGCTATGGAAAAGTTGTCTAATATTTCATAGGAACAAAACCAATACGATTCTAAAGAAACTCAGAATTTAATCTAGAATTTAAAACATTTCCTATAATTTTTGGACCATTCCATGTAAATCTAGGGAGAAGCTATAATTCTCTTATTCTATAGTATAGTTTAAAAATGGATAGAATTTTTTTTATGGAAATCTTCTGAAAAGCAGAAGGAAAGCATGACTCCTTAGTTGCCTTACTATATTATTATCAATATATCAATCACCTAAATCTTTATATATTTAATTGACTCAGATTCAGACAATAGTTTATCCCAAGAAAGGACTGCAGCATTAGATACAGTATCGGTGAAGTTTTTGTTTAGAAGTCCTAAAGCACAGCACAGTATGGGCAGTTACTATGCTGTGCAAACGGTGCACGGTTAGGTTTTGTTACTATGTCACCGTAGCATCACTCTATACTAGGGGAGTGGGCCACTACGTCAGCTTAGCTGGTGATCACATGTAGACCCGCACAATCGCTATGTCGCTGTAGGGCGATGTTTAGACATGCCCTGTGATGCTTAGTTTCACTTATCAAACTGTAGATTTGTGTCTCCAGAAATAACATCCTTGTTAGCAACAGTATATGAAGATGAGAGATAACAGATCTGATTACCTACCTTTCAGCCCTGTTGCCTCTCTACAAGTTTGCATACACATGGTCAAGCCCTTACCTCTGTCTAAAAGTACAAAGTTTCAAGAAGTTAAATGAACAGAGGATCTTGAACAAGAATGCATTTTTTTGCAGAAAATAATGATTAAGTCGAGGCTTCCTGACCAGTGATTTAAATTATGATTTGAATCAATTTGATTTAAATCAAATCCACCCTGATGAAGTTTCAAGGTCAGCCATCAGTTTGCTAAATTGGGCTGGCTTATTTTGCCAACATCATTCAGTTTATTTATAAAAACAGTATTTAACAAAATTAAAGGAAGATTTCTCTACATTTCAACTATATGTTCTTTTTCCAAAAGGAGCTTGTTACTTGAAGCTCATACAACATGAAAGCTAGAACACCCAAATCAATAGTTAGTTTTGATTATTCATGGCTTTTCTGTCATCCTTTCACTTTGCAACCTCATATAATTTTTGTGCTCTATTGCGTTTTGGGTTTTTTTGCACATCATGCTTTTCCAAATTGCTTTTAAGGTAACTGAGAAATAATTATCTGAAGCACACATTTTTCAGAAATGCTGTCCTGGAAAAATGCAAGCTAACTTCCATTTTAATGTTTTGGGCCTATATTTCTAACCTCTATGACTGTAGAAATATTATATTTTCCCAATTTTTTTCAGTGGGAACATGTATGTACGGAGATAAATGATTGGCAATGATGAAACTTAATTTTATAAGTATGTGTGCATAAAACCTACAATTACATTATTCAAATATCTCCCTCCAAAATTGTCTCCTACTTAGGAAGTATGTTTTCATTTTTCAAATTTGCCATTCACCCTCCCTGCATTAGTGAAAACAGCAATGAGTTTGTAAGTGCCTTTCATGTAACTACGTGCTATACCATGTAGCAAGGTTTGTGTGCCAGATCCTCATAGTCTTTGAAAACAGCTTGTTGCAGCACCTTGAAGCCAGGAATTATTTGCATTGGGTTATCTGTTGGTAGCAATTCACATCAAACTCTCTTTTTGTTAAAGTAAATTGTATGTAAATCACAATTTGCTAGTGGTGACTAGCCGTTTTATTCTGATGTCAGACAGGGCTCTGTCTTCTGTATACAAACAAGTGCCCGCTAGAACAAAAGATGGGACAGATGCATTTACTTGCTTTTAAATAAGGCTCTTTACAGGCTCAGTAAATCATGCAATGCAGATACCCAGACAATCTCCTGTCAAGAACTTGTCTTCAGATTTGTAATATAGTAGTATGGATTAATGTAAAATTGGTCCAGTTTGAAACTACGGAAATCTTAACCAGAGCTTCTGTCTGAGCTGGCTGTTTCTAGGGCTTTTGCCCACAAGACTTTCTTTCTCAGTTCTTAGCCCTTCTCTGGTCTCTCCACAACCTGTATCAGGCCTTTTTAATAAAATATTAATAGGATCATATCATTTGTCAAAGTATGGATTAGCTTAATCTGTTTATGTAGAAGTATAAATATTGATGTAAAATCAAAAGCATTTGGCTTTCATAGCATGCCCATCCACGGCAGTACAAAGCAACCTTGGTGGAAAAGGTCTTATTCCATCATCTAAATGTGTTGATATGCAAAAAGGGACTATAGAATTTTTGGCTTGTAGAAATAGGCATGAAACTTTTGAATTGCCTGCAAATTGTCTTTTATTACATCTGTAAGACATCTTCCCAAGATCACTGTTAAGTTTTTGTTTGATGTTTTAAATATATATGTACACTTTGAATCTTACATTCTTTTGTTGTGTAAAATACTCATGAGTAGTCTCTAGTTATGTATCTGATAAAATATCAACAAAAATATTTGAACATTCATTTAATGCAGGAATGCTTAACCTCCAGCCCACAGAGTCTTGGCATCTGGCCTGCAGGGCTCTGCATGGGTCTAGAAATGTGGCAGCAGGGGAGCAGTGAGAGCTAATACTGCCACACCTCCCCACTGCCAAATTCCCAAGTCCCCCACGGGCCACGACCATCCCCCATGGCCTGATGGGCGCGGGCCATGCCCCCTTCCCCTGCACAGCTGGTTTGGGGCGAGGTGGCATTTAATTTCTTCCAAACTATCCAGGTTAGGTCTGGGCCATGGCCTCTTCCTCCCAAAGGGTCAGATTATGCCCCCTCTCCATTCCACAGGGCCAGCTGGACCACATAGCTGGATGGAGCCCTGTCACACCTGACCTGGGTGCCAGATTGGGTCTGCTGGCTGGATCTGGCCCACAGAGGGAACAGGTGTCGCCCATCTGCCCCACTGTACAAAAAAAGTTGTGTACCACTGATTTAATGTACTGACACACACATTAAAAAGGTACTTTTTTGCCTTGCAAAATTGTACTTCTCATTCAGCTTAAAATACGTAATATTCAAAATATAGTAGCTATAAACATGCCATAACATTTGAGGATAAAGCTGCTCTTCCATTTCTTCCTGGCTTCTTTCTTCATCGATTAGTAGTTGGAAGGTAGGGTTGTGACATCCTCATTAGTTCAGTGATGTACTCCTAATTAAATCAGTTAATCCTTTCTTCCTGTTTTTATCTATGCTGTTTGAATCCTAATGAGGAGGAGGGTGCCTAATGTAGTGATTCTCATCCTGGGTGCCATGCCTTTTAATCCTTTCATGGGTGTTGCACAGTGCTATGCAGTGTTACCACTATAAGGTATGCAAACATGACTCACAACATAGACTCAGAGATTTCAAACAGGATTCCATAATGTTTAAAACATTCTGACCTATTGTATTTTTTATGAGTCTTTTCAAGAATTGCTCTATTATTTTTCTGTAGCCAAAAATCAAGTGGAAATTAAGAGCTGACATTTTCCAAGGGGTACCTTCAGTTTAAAAAGTTGTAAACCACTGTCTAGAGGTTAAAGCCCATAGATAGTGGTAACAAAACAGACCTAGGTTTACTGTGGATCCTCCTCTGACTTGATTTGAGATTCTGGGCAATTAGCTTAGACCCAGAACCTATTTCTTAAAAAGCTCTGACAAGATTCTGCAAGTGTACATTCACATGTGGAAGTGTGTTTTAGGGACAAAAGGAGGAGATAAGCTTCAACAGTCTTTTTTGAAAAACATATTTGTCATGAATGGACCATGTATGTACTGAGGACTTGTCTTCTGGCTCTCCACTTTGCACTGAGAAAATTAGTCATTGGAGAGACCAGGTAAAAAGGTCTGGTATGAACACAGCCTTGGTGATGGGCCTGCACAGCTAACTTTGGGCACCTGTACACGTTGTTGACTTTGTCTAGATAAAAATATTCTTGGATTTTTTTGTCTCTTGTAATGTACTACGATGATTCTCATTTGATACTACGGGAGATTTAGCTAGGACAGATTAGGAAAGTGAATTAGGAAATAAAAGAAACAAGATGAATAGTAAAAAAGATGTATGGAAATAAAGAAATCAGCAAGGCAGCTAGCTACATATGTCTCTTACTGTTAGATTTTGCTGTCAGTATTCTTGAGTGGGGAGCAGGAATGTAGCACGTGACAGTGAGAAGTGGTGGCATGACTGAAAGGTAAACAGTTTGTTCTAGATTTTCTCAACAATCACAGGTAGGTATTATGTTGGCCTTTCAAAAGAATAGGTAAAAGGATAAAATAGTATCTATATAAACTTAGCTAAAACTAACAATAGTATTAATTGCAAAACAAATACATTTTGGGGAGAGAAAACACAAAATTATTTTTTTTCAATTCTTTCTAAAGAAACAATTAAACAAGGGGTATAGTACCATGTTGCCCTCTTCACACAAGTAATACTAATTCCACTGTTACTTCATGGAACAATATGCCTCCATAGTACTATTTTCCATATATCAGTTCCTTGCAAAAACAAACAAAGAGAGATATTAATGGGTGTAATAACTTTAACAATACCTTGGACAAGCACCTAGCTGGAGTCATCTGACCCCAGCGTTCTTTCCTGACCAGAGCAGGGGTTCGGACCCAATGATCTACTAAGGTCCCTTCCGACCCTAACATCTATGAATCTATTAACTAAAATCTGATAGGTTTTCTGTACTGTGTTACATCTGTTCTTTCTTACCAGCCACTCCCCAGTGATCACAGGTAAGAAAATCCAGCCTACCATTCCAAGCTGTTCCAGCATCAAGTTGCTGATATGGGCCCTACACAGATAGAGAATTGGCTAGCTAGGGCTGAGGGAGTCTTGTGTGTCTGTCCCTCTTCAAATTAAAATAGACACAGTAACTTAATTATGTACAGATATGTTATTAGACATTCGCAATATTTTATATTGAATCTACTTTTATTTTAATTAATTGTTTTTCTCCTGGGCTCTGTTAGAAAATGAATGCCCAATATTAAAGCAATCATGTTACTTCCTGTACTTCCATTGGTATAATGGAAAGCAAATTTAGCCATTTCTGGAAGTGCTGAAATGTGCCAACTTATGCTGCATATACATAAGAGAAAAATGTTTACTGTTTAATTCAGTGACATCATATTAGTGAGCAGCACTGAATAAAAGACATTTTTTTTTGTTTTTTGACCTATATTCTACAAAATTTAAACTCCTTCATTTTTTTCAATTTTTGTAAAGATATATGACACAGTTATTGAAAATAAACTTGTACATTTTGCCAGTGTTCAGGACTGGAAAGGCATTGGGCCAGTTTTGAACTGTCTTGGGATACAAGATTCTATTCACTAGATGTAACGCTTATTCCATAACAATAAAATGCATATAGCAGTAGCATATTAAAAGGGAAGTGAGCAGAATGTGGTAATGAACAAAAGAGAAGTGGGTAAAAAGTCAGGAAAATTAAAACTAATGCCAGCCATTTCCTGCTATGCTTTAAAAAGCCTCAGCTTTTTTTAAAGATCACATGAATTCCTTTGCATTTGCCATCATGTGCTGGGAACTCACACATTTTTATAAACAGAGTAAGGTGAAAGGCTTGTCAGTATCTGGACTAGAAACTTTGTAAGGAAAGTATCAAGAAGAGTGAGTGTTAATGGATAAGTGATATTCTTTCTGACTCGGTACTGATCTAACAATAATAGGGACACTTTGCTTTAAAAGCAAAAACCTGAGTACTCAGAATCTTTGAATATCCTGTTGCACTCTACTCAGAACACAAAAAAAATTGCAACTACCCTTTTGGTTGCAATTGTGGGGTTTTTTCAAAACTGTATATGGTCATACACAAACAAAATGTTTTGCCATTGCTGTTTTCAGGATTATTTTTCTTCATTAAATAAGCATGTTGCTGGGCAGGTAGCAAACTTACCATGACGTTTGCTGTTGAAGTGATGTCTTCTGTTGTTCAGCAATTCTTTGCAGTGAAGAAGAAAGATCATTCCCAGTATCTCTCGATGAAGAGATTTCTGCTGTACATGATAGTGCGCATTGTTACACGAAGAAAAATCTGTTCTGCCTTAAAGCTCCCCTCTCATTTATTGCATATTCAATTAAAATACATTCACAAGGGGACTAGTAAATACAATATTTTGGTTATATGTCTTTTTGTAAGGTACAGGTGAACTAAGCTAAAAGGTTATGGAGATAAAGATTTAGGATCCTAACAATGTATTTTTGTTTTCCTTTAAGAATGAAAAGTCTAGAAATACAAAATTTGCATGTACAAAGGAGTAATCACTGGAAGTTAAAAGTTGCAAGATATTTTTATAATTTTAAAGTGTCATTTTTTTATTTTGCATAAGTTAAAGGTATTTGCAAATTAATTAGTGATAATGAGGCTCTGTCACATGAAGCACTTTTTAGTCTAACCAATAAAACTGGAAAGACTACATACTTTAGTAACACATGGATCAGGTCACATGAGAGTTAATTTAATTTTGTAATCATTACTTGGGGCTATTGACCCTTTGTCCCAGGACTGTAAATTATTAAAGTCTCTTCTGGCTTTTAAAGTTTTTGGTGTTTTAATAAAAGTGTTGCCTATGATTCTGTTAGAGTTAGAGCTCTATGGAAGTGTCATTCATTAATATCGATCTGTATGGTCTAATTTTGGCATAAAAAATTACTTCCTGCTGAATTCTGTGATACCAAATGTCAGTTATTACAGAACGTGAAATAGGTAGCTGCTTCAATTTATGCAATGTTTCACTTATGTTGACACCTAATCCTACAACTACTCCTAGAATCAACATAACAAACTTAGAACATAAATATAAAAAAGCTTAAGTAATTGGTGGATGTTGAATCAGCCCCTCTTAGGAAAATTAGTGTGGAAACATTAAAAATACTGCCTTTGGTTCTGTGTAATTGTTGGAAATATAATCAGAAGAAAAGAAAAATGGCAAGGCAAAAAAGTGCCTGCTACTGCTGTGTTATGCAGGTGCAAGGTGTACAAAGATAGTGGGTTTTTCACTTGTTTTTTAACATTATAATTGATCTGTTTTTTCTCCCTTTATTGAAGGGCTTATCCACTCAGTCTTAAAATTGTACTTCAGAGCAGAGTGAGTTGTGAGCTGATAGGTTTCTCAGCCTTCACTGTGGAGATATGGACTGGCTTAGTATTATATTGTGGCTTGTTCACTTAAAAAATGAAAAGCCAAATGTAATGCTGGATTTAGCAAATAAAAGCTTGAAGAATGATAAATTGAATTTATTGTCATTTTAGAAAGATCAGCTGAAAGAGACCTTTTCTATTTTCTTCCGGTTCTAAATTGCAGATTGACAAATTCTTTGCTTTTCCATCAGCTGTTTTGCTGAACAGTATTTTTTTCTTTACTGACTCCCTTTTAATTTTGATAAATATTCTTGTCATTAGTAAAATTTTCCTTATGGTTGAGAAGTTGCAGGAAAGGAACAAGGACACAGACACAAAGCATGCACAGACAGATGATCTTCAACTCTTGTAAAATTTCATGACTAAAGTCAAAGGAGTTGAGAATCTAGCCTCTGCCGGTAAAATAGCGCCTAAGGGCATGTCCAGACAAGCACTCATGAGCAGGGGCGTTTGTTTGCTGTGGCACAATTAACAGCACATATTTGTGCCACTGCTTTGTGCACCAGGGCACCCCCTTGCATGTGTACTCCTGCCTGCACCAGCTTCTCCCAGGTGGGGTACAGGAGGCTGGGGCCAGCACCCTTACCTGGGGTCTGGAGGCCTCCCAGGCATCACCGGCACTATCTGGGCTCACAGAGCCTGGCTGGCAGCCAGAGCATGGCTCTGGACATCGAGGTTCCGTTTCTGGCGGCGTATGCAGTTGCTGTGTGCACCGCAC
This sequence comes from Alligator mississippiensis, assembly GCF_030867095.1. Lineage (NCBI taxonomy): Eukaryota > Metazoa > Chordata > Crocodylia > Alligatoridae > Alligator > Alligator mississippiensis. The sequence continues at coordinate 49,499,592 of NC_081826.1, forward strand.
CGCTTTTTTTGCAGTGTATTTTTTTGACACCAGGGTTTGTGATGCCTCAAGTAACTTTGAAGTGCTACAAACTGCACGTATGCATTCATGTGGACGTGCCTTAAGAAGCTATCTGGCTCACAGAGGTGTAAGCTTTTATTGGTGACAGCTGATTGTTAGAAGCAATTAATTGAACTTTGGAATTAATCAGATATGGCATTCAAAAGTTATTGTTTAGAAACAGGTAGGCAAACCATCACGTACCTCATTTCTTTCAGTCAATGAGAAAACAAGTCTTCGTAGTACTGATTTCCTGGTTAGAATCATCATTCCAGCTCATTTTAGTCCTATGCACATTAGCAAATATCTGCCAATAAGTAGTATGTTTAGAATGGGCAAAAACAAAATACTGTAGAGAACTATTGTTTGAAGAAAGCTGGACAATTCTAAATTGGCATGATAAGTGCATCACTAGCACTTAATACAGCAGGCTTTATGAAAGCTTTCAGATTTTGTATATCGCTGCTCTTTGATTCCATATACAGAGATGATTTGTTTTTCTTCCAGCAGAATTGGATCGTTATCTCATTTCTGAATGCTTTCTGACTTTGCCAAAATAAGTCGTATCACTAGTTTGTTCTTTCTAAGCTTTCAGATGTTGTTTGAGTAATATATTAAACTTTATTCCTTGATTTTTAGAGGATTCAGAAATCAAGTTGGTATTCTTTTGAGGCTTTGACTCCAAAGAGGTCATCCCCCCATTTTTTAAATGCTGTACTTCTGTAGACTCTTAAATACCATTGAAAAGACTTGTGATATTTTTCCTTTTAACATGATGATCTTTTATGAGCTGTGGAAAAAAATAGGTAACGAAACACTATTGGCAATATACACGTACTGTGTCGGTGGATTAAAATGCTATTTCCTGTTCTTGGAGGAAGGAATTCAGTTGTGTTCATCTACATTGCAGCAGCAGCAGTGAACATTCCTGAGCATGGCCAGAGTGCCAGTGCTCCCACTTACAAACTCCGGACCACTGGCTGTCTTCTCCCTTTTGCCTCTGAGTTACATTCAAGAGACCAGTCTATTACATGTTCCTAGAGTGGCTTGACTGGTGTATCTTGGGGTTTGGGACATGTGAGAGCAGGTGTACAGTGTGTGCTCTGGAGTATCCCCGACATTGCAGAATAAACATACCTACTGTGTCTTGGTTCCCCAGTTGTAAAATAAGGGTAATATTTCCTCCCATCATTTCTTCTGTAGTTAGGGTTCGATCCAATAAAGGACATAGGTACCTTAACCAGGACCTGTGTAGAACAGAGCCACTTAAGTCCAAAATAGCACTCCAAAATAACATGGTTCAGCTGGCTCCTCCCTGTTTGACTAGAGTTCTCTGGAGGCTGAGAGTTCTTGCCTCTCTGCATGTCCAAATTTCTTGCAGTCTGAACAGCCTGATGTGCCCTTCCTGATTAAGCCTATTTAGGATCCAGGAATTAGGTTTTTTGATACCTAGGTTACCTGAATGGCCTGTACCAGCATGTGATCTCAAGAGCACACCTTACATGTATAAACACATTCTGGTTCTGGCTCCTCTTAAAATGCAATTGTGGTTGCTTTCATTTTAAACATAACTGGAGGAGGAAGGCCTTTTATATCACAGCTTAAAGCAGCGCTTCTCAAAATTTCTACCAGTAGACTACAGTCATTGGTCAAAATGTTTTCAGACCACTATGTACCCTTATCCTCACACCTTTAATTAAAAGCATTATAAAGAATGTTCAGAGCCTAGTGTCCTCTGTGGACCACATACTATATCCTCAGATCACAGTTTGGAAACAAGTGGCCTAAATATTATAGCACTTACCCAGGAAGCAGGAGACCCCAATTCACTACCTTCCTCATCTTAAAAGGGTTCAAGCCCATATTTCCAACATCAAGTCCTAACCCCCAGCCCATAGGCTAATCTGTCATCTTTCTGCTGAAGCTGTGCCACTTCACAGAAAGAAATGCACATGGAGCCATAAAAAAGTGCAAAGTAGAGCATTACTGCATAGGCTGCTGATTAGAGTATTTAACTTAGAGGGAGGTTCTTGAGTTCTAAAATATGCTGCTTATGCTGTTTGTGCTTCCAGAAAAAAATCCTGGGAGACGAAACCAGAACATAGTGCTCCCAGCCATGTCATAGGGATGTAGCCGAGGGCAGGCATCTGTCTACGCAAGGATTCCCCAAATTCCAGCTAGTGGAGATGCCTGCTTGCAACCTTTTGAGGTGGGGCCTAAGCTTCAGGGAGAGATGCGAGTTCGCACGCACTCCTGTATTTAGTGTTTCCAGTTGGTTAGCTCTGTGTAGCTCCGTGCTCAGGATGTGGCTTTTTTGGATTGCAGTTCTAAGGTGACACTTTACACATGTATGTAGGTTTTGCACTCTTAATTTGTAGGCATCTCTGTCCTTTATTGGATCTGTTTTTTAGTCTAAGCTTTTTGGTGGTGATATCAGCTGTAGACTGATCCAGCACCCTCTCCTAAGAACATGAGAAATGCCATATTAGGTCAGATCAGTGATCCATCTAGCCCAGTATCCTGCCCCCAAAGATGCAGGAGTGGGTCCTTCAGAGGGAGAGCACTGAACCAGATATATCTAAAAGTGATCTATTCCCTATTCGTTACCCTCCTGGTCATTGGTTTAGAGATGCCAAAGGAAACATCTCCAAACATTCCGTTCACCTTCTGTTAATATATGTACCATCCATTAATTTGTGTATTGCCTTTTTATACTTGGCAATCTGCTTCTACCACCTCCTGTGGCAGTACATTCTACAAGTTAACTATGTATTGCATAGTTAGTTTTAAACCTGTCACTACTAATTTTGGCGGGTTCCCCCTAGTTCTAGTATTCTGGGACTTGGTGAACAACAAATCCTTATTCACTTTATTCATACCTTCCATTATTTTATAAATTTCTATCATCTCTTCCCTAAGCCTTTTTTTCCAAACTAAAGAGTCCTAGACTTTTTAGTCTCTATCTTTTCCAGTTCTACTACAGTACTTCCTTTTTTGTACATCTATTCAAGATGTGAACTCACCATTGATTTGTATAATGGCACACTGATGTTCTCCATTTTGTTTTCAGTTCCTTTCTTAATGGTGCCCAACATTTTATTGGCTTTTTTGATTGTCTCTGCACATTGAACAGATTTTTTAGAGAATTATCTACATTACTGGTTAAGGGCCTGCAGGCCAAGCCCTACAAGGAGAGACTAAAGAACCTGGACCTTTTCAGCCTCCGCAAGAGACGGTTGAGAGGCGACCTTGTGGCTGCCTATAAGTTCATCACGGGGGCACAGAAGGGAATTGGTGAGGTTTTATTCACCAAGGCGCCCCCGGGGGTTACAAGAAATAATGGCCACAAGCTAGCAGAGAGCAGATTTAGACTGGACATTAGGAAGAACTTCTTCACAGTTCGAGTGGCCAAGGTCTGGAACGGGCTCCCAAGGGAGGTGGTGCTCTCCCCTACCCTGGGGGTCTTCAAGAGGAGGTTGGATATGCATCTAGCTGGGGTCATCTAGACCCAGCACTCTTTCCTGCCTATGCAGGGGGTCGGACTCGATGATCTGTTGAGGTCCCTTCTGACCCTAACATCTATGAATCTATTCCAAGGTTTATTTCCTGAGTTGTAAAAGCTAGTTCACAACACAGCATTGTGTATGTATAGCTGAGGTTATTTTTGCCAATATTTTTCCCCGTACACACTTGTTGACATTGAAGTTCTTCTGCCATTGTTTTGCCTGTTCATTTAGCTTGATGAGATCTTTCTGCAGCTCTCCATCAGTTGGGATTTGACTATCCAGAATAATTCAGTATCATCTACAAACTTTTAGTTTCACCGTGCACCCCCATTTTGAGATCATTGATGAAAGCATTGAACAAAATTGGGCCTGGCATAGATTCTTGTGGGACACCACTTCTGACTTTCCTCCATTCTAAGAAGTGACTATTTAGTCCCACCCTTTGCTTCCTATCTTTTAACCAGCTCTCAACATAATAAAGAACCTTCCTTCCAATAGTGTGGCAACTTACTTTTTTTTAAAAGCCTTTGGTGAGGGACCATGTTGAAAGCTTTTCAAAAGTCCAAATATATTATGTCAGCTAGATTCCCCTTGTCCACATACTTGTTAACACCCTTGGAGAACTCTAGCAGATTTGTGAGACAAGGTTTCCCTTTATAAAAACTATGCCGACTCTTCCTTGTGTTTATGTTCCCCAGCAGATCATATTTATCCATGTGACAGCCAATTTTATTTTTTTGTTATGGATTCTACAACTTGCCAGGGATGGAAGTGAGACTTATTGGTCTTTCTATTAAAGTTGTGTTGCTCCACAGAAAAAATGTAAGATTAATGGAGCCAATAGTACATTCTTGCCCTGAAGACAGTCAGCTCCACTGCTATAGCAGCCAGGACAGAGGAATTCACCTTTCAAGTAGATTGAAATCACCCAGTAAGATCTTTGTACATTAATTCCATAACACAGAATCTAATTCAGGGAGTCCCTGATCTCAGTAGATGAAAGTTTATGTGAATAAGAACACTGAATTATCCCTACCTCTTCTCAGTAAAGTTAAGAAGCAGATGGATAAGTTAAGAAGCCTCTGGCACGGATCTTTGAAAATTCCTGGCACTCTGGTGTAGTGTCCGAAGACTGGAAGAAGGCCAATGTGGTGCCTATCTTCAAGAAAGGGAGGAAAGTGGATCCGGCAAACTATAGGCCCATCAGCCTGACTTCTATCTCAGGGAAGATCTTAGAAAAGTTTATTAAAGAGGCCATCCTTAATGGACTAGCCAATGCCAACATCCTGAGGAATAGCCACCACGGGTTTGTTGCGGGTAGGTCTTGCTTGACCAATCTCATTTCTTTCTATGACCAGATGACCTATCACCTAGACAAGGGAGAAGAGATTGATGTCATGTATCTTGACTTCAAAAAAGCCTTCGATCTGGTATCCCATGATCACCTCCTGGCGAAACTGGCCAGTTGTGGCCTTGGGTCTACCACTATCTGCTGGCTGGGAAATTGGCTCCGTGGTTGGACCCAGAGGGTGGTAATTGAAGAAATTAATCATCATGGTGCCCTGTGACCAGTGGGGTCCCCCAAGGCTCTGTCCTTGGACCCATATTCTTCAACATCTTCATTAATGATGTGGACATTGGAGTCAGAAGCAGACTGGCCAAGTTTGCCAATGACACCAAACTTTGGGGCAAAGCATCCACAACTGAAGACAGGAGGGCAATCCAGGCCGACCTGGACAGGCTTAGCAAATGGGCGGATGAGAGCCTGATGGTGTTTAGCACTGAAAAATGCAAGGTTCTCCACCTCGGGAGGAAAAACCTGCAGCATCCTTATAGGCTTGGCAGTGCTACGCTGGCTAACACTATGGAAGAAAGAGACTTGCAGGTCATGATTGACCACAAGATGAACATGAGCCTGCAATGCGATGCTGTGGCTAGTAAAGCGACCAAAACTCTGGCTTGCATCCATAAATGCTTCTCAAGCAAATCCCAGGACGTCACTCTCCCCTTGTACTTGGCCTTGGTGAGGCCACAGCTGGAGTACTGCGTCCAGTTTTGGGCTCCACAATTCAAAAAGGATGTGGAGAAGCTTGAGAGAGTCCAGAGAAGAGCCACACTCGTGATCAGAGGTCAGGAAAACAGACCTTACAATGACAGGCTGAGAGCCATGGGGCTCTTTAGCTTGGAAAAGCGCAGCCTCAGGGTCAATCTGGTGGCCACCTATAAGCTTTATCGGGGTGACCACCAGTATCTGGGGGAACGTTTGTTCACCAGAGTGCCCCAAGGTATGACAAGGTCAAACGGTTATAAACTACTGCAAGACCGTTTCAGGCTGGACGTAAGAAAGAATTTTTTTACTTTCTGAGCCCCCAAGGTCTGGAACACCTTGCTATCGGAGGTGGTTCAAGCACCTACATTGAACACCTTCAAGAGTAAATTGGATGCTTATCTTGCTGGGATCCTATGACCCCAGCTGACTTCCTGCCCTTTGGGTGGGGGGCTGGACTCGATGATCTTCCGAGGTCCCTTCCAGCCCTAAAGTCTATGAACATATACAACCAGAATTGGGACTAACAGCAACACAGTAATAGCTGGGAGATTATCACCTGGGGGTTCGTGGGTGGTGTTTTTATCAGAACAGTTTCATAACTGTCTGACAATTTTTACTTTAAGCCCAACCTAAGCTGTCTTGTGGAATTTCATTGTCTGTTTTTTCTCGTAAGACCATGGCTTACTGACCATTCTGGTGCCAAGAGCCCTCAGTAACTTTTCATGGGCTCAGTCTATGTAATGGTGGTTTGTAGTGTTCTCATGTGTAAAAATGGGTCGGTTACGGTGCCTGTCTGTGAGCAGCACCATATGGACTAAATAAAGCAGTTTTCCGTTCCAAGTCCCAGAGCCTTGTTTTAGATTTGAGGCACTGGTAGCCTTAGAGTTGTTGGGGCCCTGGGCAAGAGAGTTATTTGTGGCCCCTTAGAGGCTTAATTTTGACGACCTATAAGCAAAGTCGGACATTTTCAATTTCACTTTGCCCTGTTTATGAAACTGCAATGAAAATATCTTAATACAATATTGATAATACAAATATTCAGTGTAATTTATTTTTATTTTTCTAAAGTGTGGGGCGCCAGGCAGTCACCCGGTTTGCCCTCTCCTAAGGCCACTACGGTTTGAGGGACCCATACAGTTGAAGTCCTGGCTCTCTTAAAGTGACCTCTACCCTTAAAGTGACCTAGATTCATAGATTCATAGATGTTAGGGTCGGAAGGAACCTCAATAGATCATCAAGTCCGACCCCCTGCATAGGTAGGAAAGAGTGCTGGGTCTAGATGACCCCAGCTAGATGCATATCCAACCTCCTCTTGAAGACCCCCAGGGTAGGGGAGAGCACCACCTCCCTTGGGAGCCCATTCCAGACCTTGGCCACTCGAACTGTGAAGTTCTTCCTAATGTCCAGTCTAAATCTGCTCTCTGCTAGCTTGTGACCATTATTTCTTGTAACCCTCGGGGGCGCCTTGGTGAATAAAACCTCACCAATTCCCTTCTGTTCCCCCGTGATGAATTTATAGGCAGCTACAAGGTCGCCTCTCAACCTTCTCTTGAGGAGGCTGAAAAGGTCCAGGTTCTCTAGTCTCTTCTCATAGGGCTTGGCCTGCAAGCCCTTAACCATACGAGTGGCCCTTCTCTGGACCCTCTCCAGGTTATCCGCATCCCTCTTGAAGTGTGGTGCCCAGAATTGCACGCAGTACTCTAACTGCGGTCTGACCAGTGCCCGATAGAGGGGAAGTATCACCTCTTTGGATCTATTCGTCATGCATCTGCTGATGCACGAAAAAGTGCCATTAGCTTTTCTGATGGCTTCATCACACTGCCGACTCATGTTCATCTTGGAGTCCACTAGGACTCCAAGATCCCTTTCCGCTTCCGTGCCACCCAGCAGGTCATTTCCTAGGCAGTAGGTATGCTGGACATTTTTCCTCCCTAGGTGCAGCACTTTGCATTTCTCCTTGTTGAATTGCATTTTGTTGCTTTCTGCCCACTTGTCCAACCTATCCAGGTCTGCTTGCAGCTGTTCCCTGCCCTCCGGCGTGTCCACTTCGCCCCACAGTTTTGTGTCATCCGCAAACTTGGACAGAGTACACTTCACTCCCTCGTCCAAGTCGCTGATGAAGATATTAAAGAGTATCGGTCCAAGGACCAAGCCCTGCGGGACCCCACTGCCTACACCCTTCCAGGTCGAAACCTACCCATCCACCACAACTCTCTGGGTGCGACCCTCTAGCCAATTCGCCACCCACCAGACTGTGCAGTCATCCAAGTCACAGCCTTTCAACTTGCTCACCAGTATGGGGTGGGATACTGTATCGAAGGCCTTCCTGAAGTCTAAGTATACGACATCCACCCCTCCTCCTGTGTCCAGGCGTTTCGTAACCTGGTCATAAAAAGAGACTAGATTAGTCCGGCATGATCTGCCTGCTACGAACCCGTGCTGGTTTCCCTTCAGCATAATTTGTCCTGCCGGGCTCTCGCAAATGTAAACCTCGATAATTTTTTCAAAGACTTTTCCAAGGATGGAGGTGAGACTGACTGGCCTATAGTTACCTCTACAATAATTCCATATATTCCTTTGTGAATATGGATTCACTGTGAAGAGAAAATATTTAAAGAACTAGCAAGAATAATATAATTCTTTTCCTTAAGGGAGATTACCTACAAATCATTAGAGCAGCCTACAGACTGCTAGCAGCTACTATAGATCCAATTAGTAATAAAATCACTCTTCCATGTGTAGCCAGCCATGTGTCAGAATCACAGAATCATTGAAAGTTAGGTTTGAAAGGGACCTCAGGAGGTCATCTAGTCCAACTGCCTGCTCAAAGCAGAACCATCCCTAACTATATCATCCCAGCCATGGCTTTGTCTAGCCAGGTCTTAAAAATCTCAAAGGATGGAGCTTCCACCACCTCTCTGGGTAACCTGTTCCAGTGCTTTACTACCCTAGCAAGAGAGTTTTTCCTAATATCTAACCTAGACTTCCCGTGCTGCAAATGGAAACCATTGCTCCTTGTTCTGTCATCTGCCTCTACTGAGAACAGTCTAGATCCAACCACTTTGGAACCCCACTTCAGGTAGTTGAAGGCTGCTATTACATCCCCCCTCAGTCTTCTCCTCTTTAAACTAAGTAAACCTAGTTCCCTCAGCCTCTTCTCTGAAGTCATATGTCCCAGCCCCCTGACCATTTTTGTTACCATTTGCTGGACTCTCTTCAGTTTGCTTCCTTTCTGTTTGGCGAGGGGGAAGGGGATGGGGACGGGACTAGACACAGTACTCCGTATGTGCCCTCAACAGTTTTGAAAGTTCCACTCAACAATAGAGGGAAATAATGACTTCCCTTGATCTGCTGGCAATGCTACTACTGTCCAGTATGCTATTATCCTTCTTTGTAATAAGGGCACGCTTGGCTCGTATTCAGCTTATTATCCACTGTAACCTCCAGGTCTTTTTCTGCACAGCTGCTGCTTGCCAGTCAGTCCCCAGCCTGTGTGCATGGTATTGGTCTATCCTAAGTGCAGGAATTCACACTTCTCATGAGACTTTTTTGGTTTGGTCCTCCAATTTGTTTAGATCTCCCTGAATATTAGCCCTACCCTCCAGCCTATCTACTACTCCCCCCAGGTCAGTGTCATCTGCAAATGTGCTGAGGATGTACTCCATCCCATCTTCCAGGTTGTTAATGAAGATATTGAACAAAACCAGCCTAAGAACAAACCCCTGGGGCACTCCACTTGATACCTGCTGCCAGCTACACATCAAGCCATTGATTCCTACCCTTTGAACCTGACAATCCAGCCAGTTTTCTATCCACCTAACAGTCCATTCATCCAACCAAACCATACTTCATTAGTTTTCTTGTGAGAATGTTGTGGGAGACCATATCAAAAGCCTTGCTAAAGTCAAGATGTATCATATCCACTGTTCTCCCCACATCCACAGAGTTATTCATCTTATCATAGAAAGTAATCAGGCTGGTCAGGCATTACTTGCCCTTGGTGACTCCAAAGTGACTGTTCCAAATCACATTCCTCCTCCAAGTGCTTAAGGAGATTTGGAACAGTCAGCTTGGATTCACGAACAGGCCTATCTCCAGTTTCATACTGGAGCTCTGAGCAATCATACAGCTCTTTTACATACCGTGCAACTCCTCCTCTTCTCCCCTACCTGTCCTTCCTGAACTGTTTATATCCATTCATGACAGTGCTCCAGTCATGAGGCCTATCCTACTAAGTCCCTGTTATTCCAATCGTGTCATAGTTCTGCTACTGTGTGAGGACTTCCAGTTCTTCCTGCATGTTTCCTGCTTGCATCCTGCTTGTGCATTTGTTTACAGATGCCTGAGATAACTAGCCAGTTGCCCTACTTTCTCGGGATGAATGAGAGCGCCTGCACTATTACCCCTTCTTGCTTGTGCTTCCTCCAGGCCACCTGCTTCCCCACTTACCTCAGGGCTTTGGTCTCCATCCCCTGGTGAACCTAGTTTAAAGTCCACCTCACTAGGTTAGCAAGCCTGTCTGTGAAGATGCTCTTCCCTCTTTTCATCAAGTGGATCCTGTCTCTTTCTAGCAATCCTTCTTCTTGGAACAATGTCCTGTGGTCAAAGTCATAGTCCTGCTGGTGACACCAGCTGTGCAGCCATAATCTTCAGGATGCATCTGCTCCTGCCCAGGCCCTTCCCCTTGACTGGAAGGTGTCACAACCCAAAGTTGTGATTTTTGTTTTGTGTGTGCTTTGGCACCACTGAATTATTTCCCGCCAAATTGCAGCTTCTTTGCACGGTGGAGTTTTCCGCTGCAAAGGAGAACCCCAGGTGCAAAAGAAGTTCCCGCCGTTTTGTAGCTTTCTTTGCAGGGTGCATTTCTTTGTTGCAGCACAGAGATGTACGTTGCAAGGAGTTCCCGCCATTCGTATTCAGATTTGTGCCCCACCATTGGCTAGTTCTAAATTATGCACACGTGGCGGCTAGTGATTGGCTTGCTAGCCGTATAAAAAGCTTGAGTGGTTTCCGCCCAAGTTGGAGGACTCCACGAACACCAGGAGGAGGAGACTTCACGCTGTGTGAAGATCTCTAAGCACTGCGGATCCTCACGGACCCAACACATTTCAAGCAGGCAACAGAGGTCTGATCAGCCTCTAGCCTCTCCCCATCACCAAGCGCAATCCCGACGTATCCTTCTTCCCTGCATGCAAAAAGGATCCACGGAGCCTAGCAAGCTTCGTGTGAGTGAGTGTATTCAGAGCTCTTTACCGTACGGACTTTCTCCAGTTGGGATAATGGGCTCGCGGTTTAGAGCCTCCAACCGGATGGGCTAGAAGAGTGTTCACGGGAAGGAACTCTAGTCCGCCTGTCTTCTTTTCTATCTGCAACTGTAACTCAAGCAAGTTTTCTGCCTGCACCACGACCATCTTCAGTGTAAGTAAATAATCTTTCAATCAACCATTACGCCTCCGTAACTGATTCTAGCTCGCGCGTACCTTACCACCCCGCGGTTTTCTCCGACCCCGCGTGCCCGGGCTGCTGGCCACAGCCCGCGTGCACAAAGACGGGCCCGGCTCACCCCCAGCCCGCACGGAAGGAATGAGGAGAACACCACTTAAGCCCCTGACATCTTCATCCTTGCACCCAGATGGATACCTCTTTCTCCCGCAGAAGGGAGTCTCCAACCACCACCACCTATCACTTCCTCTTGGTGGCAGTGGTCTCAATCCTCCCAATCTTGTGAATACCTGGCTTGGCCTTGGGACTATCTGATACTACATAACTAGCCATGGTAAACATTCGCTTTTGTCATCTTCACATTTCATTGTTACATTGGCCATTTCTAGGGGTACATAAACAAGCCTTGAAAATGTTCTAGCTGTTTCAGAATACCTTAGTTTGCCTTTTAAGTAACACTAATAGGAAAGAACATACCATTTTGTTCACTACTCTGTCATCCCACTGAATGCTAGATGCAATTCAAGGTTGTGGCATTGATATTAAAAGATTTTAGTAGGTGATTTTAGCCTACTTGAGGAACTATATTAATTCCTCTGTGCTGGCCTCAGTAGCATTGGAGCTATCTTTATCAATAGCAAGAATGGACTGCTGGAGGGAATTCTCTTACAGCATCTGGCCCACACCTATTGAACCTATCTGCAATTAAACAATTGATTTTACTACTGTAAGGCAGGGGTGTTCAACCTCTGGTCCCTGAGACAAATGTGGCCCACAGAGCCATTGCATCTAGTCTGCAGTGCTCTCCACAGGTAGGGAAATTTGGTGGTGAGGGACCAGTGGCCATTAATACAGCTACCGCCCACCCCCACTTGCCAAATTCCCCAAACCCAAGTCCCATGCACCTGATTGGGGCTGGATTGCATCCCCTTCCTCTGCAGGGCCAGGCCACATCTTCCTCTCCCCTCCTATGCCTGGATTTTGGCTGGACTGCAGCCCCTTACCCCTGCAGGGCCGGGTTGGGGCCAGGCCACGGCCTCCCTTCCCCCCTCACAGGCCAAGCCATGCCCCTTTTCCTGCAGAGCTGGGTCAAGTTCCCTTCCTCTGCAGGGCTGGATTGTGGCCACATTGCCCCCTTCTCTCCTCCATGCCTGCCCTGGGCACTGGATTGGGACTACCAGCCGGACCCAGCCCACAGACAGACAGGGCACTTCCCATCCAGCCCCTGGGGAGAAAGGTTGAGCACCTCTATTGTAAGGCATTTGGCTACAGTGGCAATAAGTGCAGTTTAAGTGCTAAGAACCATAAAAGCAAGCTAGCCGTCTAACTAGAATGGCAGGCTGCAAAGTTCTCTGAGCTGAAAACATACTTTTGACTAGGGCCTCATTTAAGCTGAAAAAATGGCCCAAACTTCTACATGTCATGAAATCTTTGATGTCATGAAATCTTCGAGACATACCAGTAGCAGCAACCATGCAAGAAACTTATTTGTCATGATTTGATATCCAGGCCTGATAGCACACTGTAAGCTAAACTGGTTTAGGCATGTTTATTCTGATGTAACTAGATTCACATTAAGGGTTGCATTGACATAGCTACACCTAGGCTAAACAATCACATGGTTATCTAACATAGTAATGCTAATACAAAAACTATGTAGGTAAGGCCTATGTATTAAAACAAATTACACTTAATGGCATGAGTTGAGATCTCAAGACTTGATTCTGTAGTCCAATGATGAAAGAAAGAGAGCAAAAGTGTTAACACTCAGCATTTGATCTGCACTTGTACAGAAGACCTGCATAGCAACATGAATGTTTCTGTATACTTAAAAGTATGCTCAAATCTATGCCAAAATATGCACCTGTAAATAGGAAAATAATAGTGAATTACAAAGGGCAGAGAAGGGAAATATAGAGTCATGGCAGGAGAGGTATTTAAACACAATCTCATGTATAAAAATGGTATGTAGCAGTCTTCCTTATTTACCCCTCCTGCCAATCAGAAGTGTTAAGAGTGGTCTTAGAAGAAACTGATAGCACCAGCCACTGACACTAGCATGTCCAAGGGTTCTAAGAAAACATTATCACTTTCAGCCAGCTGCTCAGTGTTTCATGACATATGCTAAATGCAGTGATCATGCTGGTCCACCAACCTGTACCAACAGTTCCTTTAAACATATTTAACCCCCTGTTTGGCAACTCTACCAGTGGTTCAGCTCCACCCACTCTTACCACCCACAGGAGTACAGTACTGATATTGCCCTAGACCTGCTCCCACTGAGACATTTACAGGAACTAACATTCAGCTAAACAGTTATAATCTAAGCTGTATTAAAACATTTATTATGTTTTATCCTATATTATAATTGTTATGACCAGGACTGAGAGAAATTTGGATTTAGTTCAAGGTTGTTAAGCATCTGTGTAAGTAATAGTATTTGCTTTAAATACCCTACTTCAACTATTCATTTTGGCTTCTTCCGAACCACATAGATAACTAACAGTCTTGTTATCTGCCCCTCAAGTAATAAAATGCTCCAGCTGTCCTTTAGCTAGGCAACAAATGTAACATTTATACATTATAGAGGACTGAATGATTACAAGATACTATTCTTAATAGAGTAGAAACTTTTAAAGCTCTTGTTATTTTAAAAGCAGTTTTAATAGTGTAACTTCTGCACTTGACCTTGTCTGTCCCTTTACAGTAAGGAAAATGTGCAACCAATCATGTTTATTTTACTCAGTTGGCCTAACTAAAGAAAAAGATTTTATTTTTTGGTGTTATGTGTGGCCATCTGAGGCAATATTCCATTTAATACGATTGGATAGTATAAGCTTTGCTCATATAGGGTTTAGTTCAACTATCACTCACTGGGGAGTTAGATTGGACTCACAGTTTTCTGAGTACTGCCAGTGTGCTTTGCAGTACAAAGGATAGATACAGTGCTTGATCAGGAAGTTTACCGTCTAAATCAGAAGAGTTTAGCTTAGAAAGCAAATAAAGTTTTCTTTTACTTAATATGAATTAACTACGACTACATTGTTTTATTATTATATAAATACCTTTAAATGTTTGCTGCCTACCAAGTCATTTAAAATGTCCAGTAACGTGATTTTGAAAACATGAAGTTATGGGAATTGTGCAACCCTAGATGAAATACTTGGAGATGTTACATTCCACCACCATGTTACCTCAACATATATAGAAATGGGCTAGGCAAGCACAAACTCATTTTTGGCAGCTTCCACATTTTTAATCATTCTGTTAAGCATAGATCTGAAGTAACAGAGGTGAAATTGTACCCCAGTTTAACCATACTGGGTCACCTAGATGAGCGCGCATGTGCATCTTGCAGCATCTCAAACCCCTTTGAGACACTGCAACAGACATGTGTGGGAGCATGGGGGCAAAATTAGATCCCTGGATATCGAGGGGTCAAAAAAAAACTGCAATGAAAAAGACAAGAGGCTGGGTCCCCCACAGAGATGCTCTGGTAACAACCAGAGAATCTCTATGGTTGGCCTTCGCCCTAGTGCTGAAGAACGCTGCCTGCCATGCAGGGCAGGCAGTGTGCCAGCTGCAGGGCACTGGACCCGGCCTCCAGTGCTGGTAAGTAGGGAGAGGAGTGGAGGAGGGGGGAGGGGAATCATGGGGGGGACCCCTGCCAGCCGTGCCTGCTCCGCAAGCCCCCCTGATCCCTGCCCTGCCAGACCCCATCCCCCGCCTGTCCCCCAATCCCTGCCCCGCCCGGCCCCATTCCCTGCCTGCCCCCTGACCCCCCCGATCACTGCCCTACCTGCCCCCCCTGAGCCCCTTCCTGATTGCTGGTCCCCACCCCAGCATCCCCACAGTTAAAAAACAAAAAAAACCAACCCCCCCATGCACTCACTGGCAGTAGCAGCTGCCATCGGGGTCACTGGGGCCCCACCACACAGCATTGGGCCAGGTGACAGCCGCAGCGGCCCCAGCCCAGGCCCTACTGCCCCCCGCTGCCCCATGCTGCACTGGGGGGAGCTCTGCCAAGAGGCCCCAGAACCCCCACAGCCCCTGCTACTGCCAGTGAATAGTGACTTTTTCTTTCTTCTTTTTTTAAAGTGATGGAGCCTGGGGTGGGGCAGCCATCAGGGGGCTGGGCTGGGGGTGCAAGCAGGGGGGGGCTGGGTAGGGCAGCCATTGGGAGGTCTGGGGGAGTGGGTTGGGTGGGGTAGCCATGGAGGGAGGGGGCAGGCAGGGCAGCAATCCTGGGAGCTGGGAGAGCAAGTGGGGATGGGGCATGTGGGCCCTGCAGGGGAGGAGGGTAGCCCCTGCGGGGACCATTTATCCCCTGTTGGGGGGGGGCTGTGGCCCCTTGGGGGGCAGCAAAACATATAGGCGTTTAGAATTCATTTTATTATGAAGATAGAGACACTGGTAGGTTTCCAAATTGCTTTAACATTGTAGATGTATCAATAGAACATTGCCCAACTGATTGCTGTCTCTCACTCTCTCTCTACATATATAGTGGTCTTTTGTTTTAATTGTGGAGGAACATGGATTTCAGGGTATTTTACAGAGTGACTTTGGGATTTTTTTGTCAGGGATTTTTCAGTTTTCCAATAGGGAACACCAGAATTCCTGCTAGGGAGGCCGTGGATCCTGCCTGCTCAGAGCTGGCACCTTGGACCCTGCTGGCTGTGGCTGACTTCCTGGCCAGCTGGGGCCAGGAGGACATGCTTTGACAGTTCAAAGCAGGCCACCACACCCAGAACATCTTCCGGGCAATAGCTGCCCAGATGGCCAGGCAGGGGGCGCACATGGTAGTAGTGCCACACAAAAGCCAACTTTGCAACCACAGCCCACTGGCAGCTGGCCCAGAGGGGCAGATGCCTCTACTGGCTGTACAGTCCCTGTCTGGATCTGGGAGGTGCGCAGCAGGTCACAGCCAGGCAGCAGCCCCCACTGCCAGACTGCTGCAGTGGGTAGAGGGTGCAGTGAACTCTCAGGGCTGCTGCAGCAGTCCAGCTGGCACAAGGGGTAGTGTCCCCAGGTACCAATTGGCTGGGACCCAGAAGCTCCTGAGAGCAGGCAGCCCTGAGCTACTTGCCAAGGCAGCTTTTTGTACTGCTGGGGCCAGGACAGGGCAGCTTTTTATACTGCTGGGGACAGCAAAGGTGCTGGCCCTGGGCTCTAGCTCCCCCTGGCTTCAGATCTGGGAGGAGGCAGGCAGGGTTATTTTGCCCCAAGTGGCACAATTTCCCCCCCACCAAAGTGCATATCCAGGCATGTGTGCTGAGGCAAAAGCCCCAGCTCAGATTTGCACCACTTCTATTTGAGCTGCTGCAAGTGCATGTACTTGCATATGTGGATGTGACCACTGAGATTAAGCCTCTAAACTTTGCAATGAAAATCATGCCTCCTTGACAAAAATGTGTACTTCTAGGAGTAGTGAGAGAATTAAACTATCAACAGCCAAAGTATCTAGGAAGAAAATTTGTTATAGACAGAAATGAAGAAACTCGCTAGTTGCAAGTGTACATGTTTGCTTTGCATAATTTCTTCAGGGAAAAGGTACCATAGGACATTTGTAAATTTATCTCAAAGTGATACTTCATTTGATGGCAAAGATGATGAAGCCCTGAAATTTCAGCTGAAAGAACTGCAGCTTCTAATAGTTTCAGGTTTGTTTTTTTTAATTTCCCAAGGGACAAATATGTGACACCAAAAAACCCATCATCTCTTCTCAGTCAATAAGTTAATGCCCTGTAAATGTTGCAGTTGTTTACTTCAGTGCCACTTAACTTTCCTTCTTTAAATTCCTGTTAGCACTGTAGTGTTCTGACAACTATGGGAGAATAAATTGAATTCTCAGCTGGCTTACACGCTAACTGGAGAATTATCAGTTAACTTCCAAATGAAAAATCTCTAAGTGGTGTTTGCCAAACCTGAAAGAGTATGATTTGATCTACTGTTGCCACCTGAGTTCACTGGGATGGAGGATATTTCATCTAAAAGTCTTAGTAACTATGGAACCCCCAAACACCTAATCATGAATATTTCTCAGCATATAGGCTCAATTTAAAAACTTCAGCTGGACTCTATGATGTCTGTCTTCATTTCTTCAGTTCAGTGGTTAGGATTTTCTTTGGATTATTTTACAGGATGACTATTTGTGTGTTTGAAATCTCTTTAAGTGTCAGTGTTGCATAACCTGCTGTGAGCTGCCTGTAAGTATTATTGCCACCTATCAGTTTTCTTCTCTGATTTATATTCATTCATTTTCTTAACACCCTGTGCTGAAGCACAAGTTGTACAGCATGTTACTGGCTTCTGCCTGATCCCAGCTGCTCCTACTTAAATCATTACAGTAATCTAACTCCTAGTGTTAAAGACCTTTATAATACTGTTGAGGCCAACTAAATTGCCAGTTACCAACTTCATTAAAACACCATGAATTTGCTATTTCAGCAAACTCTTTATCCAGCATTTAGGTCCTGAAGGTAGTTGGTCTGGTAATTTAGGTTTTTTTAATGTGTACTATAGCCAGTTCATTTTGTTTATATAGAAATGTGTGTGTGTTCTGTTACTATTTTTAATTATTATGTAACATCAACTTATCACTGATAATACAAAGAAGACTGACAAGATGCTGTGCAAAGTGGACTGGACAAAGATTTAAGAGTATGCTGTAATTAAGGGTACTTTAGTTAAAAAAAAAAAAGGAAAATAGCATTTTTTTTAAATGGCACTCAATATTAAATTTATTTTCCATTAGAAAAGTATTTAAAACTGTCATTAACAGTTTAAATAAATCTAAAGCCCTCAAAGATTATTTAAGTTTGAGCAGAATTGTTCAGTAGTTAGCAAACTCTTATGACAGTGATCCCAAGAGTCAAGTTTTTTATAAGAAAGCATGGTCATAACAATGGTACAGAAGGAAACTGTAAGGATCAGTTTTGTTCTGTATCGCCCTATATGCTGGGTTCTGTGAATCGATAGATTCAAGAAACAGCTGAAGAACTACAGCTGAATGCTGCATGTTCCAGTTTTCCGAAAATGGAAGATATGTTCCCATGTAAGTTAATAGCGCTCGCAGTTTCATGGTCTCCAGTAGCGGGGTGACTGGAGGGGGTCACATGAGAATGTGTACTGGCATGGATGGTAATATAATGGGAGAAGACTAAATGTTAGGGACTTGATTTGGAGAAAAATTATGGATATGAGAGAGAGTGTAATTTTAAGACTTTCTTCACTCCCATCTTTCTGTATTCAGTAACAGAATATGGCTGCCTGTTTCTTTAATCATGGATCTAATCTAACCAATGTCAGCAACATGCTGGTTAAATTTAGAAATTATCTGGTAACTTACTTCAAAAAAATGCTGAGGTTGTTCTTTTCAGAGTCCAAAGACCAACTCTGTTGACAAGCCCTCTTGCAAGCACCATCCCTCCTCTGTTTGTCTCTGAGCCGCTGCAGTCCATAGACTGCTCTAGCAACTTTTAGCCAGGGTTGTTTGGTCCCAGCATTCTTTCCCGGGATTGGAAAGGGGTCGGACTTGATGATCTGCTCAGGTCCTTTCCGACCCTACCAACTATGAAACCTAAGTCTCTTGGCTACTGATACTCAGTGGTCCGGGGCAAAGGCAGGGTTTTTTCCCTTCCAAACTACTGCAACAAATTATTGGCATAATGCCTATTCACGAGGTTTATGCAGCTAGGGAGGATTTAAGTATTAGTGCAGAAAAAATATTTTTGATGATGTGCTGAGTCACTTGTTTTAGTTCCTGTGTGCTGAACCTGTTTATTTTCATTCTTATTATATTTCTTGTATGGTAGAAAAACCATGGTGTCAAAGGGCTTTCCAAAATTAAAGTATACATTTATTTATCTCTGCACTCAACATGAAATGTATTTTATTTCATTGGGTGTAGGTTGTAGTCGTGTTAGTCTAAGGACATAGGCAGACAAGGTTCTTTGGGTGAATCTGATATCTTTTATTAGACCAACTGAAATAGTTGGAAAAATTTTTTAGCAAGCTTTCGGATTTAGAAACCCTTGTCTCTGCAGTTGGTGTGTGCTTTTCCTGGATGGAATGAATAGTAAAGAAGCCAGAGACTGGGCTGGTATGCTTTTATTTCATTGTGAACTTATAGGCTAAGTACAGGCATTCAAAAAGCCCAAGCCTGAATCGTTTCAATCTTTTTGCAGTTTAGTCTAACTTGTATAGATTGAACCGAGAAGCAAGTGAATAGACATTCACTTTTGATTCTGGAAATGCAGCCACACGCCTTCAGTGGCTCAGGCTACAACTTGGTGGGGGGAGGGGGCGCTACAGCAAGCCCTCCCTTCCCTTCCACAGTGTCCTGAAGGCTGGAAGGGGTCTGAGCTGAAAGGGGTGGTGTGTGGCCAGGCCCTGGCAGGCCTTAGTATGATTGGGGAGGGATTTAAATCCCTACCCTAGCCTGCAGGAACCCTAGCAGAGTGTGCCTGGAAGGGGTGGGGGGAAGCAGCTTTTGCCAGGCTTTTGGTGGCGGGGGAGGAGCATGGCAAGACTCAGCCCCTGGCTAGCACCGAAGGGTCAAGCAACCAGAGCAGGGGCATGGCCACACCCCAGCCCTGAGGCAAAGCGGAGGAAGGAAGGGGAGAATTACAGAGAAGTGGGGCTGCCAGAGACCTCCAGAGGTCCTCTAGTGTCTAGTCCAGTCCCTGCCTGAGCCCTGGCCAGACCTTCCCATAGAAGCACAATCTAAAAAGCAGAGGGTTTACTCGCAGCGCCCACAACCAAGAATACCTGCGAGAGGGCTCTGTACTGCTGGGGGAAAAAGCCACCAAGGGCTTCCTGCAGCTGGTTCCCCACCTCCTTCCCCACTATGGGGCCCAGTGCTGTGCCCCTCCAGCCCTGAGCCCTGAGGCAGTGCTGCACAGAGGGCCCCCCACCCTGACCATACAGTGGGGGAGGAGAAGGAGAGGGAGAGCCCTGCCCGCTGCAGCAGCTGTCTGACAGCCTGGGCACAGGGAACCAGAAGCAATCCAGTCACAGCTCTCATGGCCCCAGCCTGAGTCGCAGCCAGCTGGGAAGGGCCCTGCCCCCATGGCTCAACCTGGCCCTGCCATTAGCCCGTCTTGCCTGGGACTGGGGCTGGGGTTGGGGCTGCAGGCCAGGTCAGCCCAGGACAGTTTTACAGGTCCTGCAGCCCCAGCCTGAGCCTCAGCTAGCTGGGAAGGGCCCTGCCACCACAGCCTGTCCTGGCCTGGCCCCGCCATTTGCCCACCTTGCCCAGGGCTTGGACTGGGTCCGGGTCAGGCCAGACTACAGGCACTGCTGAGGGAAGGCATGGAGGGGCCGGGCTGGACTGGACCGTGGATGCAGGACCCTTCCCAGCTGGTTGCAGCTCAGGCTGGGCCTGCAGGACCTGTGAAATTGTCCTGGGCCAGCTCAGCCCCAGGTGAGATGGGCAGATGGTGGGGCCAGGCCATTCCCAGTCAGCTGAGGCTTGGGCTTGGGCTGGGGCTGCAGGAGCTGTGTGCCTGGATTGTTCCTGGCTCCCTGTGCCCAGGCAGGGCTGACCTGGTACAGAGCTGCTTCAGTGGGCAGGGCTCTTCCCTTCTTCCTTCTCTCCTGCCATGGGGCTGGGGGAGGAGGGTCTCTGTGCAGCATTGCCCCAGGGCTAAGGAAGGAGGGATTAAACCCCCTGCTCCCCTCAGGCTGCTGGCATCTGCCCATACTCCCTGCTCCTGCTGCTGGAGCAGGGTTTTCCACCCCCACTCCCTTCTCAGCCAGCTGGAGCAGTGATAATGCTCCGGCTAGGGAGGAGAGGGGTGGGGCAAACTGTGCTCCACTGGAAAAGACAGCCCTACCCAGCCCAGGGCTACAAAGCATGCTGGGATGCTGGGGGCTGTGAATTAATTTAAACCAGGAAGGGGTCTGGAACAGAAATTCTCTAAACCAGTTGGACCTAAATCAGTTAAGTCTGATACTATATTCAAACAGGTTAATTTTAAACCAGTTTTGGCCATTTTGATAGCGGTTTATGTGCACTGAATTTCTGTTCTGCTACAGGTTTTAACCAGTTTCTGATCACTTAAGCTGGTTTATGTGTAACTCCTGTCCCTAGCCATAGAGGGAAGACTAGGGGTATGGACAAACATGCACTTGGAGCAGCCTCAGAAGGGAAGGAGGAACTACGCTGCAATCGTTTCATGTGCATTATCCTGCAGCAATACCCGTGTGGTCAACTGCCCCAACTTTGACTCTGGATGCAGCAGGGTTAAAGTTGGAACAGTTTTGCTACGCTTGCATAGCTCATGCACAAGTACTTCTTGGAGCATAACAGCTGTTGTACAGTCCTGAGCAATAGTTCCTTCCCCATTTTGAAGCCATTCCAAGTGTATGTTTGTCCATACCCTAGGTCGAAGATTGGGGTGAACTATTCAGTGATCCAGAATCTTGAAGTAGTCCAGGCAGAATATCAAGCCTTCAACTTCTTTAAATACTCAGAAGATAAATGTCTTAATGCAGGGTGATAGCACAGAGGTAATGAGTGTTCAAAGTGCTCCCCTCTCCTCAGTCAAATCACCTTTTTCCTGCCATGATTTAACTTCAACTGTCTGCTATATTTTCAGTGGTTGATCTGAGCTAGGCCTTTAAATAGATCAAAGCTGATGCTCTTTATGCCTAACTTAAAGGTGCTAGAGAATTAGCTGATATGTTCATTTATGTTCCATGCCCTCCTTTGGTGACAACATAGAGATCAGTAGTTCTCAACTTCTGTAGACTCCAGGAACCAGTTCATAACTTTTTCTGAATTTAACAGTACCCCATTTAAAAACAAAGTTATTTATTACAGTGTTTTCTCTTCTGTGCCCAGGGGCCAGGTGCAAATGGGGAGACAACAGGAACAAGCTAGTACTTACCTCCTCACACAGGGACCAGGGTAGGAGGGTATGGGGAAGAGCAAGTACTTATCTCCTTGGACCCCATGGCACCCTTACAAGTCTCTCCTGGAATCCCAGTTGAGAATCTCTAATGTTGATATTAAAGTGTTGGAGAGTATAGATCTTTGTAAGTCTGCACAGTGAAAAGTATGTAGCACATGTCCATCGTACCACTCTGGATGCGGCCTGAGAGGAATAAGTAAAGCCATCTTGGTGGAATCTCATAATATGTCTCTAAAGCAAGGGAGAAGTATTTGAGGTTTGACAGTATCTGGAACCTCTGTACTACTGGCCATGTGTTCCAGGGATTTCCTGAAGTTTAATGTAGGCAAAAAAACCTCAGAAGAGCTACAAAGTAACCTCAGACTTTGTCTCTCTGTTGGTCTTCCATATTCCATTGTAATATCCCTCAAGAAGAAACTGGTAATCATGATCTAAGATTCAAATGGTGGTTTCTGGCCCATAATGAACCCTGAGCTTAGAGAAAATAGCTTGTTAGCTAATTCCAAATTAAATTATTTGGCGATATTTGTAAGCTTCATGCTTAGAAAACTTATTTCCAAGAATTTATAGGCATTTTATTTATTAAATTAAAACAGGATCACTGTTCTGTTTTGTTTCTCAGTCAAAATAGTCTACACAAATCTATCAAATGTTCCTTAAATAAGTGAAAAAATGTGCATCTATGATTTTGGTTCTGGTTTGTTCACATTGTGCTATGTGTAAAGATAACTATCACTTGATTCATTTGGCAAAATCTGATAATAATTACTTTTTAAAAATAAACAATTTCCCCCTAATATGCAGTAAGTGTGTCTTTTTATGCACTCTACAATTATAAATTCTCTGAATTAGAAAATAGGAATGTAGTTGTTGATTTTGGTTCTGTGTCTCTGAGAAATGCATTCAGCAATCCATACAACATTTCTGCTTTCTTGTTCCTTCAGCTTTATATAAGCGTAGAATACTCCAAAATGGAATTGGTTATTGAAGGCAAGCACATTCAGTTTTACCTAAGGAAAAAATATGAAGTATTGAAAATACTGTATTAGAGTACTTTGACATTTAAATATTACCTTTCATCCCTAAAGTTTCTAAAGTATTTTACTAGCTTAACTATCTGCAACAAGCTATCTATAACCACCTCACCAATAGACTTGTGATTGAAATACTGTCCCTGGGTTAACTGTGGTAAGCATTTAAAAAGATCACAGAAATTTTATACAGAAGGGTAGGATAGTTAATGAATACATTCTCCAGTGGATAAGGCAAGGGGAAACTTCAGGAAAAAGTATATAATTAGTTGGCATGAAATTTGACTAAGCTAGCAGAACCTGCTCCTCTACACACATTCTTACAAAGGATGCTATTGCTTTTATTTTATTTAAAAATGCAAGCCTTATGTTTTTTCCAAAAATGGCGGCTGTAGCAGCACTATGCTTGAACGTTATGGTGGGCCATTGTATCGATACAGGTTCAGGAAGGAGCAGTGCCACTAGCTGAATGAGCACCAGCAATTCCTGTCATAGATGGGCAAACCTGCTAACTTGCTGTTGATACATTTAGAGGTGCAGTATCTTACCTCATGTTCAAAAAATGCATCTTCCAATGTCTTTTCTCCTGTGCCATTCCCTACCCCTTCAAACAAAGCCTTGTATTCCTAGAAGCACAAACAACCACAAATGGCAAATAATTTGCTCATTCATCCTATTTAGTAAAAATAACAAAAACAAAACCCTATGTTATGTAACCTTTCTGCACATAAAACCTTAAGCAAATTGTAGTCATTTTTCATGGTTTATACAATCAAAGCAATTATGCACTGAAGTTAAAAGTACTGGTATTTCCTCTTGTCTTCCCAATTTTCCCCTGTAGTTTAATATTCGTTTGAAATGAGAGCACTGGAAATGGGTTGCTAGAGAATGACATGATCTTTCACCCTCTAGGAATGGGTTCTAAGTCTCTAATTTTAACAATACCCATCAGACCCAGAGCTGTAAGCAGAGCTCGGATCATGAGCTGTGATTCTTCATACAGCATTCATTTCACTTCCACCAGTCTGCTGGGCCTATTTCACCTATAACAATGACTAAATAAAGCATTTTAATAGTTCAACCTGTAATGATACCCTAGTATGTAATTGTTGAAGATATATTTGACATTGCTTCCCAGTCAGTATCCTCCTAGCAATTATTTCCAATTACAATTTTTTGCAGCTGCAACTTGTATATAAAAAAAGGAAGCAGGATCTTAACAGGTATCTGTTATAGGCAAAAATCTTTGGGTGTGTGTAAACAAATTGCGGGGCATGTGTGCATGACACTTTAAAGTGGGTTAAATGCTTTTGCACTGCTTTAATGGTGTTGATGTTTGCATGTGTCAGCAGTGTATTGCGCATTAATTCCAGCCACTGTAGCACATTCAGCAGTGTAATGCACCTTAAATCACGGGGACCTCCCATGCTATCCAGCCAAGGGGTTGGACCAAGGTGGTCAAGGGCCCCAAGACCCACTGCACCAAGGTCCCTGCCCCACTGGAGCTTTGCAACAGGTACAAACCTCTTGTAGCCCCAGCAGAGCCTGCTAAGTTGCTAGCTCCCGCAGGCAACACAGGCTCAACTGAAGCTATTGTCCCCGCTCTCCCTAAGACAAAACACAAAGTGTTTGTCGTGGGAGACTCCATCCTGAGGGGGACGGAGGGGGCAATCTGGCGCCCTGACCCCTCCGCCCGGGAAGTCTGCTGCTTCCCGGGAGCCCATATCCGAGACATTGCAGAGAAGATCCCTAAACTCCTCCAGCCCCCTGACCACTACCCTATGCTTCTTATCCATGTGGGCACCAATGACACGGTTCAGAACCCTCCCAGCTGGGTAATGAAGTGCTACAGGGATTTGGGAGTGGGCTTAAGGAGTTGGGGACACAGGTGGTGTTTTCCTTGGTTTTGGGCTATGGGGTGAGGAGGGGAGAGGAGGATCCAGGTATCGAACCAAAGACTGCGGCGCTGGTGTCATCGGGAAGGCTTTGGCTTCCATGACCACAGTCCACTCTTTGGTGAGAGAGGCAGCGAGCTGCTGGGAAGGGACGGCCTCCACCTTTCTCCGCTGGGGAGAAGGCTCTTCTCAGCCAGACTGGCTGACCTGCTCCACCGGACTTTAAACTAAGCCCACTAGGGGACAGGGGGACTACCGCCACTGCTGACTCTCTGAGCAACACTTGCAAAGCCAGCAGGCCAAGGAACTTAAGGGAACCCACCCCTGCCCCATCCCTAGAGCAAGCTGCAGGCAAGGCAAGGGCCCCCAAAGGGACACTTGCTTGCCTGTACACTAATGCCAGGAGCTTGGGGAATAAACAGGAGGAACTTGTCCTCCTGCTCAACACAAACAATTACGATGTCATAGGGATAACGGAGACCTGATGGGACTCCACCCATGCCTGGACCATGGGTATAGATGGCTATACCCTGTACAGGAGGGATCGAGTAGACAAAAGTGGGGGAGATGTAGCTCTCTATGTCAAGGAAAGCTACACATCCCTACAAGCTGACATCAGCACCCAGGGTGGATGATTAGAGACCCTCTGGGTTAAAATCCGTGGGGAACACTGCACAGGGGATACAATAGTGGGAGTCTACTACAGACCTCCTTCTCAGAATCAAGAAATTGAGCAGGAGTTCGCCGGGGAATTGGCTGAGGCTGCACACTCCTGGTCCATGGCTGTCATGGGGGACTTCAACTACCTAGACATCTCATGGGAAAAGCTCTCGGCCAAATCTGAACGGTCGCATAGCTTCCTCATGTGCATGGATGAGCTCTATCTGACTCAAGAAGTCTATGGGCCAATGAGAGGCAAAGCGCTGCTCGACCTGGTACTTCCAAATGGGGATGACCTAATCAGCAACCTAATGATCTAAGAGAAGCTGGGTGACAGCGACCACGAGCTGATCACCTTCACCATCCGCTGTAAAGCTGGCAGGTCAGTCAGCAGTACAGACCTCAGGAGGGCTGACTTTGACAAGCTCAGGAGACTTGTCGTTGAGGCCCTGAGCGACCATGACCCCAAGGGGAGGGGAGTCCAGGAAGAGTGGTTGCTCCTCAAGGGAGCGATCCTAGATGCACAAGCTAAAGCTATTCCATTTTGGAGGAAAGGCAGCAAGAGGGCACAGCAGCCCCCTTGGCTCAACAAGGAACTAGCGATCCTCCTACATCTAAAAAGACAGACCTACAAATGATGGAGGATAGGATCCACCTCCAAGGAGGAATATACTGCACTGGTCTGGACCTGCAGGGAGTGAACCAGGAAAGCCAAGGCTGCAATGGAAACTCCAACTGGCTACAAGTATCAAGATCAATAAAAAGTCCTGTTTTAGATACGTGGGGAGCCGGAGGAAAAGCAAGGGCAACATCGGACCCCTGCTAAACCAGAAAGGAGAACTGACGACTGACGCCCAGGAAAAAGCCAATTTACTAAATGGGTACTTTGCGTCGGTCTTTCACAAGTCCCACGGGATGCCCCTGTCAATTACAGGACAGGGATGCCCAAGTGAGGGTGGTTCCGTGCCCTCCATCAAAGCTGACCTCATGAAAGAACACCTTGAGAGGCTGGACACCTTCAAGCTAGCCGGCCCTAACAATTTACACCCCAGAGTAGCTGTCCTGCATCATAGCTCAGCCCCTGGCACAGATCTTCAAGAGCTCCTGGCACTCTGGTAAAGTGCCTGATAATTGGAAGAAGGCCAATGTGGTGCCTATCTTTAAGAAAGGGAGGAAAGTGGATCCGGCAAACTATAGGCCCATCAGCCTGACCTCTATCCCTGGGAAGGTCTTAGAAAAGATTATCAAAGAGGCCATTCTTAACAGACTGGCCGATGGCAACATCCTGAGGGATAGCCAGCACAGGTTTGTTGCAGATAGGTCATGCTTGACCAATCTCGTTTCCTTTTACGACCAGGTGACCTATCACCTGGACAAGGGGGAAGAGATTGATGTCATATATCTTGACTTTAAAAAAGCCTTTGATCTGGTATCCCATGATCATCTTTTGGCAAAACTGGCCAACTGCAGCCTCGGGTCCACCATGATCTGCTAACTGGGGAATTGGCTCTATGGTCAGACCCAGAGGGTGGTGGTTGACGGAAGTCAATTGTCATGGTGCCCTGTGACCAGTGGGGTCCCCCAAGGCCTTGGACCTATTTTGTTCAACCTCTTCATTAATGATGTGGACACTGGAGTCAGAAGCAGACTGGCCAAATTTGCCGATGATACCAAACTTTGGGGTAAAGCATCCACACCTGAGGACAGGGGGATAATCCAGGCTGACCTTGACAGACTCATGAAATGGGTGGACGAAAACGTGATGGTGTTTAACACAGAAAAATGCAAGGTTCTTCATAGATGCTTCTCAAGCAAATCCCAGGACATCATTCTCCCATTGTACTCAGCCTTGGTGAGGCCGCAGCTGGAGTACTGAGTCCCGTTTTGGGCTCCACAATTCAAAAAGGATGTGGAGAAGCTTGAGAGAGTCCAGAGAAGAGCCACGCTCATGATCAGAGGTCACAAAAACAGACCTTATGATGAGAGGCTGAGAGCTATGGGACTCTTCAGCCTGGAAAAGCGCAGGCTCAGGGGAGATCTGATGGCCACCTATAAGTTTATGAGGGGTGTTCACCAGGATCTGGGGGAACATTTGTTCACCAAAGCGCCCCAAGGGATGACAAGGTCAAATGGTTATAAACTCCTGCAAGACTGTTTCAGGCTGGACATAAGGAAGAGCTTCTTTACTGTCTGAGCCCCCCAGGTCTGGAATGGCCTACAACCAGAGGTGGTTCAAGCACCTACTTTGAATGCCTTCAAGAGAAACCTAGATGTTTTTCTTGCTGGGATCCTATGACCCCAGCTGACTTCCTGCCCCTGTGGCAGGGGATTGGACTCGATGATCTTCCGAGGTCCCTTTCAGCCCTAATGTCTATGAAATCTAAATTACTTTGGCGTGCAGCAAACTAAAACACCTCTGAGGAGTTTTAGTTTGCTGCCCTACAGCTGCAGAACGAAGCACTGGGTTCCGTGCGGCTCAGGCGCTGTGCAGGCAGCCCATGCAGGCAGCCTGGCAGCAGCCCGGGAAAGCAGGCTCCACCGAAGGAGGAAAAAAAAAAAGCAGTGAGTCTGATCTTTTTTCTTTCTTTCTTTTCTTTTTTTTTTCCTCCTGGAGCCTGCTTGCCTGCATGAGCTGCGGGGAACCCAGTCCTTCCCTCCACAGCTGCGGTACCCCCTGGGACCACCCTAGCTGGGTGCCTGTGGGCGGGTGCCGCCTGGTGGGGCTGCCACTGCCGTGGAGAGAAGCACCAACCTCCCACCCCCACACATCCTAAGGACCACTCCACCCACTGGCAGCTTGCCTTCCCTCCTCCACCGCTGGAGAGGCAGGTAAGACACAGGTGCATATGACACGGGGGTTTACTTCACCCTCAATTGAAGCAGTGTTTTTAAAAACCCACCACTTCAGTTTAGGGCTCCCAATTCATCTACACATGCCCTTACAGGTTTACTCCAGGTATCTATTAGTTTTTTTTGTCTTTCCTTCCATTCTACAGTTCCCCTGAAAAAAGATAATACTGATCAAATAGTCCTCACTGAAGAATGACAGAGTGGGAAAGAAAGGGAGAGAATACCAGTTCTGTGAAATCATGTTTCCCTCTTTTGAGGCTTTGTGGAAACTTATGGCTCTGAAGCCAGGGCTCAACAGAGTTTCACACTGGGAATAGGAAATACTAACACATGTGCTGGTTGCATTCTTGCCTCTAGCAGTAGTGGATATCTGTGTTTAAGACTACAGGAGGTAGCAGGTCTTAAACTTTGTTGTTTAACCCTGGTAATGGAGATATTTTCTGCAGTTCACCAATGACAGTAAATCTATAGGAGATAAGCTGCCAGAAAACCAAAAAGTCCTATGCCAGCTTTTCTTCCTCTTTCATCTCTAGATGTGGAAGGCTGTAGTCTAATCTCTTTAATGGCTTTCTAACCCTTTCTTCCCTGAGGTAGCAAGTATGTAGTAAATCTCAGCTTCTTTGGCTTTTAGTGGGATGGGAACACTTTTTGCCTGCGAGAAGGTGTGGTTTGGCTCTATTTTGACCTCTCTATGATGGACAATTTACATGGCGTCAAGATAATGTCACTATTCAAATATTTTTGGAAAGAATACAATATTTATGTGCATTGACTTCTCTACAGGATCATTTGTATAATTCCTGTATTGTTTATTTTGCCTCTCTAAAATATTTGGCCTTGCATATGATGGTCAGAGTTCCTTTTATGTATTTTTGTAAACAAATGCTATGGAATTTGGTCCAACAAAAGATATCCTAAGAAATCATTGCCTATGGAATATTGAATCATCTTTTCGTTAGAAATTAAATACAATACATACTGCATAGTAATCTGCCACACACTTCACTTGCTCATAGTCATCTGCATTGGCCAGCAGGTGTATGCCTTCTGGATACAACTTTCCACAAGTTGGATATAGTTTCTCTCTGTCATCTTTACTCAGCTCAGTGCCAAATGAATTAATGGTGATGATAAAGGCACGTCTGTCTGCTTCAAACTTAAAAGAATAATATATATTTTAAAAAGTAACATAGGTTGAACATCTGATACTGAAAAGGAAAAACAGTATAATAGTGTTCAATACCAGAAGTAGCCTATTGAAGTCTAATTTAATTAATGATATCTATAAATGCTACACTTGGTAGAATTATTTGCAAGGGTTTTTAATGCTATAGGAATTAACCAAAGCACAGTTTTCAGAATAAGTACATACATATTTAATAAAACATAATCATCATAACTAATACTTACATTTTAACTAATCAACCAAAGAGAATTTAAACCTTATGTCTTAACCATCCTCCACCTATTTATTTAACTGCTTTTTGCTTTTCAGAGGCTGTGTCTACACGAGACGCTTACTGTGCAGTAGTTTGTTACTGCACAATAGCGTTGCACAGCAGGAAGTGTGATGCAATACTACTGTGCAGTAGTAATGAGCTACTGAGCAGTCAGTGTCACCTGAAGCCATTCGGCAATGCTACTGCATAGTAACTCCAGTTACAGCACAGTCATTTAGTACTTGTTTAAACTACACAGTAATGATTGTGCAGTCCTCATCGCAAGTAGATGTGGCCAGGATGTATAATTCTGCCAGGAAGTCTCCCTTCTTCTTGATTTTGAACAACATTTTTCAAAATATTAAAAAGTAAATGGAATCAGGAATAGATAAGTTACTTCAAGGTCATTGTAAGATGTGTTAATCTTTAACAGTGAAATGGAAATAATTGCTTAAAAATAATCACTACACACAGGGCGTGTCTACATGGCACAGAGCTGCTCCTTCCCTGCTCTGCCCCCTGCAGCAGCCCGGCGGGAGCTCCAGACTCCCACTGGTGCTAGCTCAGGGACTCGCATGGGGCATGGGTCTGCTCCCAGTGGGTACAGGGCCAGGAGAGCTCTGTCAGATGCAGTGGCAGCTTTCTCCTGGTCCCATGCACATCAGCAAGGGACCTGATGTGCACTGGACTGGGAGACAGCTGCCTCTGCAGCAGGCAGAGCTCTCCTGGTTCTATGGCTATTGTGACACAGTTGCCAGCAAGGCCCCTGCCACCAGCAGCGGCCTTGCTTGGTGCAGAGCTGGCTGCTCTGGGGAGCGGGTGGGGACTGGGAACCTGGAGCAGCTCTGTGTGCCATGGAGGCCAGCTCTGTGCCATGCCAAGCTGCTCCAGGGGTAGGCGGGGGATGGGTTTCCAGCCCCCACCCTCTCCCCAAAGCAGCCAGCTTCATGCAGCACCAGCCGCTCCAGGGACCAGATGGGAGCTAGGTTCCCAGTCCCTGCTCGCCCTCTGAAGCTACCAGCTTTGTGCTGGAAGCCGGGACAGGGGACAGAGAGCTCCCCAGTCCCAGTGCCAATTAGCTCCCAGCTCCTGGGAGGAGATGGCAACTGAACAGCGCCAGGACTGGGAACAGAGAGCTCCTTGTCCCTTGTGGCTCCCTGCTGCCAAGACTGACTGGGAGCAAATTTACTTCCAGTCAGTGTCTACGTGAGAGTTACTGCACAGTAACTACTGCATAGTTAACGTAGTACCTGTACTTACAGGTGCTAGCTAACTGTGCAGTAGCCTAATTATGGTGCAGTAAATGGTGTTCACATGTAGATGATGACATTTTACTGCTCAGTAGATTAATATACTGTGTCTACTGCATAGTATACTAATCTGCGCAGTAGATGTGCCCACATAGACTTAAAATGATTGATAAGAAAATGGTAAAATTGAACTGCGCTTTTTTTTTGTTGTCAACTTCAGACCTAAAGGCTTCTTCTGTCTACTTTTTAACAACTGATTCTTAAAACCTAAAATTAGGGACTGTATTTCTCCTGATAATTTTAAATGTCTGATATTTGTTGCTGCAGAAAAAATACAGACTAAAATTCAGAAAAGGCATATAACTTGGACTGTTCCTCTCCTCAGGGCAAAATTGAATTTATCACCCTAAGAACCTGAATTAACATCTCAAAGGTAAATGAAAGTGAAAGTAATATATGAACCTGTTTTCATTTTTTGTTGAGCCTCTGCACTTTGTTACTGACATGAGAACAAAAATAGCTTTAGTATGTCCATTATTGCTATTACTATTAATAATAATGATATTAACCTTTTTAAAAAGTAATAGAATAGCTAGGGATAGCATCAGAATTATTCAAAATATAGTACAGCACAAGCAGAATGAACTGAATTTAGACAGTCATGAGATGTTTCTCACATTGTGAACATTTAAACCACCTTGAGCAGAAATACATGGTGTTTGAGCAATAGAAGTTGAGCAATAGAAGTAGCTCACTCATGGAATTGCAACACTTTTACAAATTTAGGAAAGAATCACATTCTTAACCCCTCAGATGATGCATTAGAACAGTGGTTCTCAACCTTTTTTGTACCAAGACCCATTTGTAAACATCAAAGCCCAGTCCCGATCCAGTGCCCCTCCTGACCTGCTACCCCCCACCCCCAATGTGTGGGGTGGGGTGGGGTGGGGGTGTGTGGGGGCATATAGGGGCCACAAGCAATCCCTTGCAGGCTGGAATTCTGCCAGCCTGCAAGGGAAAAGCTATAGGTTCCCACCCTTTTTTCTTTAAAGGAGAAACCATTTTTGAAGTTTGTTTGTGGCACACTTTTGGTTCATGACCTCTGGGATGAGAAATGCTGCATTAGAACACTTTGTAAGAACAACCTGGTGGCTCTTTGGCACTAACTTCTGAGTAGGGAAAGAAAACAAACAATAATGGAATAATTAGAAGGAAATAAGTGTGCATGAAAAGGCTTATAGCTAATAAATAATACAAACAAACCTTATTTGCCTTACTAATGTGAGTAAACACATTAATTCCAGTGGGACTACTCTCATAAATCAAATTCTTCTGCTCACTTTACTCATCATAACCATGAAGAGTGATTTTTTTTCTGGGGGGGGGTTAATTCCATTTGTAGCATTTTGAGGACAATCGGCACATCTGCACGTTCACTGTTACTGCACAGTAACTTAAGTTACTGTGGGTGTGTGTCTACATGTGTGGGTGTTACAGCGCAGTAACTATGGCGACTTGCACCAATTTGGG
The DNA here is from genome assembly GCF_030867095.1 of Alligator mississippiensis. Lineage (NCBI taxonomy): Eukaryota > Metazoa > Chordata > Crocodylia > Alligatoridae > Alligator > Alligator mississippiensis. The sequence goes on from NC_081826.1 coordinate 49,532,200, forward strand.
TGTAAATTTGCTACCTGCATCATACAGGTTGCAGATTTATGCCCAAGTAGTTACCATGTAGTAAGGCACATGTAGATTTAAAAAAAATTTTTTTTAAATATAGTACAGTTTAGTTTGGGGTGTCATTCTATATATAACCCTTACACAAATAATCCCACTGATTTAATTATGTCTGCCTTTTCTACAAAAGGTCTTCTGGATTATTCTTGTGTACATGTATAGGAATACATCATAAATGTCAGCTATTTTGCTGTATAATTAAGATTCTTTATTAAGTGGCTTAACTAAGAGATGGACTGCTTTACACATGACCTAAGATCCATTTAATGTTACAGGAAAAAACACGTCTTCTATAAAGAAATCCATCCCGATAGCCATTGATTTACCAGTGGAATCATCTAATGTTGAGTGAGAATTTATGATTTTTTTTCTGACTGAAAATGTAGTTTCTGAAAAATCAAAAATGTCTTTAAAAAAATCCTTTTGCCAAACTTTTGATTGGGAGGAGAGGGGAGTGATATTTAATTTCTGGTTGCTTCAGTCTAAGTTGAATATTTCATTTTGTTGAACTGAATTGAGACATTGAGTGAGTTTGATAAAAACATTAAACTGTATTTTCCCATCACTATGTTGCCTTACAGGACTTACTGTTTGGGCTCCCTTTCTTTCCTAAGGTGTTCCCTGGAAAACTAAATCTCCCATAAAGCAAGCTCTGAGTGTGTATTATGGGAGTCAAAGGGCTCTGGGTTTATCACTGGCAGTGTAACGTTGTTAAGAAGCATAATGGAAAATTGAGAAATCTGGGTTCCATGCTCTTTGATGGAAATTATAATAGGAAAATGCAACTGAAGGTTGCAATAATTCTGAATGAAAAATGTCAGGACATTTAAAAAACATATGAAACATTTCATTTTTAGACAAGTGTATGTTACATTTCTGCATCCAATTGTAAAAGTTTTACTTAGGGGTGCACCTATGAAGATTTTTTGGGTTGGTACTGATGGCCAGTTTTTAACAAGCCATATCGGCCAATACCGATCCATTTGCTAATATGTAGCCAGGCAGCATAGAGACCAGTGTCCAGCTGGGAAGTCTGTTGTGGGGGGAGGGAGGAGCGAACGGGTGTTGGTGGGGCAGATCGAGGCCTTTGCAATGAGGAAGGGAGTGGGGCTGGGACAGGGCCAAGGATAGGTGCTGCACAGCTGGGGCAGGGTGCGTGATGGAGCCATGAGCAGCTCATTGGGGGGTGCAGGGATGGGGTGGCAGCAGCCCAAAAGGACACGAGGGCATGTGCCCCCGGATCTGCATGCAGTGCGAGGGTAGGCTGGGGCCAGGGATGGAGCCAGGGTGGTACTGAGTTCTTCCCAGCAGGGGGCTGAACCAGGATGCGTTTGGGGCAGGCAGCGGTGATGCTGGGAAGAGGGTTATGGGGAGGGCTGCAGCCACCCCAAAATCTGCCTGTGTGCTATGTCTTGGCTGTGTGCATGCATGGGGCATTTATCAGTGACATTATCGGCCATCCCAGCCAAAAAAAGCCGATTGCTGATACTGTCAATTTTTCTTATATCAGTGCCGATCCAAATTGGGACTGATGTATCAGTGCACCTCTAGTTTTAATTCAATACATATTTTTAAATTTACTCTTTTAAATTATGATTTGGGACAAAGACAAATGTTGACCTGGTGTGGCAGGGCACTGTTGATGCCTGCCACTTTAAGAGCGAAGCCAAGCAGCCAGCAGGTGCCTTATTGCGGTGGCCATTTTAGATCTCTGGCCATCCATATAAACAGATCAGTTTGCTGCTGGCAGGCCAGGCAGTGACATCACCTGGCTGAAAGGCTACATGCAACAACCTGGAGATAAGGGCAGGAGCTGTAGGGGATGGTTTGGAGGCTTCTAGTCCTGGGCATGACCTAAAACTGCACCCTGCTGGGAGTCGGTAGCCTGGTGGGGCTCTCAGTGGCACAGAAGCCCCCAGGAAATGCCAGGCCAATTATCACCCTGGTGAAAGGCGGGTAGGGGTGCCTTAACCCTAGCTCTCACCTTAGGGTGGGTCATTTGTCATCGGAGGTAGTTGGGGCCAGGCACAGCTGCGGCCACCTGAGCCCTGTGGGGTGCAAGACCCCAAGGAGTGAGAGTGGGGGGCCAGGCACGGCTGCGGCCACCTGAGCCCTGTGTGGTGTAGGACCCCGAGGAAACGTAGTTGGGGCCAGGCACAGGTATGGCCAACTGAGCCCACCAGGGAGGGAAGCCCTGTAGCCCCAAGTGAAGGGGGTGGTGTGGAGCCCCAAGTAAAGGGAGTGTAGGTATGTCTATGGATGCCTAAGGCTGTAGTTTGGGCCAGAGGCTGAGTAAGGGGGCTCAGTCTGAGAGAGAGGGACAAGTCCTGACCCCAGTAAGTCCTCCACTGCTGGGAGGCCAAGTGTGGGTCAAAAACAGCAAGACCTATAGTTGAGCACAATGACCTGCTGCTCTGGGGGGGGGGGTGTGAGAGTCCCTGTGAGACCCCAGAACACCAGCCGTAGTGTGAGTTAAGAACGCCCTGGTAAGGGGTGGCCCTAGAAAGGGGATTCATAGATTCATAGATGTTAGGGTCGGAAGGGACCTCAATAGATCATCGAGTCCGACCCCCTGCATAGGCAGGAAAGAGTGCTGGGTCTAGATGACCCCAGCTAGATGCATATCCAACCTCCTCTTGAAGACCCCCAGGGTAGGGGAGAGCACCACCTCCCTTGGGAGCCCATTCCAGACCATGGCCACTCTAACTGTGAAGAAGTTCTTCCTAATGTCCAGTCTAAATCTGCTCTCTGCTAGCTTGTGGCCATTGTTTCTTGTAACCCCCAGGGGCGCCTTGGTGAATAAAACCTCACCAATTCCCTTCTGTGCCCCCATGATGAACGTGTAGGCAGCCACAAGGTCGCCTCTCAACCTTCTCTTGTGGAGGCTGAAAAGGTCCAGGTTCTCTAGTCTCTCCTCGTAGGGCTTGGTCTGTAGGCCCTTAACCATACGAGTGGCCCTTCTCTGGACCCTCTCCAGGTTATCCGCATCCCTCTTGAAGTGCAGTGCCCAGAATTGCACGCAGTACTCCAACTGCGGTTTGACCAGCGCCTGATAGATGGGAAGTATCACCTCTTTGGATCTATTTGTCATGCATCTGCTGATGCACGATAAAGTGCCATTGGCTTTTCTGATGGCTTCGTCACACTGCCGACTCATGTTCATCTTGGAGTCCACTAGGACTCCAAGATCCCTTTCCGCTTCCATGCTACCCAGCAGGTCATTCCCTAGGCTGTAGGTGTGCTGGACATTCTTCCTCCCTAGGTGCAGCACTTTGCATTTCTCCTTGTTGAACTGCATTCTGTTGTTTTCTGCCCACTTGTCCAACCTATCCAGGTCTGCTTGCAGCTGTTCCCTGCCCTCCTGCGTGTCCACTTCTCCCCATAGCTTTGTGTCACCCGCAAACTTGGACAGAGTACACTTCACTCCCTCGTCCAAGTCGCTGATGAAGACATTGAAGAGTATCGGTCCAAGGACTGAGCCCTGCGGGACCCCACTGCTCACACCCTTCCAGGTCGAACCCGACCCATCCGCCACGACTCTCTGGGTGCGACCCTCTAGCCAATTCGCCACCCACCAGACTGTGTAGTCATCCAAGTCACAGCCTCTTAACTTGTTCACCAGTATGGGGTGGGATACCGTATCGAAGGCCTTCCTGAAGTCTAAGTATACGACATCCACCCCTACTCCTGTTTCCAGGCGTTTCGTAACCTGGTCATAAAAAGTGACTAGATTAGTCAGGCATGATCTGCCTGCTATGAACCCGTGCTGGTTTCCCCTCAGCATAATTTGTCTTGCCAGGCTCTCGCAAATGTGAGCCTTGATAATTTTTTCAAAGACTTTGCCAAGGATGGAGGTGAGACTGACTGGCCTATAGTTGCCCGGGTCCTCCTTCCTCCCCTTCTTGAAAATGGGGACCACATTGGCCCTTTTCCAGTCCTCCGGGACTTGGCCCATGCGCCACGAGCGTTCAAATATTCCCGCCAGTGGCTCTGCAATGACATCGGCCAGTGCCTTCAATACCCTCAGATGGAGCTCATCTGGGCCTGCCGACTTAAAGGCATCCAGTTCCTCCAAGTGCTCTGCACCATCTCAGGGTCTATGCACGGTAGTCTGGCGCCTTGCTGCTGCCTCTCTACAACCCCAGTGAGAGACTTGTCTTGCCCCTCACTTAGGAACACTGAGGCAAAGAACTCGTTGAGGACTTTAACCTTGTCCCCCCTGTCCACCACCAATTGCTTCTGCCCATTTAGTAGGGGTCCTATTCCTCCCTGGGCCTTCCTTTTACTCCCTATAGATCTAAAAAAAAATTTCTTGTTGTCCTTTACTTGGGATGCCATCCTCAGCTCCATGGTAGCTTTGGCCCGCCTAACTGCCTCCCTACAAGTGCGAGCAGAGGAGGTATACTCCTCTTTGGTGATCTCTCCCTGTTTCCACTTTTTATGTGCTCCCCTTTTGGCCCGTAGGCAGCCCTGGATTTCCCCTGGATTTCAGGGATAGAGAGGAGGGACCCCAGTGGGGGAGAAGAACCAGAGGGCTGGGAGCCCAGTGTGTCAGAGTGTATGGAGTTGCCCTGGGAAGGGGCCAGGGCAAGCTTAGACCTGATCAGGTAATTGCCTGGCCACTACCCCAGTGAAGGCTGCGGGAGAGGTGCAAAAGATGGTATGTCTGCCACCCAAGGTATGAACTAGGTAAAGCCTATGGCCTAAGGGGTCCACTCCAAGAGAGAGCAAGGCAGTATGAGATGTCGATGCATGAAAGAGACCCTGTGAGAGGGGGTGGAGTGTGTGAGGCCCTAGTGAGAGGAGGGTGGTATGAATGCGTGTGACTGAGACCTGACAACAAGGCCTAAGCTTGGCCCGGCTGTAGGCTGGGAGCACTGTAACATCTGGATGCTATCTGCAAGGCTTAGGCTGCAGTCTGGGGGAGGAACAGAGCTGCAGATAGCACCCCCTGGCATCTGGGCAAGAATGGGCAGTATCCTGCCTTAATTAATATCCTAATTAATTAACACAAAGGCATGGCAGGTGAGACAGGTGGGGGGTGTGCCCAAAGGCAGGTGGGGAACCTAGCACTGTGGTTAGTCAGGGAGTCCCCCTTGCCACACCTGGTGCAATTTCCTGTGAAACAGAAATGCAAAATTACACTCAACTGTAACTTCAACCATTAATTTTAATGGGAGCATGGTTAGGCTATCGTTAAGTTTTTGTTTTTGGTTTTTGCCTTTTTTATTTTTTAATAATACCTTTAATACACTCTATAGCTGTCAATGAGTACCCTTGAAAATCAATTAACTTGAGAATTTTGGTATTCAGCACATAGATTCAGGGTGCAAAATGGTTTTTTTTAGTGGTGTGCTGATATATTGGTTGCATATTAGCTTGGCACTGATAAAAGGGGAAATGACATTATCGATTATTGGCTTTTTTTGGCCGTTGTAGCTGATAATGTTTACTGATATTTATGCCTTCTGGCCAGGGCCCTGGACACCTGGGCTCCCTCTTCCCTGTACGGCTGGCGCCCTGGATGTCTGGGTTCCCTCAGAAAATGGCAGGTTTCCCCATGCAAGTGGGAAGCATTCTAGCCTGCAAGAGGTCCTGCTTGAGGTAGCTGGGAGTGAAACACAGGGGACACTGCATGCACGTGCGTGACTGCATGCATGCACATGGCCAAGAATACAGCTGGGAAGCATGGAGATCAGCTCCCCTTAGTCTATGGAGGGCAAGGGGTATGGGGGAGGGAAGGAATGTGGCGGGGGGGCAGATCAAGGTCCGCACAGTAAGGAAGGGAGTGTTGCAGAGGCTGGGGCTAGGGGTGGTTGGTTAATAATCAGCTATCAGTATCCAAGAAAATCTTTATCAGTACACCCCTAGGGTTTTTTTTAATGTTTTCCTCACTATTAGCAATGAATAATCAACTGCACACCATATCAATTCTCTGATGTTCTAGCAGCTATAGAAACATAGTCTTGGAACTATAGTGGTTGCTTCAACTAATGGTTGAATTTGGCCTTAAAGTGAATCACTTCATCAGATCGTAGTAGAGCATTTATCACTCAGAGGAAAACTGACTGTCAGGTAAACAGTTTCACAAATTGGAAAATTAAAAACAAGAGAAACAATTTAAGTAATTGAGCTACAAAAACATTGAGTATTTTGCACAAAGACTGCAACCTCTTACCTCAAGAATAGGACACATTATTTCTGCTGTTGTACCTCCTTGCTTTTCACAGAACTTAAAAAAAGCTTCCAGATAAGACTAAACAAAGGACAAAAGAAAAAATGGAACACTTTAAATAGCTGCATATTAAAGTGCCAGTAGAACAAAGCATATGATCATAGATTTAGTTTAAATACATAAATGCAACCAGTGAAGTTTCTTGTACTACTCACAATCTTAAAATTAGGCATGTGTGTAATTGTGATTTGGGGTCTGAAAAATTAAAATGCAAATACTTCTCTAATTGTCAGGAGATTATCTCTTGGATTCCTCTCTGCACCTGACCTAGTTAGTCAAACCTCTAAATGTCTGAGATATTTTTTTTAGGGTAGTGTTACAGACCCCACTATATTTTGAGGTGTTTCTGGGCTGTCATGCATGTATTCTTGAATTTCTTTTACTGACATAGCATGTGTAGGTTACATATAAGTAGTGTTGAGCTGTACTGAGCCTTATTGTTATTACATCTGCATGATGGGTCCCAATCCCCATGTGGTCGGGGAAACAGCTTCCCCCGCAGCCAGCATAGTTCTTACCAACTGGTGGGGATTGAAACCAGCCTCCATGTACCCTGCACCCAAGGAGCCTGGAGCCCCCGTGGCTGCTGCAGTGGGGCAGAGCAGGGCAGGAGCAGCCCTGCACTGGGCTGCTTCTGTCAGGTGCAGTTTGCTCCCAGCAGGACACATATGTAGACATATGCCAAGGAGCTCATTAATGGCATGTTAATTGCACATTTAGACATGCCTACTGAGAATTAACTTCTGACATGGGTTTGTTTGCTCATCCAGTAGACCATGGTGGATGTGTTCTTAGTGAAACAGGCCCTCTAGGCAATGACAAGTTTGCATTTTAACAGGAGAGACCTTAGAGGTGATGAATATCACCTAAGGATATTTCTCGTGGTGGAGAAATTAAATAAGAGAATATCTTTCAGACATCTGGAAAGAAGAAAATATTCTTCTGGTCATAATTCGATGAGAAAAAGCTTTTGGTTTGGTAAACACACATACTGGGGTGGGGCAAGCTGGGACACGGGGCAGGGAGGTTATATGCATAATACATGTTTTCCAAGAAGTCAGTGTATGTAAATGGATGGGCAAGAAGCCATACTTAAGCCTTGCCATGAGAGCAGGTGTTTATCTTTAGTTTGCTTAACCATAGGGAAATACTAGACTCCGTCAGCCAAGAGGCTGATTATTCCGGCAGAAGACGCTGACAGAAAGGTCAGAAGCAGAAGCTGCTTTCTAATTTATTAAGCTGGATGAAAATTTAATTCTTGGGTTTAAGATGCAGTGTAAATCAGATTATTGTTCTGATATTTTCTTTTATTTGTTTATTCTTATATTTCTTCTCTGTATTTCATCTTATGGTTACTGATTTATTGTTTGCTATTATTTTTATAAACTTTTGATTATCATTTATAACACACTTATTGGCAATGATAACTATGACCTTAGAGCATTTGACCATACAGGCAGGCATCTTCTCTGGAAGTGGGGGATCTAGCATTTCTGAGTGCCGTTACTGGCCAACGATCTTATTCTAGCTTGAAAACCCCCTGCTGCTAAGATCTAGTAAGACACGGGTAAGGTGGGTAAATCTGAGGTGCCACAGGTCAGGGAAGTGGCTCTTATAGTACATCAGTCTGCTCTTAGTGGTCTTAGTAGGCCTGTGCAAAGCAGCAAGTATTTGCTTCAGATTCAGCTGATTTGGAAGGACAGTGATTCGGTTCGGTGATTCAAATTACTGTCCCTGTTCAATTCAGCCAATTAAGAATTGGAGATTCAGCACCAATTTGGAGATTTGGCCAAGACAGGCAGCAGTCCTCCATGATGCTGGACACAGCTGCTTCCAGCTGGTTGGTAAGTCTGTTGTGGAGGGGAGAGGGAAGGGTTGTGTTGGGGGGAAGATCAACACCCCCACAGTGAGGGAGGGATTGGGGTTGGGGCAGGGACAAGCTGCCCAGCTGGGGCCGGGAGGCACGGGGCTCGGGTAGCGGGGCTCCCACCATCGCGCGCCGCTGGTCTGGGAGCTGCTTTTCTGGTGGCTACTCCAGCAGCTCTTGCCACTGGTCTGGGAAGGCATGGGAGCAGGCATGTGCCCCAGGATCTGCGCAGGGCAGGCTGGGCCAGGCTGTGCTCCAGATGGGCGGTGGAAAGTGCTGGGAGCAGGGGCTATGGCCTCCCATTGCTCACCCAGCCGGGCTGGGGAGGCACGGGATGGTGTAACTGCGCTGCCTCAGACAAGTGGCACGCAGCGGTAGAAGCCATTCCAGCCTCCCCATGCCTCCCAGACAAGCTACAGCTTCGCCCCACTCTGCCCCAGCTGGGTGAGCAGTGGCAGGGCATGGGGGCAGGAGCGTGCACCCAGATTGGGGCAGGGTCAGCAGCAGGAACTATGGGGAATTTTAGGGTGGCTGCAGCCCCCCCCATAGCCACTGCTCCATTGTGCTCTGTGGGGCGGGCAGAGCCAGGGCTGTGCTCCAGGCTGTGGCTGGGGCTAGCCGCCTGGAGCGCAACCCTGGCTCCACCCATCCTGTGGAGCACATCCCGGCAGTGGGCAGCTGGGGCTAGCCTCCCAGAGCTCAGCCCACCCCATGCAGATCTGAGGGCACATGTCCCGTTACCTCTCAGACCAGCAGTGAGAGCCACCAGAGGAGCCACTGGAAGAGCAGTTCCTGGAACAGTGGTGCACGGCAGCATGCAGTAGCAGGCGCCCCCCTCCCCAAGGCCCCTGCCCTCCTACCTCGGCTGGGCAGCTTGTTCCAGCCCTAGCCCCAATCCCTCCCTTGCTGTGGGGTCATTGATCTGCCCTCCTCCCTCTACCCACCACAACAGATTTACCAGCTGGAGGCAGCTGTGTCCAGTGTTGTCCAGGACTGTTGCCTGTATAGTCTATGGCCAGAGAGATTTGAATTGATTCAGAGGCTTCTGAATCGATTCAGACCTTTTAATGGGTCTCCCGATTTGATTTGGATTCAGAGATTTGGCTGCCGAATTGGGCCAAATCTCCTCCAAATCAAATCAGCTACCAAAGCTTTGCACAGCCCTAGCAGACAGTAGGGAAGAGTTTGGGGCTAAGGGGCACCTCTGAAAGTGTGACAGCATGCTGGGAGTATGTCTTAAAGGTGTACCTAGCCATATCCAGTGTCAGAGCATTTCACAAGTAGTATTATCCTTTTATGTTATAGAAAGACATTTTCTACTGCATCACATGATCTTATCAAAAGAAGCCATTATTAGCTACACACTAATCATAAATGTGACAGCCCTTTTAAAGCTGTGCATGGGATTTCATGTTGGATCCAAAACAGTTCTGCCTAAAGTTAGGGCTAAAATAATGATCAGATTCACACCTCACCTGAGAACAATGAAGGAAGGAATTTTTATTACAGGTTATAATGGTCCCCATGACCACATGGAGGAATTAAGAGAGGGTTAAGAAAGAGTATTAACAAGCTCAAGTGCTATGTATTTGCATTTACAAGTGAAAATAATACTGCTTTTGCTATACAAGTATTCTGTATATTGCTGTTGTTCACATTTTCATCAAATGAAAGACAAATATGTTATTTCTTCCCTAATTTCCTATTTTATGATCTTTAGCTTTAATTTTTTTCTCTCCTATGTGACTTAGAAGAATTAAAAGAGTGGATTAAGACAGAGATTTAACAAACATAAATACAACAAATTGCACTTGTAAATTATTTCTACTTATTTGCACTTTTAAATGCAAATATATAGCACTTTCAAACAAACAGAACAATCTAAAGAGTCTACTTTGGTTTCTTAAGCGTAGCAATTCTGCGATTTTGATGGATGATTTTGTTATTTAATAAACAAATGGATGTGGGCAGAGGCCTTACAGAAAAAGCATTTTCATTAAATGAGATTTCAAATTAGAGCATGGACATAGAACTTGAAATTTTAAATGTACCATTTTAAATGTAGAGTTCAGGAAACCTAGATTCAGTTCTGTCTCAGGAGTCTGTCTCATTTCATTTCCCTATGCCTCAGTTTCCCCATCAGTAAAATGGGGACACCCCCAGTAAATGGAGATAATCTCCTCTGCAGTGTGCCTCAAGATCTACTGATACAAACGTGTAAGTATTAAATTACTTGCCTTGTACAGTTTGTTACGCATTATTTCAATGTTCATTTCATCCAGGTCATTCTCAGACAAGCAGTCTTGAAAGAAATCAGCTGAAAGCAGAATTTTTTTTAATTACAGAGTAAATTCATCTGTATATATGCAGGTATCTCTGGCTAGTAGTCATCTATTGATTTTGTAAGGAAGAACCTGGAGGTTTTATTGCACAAAAAAGACTAATGGGCAAGATGGGAAGATAAACATTTTGAAATCCTCCTGGTTCTTGTTTTTTCTCTCTCTCTCTCTCTCTCTCTTTATACTAGGTCTCTGGTGGGAGGGAAATTAATCAAGCAGTTCAGTGGCAAATGTATAAATCTCCAGAAAGCTTCAAATGGGAAATGACAATAAAATTACAATTTTAAGTGTTTTATTTACTCCCAAATAAATGGGTTGGGCTTAAGGGAGATTTGTAGTGGGCAATGAGAAGAAGAATCCTTTTTCCTTTGTCTTGGAGGTGGGCTGCAGAAATGTGGGTGTTCCATTACACCCTGACGATGAGTACATGCTAAATCTGAAGACAGTTATGTGGTATTAAAGTCAGAATGTGCTCTAAGCAGCTGCACTTTAAGGCAACCATATCTGATCTGCACAGCTCTGACTAACTGCTAGAGGGCCGGCAAGCAGTCTTGGCTAGGTGCTAGGATGTCAATCCCTGTTCTGGGAAGGTTGTTGGGGGTTAGAGCAGGGGAACTTCCTGCAGCCCTGCGCTCCCATCCTCCCAAGCTCTTGGAGAACGGAGGATTCACTTCACTACAGGCTTCTGGTACTTGTCAGGCAGTGATCTAATATATAGCTTTAGAGCCAGGACAGAATTGGCAGTGACTGAGATGGTCTTTTGGAGGAGCAATGAGGAATGGCAGGGTCATGCAGCAAAACCTCAACTACATTTGCAACCTAGTGTCTGCAGCTCCAAGCAGTGCCTGCAGTGTGGACAAAACATGTAGGATCAAACAGAAGAAGATACAGTCCAGGGGCAACTCTAGCTCCTAGAATACCTAAGGCAGCCCCAGAACTCTTAGCCCAGTCACTGTAGATTCGATTTCTCTGTGTGTGTGAGTGAGGGAGCCTATTCTGGACCAGTAAACCGTCACAGAACTGGTGACCCCTGTTTAGGCATACTCTTCAATGGTACAAAGCCCTGCTGCTCACAGCACCACCAAACCCCTTAGCTTCCCCTCTCACCATGCCATGGCTCTCAGATAATGTCTCAGATGTAGCCATGGGAGACATAGAAGGACACAGAGTAAACAACTTATTGGTGGTGTTCAGAGGAGCATGAAGCTATAGTTGCCCGGAGGAGGGTTTGCATGGCAAAAACATGGAGCTTGACTCTCTCCCTTCTGGCAGCTCTATGCTCTGGCTTCTCTTAGGAACACAGAGCCACAGCTGTTAGGAGATTTATCACAGCAGAAGCATGAAGGGAAGGAGAAGCATACTCCTGCAGCACTAAACCCTCCCCCAGTAGCTGCAGCTCTGTGCTGGTAGAGGAAGCCAAAGCATGTTGCTGCCAGGAGAGGGAAAACATGGTCCATGCTCTTACTGTGCAAACTCCTCCTTTGATGTCTTACCCTACCAGCATGGAACTCCAGCCTCTGGGAAGAGGTTTAGTGTAGCAGGAGCATGAGGCCACAAGGATGTCACCATGATCTGCCTGCTGGGCTTTGAGGCTGTTGAATTGACAAGGGGTGCACTGTGGCAGCCCCTCTACTGGCAGGACCCCGCCTGCCCCCCAGGCAATACCACCTTCTGGGCAGTAGAGTTTGGGAGGGTGTCTAGATAGTTCATGGAGTGGAAATCTGGAAGTGATGCATTCTGGGATGCTGGAGGACCTAAATTGCTCATTTTATTTCTGTGGAAGCTGACTGACTGCTGGGAGCCAAATTACATTTCTACAACATAAGCACAACCCAAAGATATTTCTCACCCAAAGTGGCATAGTTTTGAGATGCTCAGAGAGCATCTAGCATAAGTTTTCTCTCTCTAACATGCAAACAGTCATGCTTTAACTGTCTTTAGCATATATACATGCTACTTGTAATGTGTAACAATACTCTTACTCATACCTAAGTGCTGGGATATTCTTCCCTTCCTGGCACATCCTCTATGTGTGTGTTGACTGTATAGTGGAAGAGCTAGAGGATAACAGAGGACACTCTATCTTTCATCTTTCCCTAGTCCATTCTTGCTCTACCTTTTTTTTTTTTATACAGGGAATACCCACAGAGCTGAACTCAAAATAGTAGTGCAGGAGTTGCACACCACATTCTCACTTTTGTGTAGCCATTAATTCTTCATCTTACTTTGCTTGTAAATTGTATTGTATTGTATCCTCAACCCTTCGTCTGCTTTGTCTTTAGATTACACATCCTTCATGATGGAGATTGTCTCTTTCTGTTTGTAACATGCCCACTGGATGCCTAACCCCAGTTGCTATTATAACACTACTAATAACTGGTGGCTTTTTACTAGGGATCCTTTGCACCTACAGAAATTTGGATAGGTTTTTCTTATACATATTTCACTTAGATAAACACCTGTTAGCAAGTCTAAAGTTTGAAAAAAGGACTCAACCATTATCAGTCATTTGATATTTCTGAAAAGTAGTTATAAAAATATCCATTTCCCTAGAATATTTTGTTTGTGCTGACTACCCCAGGTATATAAAAGGTGCTTGTTTGAGTATAAAAGTATCTGAGCAACATATTTATTAACTGTTTATAAGTTAAATTTTAAAATCCTATAATATCTGGTGAAACAAATGATGTGAGATAAAGTGAGCTTATCAACAGCACAAGAGGAGGAACATCTGTAAACAAATGAGAAATCATCATTCATACCCAATGGCGTGTCAACCAAAATAGCATTGAAAAGCTCTGAAGGTGTTTGGGCAATGCTGACTGCTTCCATTTGCTCAAAACTGCCCAATGGATGGCACTTCGGAACAAGTTCAGCTATTGGACGTTGATGCAGTGTACCAGTTATCAAGAGAATCACATTGTCAATCATATAGCTGTACCTAAATTTGAAAAACAAAAGGGGAAAAAGGCTTGTTTTCCTTTTAAGGAAGTTTGCTTTGAAAAAAGTGAGAAAGAGAAGACTATTTGTTAATTTAAAAAGAGATCTTATGGTCATAAATCGCCATATACTTGCAACATTGCTAGCTGCTCAGACCCTTCCAGTAAATAAGGACTGCTAGATAGTAAAAATAAGGACTGCTAGATAGCAGCCTAGATAATATTAATTTTGAACCCTAAAGTTGCTTTGACTTACAAGTGTTTTTGAACTTCTAAAGAGAAGTGGGAGCCAGACCGTGAGTAAAATAGTCAATTGCATAGCTTTGGAGTCTGATTTTATTTTAAGGTCTGACCATAGATAGCACCAAAAGCACATTGTGTTGGGTTAGCAGCAGCATCTTCTCAAAACTAAAGCTTTTCTGGAATACTTCTCCCTCCCATAGAATACCTTTTGATAACTCAACAACTAATGTGCCTTTGTCTCAAGCTCTGCAACCATCCTTATGGTGAAGATTAATTTCTTGGTAACACAATTCCAAAATGATTGCACTGCACTATCAGGACTGTTAAATGCTACAGGCTGAATCCTGTTCAACATATTAGGTGTCTAAGGCAATCTTAGTCCACACTGCGTGAATCCCTGAAAAAACATTATCCCAAAAGTCAGAGAGTCCCCCTTCCTGCCACTTTTTGTGACTGAAGGCTAAGATAAAGGTGTGTTACAAAATAAGATGACTGAATAGTGGTTTGGAAACTCAAGTAAGGTGGAAATGGATTAGCTCTAAGTATACAGAACTAGTGTATGTGATCAAACAGGAGGTCTGCAGGCCTTGTTCACCTGTCCCCTAAGTGTATCAGGAAAGCTTCTCCAGAGATGCCCCAGGTGGTTGTTCTCAAGTTTAAGAGTCTGGCATATTTGAGAGCAGTCCTATAGCACACCCCTAGAACAGCTTCACTGCCACATTACCAGGTTTGATGTGTAAGTGGGAGAAGGTATGCAGGGCATGACTGTGCCCTTCCTTGATGGTCCTAGGGATGTGGTATAGTCATACCCTGAGGGACTGACAAATGTGAATGGGATAGATTTGATAGTGTTTACCTCTGATATTTATAATATAGATACTAATCTTCATTTTGCTTCACTCCTCCAGAATTCTACTAGAGAAGCACATGAATGAATGGATTTTCTTATGCAAAATTTGAGAGGGTGCTAACAGGTCCTGCAGCTTTTATTCAATGATGTGAAAGGCATGTCATGTACCATAAAATAGTGTTATCCTGCAGTACTGCAAAACATCTGTGTTTATGGGGAAGAGCCTATTCATGTATGGGAGCATACATGTGGCTGTGTATGCAAAATTCTGTGAACCAGTAGCTGAATTTTGCACAGCAATGGTATACATCTATTCTAGTGCAGTCTTTCGTCATCATGACACAATTTGTTAGTACAGACACAAAACCAACTCATCTGTCACAAGAAAAAAAATAACTTGTGTGTCAAGTAAAACATTATTGCCTTCAAATAAGCCAGGAAGTAAAACCTTGCAAGGTTGTTGTTCCTATCTGGAGTAAACAGGTAAACATCCCAACATAAAACAGGTCTCTGTTCTCTCATTAACATCTTGTTAAGATCACAGATTTGTGAGTTGTATCAAGACCTGATCATTCTTTTCATTTAATATAACATAGAATACAGGCTTTTTAACCAAAGCTAATATTCTGGTCAGAGAAAATTGTGTTGCTTTTATGTTCAAATTGTATGTTAAAAATATGGCACCTCAGTTCAAATTTAGACTGTCACCTTTAAATGAATTACAGAGCTTGTTATATGTGTTCTTATTTAGAATTGCTATCCTGAACTATCCTGAATATCATGAAATTGTTTATCTTGCCAAAAAAGTCCCTAGCATTAAAGAAAATCATAATTTTAGAATTTATAAATACCATCTCCCAATCTGATTCCCTCTCCGCATTGAGAAGAAATCCCATTTTTGTAGTCCCTCACCATGCAATAAGAATAGCTTTTATTTAGGTTTCCAAACACTCAGCTTCACTTCTGTAATATTAGTGTCACAGAAATATCACTTTTCACCCAGTTGTATGTAAATTGCAAGAACAAGAAATTGTCCTTTCTTAGCCTTGTAATATTTGGTTGGATATACATTTCTTTTTAATGTTCAAATGAGGTTTAAGTTTAAAAGAGGTATAAGTTTAAATGAGGAGGTAACTTTACTTACGTGATAAAGTTTAAAAATGTGGCAAGTGGCTCAAAAGCATGATTTCTAAAGTAATGAAATTCTGTGAGTAGTTTGTCTTTCAATTTGTCATCAATGGTAGAAACTGTGAGAGGGCCAGTTTCATTGGCTAAGAAGTTTCCATAATCTGTGGTTTGTAGATGTAACTTCAAGTCTATAAATAGATTCAAAAGAAACTATGAGTATAATTTGTCATTATGATAGAAATAGAACAAATTGGAATAATCTTACATTTTCTTTTCTTTAAAACCCTATATTTGATCAGTAAGGGCCTAATCTTATTCCACTGAAGTCAAAGGAAGGCTAGCCATTGCCTTCTTTAGAGCAACTGCACTTCCTTTTCAAACAAGATTTATTCTACACGGGGGGCTAGGGATGGGGGAGAAGTTTACAAGTAGTTTTTCCTCTTCTCAAAGACTACATACACTAGGGGAGGAGGTTTAATCACCAGAGAGTCCTATTGATAAGACTGTGGGAACAAATCTCCCAAATGCACTCCTTTGCCCTCCCCCCTCCCAAGTTTACCTTGTGCATTATTTTGGCTGCACTAGTTCTCAGAGAGCTTTCTGCAATGGAATAATTGTTCTCCAATTAATTTTCTTTTGCCAGGATTTCCATGAATTAGTTTATGGTGGTAGGATCTGAGATAAACCAAAATTGAATCTGGTTTATGACTTTCATGTGGCTTATTTAATCATCATATAACAATATAATCATATAGCAGGGCATGTGAGGAGATAGGCAGCAGAGCTCAAATGTATAAATGTAATGGTATTGCTCAGATCAGATACTGGGATGTGGCCAAGCGCTATGTATGGTGTAGCTGAAGAGGGTTTGAAAGATCACTCTTATGCTCTCTTGACATTTGAGTTATCTGACCTTTAGACTGCTGTAACTTGCTTCTGCTGTTAGCATCCCTCAAGGAACTGCCTCAGAAGCTGGGTTCATTGTGAACATAGCAATATCATGTCCATGCTGTCTGCACTGGCTGGGGCAGAAAGTGGGGTGGTCAGCAACTCTGTGCCACCAGAAGATTCCTCTACACAGAGTCCCTTAGCCATTCTCCCAAGGCTGTATAACCATTTCACCCCCAGGGCAGAAGAAAGGATTTGGATCTATTCTCAATATTGAAAATTTTGTATCTCATTTTAAAAAGCCACTACAATGTTGTATTATTTATATATATAAATAGAATAGAATTTTTATATATATATATATATAGAGAGAGAGAGAGAGAGAGAGAGAGAAAGAATGCAGTTTTATATTATATGTTATAATATATAACCCTATATTATGTTAACACAGTTGTTGTAAGATAATGGTTTTGGATAATGTTATGGGGCTTATTTTGTGTTTTCAATGATTGCATTTTCAAATTAATTCCCAAGTGGAGAATTTCAGAATGTACTAGATTAATTATAATACTTGGTACTCTGCATTCAAAATTCCCAGAACACAAGCTAGTGCATTGTAAATTCATACCCAAGGGTACTATGCAGTAACTTCCCTGTGTGGATAACTTTACAGAGTGTTTTATGCAGAGATACTGCCACTTAAACTCACTGCCGTACTTGCATCGCATATGCTCATTGGGAAGGTTTGTCCCAGTTAATACATGTGCAACTGTCTCTAGAGCCTTCTGAACAAGGCTGAATACTACTATTATAAACAAATTCTTTAATAAAGGATGCTTATTAAACAAGTCTTATTGAGTTAAAGACAAGGCTGCCAACAAAAACTTTAAAGCTTGTATCTTTTCAAGCACAGAGAAGATGAAGTCAGATAACTGGAAATATTCAGAGTTCTACAGTACAGGCCTTTTCAGGAAGGAGAGAGAGAGTCCAAATGTTCAACAGGGAAAATACTCAGCTAAAAGTCATCTATGGAAAATAGCTAGAGAAAAAGAAAAAATAATCAAACATGTATTATATAGAATTATGCTTACATCAAATCTAAAAGTATAAGAACAATTATAATAATTTTATACTTGCTATACTTTGTATCATATACCTACCTTTTTTATTAAGAGAAAAATTATCAGTAACCATTTTTTTTCTTTTTCTTTTTTTTGTCACAAGGAAGGGGTTAGAGTGCACAAATTCATCATGAGTAGAGAACTGGAAATCAAGTAATATGCAGTCTATTTTCATTTTTGCTACTGATTCATCTGCCTTGATATCCTCAAAGTTTCCTTTCTGGTATCCTGAGATACCAGGATCCTGCTTTTAAAGGGTTAGCTGGCTAATTTACCCAGATATAAGCATCAAGCACTATAAAAAGCTTTCAGCTTTAGTGATAAGATCAACATGAGAGGTATGGAGCAAACTGGGACAGAAAATTCTACCTTTTCAGACTGCTACCATTACTAAGTTTGGCTCATGCCAAAGCAGAGTATTCTGAAAAAGATTAGCTCCATAAACTGTGAAATTCATCTTTATCCTTTCTGTTTGGTAAGAGCCGGTGAGAAATGCCTTCTTTTAATAGGAAAAAAGGCAGTGTTTTTCCCAATCCTCAAGAAACCAGTGTTTCACCTTAAGGATCTCCTCATCAGCTCTTCCATCTTCAACCATATATACTTGAATAAATTAGTTGAGAAAACTGTAGCCACCAAACTCCAACAGTATATAATTTTAGCTGACATCCTGTATACCACAGTTGGGGTTCAGACCAGTGCACAGGACAGACACTGTGCTAGTCACTATATGATGACTTCCTTGTAGCTGTTTACACAAGTGAGATCTCCATACTAATATTGCTACACCACTCTGATGTCTTTGACACAAGGTATGTTGCTGCTTCCAAATATACTTCTCCAACAGAATTTAATCATGATGGCCAAGTATTATTGTACTCTGTAGACCTTCACCTATGGAATCTCATGGGAAGCTATACTAGTCTTTATTTTCAATACCTGGGAGAGACAGTGAGATGCCAATGCCATGGCTTAGCTACCAGCAATATGCTGACAACTGTCATATTTCCTGGTGCAACTACTAAATGTTAGAATATTTGCAGGAAATTAGCTCTTGGACAACCAACAGATAGCTTAAGCTAAACCCAGGCAAAATCAGAGTGATACTGGTCAGAAAGGACTGGCCAAGGCATTGTCTTGGCCTCCAGTGAAAGGCAAACAGATCCACCAACTCATCCAAGTTGTGTAAAGTGTCGTGATTCAATTCAACTTGCAATGCTTAGATGACCAGGTAGAATCAGTTTTCAGAAGTCATCTTTTTTCTAGAAAACTTCACTTCTTCCCCCCAGCTGGTCATGGTAATCTATGCCTTTGTTATCTCCAGGCTGGATTACTGCAACTCATATCAGAATATAAATGAAAAGATAATGCAAGGCTTCCAGTTGATGTGAAATGTCACTGCCCACATTTTGCATGTGTCACATTGCTGTGAGCACATCAGTCTTGTGATCCAGCCTCTACACTGGCTCCTAATCAACTCCCCTATTAGTTAATGGGCTACATCTTAATTTCAAAGCAATAATTGGCCTAATCTGCAACTACATCAAAGAATAAATTTTATCTATGAACCACCATGACAATGCAAATATCAAAGCTCAGGAAGAAGATAAGTACTTCATAAAACATTCTTTGTTGAGGAGATCTGGCTGTGGAATAATTTCTATAGGTGAATGGGTAGATCCATTTTTAGGAAACTTGGCAACAATCTAACTTTTCAAGAAAGCCTCACTGTAAGTAAAACAATTCAAATAACCCAAGTCCCTCCAAACTCCCATTTCCCTCAAAAATCCTTTTTCAAGTAGAATTCTAGCCCCTTGAAAGAAGAAGTATAAAAGTCCACGAAGTTTACTAAGGACTTTTCTCTTGATGCTGCTCTCGTATCAAAGGTATTATAATGCTATGGTCATGGGCTATGGTACATACTATGGACTCCTCTACACGTTGAAGGTATCACACAATTAACTGGTTAATTGCACTATTATGTCAAGACCAGCAACACGTGCAAAGTACTATCATGCCATAAAAAGCTCCAACCAGCTATAAAGTTAGACCTCAAAAATGTGTACTAACCTTATAGCTGGTTGCTATCTAGCTTTAATTTGCATGTGTAGCAGGGTCTCCCTTGCAGCTGGGAGCTCCGCTGATGGGACTCTCAGCCATAGGAGTGTACCATCCCAGTAGTATCCTGCAGCTACTGAAACCCAGAGTCCTGCAGCTGCAGATGCTGGGTTCCCTGCAGTGTTCCTCCCAGTACCAGGACCCAGCAGGGTCCTATCAGTCACAAGGCACAACTGCAATCTCCCATCCAAAGCGGGTTTTACGTGTCTGTAAGGCTGGGAGATCATGACAACTGCATCTCCCAGTCAGTCCTGGGGGTTCATGGGCACCCCAGTGGCTGAGAGCCCCTCAGCTGTGGGGTCTCCCAGCTGAGGGACCTTGCTTCTTTCTTGCCAGTGCAGGGGGAGCCCAGGATTGGGCTCCCACTGCACCAGCAATAAGGTGCCATGGAATCTAATGCATGATCCACTATCTAATAAGGCACAGTGGGATCTAATATATGATCCACAATCACACTTCTTGCCATGCAAGTGTGCATTTGTGTTGATCATGCATTAGATCCTATTGCACCTTTACCTACACATTTAGAGGCACCCTAAGATATATAAGACCAGCAAAAAGCAGCACTCTACTGACTTAACTTCACCATTGAACTACAATTTAAAAGTGGTTTACATGGAACCTACCCAGGGATTCATCATATCAGCACATTTGTCTGTACCTTGTACTTTCACAATCCCTTTCACTAAACAGTGTGTCTTCAATAATTTTTCCTTGTGACGCCCTTGTAAAGTAGAGAATCATCATTGTTATCCTTTTACAGATGGAAAATTGATGCAGGGACAATGACTGGCTCAAGGTCATGAAAAAGTTTTTGGTGCACCAACAAATGGAAGCAGGTCTCCAAATCCTAGTATGTTTTCTAACCATTGGTTGCTCATTTTACTGCCAAGACTACAGCCTGGATTTTGGCAAAAGCTAATCATTTAGGGCTTGCTCTCATTGCAAGGCCTGGTATGTCGGGGACAGGACCACACCACTAGTTGTGTGGCAATTCTGCTGGCCATAGGGTAACTTCTTGGAAACAGGTCACCTTGGTATACAAATTATAGTGAAGGCCTTTTCTATCCTGGAGCAGACCATGAAATGAAGGTGCAAAGGTGGCCTAAAGCCACTTTAATACCCTCCCCAGCTTAGTTGTACTTACAATGTGATTCTCACCCAAGTGCAAAGTAAATATCCAAACAACTTTGAAATTTGAAAGGCCTCTGATTCTAGTTTTTAGTATGCTTTTTTAATATTGTACAATACTTTTCCTAACTTAACCTGATTTAGGATTTAACCTATGGACAGAAACTATACTACTAAATACACTGTATAATCTGTTAATTTCCTCTTCCTCTAAACAATATATAGGTTTTCATGCCCATGGGGCTGGAAGTGGTAATTCCAGAAGACTGGGTGCATCTACACAAGACACTACATAGCTGTAGCAACAAACTACTGTGCTGTGGATCATTGTGACAGCGTTGTAATATCATCGGGCGCGCAGTAGCTTGTTGCTATTGTGCAGTAGCAGTTAAAAATAACCATATGGCAATGGGCCTGCACAGTAAAACCAGTTACTGCACAGTCATTTAGTGCCCGCTTAAGTTAGTAACAACTGTGCAGTCTGCTGCATGTGTAGATGTGCCCACTAGCTATAACATATAATGTACACACTAATTACTTCCTATAGGGGCCTGTTTGCCCTCAGTTTAATGGGTTAAACTCCCTTTATCTCTTAAATGCATTGTGTACCAATCACCATCTCTGCACACAAGTTTACTATCAGAACAGTGCATTTACATTATACAGTATGGTATTTTAATACTTTTAATGTTTTGGTTTTAAGTGTTAATTTTAGTGATACAAGGAATTCTAGCATTTGGTTAAAGATACCCAGTACTGCTTATCAGTTAAATGTGGGATGAAGAATTACATGCTAGAAGGTAGCTCGGTACAAACTGCTGTTTCTGCTACACTAGTATGGATATGAGAAAGAATTAAAAGTAGAGATTCAAAAACAAAAAAAGCATTAGAATGACCCTATACTGTTAAGCTTATATGGAGAATGACCTTTCTTCCCTGTGATTGTCTACAAAGCAACATGCATACTCATGTTCCTACAGAAATTGTAATAGAATGTCTTAGTCAGAAAGTTTAAAAAGCTGTTAAACTTCACTGTTTTTGTCAGGGTAATATCTTACTTTTAAATTGAACAAATTGACATGGTGTTTCTGCTTCTCTCAAATATAATTAAATCTTTATTTTTGAACATTTAAAAACACACCTAAATCAGGGTATTGTTTCCCTCTTTGAGAAACGTATTTATACTCTGCAGAAGACTTGGGAAGCATCACCTATAAATCTATTCTGCATTCCCCAGGGGACAAAGGAAGTGAGAAAGATCAGTTTAATAATTTAGTCATTTGTCCATGCTGTTTCATAAAGTTCTGGAGCTCTAGTAGCTCTCCCAGACGGGCTTGTAAATTCATTGAATAGGAGTCATTTGATTCATGGAAATTACCTGCTGTAACAGAATATCAACAGATTTTTTACACCATAATTATAGGTACAAAAGAGGCTACAGAAACTGATCACACTGCCAGGCTTATCATGTAATATGGTAGTTGGTGGGGGTTCTGTTTGGATAACTTTCAGCTGCTTCTTCTCCTTCTTTCCTACCCACAACGCCACCATCACTGCATAAGGAAAGCCACTAATGCTTAAGACACAGTGAACCTTATATTTCTGTTCACTATACCTGTAAATCTGTCTGTCTGTCTATCGTAAATAATGTAAAAGATTTTTGTAAACTATTATAATTTTTATCTTGATTGAGGAAAAGAAACTATTTCCAGAAGAGAAGGTTCCTGCTGTGTTTATCTTTTCAGAAATATCTGGAGAGGGGTCAACAGCTGCTTCTCTGCTTTCAACAAATCTGCATTATTCAGGTTGTGACCAGTTTGGTCTGCAGAAAAACTGTTTTAGGAACAATCATGTGCTCTATTTACCACTACAACAAAGTCACCTTCACAGAAGCCTTTCAAAGTTAAAAACTAGCGCAATTTTACCTCCATAAAGCCAAATTTCCCTTTTTTGTTACGAAGAATGCCTCCTAGCACTCTGAAAACTAGTAAGTACTAAAGTACTAAGAACGGAACTATTTTTAAGAAATGGTAATAGCGTTAATACCAAATAATACATTTTCTTTAGGATTCTGTGAACCATTCTGTATAGCCCAAAAGAGAATTATATAACTTTGCAGAATTCTACAGAATGATTTTAAAAATGCATCTGGGAAGGTATTTATCTCAATAACTTTCTCTGGCTATGATTTTTAAAGTGCCTTAGAGGTGCTGGAAACTCCAATCACCTAAACTGTTTTAAAAATCTCAACCTATAGATTTATAGAGTACTTTCTATACAGCCCTCTTGCCTTCATCCTATTCAGTTCTCTAGGATATTTTCATAAAAGAAAAAGCAGTTACCACTTAATCTCTCAAACAACATCTTTCTATTCTACTTTTTAACTTTCTTTTTAACCTCCCTCTTTTCTTTAGTTCTCTTCAAAGTTCTAGCCAACACTATTTCTTTATCAATAAGGTAAACTAATAGACTCACCTTCCAGTGTTTCACATTGTGCTAAGTTGACATAGTCTGCATTTCTCAAGATCCCAGCTTTAAAACCTCGGACCAGTCCTTCCAGGTACCCATGGTCCACATTGAAGTAAAACTCTGAGTACCCTTGCATGGAGAAAAAGAAATTTGGACTTTTCTCCTGTTTGGGGGGAAGGAAGAGTGTTAGCGCTCGGTCTTGTGTTTCTCTTTGGAAGGTAGTCACTTAGTCAGAGTGACTTATTTCTTCCTGTTTATTCCTCCCTGCATAGCTTAGTTCCACTTTGCTTGATGCTTACACAACATCATTTAATCAGTCAGACAACAAATCCAGCTCCTTCCTGTCAGAGTCAGAAATTTGATCTACTGTGGTGCTAGAAGAAGTAGAAGAGAGAACAAAGTATTTAATTATTGCTTACAGAAAGTTCTTTGGACCAGACTGGAAAATGTACAATTTAAAAAACCCCCAACCCCGCTGAAACCTGACTAGCATTTTCATACTTCTTGTATGTATTATCATCATAAAATCCTCTCTAATCATATATTAAGTAATGACTGAATTAGCTGTCTGAAAATAATTCAAGGTTTATTGGAAAAACTCAGATAATTTAAAATGTCTATCTGTTACTTGTTTTGATCCTCAAGAATTTTCCATTGCACTCCAAGAAAGATAACAATGTATAAGATTGGAAGATTACTATCATGATGTGATACCTTCATCCTGAGGTTTTCTCCTTGGTTTTTCATTTTTCATTAAATTTTTTCTTGCCCTCTCTCCATCTGACTTTTATCATACTCCTGGTGAGCATAATATAAAAATAATGAGACCAATATTGAATAATAATTCTTGTTTTGTATATGAGACCAGAATCTAGAATCCATTGAAATAAATTAAATTTTCCAATGAATCGGTGAACAGTGGATCAAACCATGAACGCTGCATGCCCCTGGAAGTTAGGAGGCATGGCGACCGCCCACAGGTGTCGGCGGTGGTATTGGAGCAGGGGTGTGGCAGTGGCCACCCACAGACACCACTGGCAGTGGCGGCAGTGGCCAGTGGTGATCGGGGACTGCCTGCAGGCACTGCCAGCGGTGTTGGCAGTGGGGGAGAGGGGTGGTGAGGCATCGGCAGTGCTCTTTGCAGGGGGTACACCACCAAGCTCAAGGAGTGCACGTGCAAACCCTATGTGTTGCCAATGGATCAGACCCAACTATTGCAGACAAGAGTGAAACTTCCATGAAATGCTTGACCTCTACTGGCCTTAGCAATGAGCATCTAGCTATCATCTGACCCTCATGTCTTGTCTAAGACAAGGGGAAGATGGTCTAGAGATTTTTCTATCCAAACATGTCTTTCAAAAGAAAGACCCTTCTAAAAGCCATATTTTTTTAGATTCATCTCTTTTATATAAAAGTCAGTGGCTATTTTAAGTTTTGTTAAAACTTTTTAAATTGTGTTAACTTGATTAACAGTGTATTAAACCTCCCTGAAATAAGAAGGATAAGAGTTAAAGGATAAGAAGCATGTATGCTGAAAATGGCTACATTTCTTAGGGTGGTGTTAGAGGTTATCTTTAAATCATCATAAAGGCAATTAAAATGTGAGCATTCACTCATTAAAGGGTGTTAACCTGTGCTAAGTACCCTCTAAGCTTTTTAAAGGTATGCAACTGTAGGTGAGGTTTATCTTTGATCAGTTTTACCCAGGTCATTCCAAGGTATTGTTAATCTGCTCTGGGAAAATAAAACACTCTATTTTCATTCCTCCAGCATCCCAAGGTGCACCATTACCAGCCTCCCCCCACTCCTTTCCACCATGAACAAGCTTTTAACCCTTCTAACCTACTTCCCAGGGGGGTGGTGCTGACCATGAGCCAACACCCCCTGCTGCCCTCCAGGGATAAGACCCCAGGATATCTTGACCACTCTAAGCATCCAGATGCAACTCACCAGTTTGCTGTCTGCTCTGACACCCACATGCGAACAGCAACAGCAATCCTACTACTTACCTCCATGAAGAGTATGAGCCAAACAATGGAAACCATTTCCAGCTGGATTTTAGCTCTGCCCTGACGTGGAATGCATGGGGTCTCAGCTCTGCCCCAGGGTGGTATGCAGTGATCCCCGTGGGTCTCAGCTCTCCTTTGGTGTAAGTACTAACCCAAACCCCTCCCCACCCCAACCCAAGCCCAGTTCAGTGGAACATATGCAAGATTTTGATATTATTATTATTATTACAGTGTTATTATTTTCACTTCTTTCCTTTCACTTCTCTTTACTTCTCCCCCCTGCCCATTCACTTTACACAGTTTTTTTTCAACACTTTTCCCCTCCCACCCAAAGCTCCAGATGGCTCTTGCTGGCTGTGGAGTGCGGGAAGTCATAGACCCCATGGTGGTTTCTCTTCCTTCTAGCTACATGCCATCCTATCCCTTCTTCTACCCTAAAGGAGGAATAGAGTCCTGGCACCTTTCCACACCCCTGCTTACCAGATCTTCTAGTGGCAAGCCACAGTTATCTAGGTCTGAGACAGAATTAAACTGTGACTGCTTTGAAACTAATTTAACTTTACAACAGCACAACATTTCACAGATTTAAAAAGTTCTAAAGGTAACCTGTAACAGTTTAATCAATAAAAAGCCATTTTCTAAATTTAAGTTTGTATGTGTCAGCTATAATCAAATTAATTTTTTGGATCATATGCCTAATATTTTTGGTTTTATCTAATAAATGGGAAGAAAAGACCTTTAGGGCATTTGTACACATACATGTGATGCAGCACCAGGCACTTCTAAAAATGCCAGGCACTGCATTGGGTACATTTGTATAAACAGCAAAATGTGCATCAACACTGAGATAATGGCAGTGGTGCACTTCTGAACTAAAACATATCAAACATGTTTTAGTTCAAAAGTGCACAGCCCTCATTTTCTCAGCACTGATGTGCATTTCACCATTTATACAAATGCATGCGATGCAGCACTGGGCGTGTCAATTCGCATGCTCTGCAGACTCAATTAATCATGTGCTCTGCAGACTCGCGTGTTCTGCAAACTCAATTAATGAATTTGCAGCACATCAGAGCAAACTGCGTGTATATGTGTAAGTGCCCTTATAGCCTGTTAGGTGATATTTGTACACGTGTTCAATTAGTATGCAGTTACAATGGGTATAGAGTCTACAAAATGGTTGACAGGGAGAGGGTTAGAACATGGATGGGCAATTATTTTGGCTGGAGGGCTACTTAACGAGTTTTGGTGAGCTGTCGAGGGCTGCATGGATCGCCCGACCCCTGACAGTTACTCCGCCTCCTGGTCACCATCTTGGGCCTGGAAATCCTGCCCTTCCACCAGAAATCCCTCCCTTTACCCCTAAAGTACCCCCTTTGAGAGCAGGGTTGACATCTTGAAACTGAAAAAAAAACCAAATCATGTACTAAAAAAAATCAAACATCTATTATAACTCATTTTAATTTTATTTAAAAATTAATTTTTGTCCCAATTTATGTGTGTTTGCATAGTGTATCCACAGGTGATTGCATAATTGCTCAAAATACACTTACTCTTGCATACTGGGGGGGCTAAGGGGGCTTATATTTGGGGACTCTGTGGTTGGGAAGTAGGTGTGAGGGTATGGGGGTGTATGTGGGGTGTGAAGGGGTATGGATGGGGGGTATGTGGTTGGGGTAGGAGTGTGTGGAAGGGTGTGAGTGTGTTTGGGAGTATGGTGGGGGTTGAAGTGTGTGGGAGGGTGTTAGTGTGTGTGTGTGGGTATGGTGGGGGGTGTGGGAGTGTGTGTGGGGTTGTGGTGGGGGGGTGGGACTGTGTGTGGGGTTATGGTGGGGGGGTGGGACTGTGTGTGGGGTTATGGTGGCAGGGTGTGGGTATATGTTGGCGGTATGGTGGGAGGTGAGGAGTCAGCCTTGCCTGTCCCATCCTGGCTGCAGCACAGTTTCTGGGTGCAAGATTGGGACCCATATGACACAGCACTTGGCCAGCCCATCCTGGCCTGGCACAACGTGGTTCTGGTTACAAGGCCGGAGATGACACAGCGCAGAACCAGCCCAGCCTGGCCCAGCTCCTCTGTGCTGTGCCACGTGGGTCTCAGTCTTGTAGTGGGGAAACATGTGCCACAGCCAGGATAAGCTGGGCTGGCTTCATGCTGCACCTGGTGCGTCCCAACCTTGTAACTGGGAACTGCACAATGCAGCACAGAGTCAGCCCGGCCCGACCTATCCCAGCAGCTGTGGTTCCCCACTGCAAGGCTGGGACCCACAGGGCACAGCACAGAGCAGACGGGCTGGGACATACTGGCTCCATGCCTCACCACGCAGTCCCTGGCCTTGCAACCAGAACCATATTGTGCTGAGCTGGGCTGTGCACTAGCCAGGGTCGGTGGGGCTGTTCTGCTTCCCTCACCTCCAGCTGTGGGTGCTGCTGAGTGCTGCTGTGGCTGCCCCTACACCTGCCTCTGCTACACCGCACCATGCAACTCTGTATGGGCAGGCAGGAAGCTTCAGTGGGAGGCTCCTGCCCAGTGCATGGAGCTCCAGCTCCCAACCATCTTCCACTTGCTCGACCCGCCCAGCTCAATTAGCAGCCCCTGTGGGTGGGTGGAGTGGGTAGAAGGCAGCCGGGAGCTGGAGCTGGATTTCCCTGCACTGGGCATGAGCCTCCTGCTCAAGCTTCCCCCCCGACCCACCCGCTCGGAGCAGCGTGGTGCAGCACAGCACAAGCTGCAGCTAGAGGCGAGTGAAGCCCATCCTGGCCTGGCACAACATGGTTCTGGTTACAAGGCCAGAGACGACACAGTGCAGCTCAGAACCAGCCCAGCCTGGCCCAGCTCCTCTGTGCTGAGCCACGTGGGTCTCAGTCTTGTAGTGGGGAACTATATGCCACAGCCAGGATAAGCTGGGCTGGCTTCATGCTGCACCTGGTGTGTCCCAGCCTTGTAACCAGGAACTGCATGGTGCAGCACAGAGTCAGCCTGGCCCAACCTATCCCAGCAGCTGTGGTTCCCCACTGCAAGGCTGGGACCCACAGGGTGCAGCACAGAGCAGACGGGCTGGGACATACTGGCTCCGTGCCGCACCATGCAGTCCCCGGCCTTGCAGCTAAAACTACATTGTGCTGAGCCGGGCTGTGCACTGGCCAGGGCCGGTGGGGCTGTTCTGCTTCCCTCACCTCCAGCTGTGGGTGCTGCTGTGGCTGCCCCTACACCTGCCTCTGCTACACTGCGCCATGCAGCTCTGGATGGGTGGGCGGGAAGCTTCAACTCTGGATGGGTTGTGCATGCAACTCTGGGTGGGCAGGCAGGAGGCTCCTGCCCAGTGCATGGAGCTTCAGCTCCCAACCATCTTCCACCCGCTCCTCCCACCCAGCTCAATGAGCAACCCCTGTGGGTGGGTGGAGTGGGTAGAAGGCAGATGGGAGCTGGATCTCCATGCACTGGGCATGAGCCTCTTGCTGAAGCTTCCCCCCTACCCACCCGCCCAGAGCAGTGTGGTGCAGCACAGCACAAGCTGCAGCTGGAGGTGAGTGAAACAGAACAACCCCACTGCCCCGGCCAACGCATGCAGCTTCTGGTGGGTCTGGTGGCTACAGCCAGCCAGCTGCTGGTGTGCTCCCCTTGCCTCCAGCAGCCACTCCTCTTCCCACTTCTACCCCCTGCTGTGCCACTCTGGGGGCGCAGGGAGGGAAGCTTCCCAGCTGAAATAATTGCCCGCCTCTGATCTGCTGCTAATACTCACTGGTATCCGCCATTATTAAGAACATAAGAGACTGGTTTATGATTTTTGTTTATAGCTACAATATATACTGTGCTGGCACATGGCGGTACTCTTACTCAGTTCAGCAGCTTGAGTTATCTTGTATCTCACTACACTTAGGGAGGCCGTACCAGTATTTCTTTGCATAGATTCTAAATACATGAAGCCCGTGGACAGTATTTATATCAATACGAACCACTTTAATTTCTCTGGAACCAGTGTGTTACTTTCTACTTGGTCCTAAACATCCCATGGGTTTCATTATTATTATTTGCCAAATACACCCAAATTTCTTTCTTAGCGCTAACCCCACAACTATTATAGCATAAATTCAGAGAAAAGGGGGAGGAGAGAGCAAAACAAACTTTACCAAATTTGAGATAGCTGGCTTTTCTATATGTGTATTTATATATACTTATAAAATGGCAGTGTGTTTCTGCATCAGTATCAGGTTCTAACAGTCACTTACTTTTGTGAATGCTATCAAATTCAAGAGATTTATGTGTGTAAGAAAATGACCAAAATTTGATCATTTAGTTGGAAGTCCCTCAAGGTAAGGTCTGGAGCTTATTCCATTCAGTGTAGAAAGCCACTTCTTGCAATGCTCATGAACGCCAGAATATGAATTGCTTCTTGCTGTGGTTGAACAGCTAGTTCCAGGGTAACCCCTTGAATAGGTGGGGATATTTGTATAACTGTATGAATAAGAGATTCACAATGTTGAGAGAAATTAAGAAAAAATAGTCTTGGTACTCTTGGCATTCACATAGTCACTGGCTTAAGGTACTTCCCTTTTGGCAAAAAGAAGAAACCTCATTTTACTTTGGCTTGATGGGTTTTGTTTTTTTCAGTCATCTTTGTTATTTTTCAAGGAAATCCAATAGGCAAAAGATCAATACACAACCTTGTACACAGTTTGTTTTCACCAAAAGCAAGTATTGTTTTTAATATACACATCTCTAAGATGTGCATTACATAAGCAATATCAGAGCTGCTAAACTACAGCCTAACAGTCCCAGCTATGTTAATACTCAAGTAGGGAACAATTCCAGCTGATGGGAATCCAGGGTTATATGGCTGGAGAACTTCCAAAAATGTGCTAGGTGAAGTCTTATACAGAAATGACTCTTGCAGTATGTCCTAAGTCTAAGGCAGTGGTCACCAACCGGTGGATCTCAATCCACTGGTACATCTTGGAGCCTCTTGGAGTCTATCTGAGGCTGAGATAGGGGACTGAGCGCCTGTGTGTATGCACACCACATGCCCCAGCTCAGCAGGTCAGTCCATGGGGGAGGGAAGGGACGGGAGCTTAGATAGAGGCCCCCACAGTGAGGGACAGTGCTGCAGAGGCAGAAGCAGGGGTAAGTTGAATGGGGTCCTGGCTGGGTGGGACTTACCTGCTGGGGAGGCGCACCCTCAAATAATTTTTTCTCGATCTGCACCCCTCCTTTCCTCCCTACAGACTTACCTGCTGGGCAGGGGGGAGGGGGAGAGCAGCACACGGTAGATCTTGGGTTGCTTTTAAATGCCAAAGGTGATCTCCTACTTAAAAAGGTTGGAGACCACTAGTCTAAGGGCTCCTGGCAGAAGCAGATTCCAAACCAAGGATCTTCTAGTGAGAAAGCTGTATTCCTTGTTGCCATAAGTTTCACTCTGAGGATCTTAGCTATTATGATATAAGGGGAATATCTATGTGACTATTAATGTGACACAATAAACTCTGGTGCAGTTTGCTCTGGAATTTATTGCTTTGGGGTGCAGCATTTATATGTGTGCCTGGGACTGTAGCATGTTGAGCTGGGGCGGCACAGCCCCAGCTGGTAGGGGGCCCATGGGGTCAGCCTGCCAGTCCGGGGCTGCTTTGACTCAGCTGAACATGTTGTGGAGGGGCTGGCTGGGGTATGAGGGTGCAACAGTGCCAGTTCAGTTGGCAGGTAGCCCCGCACTATAGCACCCTTGTTCCCCAGCCAGTCTTAGTCACTGTCTACACATGCATTGTGGATGAGTAAATGAGTCCTCCATAAGATAGTACTTGCATATGGCAGTACTAACCTATGGCAGAGTTAATTAGTTTACTCCAGCTTAATAGCGCCGAACGTGTATATGGAGACACTTTACTGAGGAGCTAATTAGGCAACTCCGCAGGAAGCATCTTGTATAGCCCCAAAGAGAAGTAATCAGAGATGCATAAATTCCATTCTAGGTTTTAAATTACTTTTAAAGATAGTACTAGGATCTTGAATTAGGCCATGCATTTTGTGTAGATGAACTGCTTTCACCCAAAACAGGAAAAATATGATTATCTGATTTTTGGTACAATGAAAATTAATGATAAGAACCTGCTTTGACTATGAGTCAGGACTGGTTTATATTGCAGTTTAGCTAATGGACAAATAATTTTAGTAAGTTCTACAAATAAATTATTTTTATCCATCTAAAAGAAAGTCACCAAAGCACTACAATCAAATAAAACAGTGAACTGATTGTTCCCTGAGTTTGATAAACTTATTGTAAGAATGACTCATTTTTTGACTCTTCTACCCAAAGGAATAACATTTTACCATATCTACTCCTGTTACTTCTTGTTATCGGTAGTGGTTAGAACTACACATTTTCTTTTTTCTGCTATGTTTACCTATACGTATATGTAAAATTTATGAGCGTAAACTCTGGTTATTTATACATAGATGCCAGTCAACATTAACAAGTTTTCATGTGAAAAATATGACACAGTCACTTATTAACTTTGTGGTGTTAGGCTGAGATTTTTCAAAAGAACATAGTCTGACAACTGTGTAGTAGCTAAACAAATATAAGTAGTATGTAGATTCTGTTTGTGAAGTTAAATTGATTCAAGCTAAACAGAATATAAATGAAGAAATAGTGCAAATCCAAGGGCAGAATTTAGACTTTGACATCCAAAGCTTCAGAATATGTAAAAAATTTTACCACAAGGGGTCATTATAACACTGCATTAAAACTGTACATTCATTGCAATCTACCCACTCCCACAGTTAGAAATAAAGGCATAGAGTAATAGAAGATCAATGTTGTCTTTAAAAAAAGAAAGAAATAGCCAAACTAATACTGAAAATGAAATTTTAAGAGGCTGTTAGTAAAAATCTTGTATATCTTCTCAAAAGTAAACAATTATATTTTCTTTGTACGTGTCTTAGTCTTCTTGATATTTTCCTTTAGATGTTTTCCTTTCTTTATTTTCCTCTTTTGTTGCATAGTCTCCAGCTCCAGTAGAAGCTAACATTACAAAAGCTAAAGACCAGATGACAAAGAGTCAGCAATTAGGGAGTACTGAGTAACTGGTGCTTTCCCAATGAAACTCTGATCTTAAATCACATGGATTCAGAGGAAAATGTTACCGTTATCTAGCTAAAAATAATTAGAGAGCACTTTATTTATATTTAGAGCTCTATTTATTGCTCTTTATTTAGGAAAAATACTGTTTAACTCCAGTTTTGCTAATCCAGACTAATACACTGATGTGAAAGCACCTACACAAGTAACTTTATATTATGTTAATTAGTCTTGTTAACGGCAAAATACCTAGCTGTTTCCAAAATACAGTATACAGAGATTGTTTTCCAAAGCTTTACCTAATTCTGCAAGGGTATGTTTGGGAGATTTTTCAGACCTGTGGCTGACTTGACCTTCTTCTCCTGCCAATGGGAGTGTATCACCTCCCTTGTCTACAGTCTGAGGCAGAGGCAAGAGCAGGCAACTCAGCATCTGAGGCAATAGTAATGCATAGGGTAGTCAAGGCCAGATTAATGCATAGGCAAACTAGGCACATACCTAGGGCCCTGAGCTGCAGGGGGGCCTGGTCCTTGCCTCCATGGCAGTGGTGTGAATGGCCCTGTATGCCTCCCTTCCTTTCCCCTCCCCTCTGCTGGCCTCGCCACTGAGGTGACTGCTTCCTAGCAGTGGCTCTGAGTCCCACTCCCCATGGTCAGCAGTGCTGGTGTGGGGAGAAGGATCTTGACTGGCCTGGGGCCCACAAGTTTGTTTGCCAAGGGCCCACTAAAGGGTTTATCTGGCCCTGAGGTATTGGCAGCTCCTAGGTGCCAATGTCAGTGGTGGCTAGCAGCAGTGATACTGTTATTCTTCTGTCGTCCACCCCCCCCACCCCCCAGTTGCCAATTTGGTGCCTGGGGTTGCTATTTCAGTCACCTGACCTTAGTTACGTTACTGGTCTGACAGTTGTTTTGTCTGGTTTGTTCACATTAATATTGATGTGTCACTTCCCCTGCAAAAAGGTAAAGTGGATTTTGTTTTAAAGCCAACTGGGCAAAGTTGTTGTGAAGCTAAGCACTAACTAGATTATATAGAACTTTCATTTCATAATGCATTTTAATCACATTTTAACATGCCTAAATACAATTTGGAACGTAACATTTTTAATATTCTGCTGACTCATAACTTGTAATGGTTTGGAAAACCAATAAAACCTTTTCATTTCATGCTAAGCTTTTTAAATAAGTAAGTGTATCTCAAATTTAAGATGTTTCTGGTGAAAGCATGTGATCCATCCCTAGAAGTCTTTCTGAAGCATAAACAATTTGAATGCCTCATTCACTGAAATAATGGTAAAAGGCAGGTCCCCTTAGACACTAACTTATTTAGAAAAGTGTAAGGTTTTGTAGGGTACTTTGTCAACTGCTATGAATGTACTTGCAGAAATCAGGAGTACTAAATAAGGGTTTAAGAATTCACCTCAAGTGTCTGCTTTTCAGAGGCTCTGAGAACCTGGAACAAAGATTAATTTGGATAATAAAATTCAGTAAATTTTGTAAAATCTCTTAGGATACTCCCCAGCAGTGGTTCTCAGCTGGTGGCTCAAAAGCCACAAAAAAGCTACTTATTCTCCTTTGCTCTGTATTCTTCTCACTCTGTATGATTGTGATCAGTGGGTGTGTCTACAGGAGAGGTTAACTGCTCAGCAGCCTAATAACACTGTGCAGTAGCATACCAGGCAAATCCTCTGCTAATACACTACTGAGCAGTAGTGGTAGGCTACTGTGCAGTCAGTGTCTGTAAAAAGCTGTGTACCAGTGCTACTGTGTGGTAGCACCAGTTACTGCACATTGATTTACTACTTGGTTAGGGAAGTACTAAATTTAATACACAGCGTCTACGGCACATTAATGAATGTGTAGATGTACCCAGAGTTCCCCAGAAGTGCGGACAGGAGTAAGCAAACAAAACAGCACATTGTGTGCCCATAAGATTCACTTCTCCCATGTGGGTGGGGGTAGCCACTGGGCTTTCATCATAGGTAAGAGTGCTGTTCCCACTGTGGAGGGTTAAAAACAGAAGCCCTTCCTGTTAACCCCAGCTGCAGTACCCCCGATGGAGGAGACTGAACTCTTGAATTTATGGGTTTGTTGACCTGCGTAGGACTGCCAAGCATGCACAATCAGCCTGTATTATACAAGCTGAATTTGGAGGGACCATGGTTCCAATGTAAAGTGTGGCATAAAATACTTACCTGAGGTAACAACCACCCAGATTGGTCAGTAATGTGATAGACAGATGATTGACAGAAGGGTCTGACTGATAATTGGTTCTGGCATATGAGTGACAGGTAGCGTGAGGTAGACACTATAAAACCTGTCAGGACTGTCACTTGGAGAGCTATGGAGGAAGTGATAGAGTCTGTGTGCACCGTGAGCCTGTGTGGTGGCTGGGTGCTCACCTGGGAGAGTGACGGAGTTGGTGTCAGTGCGCGTTGTGTCCAATTGGGACTGAAAGCTTGTGAGAAACTAAGTCACTTGATGAGTGTGTGGTGTGAAACCTGCTCATATATGTGATTATTAGGAGCTGCTTGAGTGGAGTGTGTAACTGAACTCCATCCATTCACGGAGGTATACACTCATAGACAGAGCCATCCTCTACTCACCTGTACTCACCTGCATACCCTTGGATGGTAAAGTGTCGCCCATCCCTTTGGAGGTACTGAGTACTCACTGAGAGTGAGGAAAAGATAGAAATCCTCTAGGGAATACTGACCGGCCATCTTGCCTGTCAGCTTCAGAGTGATCGTCCCTGCCATTCCAGTGACAGGTTTTCATTGATTCTTTCTTGTATCTATTATTGTATATAGTGTTCTCTTAACTCTCTGTTGACTGGTTCATTGTTGTATTGTGGATTTATTATTGTTGCATTTTTTTATACTTACCTTGATAATATATCCTTGTTAACCTTTGCCTTAGTGTGAAGTTTTCATTGATAGTGGTATACCTCTGGATGGGGCCAGGGGAATTAACCCTTTATTGTCCTGAATCATATAGACCCCTGGTGAGGTTGAAGGCCTAACAAATCTTCATAATAGGCATCTTTATCAAGAGCTTGATCTTCATTTCTCAGCAATTGGGATGGATGGGTTTGAGGGTTTGTGCTGTCATTATCTCATGTGACTCCAGATTGACATAGGCCAGGTACAGACATTACATTTTTACCCATATAAGTGATCAAAAACTGGTCTATAAAACAGAAGTTTGGTGCACATAGACTGGTTTGAAAATGGTAGAACCCTCTCTAAGATTTGTGCCCCTCACCAAGGTGCGAATATTTCTGTATATTCTGCTCACTACCAGTCTAAACAACACCACTTACAGAAAACTGCGTAACTCAGATTGATTCTGCCTCAGTGTGCTCCAGAGCTCTGTATTGCCCTCTCCTCCCTCCATGGGTTATTATCATCTTGTGGTCTTATCTGATCACATGATGGCTTCAGCTAGCACATCTACATTCATGGCTTGCAGGCTGATCTTTCTATATTCTTTTAGTCTCCAATTTCTCCAGCTGCCTTTGTGACATCTGCCCAGACATTCTGTTGCCAAATGAAAGTTAATGTGACCAACTGAATGAACTCTTCTAAACTTCAAAACCTCCTTTCAGGTTCACAGTTGAGAATGACTTTGTGGCTTGTTTCCTGTTTTATCATGTCATTAATTGCACAAATATGTGGCCAGGTTGCTACTTAAGACATGATTAACTGGTTAATCACATCTTAAGTGTAACATCTGCCAGGGGCCCACATTCCATGTTTGTTGATTCTGCATTTGGCAAAAGTAAATGAGTCGACAAGGCACATTGTGGTTAGAGAATCAGGACCAGAATCTTCACAGGCAAGAAAAGAGGCAATGATACAGCATGTAAAATCCAAAGAAAGTTTTCTGCTGTAACATATTTGTCCTCAATGAGTAAATGTCCCAAATGATTATTTGCAATTCTATTGCCATGAATACACATTCTTCCTCTCTCCTGTGTCTTTATTTTTAGGAAATATAAATAGTTTTTTTTTTTTTATGAACACTAAGAGCATATTTCCTATTTTTCTTTCTGTATCTGCTTAGACTGCTCACTGATGACATAGGTTGACAAACTGTTTTAGACAAACTTTTTAGATTAGGATCACTCCTTGTTAGACTCAAGGTGTCTCTCTCATAAAATGTCAGCTCTTAATTTTCACTTATTTTTTTACTACAAAAATGCAATTCTGTTGCAAAGAATTTAGAAAGACCATAAGAGGTCAGAATGCTTTTAACACTATGAATTTCTAGTTGAAATTTCTGAATTTATCTTGTTTATTGTGTTTGCATCCGACGGAGTTGAGGACCACATCCGTCAGGCTTGATGGGTCCTCAGGTGACTGAGGAGCCTGATTCTGGAAACACGTTCTTCAGCAATGGGAACATGTTGTTGCATGGGGGAGTGGGTTATGCAGCCCCAGGTTGGTCTCCTTCTCCTTCCTCTGCCGCCACCATTTTGCCTCAGTATCAAGTCATTGGGCCTTGTGCTAACATTGTTTTGTATCCCATGGCACCCATGAAAGGGTTTCAAGGCCATGGCACCCAGAATGTGAATCACTGGGCTAAAACAAGTACTTTCCCACAAGTTCTGTCCACTCTTTAAACAAAAGTTGAACATCTTGGAAAAGTTCAGTCAGTTGTTTTACTTTGATATTCTTTTTTTTTTTTTAATCAATCATTGGACTTCATGAACCAATCTGGGATGCAAAGTGGATATGCCAGTGTACCAAAGGTAAAGGTTTTCTCTCAGTATTCTTGCCTTGGTACTTAAAAGGTAATTTAAAGTAATCAGAGAAGCCTGGTTTCATGAGACTTAACTATTTTATATTTGAAAGAGGGTTGAATTGCTTATTAAAGTTCAGATAAGTTTTCAGTGTCTTGGAGATTCATTTCAACTCCACCAAATGTCCATATTGCTAGTTGCCCATTTTGAGTCTTGGATTCCCCTTTAATAGTGTATGGAAGTCTATGACTGATGATACAAAATTTTGTTGAGAGATTGAGGAAAATGAATAAATTAAAAGAGTCTGGGATTTTGAGAGTCTATTACTGGCTGTCATGAGGGCATTTTCAGGATAGAAACAGATGTAACAACTGAACCAATATTAAAGGATATCAAAAATATTTTTTTGTGATGCAGTTGTTACATCTGCGTTATTCAGTAGCAATACAAATTGCTAAATGTTGCAAAACTGCTCCAACTTCAACCTTGCTTCATTCAGGGGCAAAATTAGGGTGATTTATGTTGTAATAGATCATAGCAGCTCATGCAAAGTTCTAAACAGCATATCCCCTTCCTTTTTTAAAGTGGCTAAAATGTGCATTTGTCCATATTCTTGTTCATGAATGATGCATGCCCCCAGCAGCTTGGGGGGCATGGCGGCAGCAGGAGCGTGGCAGTGGTAAGCAGGGGAGCTCCCGTAGATGCCACTGGCGGTGCTGACGGTGAAGGGTGGGGGGAGTAGCGAGCACTGACCAAGGGTCAACAACCACCCACAGCTGCCACTAGCAGTGGCCAGCAGGGATCGCGAACTGCCTGCAGACACCGAGGGCAGCGTTGGTGGTGGGGTGGCGAGCACTGCTGACGGTGTCAGTGACGCCTTTTTGTAGGGGTTGCACCGCCACGCTCAGGGGGTGCACATGTACTCACGTGCACCCCCTACACGTCGCCCCTGTTCTTGGTTGTGATTAAAGAGAGAGAGACAATGTCCACACAGGAGAGAGCCCGATCAAGAAGCTAAGGAGGTGGGGAGTAGTAAGATGGAGGGAGAGGGAGAAATTAGAGGGAAATAGGATTGAGCAAGGATTTCTTTAAGACACAAATAGGGCAAAGTACTTGCCTGAATACAGAGAGAAAGAAGTCAGATGAGAGGGAGATTGTGGTAATCTAACTTGATTCAGTGACCAGTTTCATGAATATATCCTATCAATGCTGTCCCTTTGATATTTTAGTTATTGTTACATTGTTCACATGCTGATGAGTGAGGCAGATGGACTTACAAGTGAATTGTTAAAACAATAGGTGTGTTGCTAAAACACATTTATATATGAACTAAAGTATAAGCAGAATATTTTCTTTGATTAATTAATCTAATACCATATTTACCCAAATCTAAGATAACCTTGAATTTAAGATGACCCCCCCCCCCACACACACACATATTAGATTGTATACAGCAGCGGTTCCCAAACTCTGACAGATTGCGTACCACCAGTTCAAAACAATATAGCCTTAAGTACCACCAGCACATTTTTCATACACATAGGTAACAGGCTGTATTAAAACAGAGGCAGGGGCTGGGGTGAATGGGGCCCTGGAATGGGTCATCCTGGAGTGGGATGGTCAGAGCCCTGGACAGCTCATCCAGGGCTGGAAGGGGGCTCCCACCATTGTGCACACCCTGGGGGAGGCATGGGGGTTATGTACCCCCAGATTTGTATGCAGGACAAAGACGGACTGTCCACTGCATGCTCGGATCTGCACCCTGCTGCCATTTCCTCGGGAGCCTCACATGATGCCATGTGCACAGAGCCCAGTACACAGTGGGCAACATGCACAAATCTGGTGGCCACTTGCCCCCCATGCCTCCCCTGGGGTGCACAAAGCAGTGGTAGCCCCCCTGCACCCCTAGACAAGCCACCAGGGGCTCCGACCATCCCATGACCCTCCCTAGGGCTCCATTCATCCCATCCCCCATCCCTACCTTTGCCCAACTCCCTCCCTTACTGTGGAGGACTTGATCTGCCTTTCCCATCTCTTCCCTCCCCCATACCCATTCCCCACCACACACTTACCTGCTGGGCACTGCTCCACCTGTGGCTAGGCTGCAGCTGTGTACCTTGTCTGTGTACACTGTTCTGCCCCCAGCCTTCTGCTGCCTATGTGCGTATCACTCACAGGTTGTCTGCGTACCACTGGTGGTACACGAACCACGGTTTGGGAACCACTGGTATACATGGTAAATATATAAAATTATTATAATTTTCCAGGTATAGAAGCTAGTTATGGTGATGAGGGGGCAGGCAGTAAGGGAACAGACAGTGGAGGGTCATGTAATAGAGAAGGTGGTGGGGGCAGTAATGGTCAGGCTGTGGGGGGTCAGTAAGGGGTAGGTGATGGGGATGGTGGGAGAGGCAATAAAGAGCAGGTGCAGGGTGAGGCAGCAAAGAGGCAGGTGGTTGAGATTCAGTGGGGGATGGGGCAGGCAGTGGGCAGACAGCATGAATGCAGAGAGGGGGAGGCATGCAGTTTATCCCCTGCCACCTGTCTCTACCCTACTTAACCCCTCTTCCCCTCACAGCCTCAGGCCCCTGCCCCCTTTCCTATCCTCCCCTTCCCTTCCCTTCTCTCTGTGCTACTTCTGGTGCCCACAACTTTGAGTCCTTGCCTCCCTTTTCCCCCATCTCCCAGCCCTCAAAGTCTCTACCCCCTGCCTACTCCTCTACCTCTGCCCCTCTTACTTTTCATAGTTTCCTAGTTTTTGTTACAGCTCTGGCAGGCTCCATCCCCTCTACAGCCTGCGGCACTGAGCCTGGCTCTAGTCTGGCCCCACCATAGCAGCATGGAGTCAGCACTGCTGCTACAGAGCCAGGCTGGGGCCACGCTCTGTGCTCCATGCTCCAGTGAGGACAAGCCCTACTGGTACTGGAGGAAAGGTAAGGGGAGTGCAGGGGTGGGAGGGAGACAGAAAGGGAAGGAGAAATGGCACTGGGTGCAGTGGGGGCCTGAGACTGCAGGAGAGGAGTGGTGGGGGGTGCCGAGGGAGCAGGGGTCAGCAGATCTGGAGCTGCAGCAGCCTCCTTCCCCCTGCCACCTCATACTCAATTTCAAGATGAGGCACTCTCTCCCCCATGTTAAATGGGGAAAACATCATCTTTTAATCAAGTAAATACAGTATATGTAATTAGTATGAATCAACTTCTGCTTCTAAAGTGTGATGTGTTAAGAATGTTTCACTAGATGGAGCTGTAAGATATTTCTATGCATGTTGACTATATTCTGACTTGGTGTCTTAGAATAATGTGTGCACTGCAAGCAGCTTAATTTAAATCACTGCAAGTTTTATAAAAGGAATGTTTAAAAGTTGTGAATTTGCTCTCTTAGTTTTAATTTATCCTTTTCCAACTTGTCTTCTCATATTGATTAAAAAATATGCTTTTTAATTTGGGGTTTTATTTGCCTTTCTTCTCATCATAAT
This sequence comes from Alligator mississippiensis, assembly GCF_030867095.1. Taxonomy (NCBI): domain Eukaryota; kingdom Metazoa; phylum Chordata; order Crocodylia; family Alligatoridae; genus Alligator; species Alligator mississippiensis. The sequence goes on from NC_081826.1 coordinate 49,572,879, forward strand.
TAATGAGTAGGATAGTGTGGGTTAATTTTCCATGTAATAAATATGTTTTGGGCCTTTTTTGTTGTTGTTGACTTTACTTCGTAGTAAGTTATATCCATGACACAATTTTGTCTCGTGTATTGCAGCTAGTCTAGTTAAGAATAGTTATAACATCTATCCTAATAAACAGAAGTTCAAACAAGCTATATCTACTATAGGTAGAAATGTCCTTTCCTAGCAGACTTCTATGAAAAGATAATTGAAAGTATTTTTAGAAACTCTGAAAAATATAATCTCTGGTATATGAAAAACACCTGAACTCTATCTGCTAAAGATCTTTTAATCTGCTGTTTTGTTGGCTGTGATATTCAAAGCTTTTCAAGTTGTACTATTTGCTTCAAGGAAAGACATTTTTGATAACTGGATCAGATATATATCTTCATTTAAAGCTTCATGAACCTTTTGCTATGAGAATATCTTTTTATGTGAAGGACAAAAATCTCCTGTGACAATCAATAGAAAACAGCAATTTATATAATTTAGTCCCCGACATTTGAAGTTATTTTTTATTTTAAATGATAAGTAATGTGCTGTACCTTGCCACTGCATTTGTTCCTGATGCCTGTAATCCTTATCCCTTTGGTTTTCAATGGTAGCAAAATCAGAACAGTAATGTGGTATCTAAGTACTTGCTATTTTGTTTTTGTATGAAATAATGTCTTTGTTTTTCAGTTTTGCTTTGCTGACCATTTTGCACTCCAAGACTTAATTGGTCATAATAATTGACAAATAAAGCCGTGAAAATGAAAATAGTAAATAAATAAAATGTTGCTTTGAATTAAGGTAAGCATTCAATTAGGAAAGTTTTGGTTCATTTAGTTGCCTCTCTTGTAGCAGAACTATAAGGGAGTTAGGTCAGTTATTTAAGTGAACAAGCAGGTAATATAGCAGTGCTGCTGAAAAGACTGTGGAAAATCATAGGAAAGATGGCACATTCTGAAGTATTGTGCTGGCACCTTACTAGATATGTAAATTGTTTTTACTGTTACCTTGTTCTTACCCTCTCAGCTGCTGCATTAAATATGAAACTAGTCTGTTTTCAGGAAATTACAGATATACATTTTAATAATAATTCTGTAGGTTTTTTAATCTGTATACAGTCAATTTAGTTTCCCTGTTATCTATCCCTTATGTAAAAATGTCAGTTGCTGATGGTGAGCATTTGCAAAATAATGAGTGATTAATATGCTAGAACTCGGATAACTGGAACACAAGTCTCAATGCAAATATCATTTTGAATTCAACAGTTTTGTTCAAAGACAGACAGATGTAACCATCACAGAAGTCACTTCAGGTTTGGAATGCTGAAGATTTTTTCATATATATATATATATATATATATATATATATATATATAATATTACATAAAAACATTTGAGATTATATATATATATGTTTTATTATAATGCTACTAACCTGGAGCAACCTAACTTCTTGTCACCATCATGGTGCAAATAGCCTATAACCTTTTGAATTCTAGGGTCTGATGCTTTGTGCAGGACCTATGAGGAAGTGGAGAACAGCGGAATCTTACACCAGTTTTGGGGTTCCCCATTGTTTGGGCTAGATCAGAATTGGTTTGGCATTAAAAGAAAGAAGGAGAGTTTCCCATGCCTCTGAGAGGACATTCTAACCATCAAGAACATCTACAGCATTGAGAGAGTCTGTAGCTGTTCCTCTTTCACCATTAATTCACTTAGTTCAGAGAGCCACAAGAGGGGATCATGCTGAGCTATTATGCCAGCTTTATACTACCTAGGGATTGTTAAAGCTTCTTGTTTTATACTGCACCTGTCATAGTCAAATCAGGCTAAGTGGAACAAGCTAAACAAAACTGAAGTCACTTATCAAAACTATGTGAAAATGCCCATGTTCTAGCTTAGGTGTGCTCAACCTCTAGCCCATGGGCCAAATCCAGCCCTCAGGGATCCCTGTGGATCAGAAAAAAATTACAGGTGAGGAGCAGAGAAAATCAATGCATCCAGATCAGGGCTGCTCCAGCCTGCCTACCCCCTGGCATCTGGATCAGATGCTCCTTCTTCCCCCCACCACCCTAGGGTGCATCCAGACTGGGGCTGCTCCACCCCACTCCTCCCAACCCCTGAAGTTCTGGATTGGTGCCTCTCTACCCCACCTCATGAATCCAGGTCGGGGCCAGGCTGCTCTCCCCTTCAGTCCCTTCCACCATGTCTGGATTGGGACCACGCTACCTTGTCCTGCCCCTCCCCGCCCCGAGCATGTCTCAGAATTTGATATTTGCATCGACAATTCTAGCACAGAAGATAAGGTAATGAAAACTCTTCAACTGCAAGAATGTTTCTTGATATTGGGCCCTAATGCTAGACAAATTGTGTTTCACCTCTGGGATTTTACATCAATTTCAACTGTTGACAAATTCTTCCATTTAACAGCCAAAGTTTTCTCTTATCCTCTCTAGTCTTTATTATAAATGCCTAATTTTCAGGATTTAAACAGGCCTTTGTCCAGTCTAGCCAAGTCTTTTACTAACCAATACTAGAATGCAGTTTTTCATTAAAGGGAACTCTGGCTTAACTTAAATACATTCATTTTTTTAATTAATTGTTTCATATTTTTATTTGTATGCATTTTGTGCATACTTATATATGTAAAGTTTTTTACGCATGTAAATAATACTTCTGAAGTTACTGGGATTTGTCACTGGTCAAAAATTATTCATGTGTATTTTTTTGCAATACCGAGCTTTAGATTTAGCTTTCTGCCAGATGAGCAAAAATGACAAACAAGTAACAATTTGAGATTAATCATTTCCTCATTAAATAAGACTGAACATCAAGGCTAAGTACAGACAGTCAAAAAGCCTGAGGCTGAATTGATTCAATCTTCACAGGTTAATCTTAGCTATGTAGATTGAACTGATAAGCAAATGAACAGACATTCACTTTTGATTCCACAAATACATCCACATGCCTGCAGTGGCCCAGGCCAGAATACAGGGGGCACTAGAGCATGGCTCCCTACTCAGATTGAGCCAAGGCTAGCCTGCCCACCCTGTGAAGAGCAGTTTGCAGGGGAGGTGCAAAGCATCCTGGGATCCTGGGGGACTGAGTTAACTTGAATCTGGAGGGGATCTGGGGCAGAAGTTCAATAAACTAATTTAACCTAAGTCAGTTAAGTCTGATACTGCATCCATCCAGCTTTATCTTAAACCAGTTTTGGCCATTTTGAAAGTAATTTATGTGTACTGAACTTCTGTTGTGTTACAGATTTGAACCAATTTCTTATCACTTATACTGGTTTATGTATAATTTTGTCTCTAGCCCAAGGGCTGAAATACATTTGTATTATCAAGGATACTTAGAAATATGACCCATTTACATTAGAACTAGAAATTTTTAATGGCAATTTTCAAATGTGCTAATGGGAATTATAGTTAAAACAAACACAGTATCTTTCTGTAGATTTCCCTTGGAAGAGCTGAATAATAAACTCTCTAAAGGTGTAATGTTTTATACCAGTTCTGCCCAACCTTTCCCAGCTATGGGTTAAATAAATAGTTCAGGGTTGATCTGCAGGCCAGGTCCAGTGCACAATCCAATTCAGCACGGAGCTGGCATGTGGGCATAATCCAGCCTTGGCCTTGTGTGTGCTGGACTGGGGTCCTGCACACCATTCAGTGCGGTGCAGCACATGGGGTCATGTCATCTGGCGGTGGGGCTTGGAAATTTGTTAGTGGGGAGAGGTGGCAGCATTAATTGCCACTGCTCCCCTGCCACTAAATTTCCAGACCTGTGGGGAGCCCTGCAAGCCAACACAGAGGTTTAGACCAGCTTATTTCCTATGTAAAGCAGTTCCGAGGGAAGGGGGGTGGGGGAGTTTTCAAAGGCGCAAAAGAGTTCCCTGTTCCCAGTGGAAGTTAGTGAGGTTAGGTACCTAACTGCCATTTATGCCTTTGAAAAATCTGTCATGGTTTCTAAAAAATCAGTGGTGAATTGGGAAAAATTATATTCCATCTGCTTATGAAAACATCTGTCTGTCCCAATGGTTATTGGTACCCTCAATATGTACTAAAATTTGAGTCATATTCAGAGTCCACAATCAATTAGTGGTATACAACTGGTTTCTTAAATATTTCAGTAACAATCAACACTATTGCCAAAGTTTCTGATTAGGAAAGGAGATAAAAAAGAATAATGTGAAACTAAATGCTTAAATATGTTCTGCCTGCTTTGTGCTCAGTAATTACCTACTAGAGTTACAGAAGTTTCCTTCAATACAGAACTACTGATAGTGCTGTCAGCATACCCAGGGGATGCGCCCAGATGTGCATGGACATTTGGTTTCCTTGCACCGCTGCTACTTGTCCCCATGGAATGCCCGTGCCACACATGCTTTGACACATGGCAAGTTGCCCTAGATTGGGTAGGAGAGGCTGGGTCTAGCCCCAGCAGCCTTAGCTGCCTTAGCTGGGGTCCTGGGGGCCTCCTAGGGCTGCAGCCAAGGTGATTCTGCCACACAGAGCCTTGCCAGCAGCCACAGCATGGCTTTGGGCAGCCCAGCTCTACTTTTCAGCAGCATGTACTGGCCAAGTGTGCGTTGCACCGTTTTTTTTCCGCCATAGTTTTGTTTTGTTTTGGTTTTTTTGACCCCTGGATATTCATATACATAAATATCAAATATATGTATGTGTGTACATATTTGTGTAAGGCAGGGAAGAGAACCAGAGATAAAAGAAGGGGAATTCTTTCTCTGCTTACATAGAAAACAAAGGCAATTCATTACTGCTTTTCCCTTACAAGCTTGAGCCAATACTCCCTTACCTTTTCTATTTCTATCTCTGCCTGTGTTGTCATAGTCTCCCACCTTACAGGCAACAGGAGGAACCAAAATATTTATTGATTCTACCCCTGAGACCTTTCATAATTGTTATAAAGTGTTAAAAAATGTGTTTAAAAGTAGGTAAGTTAATGTTTCTGCTCCCAAGAATGATGAACTTCTTATTTCAGTAAGAAAATTATCAAGGTCATAAAAACCAAGATGAGGTGTATACGACCTTAACTGTCAGCTGCCGCTATCTGAACATCCTTATCTTTCAACGTTCTCTTGAACAAGTTGACATTTTCTTTTTTGCAAGGCACAATCTGTTATCAGTTCCTCCACAAAATGATGAATGGATAATAGCCCTTTGTGTTTTTTAATTGTGCTACTAGCATAACTAATCCCTATGTTTTTTGACCTTATCCAGGCTGGGGATATTTTCCCCAAAACCACAGTTTGTCCCCTCTATAGTAGCTACAGCAGTGTGAATTCAATATGTAGTCAAAGATTATACCTCATTGAAACCAGAGTAGCTGTGCTTGTGAAACTGCTGTTTATAGCTGTTGAGTTTGTATATATAAGGGCTAAGTACAGACATTCAAAATTGATTTGAGCCTGAATTGATTCAATCTTTGCAGGTTAGTCTAACCTGCATAGATTGAACCAATTTGCTAGTGAATAGACATTCACTTTTGATTCCAGAAATGCAGCCACATGCCTGCAGTGGTTCAGGCTAGAAGCTGGGGGTGCTAGAGCGAGCCCTCCCTTCCATGAGCTGAGGATGGACATGGCCAGGCCTTCACAAGCTGAGTATGATGGGGGAGGGGTTTAAACCTCCACCCTGACCTTCAGAGACCCCAGCCAGGGTCCGCCTGGCTTTTCCCCCATGGTCATAGCACAGCACAGCCCAGGACCCCCAGAGGCCCCCTCCCAGCCAGGGGGCAATCTGCTTCACTTTCCCAGCCATTGGGGTTGGGGTTTCACTTAGGGCAGCCCAGGACCAAAGGCCAGTTGCGGAGGAGGGGCAGAGAGGAGGGGAGCGAAATAGCCCCAAGTCCAGGTAGAAACATGCACAGAGGGATTAGGGTAGCAGTGGCTCCACCCTGGACTTGAGACCTGCTTAGCAGAGGGACCCACTCTTGCCTTGCCCTTTGTGTCTGCAGAGTGCATGGGGGCTACACACAGGGACTCCTGGAGCAGAGTGCAAGGTGTTGAGTCCTGCTCTGAGTCATGTGCCACCCTGGGAGCAGGCTGCTCCCCTTGCACAGGCCCCACTGCTGCTGCCGGTCCATGGGGCCAAGTGCACGCAGTAGCACTGCAGGGAAGCGGAAGCAGAGTAGGGTGGGGCTCCTGGAAGCTCAGGCGGGGAAGGGCTTGAATGGGCCAGGAGCATGGGGCAGCAGGGGCTGAGCTGTGCTGGCTCCGAGGCAGTTCCTGCCCTGGGGGCGCTGGGTTGCTGATGCTGCAGGAGGGAGCCTAGCCCAGAGTGACCTGTGCAGTGCTCAACTGTGGTTACCCAAGCTTGCAGGCACCATTGGGCCCCTCCCACTGAGCCATGGCTCCAATCTCCTCCCCTTGACCTGCCCATGCTGTCCCACAGGACCTGGGCCTTCCCTGCAACCACAGGCTCCATCCCCAGCTGGTGCAGTGGAAGCAGTGGCCAGAAAGGGACACACTGCCCCCCCATGCCCAGGGCAGGAGCTTTAGCTGCCCCTGCCCACAGTTCCATGCTGGAACTGGAGCTGGAGCCCAGGGCCAGTCACACAGGACCCCATGTAACATTACCCCATGTTTAGGGGCATGGAGCCGCTGCCTGCTAGGTAGCTTCAGTGGCTCCCAGCCAATGTGCAGGATTGTACTCAGGCCGGGTCAGGGACCTGGCTGCACTGGGGCTACCCCGCTGTTGGCAGGTCCCAGCCACACACCACTCCCAGCTCTGCTCCCTGCCAGCAGCTCCAGCTCAGTCATGCCCTACACCGAGCAGCCATGGCCCACCTCATTGCACACCCAACCTGGTCCAGCCAGGCCTGGCTCAGCCGCTGGTTTTCTCCCTGCCTAGCTGCTTCTGCTTTCTCCACCCCCACTGCTGGAGAGCAGCACCTGGACCAACTCGTCTCTGCAGTGGTGCACATAGCATGAACTTGACCCCTCAGCCCCAGGCACTGTTATCTGCATCCCCTAGCCACTGGGCACTGAACTGGGTGCACACTGCTTACTCTTCCCCTACTTGGTGGTGGTGACAGTGCAGCACGACCCTGTGTACCAGGTGCCAGGCACTACCCCATAGCTTCACCACTGCTGCTGTCAGAGGGGCTTGCCCTGGCCATACTGATAGATGTCAGTCGCTGGGCAGGCAGACAGTAGCAGTGGTGGGGAAGCCATAGTGGTAGCACCCCATGCCTGGCACCTAGTACACAGGGCCATGCTGCACCGCCACTGCCATCAGGTAAGGGAAGAGTGAGTGGTGCACACCCAGCTCAGTGCCAGGTGGCTGGGGGACACGGGTAAAAGTGCTCAGGGCTGAGGAAATGAGCCCATGTTGTGCATGCCACTGCAGGGGCCAGGGCCAGCCCAGGCACTGTTCTCCAGTGGGTAGATGGAGTTGCTGGGCAGAAGCTGCTCCCCCAGCTGCATACTCGGCTCAGCTCTGCCCTGCACTAGCACCAACACACTTGAGCTTGTTCCCCAACCCCCTGCCACAGCCTGGGTCCCTTTGCTTGATGGGGCTTGCATCCAGGATGGAACTGCCACTTGTATGATCTCTCTGTGCATGTCCCCACCTGGGCTTGGGGCCATTTTGCTCCCCTCCCTCCCTCTGATCTGGCCCTTGCTCCTGAGCTTCCCCAAGAGAAACCCTGGCCCTGGCAGCTAGGAAGCTGCAGTGGGATCATCCCCTGGCTAGGAGTGGAGCTCTGGGGGTCTTGGGCAGTGCTGAGCTATGAGCAGTGGGGAAAGCTGAGCAAATCATGGCTGCTGTTCCTGCCAGTGGGACTGGAGGGAGGTGGGGATTAATGCCCCCTCCATCTCCCTGATTGCTTGAGGCTGCCGCCAGGGCTGGCCTTACCTCCCCATCACTCCAGCAAAGTGGGTTGGGAGGCTGCCTGACAGTCTTCTGAGGCGTGGCCAGGCAGAGGGGAGGAAGAGGGAATAACTGCTCCTCCCTGCCCCCTTTGTCTCAGGCAACCATGCTGGGCTGGTGGCTGGCCACACCCCACACCTGCTCCAGCTAGAAAGCAGACAGGTGGGGCCAGCCCTGCTCTCTGGAGCAGACAGCACAACCCACCACAGGGCTGAAAAGCAGGCTGGGATGCTGCAGGCGGGACTGACTCTGATTTAACTTAAACCAGGTAGGGGTCTGGGACAGAAGTTCCACAAACTGGTTTGACCTCCATCAGTTAAGTCTCATACTACATTCAACCAAGTTTATCTTAAACCAGTTTTGGCCATTTTAAAACTGGTTTATGTGCACTGAACTTCTGTTCTGTTACAGGTTTCAAACAGTTTCTCAGCAACTCAAACTGGTTTATCTACACTAACTTCAGAGTCCAGTACTTCTGGTGGCTGCAACTGGGGCAGGTCCCCAATGAATACAAGTCCTGTAATACAAAGTGAAATACATTTGGACCTCAGTATTGCACAGTTATTTTTATAGTGATTGTATTGTCATAACAATATAATGTTATAGCAATGTTATACACATTCCTTTTTATCCTTTCCTTGAACAGAATAGTACTTTATGCTTTCAAACTACCTGTATAATTTTGGTTATCCATAGAAGATAACTACTACTCTTGGAAAATGCTACAAAATAAAGAAGTCAGCTGTATTCTTCAATGATGTTTTAAAGATTTAAGTGTCTGAAGGAGAAGGCAAAGTAACATAAGTTTTGATGATTAAGTCAATTGATTATTCCAGCTTTACTGGATTTCACAAAGAATTTGAGCCTGTAACTCCTGTTGCCTTTGTCCTACTTATTTCATGTCAGGCTCTTATTTTGATTAGTGTCTTAGGCACAGGTTATGTTCAGTTACTAGGGCAGAGCCCTGAGACTCCCATTCCACTGCTCCTCTAATTGCACAGCATGTTAAACAAGCTACATTCACAGAAAACTGTCCAATAAGCTTGAGCCGCCTCAGAAAAATGTTTGCAGTAAATCCAGGCTTCCTGAAGTTGTAATTCATTAATATTTCACCATTTTACTTTTAAATGTTTAAATTAATGCTTATAGAGTGTTATGAGGGAGCTCGCTGGATGAAATCCCATGTCAGAACAAATTGTTCTAAATATCACTAATAGGCCTCTTCCTTCCTTATAATGTATTTTGTTACATCCATTCAAATACTAGCTTGTGGTTGTGAATGTCAAGGGTTTTGTTGAACACTCTGAAGTCAATAGGTTTAATATGCTCCAGAGAAAAATTGAACCAGAATTAAAATATGCTTAGGAATTATATGAATGTTAAGAGTTTAATGGTCTTTAAGAAACATTTAAAATTAAAGAACCTGGCTTTATTAATATCCAAGTCAGGAAAACAACAGCGTTCAGCAGTGCATTACAATACCTACTATATCCAAATGAAACATATATAAAATCAAGCAACAGCTTAACACCTCCCTGCATAAAAAGTACTTTAACAGTTGCTAAATATCGAATTCTAAATATTTATGCTTGTTGACTGTTTCTCAAAGGTTATTTTTAAAATAATATTTTACCTAGTTCAGAGGAGTGAATCAGAGAATTCAGTTTGCATAGGTAACCTTAAACCAGCCAGCTCAAGTAATCAAAGCAGCCATACAGGTTCAGCAAGAGGAATTTCAGCTATGAATTACATGCCCAATATTCAAGGAGAGTTTGTATTTTGCATATTGAAACACACATACACACTCTCAGCTACATTCAAGGCCTTCCCTGGTGGAGGGTGAATCAGGGTAACTGCCCCAGGCCCTGCACTTTGGGGGGCCCCATGGAGTGGGGCAGAGTGGCACAGGGTGAGGTGGAGCGGCGTCTCTGCAACCAGCCGCTCTCTCCCCCCCCACCCCCAGCCGCCAACACCACTGCTGATGGCGGCGGCAGCTTCTTCAGATCTGGGATCGGAGTGGGGGTGGGGCCACATGTGGGCTGATTTGCCCCGGGCCCACACCCAGCTCGGGTCACCTCTGGCTACATTGATATCAAAATGTGAGATAGCTAGTTCAGAGTTGGCATCACCGCTAATTACCCTGCCCAAAGTATCATGTGAACATGGGTAGGATGCTTACAATCAGGAGGAACCTTCCAAGAAGCATCATAGCATGCTTGAGGATATCATTCCTGGGCACAGTGAGTTTTTCTTGTAAATATAGCCTATGCACATGGATGTTTTAAACCAAAGAATAATTTTATCAACATTTAGAAAAAATAATATATATTTCCAGTGAATTTCACTAGATCTTCTATATATCTGTGTAAATTAATATATCTCCTTTCCATAGTCTCCCCATTATGAATATGACTAGTGTCAAGAATGATGGATTTCAGGGAGTGTTTACATGCCCCCACCCCCTGCTCACCTTTCAGGGCCAGCCATGTAAAGACTCCTTCTGCTGCTTCTTCCTCTTCCTCCTCCTCCAGCTTGCGGCGCAGGAGCTCCCTCCTTCCCTGCCACCCTCCCCTCACTGCCGGCTGTTGTCAGAGCCAGGTGACAGGGGGGTGCCACTGTGACCCCTCCCTCCTCTCACTGCTCCCCTCCATCCCTGCCACCTGGCCCCAACCACAGCTACCACCATGATCCCCACTTTGCCCCACGCCTGCTTGGGCCTGCACAGCCTCCCTCCCTCCACACTGCCTCCCCTCCCTGCCAGTTGTTGTCAGAGATGGGCAGTGGAGGGGGGTGCTGCCACCGTGAACCCTCCCCTCCACTCTCCTTCCCACTCCCCTCCCTCCCTGCTTCCTGGCCCTGACAACAGCTGCCACTGTGACCCCCCCCCCCCCGCTTCGCCTCTCTCTGCCCCCCTGGGCCCATGCAGCCAATCGCCACCTGCCCTCTCGGTGGCACATGTGCACTTGACCTAGAGTGTTATGGACAGACAGACACACAGACAGACAGATTAAGCCCCATATCTATATGTGACAGCTTCCCTCCTCAGCCCCCAAATCCAATCTATTCCCATATTATCTACCTACTAGGTGCATCTACATATGTAATTAATGCAAAGCCATAAACTCTGCTTAATAGTGATCACGCTGGAGTTTATTGCTCCCAAGCATACCATTTGAACGTGTACCTGGGATCGCAGCACATTGAGCTGGGTCAAAGCAGCCCTGGCTGACAGGGGGTTTTGGGAGTCAGCCTGCCAGCCTGGGACTGCATCTGCCTAGCTCCACATGCTGCGAAGGGCCTCACTGGGGTATGAGGGTGCTTCAGTGTGGGGCTAGCCAGCAGACTGCCCCCACACTGATGCCTCCTCATGCCTCAGGCAGCCGCATCAGCATCTACACATCTACAAGCTACACTAGCATTTACAAGTACTATCCTGCTACAGAGTTAATTAGTTTCCTGTGACCTAATAGGGCCTCATGTGTAGACACCAAAATTTTTACTGCAGAGCTAATTAGGCAGTTTGAAGCAGCTTCCCATTTTGAAAATAAGCAAAAGAACATTATATTTGATACAGTCTTTTCTGTAAAATATGGTTATTTTTTAAATTGTATCTTTAAAAACACATAGGATTAGTATTACCAGTTAAAGCTGCTGAATACTTTTTAGAAGACTTTTTGCAGTTGCTAAATTTTTACCAATGTTCAATATTTTGTTTTCTGTGGTCCTAGGCCTTATTTACTGTGAACTGTCCAAACACTGCTCTAAAGAAATAATTATTAATATTCTCTTAGGTGTTTTTATGGTTTTATGCCCTGAATTAGAAATACTACTGTAGAAAAAATAATATATGACAATGTGATTGAAGATTTTCATAGTGCCTGCATACAAGGGTGTCAAATTATGGATGCCTTAGGTTTTGGCTTCTTGATTTTGCGCTGGCCTGTTAACATTGTTTCTGTTTGTGTGTGTACACACATACGCATGCATGAACACAAACACATATATGTTTATTAAAATAAATAAAATAATAAAATAAATAAAATAATAATAATAATATAAAACTAATATTTCTGAGTGTTTTCCATATAATTTTAAGTGCATGTTAGGTGGGAATTTGAGGTATATCCACATCTACAGAGCTGAAGGATCTTATTACAAATTATACAGCTACTGTGTGCATGTATTCAATGACAGATATAATCCTTCTGTGGTCTGATCCATGTGCCAAGGGCTCATTCATTTTTTGATATACATGTTTTGCACGATAATCCCCTTTAATGGGAACTGGATTACAATAATTTACTATGAATAAATGAACCCCACAAGATCTGTCAATAACAACACCAGAAGCAGTGGCCTGTGAAAAGTATTGGGAACAGACTGCATAGAACGGTTGGACTGGAGACACGATGTAGAAGAAAAGAGATAAATAGCCCCTAATAATTCAGCTGTTGGAATGGCCCCTTTAAGTCAGATATATAGGAGTTGTTAGATCTGACTGTCATATCACCCTGGATTACTTTTTGTTTTTTTGACAAGAGCATGTATAGTAATTCTAAAGAAAAGAACAAAGGAAAATTTAATCCACATGAATGTTGATTTCTTTTTTCCTTTTTTTTGGAAGATGCCATTTGTGTCATTCTTCTTTTTAAACTATGAGAGAAGAATTGGAATAATTCCTGGGACTTTCAATAGTACTGCAACAACACGACTATCAGCAATAGCAATAGTATCAGAATGTTGTGTCTTTGTGCTACGCATAGGACATGTCTACACGAGATGCTTAATGTGCTAGCCTAATAACACTGTGCAGTAGCGTGCTGGGCAAAAACTGTGCTCATACGCTACTGCACAGTAATACTAGGCTACTGCGCAGTAACCTTCACTAAAAGACCATATGCCAGCTCTACTGTGCAGTAAATGTAGTTACTGCATATTTAGTTAGTACTTCATTAAGCAAGTACTAAACTAAATGCACAGTAACTACTATATATTAATGAACATGTAGACACGCCCATGCAGTACATTAGCAGAAAGAAATGTGTTATGTTAGACAGAATAACTATTTCTTTGGACTATATAAAACCTGATTTTTCACATTATTAGTGAACCACCAACTGTCTGGATTTAGTAGAACACTTGTTAATGGGACTGTTATTCACTAATTCTCTGTTATGGAAGTTTCACTTCCTTCTGAACTGTCCTGTCCTGATCACTGTTACACTCACAATAACAGTTAGATCAACCTTGGTCTAATCCACTCTGACAATTATATTCCTACACAGAATAATAATAATAATTTAAAGTTATTTTTCTGTTTGCAAAGTCCTATTAGCAAAATGGATTTCAGGTTAGTCTGTTTCCTTAACTCTTTTCAAGTAATTACAGTCATAATCATTGGCCACATAATAAACTCTATATAACTGTATAATTTAGAAAACAATACTACTTTAAAATGCACATTTATTTTTGCTTAGTTTAATTTGTTGCAGCTGCAAAACATGTTGATGCAAGACATAATTGCTTAGTAAATCATTTCTGTCTGATGTATGACAAATGAAGCATCTTTTTCCGTAATCTCAGCTCTCTAGCCTGTTGTAACTTGCCTTCAGAGTCCTCCTTTGAGGTAAACTTGCTTTGTTGTGCATTAATTCAAGCAGCAAAAATGAATTATTCCTTGCTGTGAAACTTCAGTTAAATACAGTTAAATACAGCACACAGTTAAATACAGATGTGTGCTGTACCATAAAACTAGTTTGTCTGTAATGGTATACAGAATTAGCATTTATCTCACTGGATTTAAAGGCCTGAAGGTGATGATAATGTACTTAGCACTAAGGTGGCACTTTGCTTTTTCAGAAGCACAGTACAAACATTAATTAATTAGTTCTCATAACATGATTGTGAAGCAAGTAACCATTAGCATCCCTATTTTACATTCAGGGAAAGTGAACTCTAGAGAACTAAATAACTTGCTATGGTCACAGAGGGAATCACAGACAGAGTTGGGATTAATGAGCAGGCGATAGATTCTAAGATGATGTAAACTGTCACAGCTCTGTTCACTATAATGCAGTTTTGACAACGAGCATCTAAATTTTGGGTGCCCCCCCCGCCCCCATCCCAGGCCACTCATGCTACTTTATAATTGACAGTTTCTCATTTTTGACATCCACTTTCCACTTCAGATGTTGATTTTACACCCCTCACTGAAGATAAAAGGAACCAGCCTACATAGGTAAAATCAATCCTTTTTCTTTACACTAATTTTACTGAGTTATTTAATGTTTTGATGTCATTATTTTATGGTTGCTTTTCAAATGTTAGAACAGATGTTTTAGTTTAATAGCTTTTACAGTGAAATTTCAGTTTTGCATACTTCTATAAGATACAGGCTTTCCTGGAAACTTTAGTAGAGTTTCTAAATATTTCCTCTTTTCATGTGACTACATGGCTCTGAGAAGAGTCTAGCAGTTTTTATGCATGTTGATATTCTGAAAAGATATTCTTTGTTGTTCTGGAAAGATACAGGTGACACAGGTACCACTGACACAAATTCACCTGAAAATAGTTTTTTTGTTTTTCAATTCCAATGGAAACCCAGAAGGGAGAACATAGCTTAATTTTTCATTTAATAATTATATAGATACACACACACATATATATACACATGTACACACACACACATTATAGCCCCCTTTTAGTGTGAGTAAATAGCTTTCACATACATATAGTTGATATTTTGGGTCACTAATGTGGGTTTTAAATTCTATTCACCCATGAACAGCTCACCTCATCCTTTTGAGCATGCTCAGAAGGATCTGCTCCATCCAGTTATGACTGTTGTAGCACTATTCCACCCAGGAAGAAGTGTAACTCCACCTATGCCCTTAAACACAAGGCATATAAAAATATCTCTTGAAGTTCAGAATATTTACAGCTTAGAAGGTGATTTTGACATCCATTCATTAAAAAATAATAATTTATGTGCTTGAGATTATAACATTTCTAAGTTTTAGCACTTTAAGCAAAAAAATCAGTAATTGTATGTTTTTCATGTTTTAAATGTTCATTTAATACGTCTTAAAATATGTGACTGTTAGTAGAATGACAGAAATTAGAATGTATGAATATAAGTGTCTGTATTACAATGCACAATTAATATAGAAAACTACTGTTTCTTTGGGGATTGATACCATGTAACATTCAAACTGTTAATCATCTGAAAAGGAGTCAAAATGATATACTTCCATGTAACCTGCATAAAAATGGTCTATCCACTCGCCCAAGGGTTTTATGCACATATCCAGCTCCCTGGCTAATAAGTGAAACAGGGAGTATAGTTTAAAAGCAGTAGAAGTCAGGCTCAGATGAGTAACACTCTGAGAACTGAATACTATTTCTATTTTTCAGTAGTATCTTCTATTTTTATGAGCATTCGGCTTTCTTGGACTTTCCCACAGAGGAGCTAGCAAATTCCATTAGTTCCTACTTCCCTGAAAGAGGTTAGGAGCGGCATAGTGTTGTCACCAGCAATAATGTCTAGGCAGATTTCCACTTGAAAAGTATGTCTCTCAGGGGGACTTCTTCCTGTTTTTTATTAATCTGGTTGTACCAAAGCTAAGCCTAAACCTGTAGAAGGTTCTCATTGGTTAACTGGCTAGAAGGCAGCATATCCCCTCATTATTATTTCTGCTTTGTTTTTCATTTTGCACAGGTTGCTACCCTGCTCTACACCTTGTAGAGGAGCATAGACTGTTCCAATTGATTCATGCTATTTATAAATATTAATTAGTTCAATGATGGGATGCATAGGGATAGGGAGCAGGAAAGGAAGACAAGGAAGTGAAAAACATGTAATTATTGTTTTTGTTAACTGGATGTAATTGGCTGAGAGAAGACAAGAAAGGTGAAATAGGAAAAAGGATCAGTTTGTTATCATTTCTTTGTTAGGCCAGTTTTAGACGTATCTGGTCAATTTCTGCTTCCTCTGAGCAGGTTGGGAAGCTCCTCAAGCAGTCAGCATTTCCCCGTTTCGTGGAAATTATAACGAAGAAAGCCAGGAGGATGTGTATGGCGCCACCTGGCTTTTAAATTTTAGGTCATTTCAGTTTCAGGGTAGTGTCACCTGTTTTGTTATTGTGGCATAACTCTGTTGGAACTGAGTTTTGGGGGCAGTATCTAGTTAACTGTCATCACATGAAAAATCCCATTCACTTAAAATGCAAGATAAATATTAATCTATTGCTAATTTAGCATTATTAGAATATAAGATTACTGTATAAGAAGATAACTATTAACTGTAAAATTGACTCTTTTAGGTCTACTTAGACAATAAGTTGGACATCCCTCTCTGCCACTGGCTTCCTTAATGGCCCAGGCAAGTCACTTAATCTCTGTGCCTCAGTGTATAGTCCTCTACAAAATTAGTTTACAAGACATTCAATTTAAATGAGACATT
Organism: Alligator mississippiensis; assembly: GCF_030867095.1. Classification (NCBI taxonomy): domain Eukaryota; kingdom Metazoa; phylum Chordata; order Crocodylia; family Alligatoridae; genus Alligator; species Alligator mississippiensis. The sequence continues at coordinate 49,589,255 of NC_081826.1, forward strand.
TTGAATTGGAGTGTCCCTGAGGGGAGGGATTTAAAGCAAATGATAATTCTAGTAATTTGTGCTCAGTGAATATTGATTACAATTAAATGAGTAAAAGTTAAGATGGCAATAAAGACCACTTTTGGTATCAGAGACATACCGATTTAAAAAAGCAGACAGCCAGTAAATCTTCTTGTTTCAGCTCAAGGAAAGAAGATGGGAGACTAGTATATTTATGGGGAAGAGTTAAGTTAATTTGGCTACTTTAACTGCGATACATTAAAAGGTTCAGGTGCCTTATAAATTGATTTTACTGCTTTTTAAAAACTTCTGCAAGCAATTCTGTTGTTTGCATACAATCTCTCTAATTAAATATTAATAAAATATAGCAGTACTATTAAAAATGCAAACTCTTTCTTTTAAAGGCTAGGTTAGGATAGAGTTATGAATTATACTACATTGCTAGATTTCATAAACTCCCAGATGATAAAAGTTGTTTCCACCACAGCTCAACAAACAGGATATGAATAATTATGGATCTGTAGATGGATTGTTGGGAATTGGCGGGTCAGAGAATGAAAATCACCTCAGCCTCTGTGCACATTACTATCTGGCAAAGCTAAATGTCACGTAGCTTAGTGGAACTTTTCCAGTAAACCATTTAAATCTATATTAAAGATTTTAACTGCAGTCTGTGCTAAATAATCGCTTTTGTTTATTCAGCTGCTTTAGCAGCATTACCAATTTCTAATCCCAATTATTTGCAAGCTCTGAGAGCCTTGATGCCTGTGAGATAAATGTTGTTAGAAGTTCTATCCAGTGTAAATGATTGAATTTTCTGCTCCTGAAATCAGATTAAATGATATTGTTCATAGGAAAGTGGCTGCAGACTGAAGGTTATTATCAGACCAAGCTTCTATGAACTAAAATTCTATAGCCAGGCTGTTGTTTGTCTGATCAATGATGATATTGTATTTTAGGTTCACTTCATTTAGAAAAGCTTGATGATGATAAAACTAGACACCTTTGCCCAGAGCAACCCTTGTCTGGTGTGGGAGGTCCAACCTGCACCCTCCTGTCTAGCTAGGGGCCAAGCACTAGACAGCATGTTCATTCTTGTTGAAGGCTGATAATTTCTGGCTCTGTCTAGTGAAAATTTAAATGGAGGCTTCACAATGGAAGTTTACTGATGGTAGCTCTTCCCTTTATGGAGCTTGACCATCTTTCAGAACTACGCCTTTGGGATTTCCATTATCTTATGACTGCTTTTAGCTTCCAGTCTTTTTTCTGGGCATATTTCTGCATTAGATTTTTTTTTCAGAATGAATCGCAGCAGAAAATGGATCTATAGCTTCAACCAACACAAGGGGAATGCAGAACTCTGAACTACTGTTATAATCTGATGTTGCTGGTTGTGGAAACATTGCTCAGTCACTCAACACGCTGATGAACCATTGAAAGATAGGTATCAGCCTTTCTGAGATTCTGTGCACAAATTCGATATGGAAATTTTGGGGCTCTTCCTATGTTGGCTTGTCACTTTGCTTTTAAATAGGAACATTAAAGAGACTAAAAAGAAGCAACTGTACCCAATGTTCCTCATGTATATTCCATTAAGTAGTTTTAGCTGTAGTTTAATAGAGCTGGTTGAGAAATGGGGAAAAGTATTGTAAACTTTTTTTTTCAAACCACCGTGTGTTATATCAGAATTTGGAGAATTCGCATCTCTATTTTTTACACAAAGTCTTTCACCATATATAGCATGTGATTATGGTGGAATAATGCCTATGTGATAAATTGCATTTATTGCAAAATACATGTATTGCCCAATACTGTATAATAAATGCCATATATTTATTCTACTTGATAGGAAGCTCCATTCCTAGAAATCTTGAAGGTAGTTGGGACAAAAAGACCTGGATCATCTAATACAGGGTGCTCAACTCCTGCCCCATAAGCTAAATCCGGCCCATGGCTCCATAATCATCTGTAGTCTCCACAGATTCGCAGAAGATTCACAGAAGTTTAGGGCTGGAAGGGACCTCATGAGATCATCAAGTCCAGCCCCCCTGCTCTGGGCCGAAAGACTGCTGGGCTCAAATAGCCCCAGCAAAGTGTGTGTCCAGTCTCCTTTTGAAGCGCTCCAAGGTAGGTGCCTGCACCACCCATGCTGGGAGTCTATTCCAGAGTCTGGTCCCACAAACCGTGAAGAAGTTTTTCTTATATCTAGTCTGAAACCTTCTTCTAGGAATTTATGATGGTTGCTTCTTGTTTTCCCCTGGGGCGCTTTGGTGAATAGTTGTTTGCCTAGCCCCTGATGCTCCTCCCTGATATATTTGTAAGCTGCCACCAAATCCCCACAAAATCTTCTCTTTTCGTGGCTGAACAGCCTTTCCTCATAGGGCTTGCTCTTCTGGTCTCTAATCATAGAAGTGGCTCTTCTCTGGATTCTCTCAAGCTTCTCCACAGCCTTCTCCACATCCTTCCCAGGGGTCTGGAAATTTGGAGGCAGGAACGTGGTGGCACCACTCCACCACTACCACATTTTTGTAACTATGGGGAGCTCCAGGCCCTGTGCGCTGGATCAGCACCTGATCCCAGCACACAGGGCTGGGCAGCGGCAGTTTTAAGTAAATCCTAGGGCTCAATCCCAGCTTCTTTCATTAGTCTATGCAAACAAACCTGTGTAAATCCTAATTGAAAAGGCATGTCACCTTGATCGTGTAGTGATGCAGATACACTATCAGGGGCTGTGAGGCATATGAGTACTGTGAACAGTGTACAGGTCATTTGATATTTAATTTTTGATTCATTAATGATCATGAAGACTATCACAAGAGCTTTTATTTAGTAATTAGCAAAACACTGTTTTTTTCAGATGGCCTCAAAATGCCTGGTCATTGAATTTAGCTATGTCAAATTTTGTTCTTGTTCTCTCATGCTGTACTAGTGACATTCATCCATGATCCTAATAACATGCCAGTTTCTGTATAATGTGTGTTTTTAGACAGTGCCAATGTCACTCCTCTTTTGTCACTGCAAATCAGAAAGGAATTTATTATTCTACTGTACACAGAGAACTAAATCTGCAGGGCTGGATCCAGCTTTGATTCCACCCAGAGTTTAAAATCAACTACCTGGCAGTGGCAGTGTTTCTGTTCAGGCAGCAGTGACAGAGTCACTTGACTTCAGGGCTCATTGTAATCTACCTGATTCCTTCTAAACTCTTCATTCCATAGGTGCTAACAATCCCCTCTTTTTTTTAAATGGTCTTGATGTTCCATTAATCAAGCTATTTTTTCTTCTGCCGTTTTGCTCTCTGTTAGCTACTTCTGGTAATGCGTCACCTATTACACAGCCCTAGCTAAAAGTATGAACTTAAAATATTAGTGGTGTTTCGTTCTAATTATGGAAAATGTGGATTTTGGGATACTTTTTTAAGCTGAAATTGGGGATTTTTTTTAAATCTGAAAAAAACAGGATCCCTGGTGAAGATGTTGGGGCTTGGAATAGATGTCCTCCTAAGGTCCCTTCTAACCCTAATTTTTTATGATTCTATTACCACACTATTTGCACCCCACTTTTGAAAATCCTAGATCAGTCTGTGTAAATCTGTCTGGAGTTTGTGAATAATGCACATTTTGTAGAGATTCAAGATCATTTTAGAAACATGTTTAAATGAATTATTTATTTTACTCACTGCATACTAAGCTACTTCAACATAATTTAACAATTAAAACAATGCATGTTTCCATTGCTGTAAAGCTACAAAAAGGCACAACTATTGCCAAATTAAAAGATTGTTGAGTAATGGGGCTCAGTGGCTAAACTGTGTTTGCTTTATTTTGCATGTGCTTAGTTCTTTAAAAACAATGAGTTTAGGAGGACTTGAGGAGGAGGAGGTGCTACATAAACAGGTGTTTGCCTATTTCCTTTTTTAAGTACATCCTTTTCACTTAAGAATATTAAGAACTAACTCAAATCAATTGGGTCAAGAGGACACTGGAAACTGAAGAACAGGATGAGATAATGTCATGCAGATTCCCATTACTGATCTCAGGCTAAAATTCCTGACAACTTAGTTCCAGCCACTGCCTAACATTTTATGGTGATGATGTAAAGCAATTTATAATAAATGTATTTGTTCTTGTGAAAACCAGATAAATAATATTACATCTATCATAGCATGATGTATGTTTTTGTTTACATAATGCCTGTGCTTTTTTCACATAGAAGAGTGACTGAAGTAAAGTTCACCCCCCATGATATTTAAACAAGTAAAAACTGTCTGAGAGTGTATGTGTAGTCTGAAATGCATCTAAGGCTGAAGTCAAAATATATTGTAGTGCAGAGAGTCTGAGCCAAAATAAAAATGTGAGACAAGGATAAAATGATAACTTTTAAAAGTAAGTTATGTGTAAAATATCTTTTAATCCCTTGCCTTCCACATTCCTAAGAAAATGTGTTCTCATACTTTATTATATGTATTCCAATTTGCAAACAAATTGATTTCTTCAACCAAAAATTAAAAAGGAATTGAAAGTAAGATTTGAATGGAAATCCAGAGCTAGTCTTAAGTATCCATGCCTCTATAATAACATGTTTGCACTGTTCATATGTCTACAACATGATGATAACGAAGCTTTTCTTTAAAAAATTTCTTCAGGCTTTGGGGCATGAGAACTCTATATAAAGCAGAGTAACTAATTTTGTTATCTTTTATTATGAATCTTTAGAGCAAATATTTTTCCAACTGTGGTGAATAATAATTACACTTTTGGGTGGTGTTTGAATATATCTTGTACCTTCTAGGTTTTCTTACATGCTAATTCTGAAACTCCCCACAACAATTCTACTATATATTGTAGTATGCCATCACCTTCCATGGTATGGTTAATCATACTTTAATTGCTAGTTAGGATAGAATTCACTATACCCATACAGAGCTTCAGTTCAACACATACATATTAAGGGCGTGTAGACAAAATGGCAGCCCTAAATTGAACGAGTAGGTTTTAAAAAACACCGCTTCAATTTAGGGTCGATTAAACCACTGTGTTGTGCACACACCCTGCTGGCTTACCTGCCTCTCCAGCAGGTAGGGGAGGGCAAGCTGCTGGCGGGTAAAGCGGTTCTTGGGCTGCAGGGTGGGCTGGTGCTTCTCTCCATGGAAGCGGCACCCTGCCCCCCCGGTAGCACCCCCCTGTAGGCACCCAGCTCAGGTGATCTCAGGGGGCACTGGAGCTGCAGAGAGAAGCACCGGGCCCCCACACAGCTCAGGCGGGCAGGCAGGCTCCAAAAGGGTAGGGCGGTGGGGAAGGATCAGGTTCACTGCTTTTCTTGGGCAGAGCCTGCTTTCCCAGGCTGCTGTCAGGCTACCTGCAGGGCTTCCTGCAGAGCTGTGGAGCTGCATGGAGCCGGTGCTTCACTCTGTGGTTGTAGGGGCAGCAAACTAAAACTCCTTGGAAGAGTTTTAATTTGCTGCACCCCAAGTCATTTAAGGCGCATTATGTTGCTGAATTTCCTATAGTGGCTGGAATTAATGTGCGATATGCTGCCAAGGCATGCAAATACTGACACTATTAAAGCAGTGCAAAAGCATTTAGCCTGCTTTAAAGTGTCATGTACATATACCCCTTGTTTCATCTACATATGGGCTAAGGTTCCAGTCCTATAGTTTACAACCTACTTGTAGGGGGTCTACTCAAATTGAGGAGGCAGGCAGCCAATTTCATGGGCAGATTGTGGGGCTGACTGCCATTTTTGTGGGCTTATCATGGCAGGTCCCCTCCATGCCTCTGGCCCCACCCCCATTGCTAATTGGTTAAGCGGGCTGTTTGTCATACAGCCCTGCCACTCACCACTGGGTGGCTGAGAGGGCTGTAGGTCCCACCCCTCATTGCTGATTGGTGGAGAGGGGGGAGCCACATGACAGACAGCCCTCTTAGCCAATCAGCAGTGAGGGGTGGTGGTGGCAGCCATTTTGCCAGCTCCCCTTTGTTCCTGCAGCCTCCCTTACCCCTGGCAGGCTGTGCAGCTGGACTACAGCAGCCATGAGAACCACTGGGGAGCCAGCAATTTATTTTTAGAGACCATTTTTTTCCCTTTGCAGATTTTGCAGACATTGCCCGATTTTACTATTTCTGTGAAATCCACAAAATCATGATTTGAGTAGGTGCCTACTTATGTACAGACTGCTTCAGCTATGTGGAACTACACAGAAGCCTGTAGAGCGCTTTAAAAACACAGAAGTTCCCTCTTACATTGTAAATTGCAAAGGATCATGCACCATGCCACTTTCCCAGCTCCTCCAATCATCCCTGGCTCCCCTGGCTTCTTATCTCTCCAGTGTGGGAGATAAGAATTTCCCAGACCCTGCTCTGCAATCATGGAGCAGGGGCCAGGATATTTCTGCTGCTGTGGCAGGGGGGCATTGTCCCAGCCCTAGCTCCAGTGATGGAGCCTGCCCTGGTAGCAGGCAGCTCCTGGGGGCAGGGAGCAATCTCCCAGCCCCTGCTAGGAGTCTCAGCTGTCTCCTGGCCCCATGCTCCCTGCCAGCCTCTGCGCTAGCACCCAGGGGGAGCCTAGACCTCCCCCTGGTTGCTGCAGGGGGCTGGTGCAGGGTTGGCAGGGGTAGGAGCAGACTCCTGCCATGAACAGTAAATCTGTTTCCACTTCCCTGCATGTGTAGATGCCTGCCTGGGATGGATTTACTCTAGAACATTTGCACATGTAGATGCACCCATTAATACCTTTCAACATCAAATACTTCACCAGTAACTTCCTTCTGTACTTTAAATACTTCCTTCTGTACCTGCTAAGCCTGGAGCTTCCACTTTTCTAAATAAACCATTCGTCCTATCAAGTCCTGGAAATCCTTGTTGTCCCTGACTTCCTCAAGTCCCCAGAAAACTTAATGTGCTTGGCAGTCCTATTAACCTTGGGGACCCTGGTTGTCCTTTTGATCCATTTAATCCAGGCTGGCCTGGACTACCTGGAAAGCCTTCACTGCCCCTGGGACCTAGCAATCTTGTGACATCTGGTGGCCCAGGGCTACCAAATGCTCCAGAAAAAACACACAGGGTAATGCTTCCCTTTGTATCTAAGATTCCTCTACCAACCTCCTTATAGCAGCAGCAGTTTGGAGAACCTGTTTACCTAAGCATTATACTGTGGCAGCCCTCTAATCACATTGCAACATTTTCACATTTAAATGACAATCCAACATACATTTAAACACTTTGACAAATGGGATCTTTTCCCTGCTGCAATAGTTCCGCGCTATTCTTTGCAGGTACTGCCAGCTCTTCAAGGGTCTTCCCTGAGTCTCCTCCCTACTCTACTGGTGTGTCTTTGCTTGGAGTCCCTCTTTCCCTAGAAAACCATTCAGCATTCCTCCACATCTGGGTCAGGACTCGCATGGCTCTCAAGCTATCGAGAGAAGAATTTACTCCCTGCTCAAACTCTTGTAAATGCTGTGGTTGGAGGCTACATATACAGCATCCTCCATCAGAGAATTAGTGATCTTCACCCTAGGATTTTTTCCTTTACAGCTTTGGCTTCTGATGAGAACTAACATGTTTTGGGTGTCACTTGGCCATTACTGTAAATCAGTTCCTAAAATCACATCAGATAGCCCCATTTCAGATGCAGTTTTGCCACAGGCATCCTCATCATGGGACTAAACATTCCCTGAACACCCTTATATTAATTGGAAATCAGCTTGCCTGGGCTAGCCACTTCCCTGTCAGTTAAGTTTATCTCTGCATTGGTGTCCCAGAGCACCTCAGAAGGTTTCCCATCTACCTCAACAGGTACAAGCTATGGGTTGTGCTCTTCAGATAACTCTGAAAGCATATTACAAACTCAATATTCTGAGGCCTGGGGTTGAGCTCAGTGACCCCAACCACCTCCCTCCCCATAGGAATGATCAAGTAGGCCTCTTTCACCATCAACTGCAGGCTGAACATCAGCCCTTGTAACTAAGTTAAACCTTCTAACTTGAAATAGTTAGCCATCTTGTGCCACAGTGTTTTACAGAAGTTACATCTTATATCTTTGTGGTCCCTCAGAGATTACCTCCCTTGCTCAGATGTCCCTTGAACTTAAGTTTGTCCAGAGTTGTTGTTTGGCCTCACCTTTTGGACTCTGACTTAAAGGATTTTCCTTTTTGCCTTTTCTAAGACCATAGTCCCTTGGCCACAAATTCATCTACCCAACAACTGACAGTGCTCAGATCCACAATATTTCATCCATCATCCAAGTGTTAATGTCTGGAGGGCATATTTTGGACAATTGCTCCAAATAGACAAGATCAAGCATCCCCTCTGAAGTAGACACTACTGCCCCCTTGCTCCACTTTAGTCTGTAATCTTTGAGTTTGGCTATAATTTCTGCATATGACATCACCGGAGTCTTCTGTACTCCAGTAAACTTTTTCCTATAAGCTTTAGAAGACAGTTTAAATGTAGGTAGCAGATCCTGCTTGAACTGTTTGTAGTTCTGCCCCTCTGTCCACACAAAAAGAGACCATATCCTTTCACTCCTCATCAAATGAATGTAGTATTTTAGGACCTATACAAAGCAAAGAGTGGGCTGCCCTATGGTTCTCTGGCTTACTGCATCAGGAGTCCTGGAACTCCTCAGTTTCTCTGTCTCCAGCTTAAATTCTCTCTGGTGCTGGAAATCCTCCATAGACATTAGGGCTGGAAGGGACCTTGGAAGATCATAGAGTCCAACCCCCTGCCCGAAGGGCAGGAAGTCAACTAGGGTCATAGGATCCCAGCAAGATAAGCATCCAATTTTCTTTTGAAGGTGTTCAATGTAGGTGCTTGAACCACCTCCAATGGCAAGCTATTCCAGACCTTGGGGGCTTGGACAGTAAAGAAATTATTCCTTATGTCCAGCCTGAAATGGTCTTGCAGTAGTTTAAAACTGTTCGACCTCGTCATCCCTTGGGGAACTCTGGTGAACAAACGTTCCCCCAGATACTGGTGGACACCCCTGATAAACTTATAGGTGGCCATCAGATCACCCCTGAGCCTGTGCTTTTCCAGGCTAAAGAGCCCCATAGCTCTCAGCCTGTCGTCGTAAGGTCTATTTTCCTGACCTCTGATCATGCGTATGGCTCTTTGGACTCTCTCAAGCTTCTTCACATCCTTTTTGAATTGTTGGGCCCAAAACTGAACACAGTACTCCAGCTGCAGCCTCACCAAGGCCGAGTACAAGGGGAGAATGACATCCCGGGATTTGCTTGAGAAGCATTTATGGATGCAAGCCAGCGTTTCGGTCACTTTACTAGCTGCAGCATCGCATTGCAGGCTCATGTTCATTTTGTGGTCAATGATGACCCCCAAGTCTCTTTCTTCCATAGTGCTAGCCAGTATAGCACTGCCAAGCCTATAAGGATGCTGCAGGTTTTTCCTCCCGAGGTGGAGAACCTTGCATTTTTTGTGTTAAACACCATCAGATTCTCATCTGTTCATTTGCTGAGCCTGTCCAGGTCAGCCTGGATCGCCCTCCTGTCTTCAGGTGTGGATGCTTTGCCCCAGAGTTTGGTGTCTGGTGAACTTGGCCAGTCCGCTTCTGACTCCAGTGTCCACATCATTAATGAAGATGTTGAAGAATATGGGTCCAAGGACAGAGCCTTGGGGGACCCCACTGGTCACAGGGCACCATGACGATTGACTTCCATCAATTACCACCCTCTGGGTCCGATCACAGAGCCAATTTCCCAGCCAGCAGATCATGGTGGACCCAAGGCCACAATTGGTCAGTTTCGCCAAGAGGTGATCATGGGATACCAGATTGAAGACTTTTTTGAAGTCAAGATATATGACATCAGTCTCTTCTCCCTTGTCCGGGTGATAGGTCACCTGGTCATAAAAGGAAATGAGATTGGTCAAGCAAGACCTACCTGCAACAAACACATGCTGGCTATCCCTCAGGTTGTTGGCATTGGCCAGTCCATTAAGGATGGCCTCCTTAATAAACCTTTCTAAGACCTTCCCCAGGATAGAGGTCAGGCTGATGGGCCTATAGTTTGCTGGATCCACTTTCCTCCTATCTTGATCCATAGATCCTCCATCTGAAGCTTCTTTCCCTCCAAGATCAATCTCTGATGCTTTAGCCAGTGGAGTGGACACTGATCAATCTCTGATGCTCTAACCAGATGGAATGGACACTGCCCACCAGTAAATTGGGCAGCTGTCTTGTTATTGGGTGTGTATTAGAGTCAGGATTCTGACTTTGATCACTCTGTTCCAGGAGTGGGGTTAGTGTACCATATTGGCCTTTCCAAAAATTATACCCCTCTCCTGGCACAATTCAGTAAACCTCTCATTAGAGAGCTGCTAGCATGCTAAATCCTGAGGCATAGCCTTGGATAGGCACTCTGGTATCCCACTCGATCTATGATACAAAGTCAGGGCCCAAATCAACATGCATGAAGATTCATGTCCAAAGGACAGGATATATGGCAAGATTGATCCCATTACAATATATTATATAAACTTGATAAATAACCCTTATTCACAGGATAGGCTTTAGGGATGTTGTGGCACCCCAGGATGCATAGCATGGGCACTAACACACCTGGTATATACCCAGATCAGGAAGGGCTACAGTATGAGCATACTTTCTTGCCTGCATTAAAGATATCTGACACAACTCCAACAGTAAGGAGTTCCTGGTCCAGCCTCAGCCCTTACTGGTCTAGCTGGCCATGCTTTTCCTGGAAACAGAGGCACACAGGGAAGACGGAACTGCTCCATACTCATTTGTTTCTGGGAGGAGCATAGAGTGGCTGGACTGGAAAAGGGTGTGACAAGAGTTGGCACTCCTGCCTGCTTTAGACTTATCTGGATGTGCAGAAAGTATGTGGGCAGTTTGACCAGACGGCGGTGGCAGCCGCAAGACCCCACTTGAGAACCACTGAGCAAAGCTGAGGCATTCGAACAGTGGTTCTCAACTGGCTGCTAACAAATTATGGAGGGGTTCCCTGAGTCTAAAAAGGTTGAGAACCACTGTATTAGGGCTATTTATGTGGTTTGGCAACTGAATAATTTGGTACAATCTCAACTCCTATTTTTAGCTGAATATATTTTCTAGAGGTGCATTGATAAAAAAAAAAATTTGGCTGATAACAACAGCCGTTTATTGACCAGCCATACCATCTGAAACCAATCTGATAGCTTATATGCAGACCGGCAGCTTGGAGAGGAGCTCCTTGCTGGTAAGTCTATTGGGAGAAGGGGCGTGGAGGAGAGAAGGGGCATGGGGGCAAATTGAAGCCCCCATGGTGAGGGAGGGAGGCAAGTGGGGCAGGGGTGCATGCACCTTCAGGGCGGCACGGGGGCACGTGCCCCCTGGATTTGTGTGTGAGGTGAGAGAGGGCTGCCCATTGCAGCCAGGGGCTGTGCTGGCCTCTTCCCAGTGTGGGGGCTGGGCCAGGGCTGTGCTTGGAGCAGGTGGGGGTGGGGCAGGCAGCAGCGGCACTGGGAGGGGTGGCTATAGCCACCCCACAGTGCTGTCACCGTCCACCTTGCCCCCCTCTCCTCCTATGCAGAAATCCGGAGGGGGGGCACATGCCCCCCATGCCTCCCCCTGGGGGTGCATGCAGCGGTGGGGAGCCTCTGCTCCTCCCCACCCCCACACCTTCCAGACGAGCCACCCATGGCTCCACTCTGCTCCTGGTGAGCTCACATTCACTGCCCTCCCCTGCCCCACTCCCTCCTACACTATGGAGGCCTTGATCTACCCCTTCATGCTGCTTCTCTCCCCTATGTCCCTTCCCCCCACAGACTTCTCGGCTAGACATTGGTCTCCAAGCTGCCAGGCTACATTCCTGGCTGCATGCATGCTGCGTCTATGCGCATGCACTCAGTATTTATGAGTGACACTGTTGGCTACACTGGCCAAAAAAAGCCAATTGCTGATAATTTTATTGTCCTTTAATCAGTACCAATCAGATATGTGACTGATATATTGGTGCACCTCTAATATTTTTCAGTACTGCATCTATACTCCTGTATTGTGTGGATACTAATGCAACTTATAGTATTTTCTCAGAAAATGAGTTGTATTTAAATAATACTGGGCTAGGATACCTAAGCCACATCAGTGGGCTCACATTGATAAGTAGTAATAATGTATAACTGCTATTATTTTATATGAGGAATAGCTGCTCTGAATATCTTTAAAATAAAGTTGTTTTCAGTAACGTTTAAGAATATGGATTTTTTTTAAATATAAGGGAAAATATTCCAACACTCTCAGCACTTGTCTAATTGTTCTCTTGATTTCAGCATGAAATAGAATTAGGTCAATGCTGAAAGTTTTTCAAAATCACAACCATAACCTTCTAAAATTCTAGGCTTGGATACTTTAAAAAATCATTATTTCTTTAGTTGGATGTGAGTCACACAACATGAAATCTTGTTCACATTTTCACTTGGTTCAGTAAGTTGGAGGTTTGCCCGAGTCCTGAATTTTGGAAACAGATCTCCCACCCTCTCTCCCCCCGCTTCAAGTTCATATCCAGATCCTTCCAAAATTCAAGTTAGAATTTGACCCACAGTTAAGGGTAGTTATGCGTCCTGCCACCAGTAATAACTGTCACCTCAGAGCAGTGATCCTGCCACATTGTGCAGAGTTAGCATGACATTTTATAGAAATGGGATCAGTTAGCAATATGATTCTTTCAGGTGCACCTAAAATTATGATTAATCTTATCTATGAAGTGTACACATGATGGGGAATGCTGTGGCAAGGCAGTGGGGAACCTGCAGACCCAAACTATTGCTATAGAAGTACTGTAAAAAAAGTGTGTGAGATGACATCACATGACTCAAAATGCCCAGCTGCCCTCACTTCATAATTTTATACCCTCAGTATTTCCGTACTTGCTGTAATATATTTACAGATCATTTGTGTTCTGCCAAGTACATTTTTTTTCTTTCAGCTTTGAATCAGTCCTGGTAGGCACAGAATGACAATGCAGGTTCCCAACAGAATGTGGATCTGCAGCTGGGTAAATCTGTCATGCTACTTAGTTTTCCTATTTCATTAAAAAAGCAGGTGGTGGCTTGTAATCAAGTCATTAAAGTGATTTTTCAGAATGTTGCACTGGGAATTAAATACATAATTACCATTAATGAAAATGCTGTTTTCATATGTAGTTCTCACATACCACACAAACCATTTAGTTTTTTATGCCTGCTGTGTAAGATAAGGGCCAGCAGTCCTTGATCCCATTTCTTCAATGGCATAAAAATAAAAACATTCTTAGCTAAAGTGAAATGTGTACTACTTATAAAGTCAGCAATTGTGAAGTATTAGCAATTTCATAATGGAATGCATTTATAAAATGTTTGTCATACATAGGTAAGATGCATTCCTTGGCCAGAAGAAATTACAGTTTGAGGAAGGAGTTTAGGGATTATTGACGAGTAAATTAGGGACTTCAGTGTGATTATACCATTTTATAAACATGTTACTGATATAATCATTAAAGCTTTCATACAACTTATTTATATTTTATGACAATAATGTGATAATACAGGCCTATATGAATGAATCAGGTTTTGCAGTTATGGAGGGGGGGCAATTGTCTTCAGGACCTATGCATTGTTCTTTGTAGAAGATAGGAGGTTTTCTTACTGTAAACTACCCTGAGCCTTTGTTGGGAAGGGCAGCATACTAATCAAATACATTTATATGTACATAGAAGAAGATAAGTGATCATCTAATGGTTCAGGCACTTGAATCTTGCTCTGGAGAACTGAATCTGCCACAGATTTCTCATATAATTTTAAAGAAATCACTTAATCCACACTTTTTACAAAAAGGCCACTAACAGAATGGTTCTCATATTCTGAGTTTTCAGTTTGAGTTTGAGATTTGATTTATTGATGGGCTGAGGCCTTGAAGCTAAAACTGAAGACACTGGGCATGTCTGCACCAGTAGTGCTCAATTCCTAGCCCATGGGCCAGACCAGCTCATGTGGCTGGTTCATCTGGCCAATGGGGCTCCCCACAGGTCCAGAAATTTGACAGCAGGGGAGTGGTAGTAACATTCATTGCCACTCCCCTGCTGCCACATTTCTGGACCCATGGGGAGCCCCAGATACCATGGCTCTGCACACTAGATTGCACCAACATACAGTTGGGCCAGTGCATGGGTTTGCTCTGTAGGTAGAAGGGGCCAGGCTGGTGCACAGCCAGATCTGAATGCACTGGACTGGGCTGTCACGTGACAACCTACCCAACAAATCAACCCCATGCTAGATCTTGTGTGCAGACTAACCCTGTGCATGGGATACAGCCTATGGACCATCCTTGCACCACTCATTTGGTCTGTGGGTAATGCATGCCATGTCCCTAGAGATCCCAGTGGCGTAGGCTCCACTCATGCACTGGGGCCACAGTGGCTCGACACCAGTAGCCTGAGGGGAAGTGGAGGGATTTAATGTCCCCATTGCAGGTTACAGTGGCACAGGAGCAGTGAGCAGCACCCGATGCTAATGTGGGTCTGGCCATGGGGAGGGTGCGGAGGAAAGGGGATGTGACCTGGCTGCAGGCATGAAGGGAGAGGGGCGGAAGGGAGCCAGGGCTAATCATGGAGCCAGACCCATTGCTGCCACCCACTGTAGCAGCACAGCCCAGGCTGGGGTGGCCCTAGGGGGTGGGTTCAGTGCCCTCTGCCTCCCACCTCCAATCCCATGGGAGGGCTGCAGTTTGCAGGTAGACTGCAGCTGGAGCATGGCTCCACTCCCTCTCCTGGCAGCAGCAGTGGAGCAAACCATTGCGGTGGACAGAAGTGAGGCGCTTGTCATTCATTGCCTACTCACAGAGGCACTGGGTGCTCAGGACAGGCTGCTGCAGGCCAAGGGCATAGGCAGCAGCAGGGAGAGGCAATGGACCGCTGCAGCCTGGTTCAGCCCAGCTCTGCAGCCCAGGGGCATAAGCAACAACTGGCACACAGCTGCCTGCCCCAAGTGCCTGGTACAGCTGCAATTAGGCAGTTGGTGACAGGTGCTTCAGCTCTGCCTGCTACAATGGTTCATTCTGCTGCTGCAAGGAGAGGGAGGAGAATGGGTAGCCATGATCCAGCTGCAGGCTGCCTGCAAACTGTGAGGCAGAAGGCAGCAGGCAGTGACCCCCACCCCCTAGGGCTGCCCAGCCTGGACCATGCAGCTGTAGTTGGAGGCAGTGATGAGTCAGGCCCTGTGATTGGCTCTGGATCCCCCCTCCCCACTGCCCTCTATCCTACCCCCTCCCTGCAAAAGAACCTGCATCGGTATTGGGTGCCACTCCTCCAAGAGACTTGGCCCAGGCACTGTGGCATGGGCCCTCCCTGAGGGGATCTGCAGCGTGGGATGGAGCCAGTGGTGTGTCAGTGCCCACACTGCTGCTGCCTGCAATGGGGGGATTAAAACCCCTCCTTCCCCTCAGGCAACTTACGTCTGGCCTCTATGGCCCCAGTGCATGAGCAAAGCCGATCAGTACCTACTTCACACCCCCCTGCAATGTGGGGATTAAACTCCCCCTTCCCCTCAGGCTACCGCTGTCTGCCTACATCCCTAATCCTGCTGCTGGAGCAGTGAGGGGGCAGTGGGGGCTGGGGGACACTTGGCAAAGGCTGCTGCCCCTCTGCCATGTAGACCAAGCTGCACTTCAGATCAGGGTTTCGCACCCCCACCCCCTTCTCAGCCAGCCAGAGCAGTGATAGTGCCCTGGCTAGGGAAGAGAGGGGTGGGGCCAACCCACTCACCTGGAACAGACAGCACAGCCCAGCCCAGCCCAGCCCAGGGTTGCAAAGTATGCTGGGATGCTGGGGCACTGTGAGTTAACTTAAACTGGGAAGAGATCTGGGACAGAAGTTCCATAAAATAGTTTGACATCAATCAGTTAAGTCTGATACTATGTTCAACCAGGTTTATCTTAAACCAGTTTCAGCCATTTTGAAACTGGTTTATGTGCACTGAACTTCTGTTCTGTTACAGGTTTAAACTAGTTTCTGATCACTTAAATCAGTTTATATCTAACTTCTGCCTATATGTGTTATTTCCTAGATTTTGAAATGTTAACTGAGTAAAAAGAAGCTTCATCGTTTGGAGGTGTGATCAGCTGGAGTATATGTGATGTGTGTAGTATTCTTTCAGAGATAAAACAACTGGACAGAATTCTCTATTGCTTGCATTGTTTATATTTGCATTTCATTTTTTCATTCTGATTTGGTTGCATTCTACAACCTTCCTGCACTCCCTTTCTATGGGCATTAACAAAAATGTAAAATATAAGTCAGTGGTGAATTGGGTTATTTCTAGATGAAAAAATGGACTGTTTATCTATTTGGCCATTTTATTAACAATACATTTTAAAATAAGTATTTCTAAATCTATATTTTTCTAACAAATAATAAATTTTTGTCAAGGCAACTGCCCAGTCCTAAAGAAGAAATACATTGCATGAATTGATGTTTAGTCTACAACCGGGGACCCAAAAATGAAGTTAAAATGCATTGAGAAAAAACATGGGAAAATAAACCAAAAAATATTTGAGCATTAGTCAGGAGAACAGCGTATTTTGTTGCATTCCATGAACAGAAACATACAACGTGGACATAGCATCAAGCTTCCAACTTGCTTTAAAGCTCCTACTGGGAAGCAATTTGACAAGTGGCATCACTTGCTTATTTATTCAGTGTGGGAGAGCTGGTCCCCTTCTGTTTCTCTTACAAAGGTTATAAACCAGCATTTTGGTCATTGACTCAGACACAACACATTTAGAAACATGATTAAAACTGATTTTCCTAGCCTACTTTCCCACTGACCTACTAGTGTTTCTCAGTGTAGGTAGCTAAATGAACAAAATGAATTATTGTTTTATTTACTAACAGAACAGCATGTAGTAAATCCATTGTGGTCTTTAAATCTGAACTAAGGGATCCTGGACAGACAGGATATTGCAGTGCAAAATGTCTAGTGAGGTGATAGAATAGGTCCTACTTTTGCTTCAGAAATTGTGGCTGCTTAGAACAGTCACAATAACCCTGTTGTGCAGTGAAATTCTCTCATAATGTCTTTGTATTCTGAATCAATAGGTGCCCTGTAGCCAAGGTTACAATGACGCATCACCAAAGCCAGTGAGAAATAAAATCCCAGTACTGAAGTTGAGGGAAACTAGATAGGTTTGAAATGCACAAATCACCCTAAGAGAGATGCAGCAATACTTAAGATTGTTTTTCTTAAAGAAGATACAGCAGCTGTCAAACCATTACC
Source organism: Alligator mississippiensis (assembly GCF_030867095.1). NCBI lineage: Eukaryota > Metazoa > Chordata > Crocodylia > Alligatoridae > Alligator > Alligator mississippiensis. The sequence goes on from NC_081826.1 coordinate 49,606,516, forward strand.
AAAAGCCAACATAGCCATTTGGTATCCTGTCACAAATACAGATCATCTTTCTTCTGAAGAGAATTAAATTATATTCAGTTTTCCAAAACCTAACAGTTTAACAACTTTATATGCTAGCAAAATACCAGTATCAGGTAAGAATATTCTAAGGATTGTTCAGAAGTTCTCTTTATTTTGTTATGGCATCAGTTTAACGAGAGAGTGTTTTTATCATAACAGTTTACTGAAAGTCAGTACCATAGCAAGGAAGTTTGGTGCCCAGGGTAAGTCCACAGTGGTAGCCCACCCTCACCCCATGTACAGATCTGGGGGGCACATGCCCTGCCCCCGTCCCTGCACCCCCGCTAAATGAGCCCCTGGCAGCTCCATCTCGCACCCTGCTCCAGTCGGGGGCAGTGCCTGTTGGTGCCTCTTCACTTCGGCACCCAGGGCAGTCGCCCTGCTCGGCCTTCCCTCCTCCCTCCTCCACGTGCTATGGTACTGGTGAAAGTATTCCTATAGTGATCTCTGTAACAGGGGTCCTGCTCAGGGCCAATCTTGCTGTGGCCCGCCCACCTGTTCCTGGGCCAACCGCCTGCATTCTTGCCCACCATGCCTTGTTGCTATAATTAATTAATAGATGTTAAGTGGAAGGCTGCCCATTTAGTGCCCCAATGCCAGGGGGCGCTATCTGCGGCTCCATTCCTCCCCTATACCACATCCCAAGCCTTGCAGATGGCATCTAGATGTTCTCATAACTCACCGGCCCCTCACTGGGCCCCCAAATCCTCCTATTGAACCCCACCTGGATTCCTCCCCTCAGGCAGCCTCTTCTGCCGTCATACCGGGCACCATAGCTCCCTGAACTGATCTCCGTTTGGGTGTGATTCCCCTACCAGGACCTTCGGCTCACTAGTTTTGGCCCACCTCCAGGCCAGTCAGAACCCCGGGCCCTCAGCTTTTGGGTGTTTCTCGTGATGGGCCCCTGGCCCTTCAACCCTTCTGGCCCTGACCCCAGCATGGGCCAGTCAGGGGAAGCTCAGACAGGCCTGAGCCTATGGCCCTTACTCTTTTGCCATGGGGTCCACCTTCTTGACCCTCCAACAAAGGGGTAACTCACCTGGTTGTGGGGCTAGGGGTTAAGGTGCCTCGACCCACCTTTCACCGGGATGGTAACTGGCTTGGCATTTCCTGGGGGCTCCTGCACCACTGAGAGCCCCACCAGGCTACCCACTCCTGGCAGGGTGCAGTTTAGGTCATACCCAGGACCAGGAGCCTCCTTACCATCCCCTATAGCTCCTCTCTTACCTCCAGATGATATCAGCAGCCCTCCAGCCAGGCGATGTTGTTGCCTGGCCTCCAGCAGCAGAACTGTCCTGTTTATATGGGCAGCCCCAGATCCAAAATGGCTGCCCTCAACAGTGCCCTGCCACAATCTCCTTAAGTGGAGACTGCCTCCGGTGAAGTGTCAAGCTGAGGAGGAAATTCTGGGAAGCATGTATAACACAATGTATGCACTTTTCCCATTCATTTGTGAAAGATTCATGAACTGTTCGTTTCATAATTTTTCTAGATATAGAAATACATCACAGGAACCAAGTTTTCATTGTTTTTTAACATGCAATATAATAAAACTTAGCACATTTACAGTTTTTTTTTATTACAGAATCTTAGAGCACTTTGCAGACCCAAACTAGTAAGCCTCTGAGACCTTTGACAATTCGATAACTGAGACACAGAGTAGAAAAACTCAGGTCTCTGAATTCCATTTCTGTGTTAGTGTTTAAAGTTTCTTCCCCCTCCCCCTCATGAATGGTACATCTGTTAATTTTTTTTCTGTCTCTTTCAAGACAACTTTCCTCTTAAACTTTTCCCCCAGGACAGAATCCACACTCATTTGGGTACTGCAATAGGTGTATTGTTGTGATCTTAATAAAATGCACTAGACTGAGGGAGAATCTTAAAATGAAAGTGTTTGCATGCAGCTTATGGAAAAAAAATCAGTGTTATTCATGATGTAGGCAAATAAATTAATGAAACTCAGATTCTCTTTCTGTTTGAATGACCATATTTTCTTTTTAATAGTATATGAAGAAATAGTATATAAAGAAATGACAAAATGAACATGGGCCGCCAATGTGGGGATGCGGTCAGGAAGGCTAACTGCACTTTGTCATGTATCCACAGATGCATCACGAGCAGTTCCAAGGAGGTGATCCTCCCCCTCTATGTGACACTGGTCAGGCCGTAGTTGGAGTACTGAATCCAATTCTGGGCACCGCACTTCAAGAGGGATGTGGACAGTATTGAGAGGGTCCAGAGGAGGGCCACTTGCATGATCAGGGGCAGCAAGGTAGACCCTACAAGCAGAGGCTACAGGACCTGAACCTGTTCAGCCTCCACAAGAGAAGGCTGAGAGTGGATCTGGTGGCCACCTACAAACTGGCCAAGGGGGACCAGCAGGTTATGGGAGAGTTCCTGTTCCCCCGAGCACTACCGGGAGTAACGAGGAATAACGGCCATAAGTTGATGGAGAGTAGATTCAGGCTAGATATCAGGAGGCACTATTTCACAGTCCAAGGGAAGTGGTGCTTGCTCCTACCCTGGGGGTCTTCAAAAGGAGGCTTGATAATCACCTAGCTGGGGTCATTTGATCCCAGCATTCATTCCTGCCCATGGCAGGGGGTCAGACTTGATGATCTGCTCAGGTCCCTTCTGACCCTACCAACTATGAAACTATGACTAAGTATATAAGTTAAAACTAGAGGCAACTGTTTGATTTGCTTGGTAATTAGCATAGAAGATTTGTTTTCCAAACCATGTTTCCTTGAGGAGAAGCTGAGTTATTTCTTTCTTTAAAAGAATTACTTTGGGGTGGGGGGCAAGTTGCTCAAATGTTGTTATTTATCCAAGTTCATAGTTCTTAGTACCATGCAAACCCTGGGCCTACCTCCTTGCATTACAAAGCATCAAGCCTGTTGTCCTCTTCCCTCATTTATTAGTCCTTAAATTTTTTAGACATCCTTGTCTTCCTCTCTCACTTTTCTTGCTTCTTTCCATTCTTCTACTCTTCTTTGCAGAAGGGCGTCAAAGTGAGTTTTGCTTCTATATCTCTGCTGGTTTCCTTGGCAGCTGAAGCACAGTCAGGCTAGGGACAGACATTCAAAAAGCCTGAGCCTGAATTGATTCAATCTTTGCAGGTTAGCTTAACCTAGCTAGGCTGAATCAGTTCGTAACCACACAGACATCCCCTCTGGACTGAAAAAATTCAGAAACATGCCTGCAGTGACTCAGGCTACAAGTCAAGGGACACTAGAACAGCCCTCCCTTACCTTCTTAAGTGCTGAGCTGAGGGGGTGTGGCCAGGCCCCAGCAGGATGCTCTGATTAGGGAGGGGTTCCCCCACCTCAACCTCACAGGTCATCTTACACAGCAGGGAATTGTTAGCATTTATTACCCCATCGGCAAAACGAAAGGATCTCTCATTAGTTCAAGCTCTTAAACAGCTTTTTTCAAGGAAGGAGGGACATACCTGTTGATGAGCTCCAAAGAGCCCTAACCCTGTCCTGTCTCCTTTTGTCCAGTCTGCCACAGCAAGGATAGTAGCCAGCATGTGGTATGTTAGCTAATGCTGAGAGGTGTCTGTGTAAGGCAGAGGGGAGGGGAGCAGGAAGAAAGCCAGACAGATGCCTGTGGTCGCTGCTGGAGCTCCAGCTGGGGAGCAGAGGGGCAGGGCCAGTTCTGCTGTGGAGCAGAGAGCCCAGCCCAGAAGGCATGCTGGGATGTTGGGGGAGTCTGATTTAACTTAAACCAGGAAGGGGTCTGGGACAGACATTGCATAAACTGGTTTGACCCAAATCAGTTAAGTCTGATTTGGGTTTTACATTTGACTAGGTTTATCTCAAACTGGTTTCAGCCATTTTCAAACTGGTTTATGTGCACTGAGGCTAGGGACAGACATTCAAAAAGCCTGAGCCTGAATTGATTAAATCTTTGCAGGTTAGTCTAACCTGGCTAGGCTGAATCAGTTTTGTAACCAGACAGGCACCTCAGAAATGTAGGCACATGCCTGCAGTGGCTTAGGCTAGAAGCCAGCAGTGCTAGAGCAGCCCTCCCTTCCCTAAACAGAGATGTGCTAAGGGGGGCAGGAGGGACCATGGCCAGGCCCCAGCAAGATGCTGTGATTAGGGAGGGTTCCCCCCCTCCACCCCCAAACAGCTCAGCAGGGAATGTTTATCACCTTAACTCAGTGTTTATCACCCCATTAAGAAAACATAGGGACATTACCAGCTATCTGTTGATTTTGCCATTGTTTTGTGTGCCACAGCTTGGAGGTAACCAGCATGTGGTCTGCTAGCTAATGCTGCAGTGTCTATGAGGGATGGGAAACGCCTGCTTCACAGGGGGGAGTGGGGGCAGAAGCCAGGCAAACGCCTGCAGAGATTGCAGTCGGGGAGCAGAGGGTAGGGATCAGCCCTGCTGTAGAGCAGAGAACCCCACCCAGCCCAGAGAGCATACCAGGATGCTAGGGATGTCTGCTTTATCTTAAACCAGCAAGGGGTCTGGGACAGACATTGCATAAGCTGGTTTAAGCCAAATCAGTTAAGTCTGATACTACATTTAACCAGGTTTATCTCAAACTGGTTTCAGCCATTTTCAAACCAGTTTATGTGCACTGAACATCTGTTCTGTTACAGGTTTAAACCAATTTCTGATCACTTAAACCGGTTATGTGTAATGTCTGTCCCTAGCCTCACTGTCCAGATTCACTGCTTTGTTTAATGATGGACCATGTTCTGGGAACAGGTTTACAGCAGCCAAGTCCCAGCATTGGATCCAAGTACATCCTTGGACTGAGAAAGTCTGCCCTTGCTATCTCATTCCGGCAGCAGTTTTATGAACACCTCAGTTCTTCCTGGCTTTGCTGTGAAAGGAAGGCTCTGGCTTCTCACAACTGGATTATGATAAGTAGTGGGTGTTGCTTCAGCTGTCTCTGTAACAGCATTTTGAATCTGATGATAGTATTTGGCTGATGAAGATGCTGAGTAAACATAGTACCAAATTTGGGAGACATCCTTGTACTTGCGACAAGAACTGTGTTCCTTTAAAACTGCTTTAGTTGCACTAAGTGCTGCTCTGTTGGTATGCATTGAAAGTTTGAATGCATTCTACTTTCTCAGCAAGGAAGGATTGCTGCTGTGTATGAAACTGCTGATACATGCTTTGCACATCTTGCTGTACAAAACCTGACATATCTATAGAGAGCTGGGAGATGGTCACATTTTTCCATTACTTTTCATTGTTGTTTATGGTAAATATAAGTAGGATTTTGCAAAATGTTATTTATATTTATTTTAACTGAGGGTAGAAAATAGCTTTTCATATGGAGGAAGAAGATTTGGTTAGAAAAAAATGGAAGAAACTTCTGTTATAAGAGGATTGTTCCTGTTTTTAGGCAGAGCTGTAGGAGGAACAGTTAATCCTGCAAGTTCACTTGCAAATTAACTTTCTACTATTCAGTGCTAGTTTGTAACAGCACATACCTTCTACAGTAGGAGCCTGAAAGTTGAGGCTGCTTGATAGTTGGCAGGAGTGGATGCTAACAGCTGAATTTTGTGTGCCTTGGCTGTATCACCTTCTGGGCTTTGCAGTCCAAGTAACTTTCCATAGTGGGATGGAACCTTCTCTAGTTTTTAAGCTGTCACTCTTTGACCTGTGCAGGAGTTTTTACCTGCTCCCAAGGCAAAATTGGAAAAAAACAAACAAGTAATGCAAGCTGAAGTTTACCCTGAGCATATCACAGTTCATTTAGCATCACAGTGCACAAAGGAAAGCACAACATATGCTTTTGGTTTTGATCACATGAAGTCAATTAACCTGATTATTCTGAACAAGTGCTTCCAAGTCAGATAAAATTAGTGTGTGTAGTAAATGATCTGATAAATTTCTACTTCTGCAGTCTGTTCTCCTGCATTTATTCTTATCTGGCTGGAGGCCAATTGGTTTTATTTCTCTTGTTACAGTTGCTCACAGGAAGCAGTGAGGTCTCTGCTTCAGAAAGAAACGGAAGTGGCAAAGAACATACCTACAAGCAGGTTGGAAAGCTGCCATTTTTTTTAGTTATGTCCTTTAATTTCAGTGCAGCTAAGTGGTTTAGTAGAGAAATCATTCATAACTGGGAATGAAGTGCCCAGTTCCCACTGAAAATCAATGGCTGTTAAGCATCTAACTCTCTATAGACCTCTTTTGAATATGCTAGTCGTTGTAAAGATTTCATTCTCAAAGAATTTTCTATGAGGTGATTTTTAGATTCTTGGATGAAAGGTAGTATTGTGGGTTGGGAATGGTAGTAACTGCTTCAGTTATGGCTCCAAGAGACATTTTCATTTTAAAAAGTTACTCAACTCAGCAGTTTTCAGAGAGCAAACATCCTGAACATAGTCCCAGATGCTCCACAGAATACTCCACAGAATACCAGCTAGTCATGAAATTGAGGCCAGCTAGTCATTTTCTTGGCTACAAATAGAGAGAGGCCTGGAATCAAGGGCAGATAATCAGGTTTAAGGAACTATATAGTTGCGTGGTTTTGTGGGTACAGAGAGAAGTGACATTTTTCAAGTGATTTGGCCCATGAAAGTTTTCTACAGCCATGTCATAACATACATGCATGGCTGCAGGGTGGTTTTAAAATGGCCAATCATGGGGAAAAAATAACCTTGGTTAAATCAGATATTACATTAAAGTGCTTAAACTTATAGTGCCTTAGGGAACTTGTATTCTCTCAAGGGTTAATTTTTCATGTGAGGGGTGGGGCTGGGGAAGGCAGGGCATGGGTTTTCAGGAGGGAGGAGAGGGAGCTTCCAAATGCTGAATGGCCAAAGCTGGGAGGGAATGGGGGGGGGGGGGGTCCCTTACCTTGCAGCCCCCCCTTAGCTACCTTGGCTGGGATATTGGGGGGAGTGGGTTTGGCCACTGAGGCAAGGGGGGGTCAGTTTCCCTCCCTCCCCTCAGCTCTGGCCATTCAGATGCTGTGAGCTCCCATCATCCCCTCCCTCTCTGACAGCCTCAGAGGTGGTGGGGTGGGCTGGGTAGAAAGTGGTTTGGCAGCCTCTTGGGAAGCTGCTTGAGCCCCCCTACCTGCTGGCCTGGGCTGATGCAAGCTGGCTCCAGTCCCCTACCCCCACTCCCCTGAACCAACAGGAGAACACCTGTGGAATTGGGAGGGTACTCTAACTCTTGGTGCTTTATATAAAGTGCCATGAGTTACAGCAGGGCCCTAATGTTTGTCTGCCCACAGACAACAGTTCTGATCAGGATCCTGCCAGGCAATGATCTGGGACTGGGATCTAGGAGGGAAATCCTTTTTCAGGGAGTCCTCATGGAACCTTGGATACAGCCCAGATAGTCATACTGTCTCATAAAATCTAAACTGGTTTAGTCACTTTAATCTTAGTTTGCAATTGTTTGTAGTTTTCCAAATTTACCACCTCTGGGACAGACATTATCCAGATTTGACCTTTGCTGGACGAAGAAGTCGTGATATATTGAGCAAGAGTAGCTTATAGATATTTTTGAGTGGCAAGAGAAAAATAATTTTCTGAATTATTTAAAAAGCTTGAGTTGTATCAGGCCTTCCATAGATTAATTCTTTTTACTCTATGAGAAACAACACAGTCTGGCATTTAGAACCTAGAACTAGAAATCAGGGGTGCCTGTAGGCGTGTGGGGAGGCTGCTCTGAAGTGCTGTAATTACAGCGCATCGGAACAGACTTGATTAATCAAGTCTGCTGGTGTATGCTAATTAGCATGCCCCATGTTTCAGAATGGTGGCAGGGGTGCTTTAACTAAAGCTCATTTGAAAAGCTTTAGTTAACCTGCTTCTGCCACCATTTTGAAGCATGGGGATGCTGATACACAAGACACAGTGGGCACTTTAATTAGAGCAGCTCTCAGAGCCACTTTAATTAAAGTGCCCCCCCCACCCAAAGAGCACATGTAAAAATGTTCCTGGAGACTTGGTCTGGTAGTTGGAGGTAATGTGCTGCCCTTCATGTAGAGATGTAACACAGGATTTGCTTTCTCCACAGTGTAGATGGCTGCAAAAACAGTAGTTCCTGAGATTGAATTCTTCCCAGAGCTCCTCTGGACATGAAATTTCTAATCACCCTAATGTGAATTGACCCCCTCTGTGAATAATAAAAAAGGTGTCTTCAGAGTGAAACAGTAGATTAGAAAGCACAGCTCTGTTTTCCATTCAGAAAAAAATTCACATACATTTATTTTATTTGTCAGCTCCTGGAATTTTTTTTCTCAACTCTGACTCATTGGGATAATATAGGGACATTAATTCAAAATTGTTTTTGTGTGTATACGTAAGAATCTGACCTATAATATTATTTAAACATAGGATTTAAAATTTTTTAAAAGTTTACTCTTTTTTTCAGAATGCATTAGTGATCCTCTTTCTCCATCTCTCGGCAGGTCAAGATTTTTTTAGAATGAGGCTGGGGGAACAAAGTATTTTTGCTTTTCTCAGGAAAACAGGATAATATTCTTGCTAGGTTGAGAGCAGCAAAATATTGTATGGATCTAATAAACATCCTGCTGGTAGTTAGCAGAAATTGTATGCATTTAACAGAAAGTTGTATTTCATGGCTGTAACTTCACAGTAGTGACATTTAATATTTGCAGGGAGGAAAATTAAACTTTTTTTCACATTTTAATCAAAAGGACTGTACCATGGAAATTAACTGAAATCAACTGCATGCTGATTTCCTTCATGCCTGAATTCCTCCATCTACAAATTGCACCATAGCTGGTCTGAAATAAAACTGTAAGTAGGTAAATACCTATGAATGTTTTCTTACATATTTTTTCTTATAGAAGCTTTAATTGTGTTAATATTTTTTCAGGCTAAATTATCATGAGGGTTATAAAATGCATAAAAATATGTAATGGGAAACAGAATGGAGTTATAAATACTGCTCAAGCTTCTAGACAGACATTCAAAAAGCCTGAGCCTGAATTGAGATTGAATTGATTCAATCTTTGTAGGTTAGTCTAACCTGGCTAGGCTAAATCAGTTTATAACCCAAACAGACATCCCAGAAATGCAGGCACATGCCTGCAGTGGCTCATGCTAGAAGCTGGGGGGCACTAGAGCAGCCTTCCACAGGGCAGAGCTGAGGGGGGCATGGCCAGGCCCAGGTAGGATGCTCTGATTATTTCCCACCTTCCCTCCTTCCCCACCAAGCAGGCCAGCAGGGAATGTTTATTGCCCTTAACTCAGTGTTTATCAGCTTATTAAGAAAACAAAGCCTCATTCCATTAACTAATATAGTTCTTCCTAAACAGCTCTTCCAAGGAAGGACATTAAGCTACCTGTTGATTAGCTCCAAAAAGCCTGTCTGCCTCTGTCCTCTCCCGCAGTATAGACCATAACCAGCATGTGATCTGCTAGCTAATGCTGAGGTATCTACATAAGACAGAGGGGTGGGGGGGTATAATCCCTGCTGATCAGGGAGAAGCCAGGCAGACACTCCGCGCCTGTAATTCTGTGTCAAGGGGAGGGGAGCAGAGAGCCCCACTCAGTCCAGAGAGCATGCTGGGATGCTGGGGGTGTCTGGTTTATCTTAAACCAGCAAGGGGTGTAGTACAGACATTGCATAAACGGGTTTGAGCCAAATCAGTTAAGTCTGATACTACATTCAACCAAGTTTATCTCAAACTGGTTTCAGCCTTTTTCAAATTGGTTTATGTGCACTGAACATCTGTTCTGTTAGATTTAAACTAGCTTCTGATCACTGAAACTGGTTTATGTGTAATGTCTGTTCCTAGCCCTGATAGCATCACAGATGACTTGAGTTTTTCATTCTTGCCAGCATAAGATGTCCTTAATAGGATATCACAATGTAAGTCACCAGACCTTTTATTGTTGTTGTTTACATGCTGCTTGAGTTGTACCAGTTTGAAAGAAGTGCAGTTTTAAAGTAATCTAGTCAAGCTGTTGCCAAAAGCTTAGTGTACATTTTAGGTTAATTTGGACTTTTTGGTTTAAACCCAATTATGAGTTGCCATACATAATGATTCATAGATGGATAAAACTTATGAAAACTGAAAAATGCAACATGCAAGATGCTGCTTATTTAAGCAATTATGTAGCAAACCATATTCAGTACAGGTTCCTATAACCAGGACTGTCACAAAATACATTGTGTGACGTGTGCAAAATGATAGCCAACTACAGCACATTTCTCAAAAGGGGAAACCCCTTGGTTAATACTTTTTATAAATCTAAATCTGTGTGTGATTCAGTGCATAAATGGAGGCTGTTCTTCCCTTCCAACCGTGGTAATTCCTTTCTCCCTACCTCTGCAGGAAGAAAGACTGTTGCATCAGCTGCTGTACTCCCACTTTTAAGGTAAAAGTTGGCTATTCTGTTCATTTCTCTGGTAACTATATTCATTTTGCAGTCACTAGGTGGTGTATTTCAGCTATTATATATAACAGCTTCTCACTGCACAGAAATAATTTTGTGGGAAAAATCCTGCTTAGAAAAATCAAGAAGTCCTAATGGACAAGTGAAAATGCATTTCAGATTGGGTTTTTGAAGAAATTGCTTCTGTTTTTCATTCTTAAATGGATAACAACAGTTACTTACTTTGTTTTTAATGGGTAAAATATACAAAAAGTTATTTTGAGGTTTGAATAGAACTAAAAAAACCTGTTTTTCCATTAATTTACTTTACTAAATTCTATCATCAATTTCTGGATGTTCTTGAATTCCAAACAGAAACAATTTAGATAACTGAGACCAATTGCCTCATCTAAATAAGTTGTCCTTTGTGCATTCATGAATTTTTTTTATTTAGTATTTTCTTACTAATTTTATTCCACTGAATGCATGATAATGGTGCTATGAAAAACTAATGTTTGGATATCTTTTCACAATCAATGGTCTAATCAAACAAATCACATTAAAATTTAGTTTAAAATAATTATTATATGTATAGCAATTAAAACCTGGCAAATATATCTAGACTTTTCTAACTAATGGGAAACAGTATGAACAAGTAGTTCTGTTCCATAGATTATGACATGTTCTGAGGTATTTGAAAACACCTCCCATCTGTGTACTTGCAGAGGAGAAAGGGAAGAACATCCTTCTGGTTAAGTAACAGCTTGTGAAGCTGTTGCATTTATAAGAATCCTTTGTAAGATATACCAAAATTACATTTTTAGTAAGTCAGGTTCATCTTGTTTGAATATAAACATAATGGAAGAAGAGCAAAACTGAAAATATTGTACCATTGTTCAATGGTCAGAGGTATATTGAAAACCTATTTCCTTTTAAAGTAATTTTTAAGCCTGTCTATTGGCTTAATATCTCTAGTGTTCAACTTGAGCAATTTTTTCCATAATGTGCAGTTTAGTTAGGTAATTACATTAAGATCTGTACCTGTGCAGTTAACCAACACACCACACTAAAAATGTATATAGAAGGAGAATTCGAGCTAAAGTTAAAGTATTGATAGAGCTTAAAATCCCTCTACAGGACCATGTTTATAAAGGGAGAATCCAAGCTGAAGTGAGTGACTTGATTTGTACCTGAATTTTAGTTTTCTCTGGGCTCATTTACATGTGAAATTAATTTGACTGAATAAACTGGCACAGGTTACACCAGAGTTTATTACTCCCAGGCACTGCATTTGCACATGCATCTGAGACTAGCATGTTGAGCCAGATCAGAGTATCCCCTGGCATCAGCCTGCCAGCCTGGGGCTGCTCCAACCCAACTCAGTGTGCTACAGAAGGGCTAGCTCGAGCATGGTGGTGGTCCAGGGCAGGGCTAGCCAGCAGGCAGCCCCCACACTGAAGCACCCTTGTGCTCCAGCCAGCATCTACAAGTGTGTTGTGGTGCACTAAATAAGATAGCCGCAGGATAGTACTTGTGTTTACAAGTATTAACCTACAGTGGCTTTTCTTAGTTTACTGTGGCCTAATAAGGCTGCATATTTAGACGCTGAAACTTTACCGTGGAGCTGATTAGGCAATTTGCAGTAAACAACTTGTGTGGATGTGCCTTCTGTTTTTCTTTTTCATCTTGTTTCCTATTCCATAAGAAATTAGCAACTGTGATTAAACTCTCATCCCAGACTGCAGTGTTTTTCAGAAGAAAAACTGCAATGTAGTATTTAAGAGAAGTGCACCTCCATCTCCTAGCATCATGCTAACTCTTTCATTATCCTGGCTGTGCTTTGAGAATCCATAGGCTAGAAGTGATCCTCAGCACCCTGCCAGATGCTTTCAGCTGCAGCAGCATGCTGCTTACTGGTACAGGGAGAGCCTGGGATCATGATCCCCCTGCACCAGCAATAAGGCACAATGGGATCTGATGAGTGATCCATACAATTACACTTCCTGCCATGCCACATGTGCATGGTAGAAAGTATGATTGTGGGATTGTGTATCAGATCCCATCATGCTTTATTGTTGATGCAGGGGGATCATGATCCTAGGCTCCCCCTGCACCAGCAAGTAGCAAGCTCCTGCAGCTGAAAGCCCACTCAGCTGAAGGGGCTACCAGCTGCAGGGGCACACCATGTGCTTCAGCAACTGGAAACCCATCAGCTTCAGGCTCTCAGGCTTAAGGGAGTATGGTGCACCCCTGTGGCTGGCAGATCCGATCACCTGATGGGGAACACCTAGCTCCAGAGAGCTACATGTTCAATTAATGGCTTGATAGGAACCAGCCACACATTTTTTGTGGAATCACTTTGTGGCTTATTCCTCATTTTATCAAACCATTAAGTGACTGAACATGTGTCTAGGTCACAACTTCAGACATGATTAACGTGTTAATCATGCCTTAAGTGTAACATGTGGCAGGGACCTCAGTCTCCTGTCTAATCTTTGACTGAATGTGAAGAATACTGTCAAGCTAAGGGAAAGAATGTGTTCTAATGAACAGAGTGTACAATTAAAGATTGGAAATTCAATGTTTGGTCTGCCTTCTATAGTTTTAGTGTGCAACTCAGGGATTTTTAAAAAAATATCTTTTATGCCTATCTTCTACCATCCATAACCAGAAGGTGGTTTTTCAGCATTTTCTGTAAATCCAGCTCTTAAGGCATCAAAGACTGAGCATCCAAAAACTGAGGAATACAAAATAATGGGCCACTTTTGAAAATCTTGTTTCTTATTACTAACTCATTTAAAAACAGAATTTGGGAGCAAAAAAAGGACAAACAGCCTTTTAGGCTGCAAAGTTGTCACTAAACTGTGTAAAGGATGTATATATATCCCAATCACAGTTGTCAGCGCAGAGTAGCATAAACATACCTGAGCTAAGTCTAGTGTTAGGTAAATCCTGGTAAAGACAAGGTGGGTTTGTGGTTTTCATGTGTGTTAGCATGAGGTAAAGTTGAGGTAAAGACTATTGGATAGCTTAAGGTATACCTCAAGCTGCCTAATTCTGTGCAGACTACAAAATACCTCATTTTCACTATGACTGTTAATGTTAATTACCACTTGTTAGCTACTGAAGTTAAGAATAACCTTTTTTACACTGAAGACAGCTCTATGTGGTTTCTTATTTGAAAAAAGGTATGCAAAAATGTATGCCTTCACAATGTTTAGATGACAAACCCAATAGAGATTTTTCCAGCTGTGGCATAGTTTGATTTAGGTCAATTAACTGATAATTGCCTGCTACTGTAAACCAACTCTGTATGCACTTCAAGGCATGGGTTTCCCTAGCTACTACCAAACATTGCCAGCTTCCACTGATTAAACTAGATGAGTTTTGTCAGTTTTGGTGAAATGTTTCTTTGAAAATTTCTGTTTGCTTGAAGCTGAACTTTAGTGTGAAACTCAGGGGCTCAATGGGTGTTTGCATACCTTAATACCAAAGAAAATGATGTTATGAACACCTGTATGTACTCTGAGCTTTTTTTTGTCACATATCTAACTATATTCCACCCTCCCCCCACCCTCCATTCAAAGAGAGAGACTTCTGGACTTAAACTCTGATACAAGAAGTTTCAAAAGTTTGTGGAAGGGCAATTAGATAGCATATGAGTGATCTTGCAGTTAGATATAAAGCTTGTGATGTGAGGCCTCAGGTGCTTGATTTTTTTGTTTTTGTTTTTGTTAGTATACCCAATAGGCAGTTGAAAAGTGACTCGTTCCCTTCATAGTCTGTCTTCATATGATGGAGTGGTCTTTTGGTATAGCCAAAATAGAGGGTGTAAACTGATGTGTGATTTTTTTTTTTTTTTTTTATTTGCTCTTTTTGCTCTGACCTTATTCCTGAGGCTTCTGAAGTGTGCCTAAAGCAAGGACTTCAGATTTAGGATTGAACTTTGCCCTTTGCACATACTTCTTGTTTACTGTGCATGCATGTGGTAGTTTAATATACATGCAGATGATTAATATTTTGATTTGCATAGGGAGTTTGTCACCCATATGGGGAGTATTAGACTATCACTTACTAGGGGACACAGGTTGCTGTAAAAGTGCTGGCTTGTTTGAGTCCATATGCAAGCTGTGCCTTCATTGCACAGCCAACTTGGGTGATGGACACCTGGGTCTGAACATCCAGATTACTCTAGTCCAGGTGTCACCATATGTGCAAGCCCTCCTCACACTACTATGCTTTTGCTGTTTCTGTACTTGGTCATGTCTATCTGGGGGCTCATCTTGCGTCTTTTTATACTCATGTGTTGTATTATTCTTTCTGGTCAGTTGTGGGAGAACATCTCTATCTTTTGTGTACTTAATGTCTTTCATAGTGTTAGGCTCCAACTCCATGTGGTGCCCAGCAACTAGGGAGACAACGGTCCAATCACTCATGGATTCTGTTACTCATTAGCCAGAGCAAGCAGGGAGCAAACGCTACTTGCACACATTGCTCGCAGCATCTTTATTCAGAATGTAGATGGCTTTGGGAAAAGGTCCCCCAAAAACCAGCAAACCAGGGACCTGCACTGAACATTAGTTCTTTTCACATTTTATATACCTTGGTTTATACTCATTACCATTCATTCCACCTTTGTCCCTCCTTCTGTTCCACCCATTTCTTCTCTCATCTCAAGCTCCTCCTCTGTTTACTATTTACTTCATTAGCATGGACTTGCCTATGCATTTCCTTCATTTACATGCCTCTCTGCTAAGAGCACACGCATAAGGCCATGAACCTGGCTACTCTTGGTCACTTGCTTGTTCTTTCTGGTTTCTTGCTGGCTCCTTCATGTCCAAGGTTTTGCTTCTGCTTTATCTCCTGATGATAGCTGGTGGGCTGCATCTTGTTCTTCTTACACCATGTATTCTACACACTATCCCATTGTTAGAAAACTGCTTGCTTAAGCATTTGCAAAATTAGTTACTTCTAATATATCATCCTGCCTTGTGACCAGCAACTTTTGCTGAGACACAGGAAAAAGTCTTTATTCAGCTACAAATCCAGTGCTCCCCAAGATCCAAATACTGTCACCCTAACACACAGTAGCTGGAAACAGAACTGAGAACAGGGAAATAAGGTTCAATTCATGGCTTTGACAGACTTACTGTAAGGCTTAGGTCAAGTTACATTTCTGCTTTGTGCCTCAGTTTCCCCATTTGTAAAATAAAGATAACGCTTACTTACCTCCATAGGCTTGTGCAGATCATAATTAATACATGTTAAGTGTTCTGAAATATAGTGCAATAGATGTTGATATATGTGTTAATTCATGTATATGTCAAATGTATTACATCTAGGATTGGCTAGAAAGCAGGGTGTTTAATTCATACCATGTTATGGGGTTCTTCCCTCTTCCCTCCCTGAGAACTTGGTTCTGGTCAACCAAACAGACCCCCCCCCCCCAAAAAAAAAAAAAAAAAAAAAAAAGAAATATTCTGTAACAGGGAACTCCCCTGGACCCTGCAGCCACCCTGTGAAATGGATATTCTTGTTTTGCTGAGTTGCTAAAGGGGACAGACTCACCACACGGTCGGTGAGGGAAGGGGACTTGGAGATTCTGGGATCTCTGGCCTTGAGGAAGTATGCCATGAATCTAAAAAGGTTCTGTCAAAGTTCTGCTTTCTATCTGGAGAAAGCTTGTTGAACCCAAAATGTTCCAAACAAAGCATTTTGGGCTCAGGTATGTAAATTACTAGTGTCATTATTAGGTGTTCTTTTCTGACCAACTTTACACTACGCTTTCTATTTTATTTTTAAACCAAGAGTTTATTTTAATTTAACTTTGTGTGGGTATGTATGTGCAAGCAGGTGGGAAGAGGGTTCTTTTTCAATGTTGCCAAAATATAGGCAGTGAAAAACTGTAGTTCCTTCTATACATTTTATATATTTAATGAAAAATATCAGTGGGATTACACTTGGCTGTGCATTAGAAACAATAGCTTTTTTGCTCAGCCATATTTCTCCATTACATAAATGCACTGTGATGTCAAATAGCAAGATAATGTTCAAAATATGTACAGTCTGAGGTAAAGGGCCCCAAAAAGTTTGCCCTGATACACAAAGGAAGCACAGTATCTGTAAAGATCTGGTTTTAATCATTCAAGATTGTCACTAGTTTACAGTGTGCTAAATGACTTTTTTTTTAGGACACAGGGTGCATCTAGATGTGCAATTAATGCAGAGCAATAAACTCTGGTGCAATATACAGGAGTTTATTGCTTCTAGAAGCACCATTTGAACAAGCGCCCAGGACTGCAGCATGTTGAGCTGGGTTTGAGCAGCCCCAGCTGTTAGGGAGCTTGGGGGGATCAGCCTGCCATCTCAGTGCTGCTCCAACCTAGCCCAGTGTATTGCAGAGGGGCTGGCTGGGGCACAAGCCTGCTCCACTGCAAGGCTAGCTGGCAGACGCTACCACACTGAAACACCACTGTGCCCTAGCCAGCTGCATCAGCATCTACACATGCAGTGCTGTGGAGTAACAAACTCTGCAGCAGGATAGTACTTGTATTTACAAGTACTATCCTGCTGCAGCATTTATTAGTTTCCTGCAGCCTACTAGGGTTGCAGGTGTAGACACCAAAATGTTTTCTGTGGAGCTAAGTAATTAGACAACTCCACAGTAAACGTCTTATGTAGATGCACTCAGGGAGGAGAGTGCAGTAATTTCAGCAAAGATTTCAATCACTAGACTAAGGCTGTATCATTCAGTATGGAATTGTGCAAATATTGATTGGACTGACTTAAATTGAGTTGGAATGACTCTCACATAGTAATGCAATCACCCAGGCAATTAATTTAATGGGACATTACTGAAAATAATGTAGGTCATTTTCTATTCTGTGTTTTGGTACTAGAATTAATCTACACAGTTCACTACCATTTGATAAAGGTTTGCTTTAGGCATTGTGTAGCTACAGGGATGGGATCATGTAAATAGCTTTCTGATAGGGCACATAATAGCAGTGACCAGCACATACTTGTTTAGAACCAGCGTGCAAACTGGATAAATACTGCCATCACAAGGACAGTCCTTAACATACAGAAATATCCTCATAATGCAAACACTGGAAGAAAGTATGCAACTGAAGTTTAGAAATGGACTAAATATTCTGTTGCAGTCAGATACCACCCAGGTTTGATTATATCAGAACACCTGTAAAGCATATGATAGAAACCTGAACTGACGAGAAGCGCTGCTTACTTTCCCACAAGGCAAACCATGCAATATGGGAACAAAGTACACCCCTTTCTAGTAATGCCTATGGGAGAACCAATGAGAAGCAATTATCCCCAGAATAATATTGAATAAAAAAGCACCGACTGTTCCAAATGACCTTCAGGCTGTGTTTTGGGTGGGCTGGTAATTAATGGAATGCAAAACTGTAAACCAGCATTTGTTCGGTTAATGTTTTCTTAAAATCTTAAGTGGATGTTAGAGCCACCATTAATGAAAGTCGTGTCAGTTAGTTACCATAATTAGCAGCCCAAATGTAGGCTTTTTTGAGCATTATCTTTTGTGTTTTTCATGCAAGTAATTACTTTGTTACTGTTAATTACCTCTAAGCTGGAGTGATATTCAATTCAATTGGAGTGAGAGCTGCACTGTTGAGCCAAGAGATGGGAAAAATTGGAAGGTGACCTGCACTGAAAACAGTGTTGCTGTGATAGTTATTCTTCTGTTAGCTGAAATTCTGTAAGTGGATTTGGCTTAGCTGTCTTTTATCCTAGGCCCCTGTTAGAAGTGACTCTTCACTCTTGTCTTCCACCCTCCCCACAGTGTAAAGTACAATTGTTAGATCCTTCTCCCTAAGGATAACAATTTGCATTTGAGATGGTTTTTATTTAGCAAACATATCCAAGGTAAACTCAAGTTTATGCAAAGAATAATGGTAGCCATAGCAAGGAGGAACAGGGTTAATCAGCAGCTCACTGTGTTAATAACTCTGCATCAGGTTGAGTCTGCAGCTGTTGGACAGTGTGGACGTGACCATTTATAAAGAAAACGTATTCTGCATTTCTTTCAAAAACTACTCCAGCATGTCTAAATACTTTTTGCATATCCCCCCATTCTCCCCTCCAAATTCCCCTTATCCTTCCCAGTGAAAGCATCGGGAAGAGTATAAAAGCATTGCTCAGGCATGCAGGGATGAAATCTGGAAAGCCAAAGCACAACTGGAGTTGCAGTTAGCAAGGGACCTGAAGGGTTTCTACAAGTATGTTAGTAACAAAATGAGAATCGGGGGAAGTGTGGGTCCCTTACTGAATGGGGGAGGCAACTCAGTGACAGAGGATGCCAAAAAGGCTGAAGTGCTCAATGTGTTTTTCACCTCAGTCTTCAGATGCAAGGTCAGCTCCCAGACTACTGCAGCTGGCAGAACAGATTGGGGAGAATGTGAGCAGCCAACAGTGGTGAAAGAACATGTTAGGGACTATTTAGAAAACCTGGATGTGTACAAGTCTGTGGGGCTGGATGGGATGCACCCAAGGGTGCTGAGGGAGTTGGCCAATGTCATTACAGAGCAATTGGCCATCATCTTTGAAAACTCAAGGTGATTGGGAGATGTCCCAGATGATTGGAAAAGGGCAATTCTTAGTTTGGGCCAATATAGTGCCCACATTTGAGAAAGGGAAAAAGGAGGATCTAGGGAACTACAGACCAGTCAGCCTCACTTCAGTCCCTGGAAAAATAATGGAGCAGATCCTCAAGGAATCCATTTCTAAGCACTTGGAGGAGGAGAAGAAGGTGATTAGGAACAGTCAGCATGGATTCGGTCATGCCTGAACAACCTGACTGCCTTCTATGATGAGATGACTGGCTCTGTGGATGTGGGGAGACCAGTGGATGTGGTGTACCTTGATTTTAGCAAGGGTTTTGATATGGTCTCCCACAACATTCTTGCACGCAAGCTAAGGATGGTTGGATGAACAGACGATAAGGTGGATAGAAAACTGGCTGGATCATTGAGCTCAGAGGGTAGTAGTCAATGGCTCAATGTCTAGCTGGCAGCTGGTATCAAGTGGAGTGCCCCAGGGGTCGGTCCTGAGGCAAGTTTTGTTCAATATCTTCATAAATAACCTGGAAGATGGCAGAGTGCACCCTCAGCAAGTTTGCAGATGACAACAAGCTGGGGAGTGTAGTAGATATGCTGAAGGGTAGGGTTAGGATTCAGAGAGACCTAGACAAATTGGAGGATTGGACCACAAGGAATCTCATGAGATTCAGTAAGGACGGACAAGTGCAAAATCCTGCACTTAGGATGGAACAATCCCATGCATCAGTCCAGGGTGGGGGCTGACTGGCTGGGCAGCAGCTCTTCAGAAAAAGACCTGGGGGTTACAGTGGACAATAAGCTGAATATGAGCCAACAGTGTGTCATTGCCAAGAAGGCTACTAGCATACTGGGCTGTATTGTTAGGAGGGTTACCAGTGATTATTCCCCTCTATTCAGCACTAGTGAAGCCACATCTAGAGTACCATGCCCAATTTTGGGCTTCCCACTACAGAAAGGATGTGGATGAATTGGAGAGAGTCTAGCAGAGAGGGCAACAGAAGTGGTTCAGGGGTTCGGGCACATGACTTATGAAGGGCGGTTGAGGGAATTGGGCTTATTTAGTCAAGAGAAGAGAAGACTGAAGGGGGATTTAATAGCAGCCTTCAACTACCTGAAGAGGGGCATCCAAAGAGGATGCAGCTAAACTGTTCTCAGTGGTGGCAGATGATAGAACAAGGAGCCATAGTCTCAACCTGCAGCAAGGGAAGTTTACGTTAGATATTAGGAAGAACTTTCTCACTGGGGGGTAGTAAAACACTGGAACAGGTTACCTAGAAAGGTGATGGACTCTCCATCCTTGGAGGTTTTTAAGACCCATTTAGACAAAGCCTTGTCTCAGATGATCTATTTGGGGATGGTCCTACTTTGAGCAGAGGGTAGACTAGATGACCTCCTGAGGGCCCTTCCAACCCTAATTTTGTATGATTCTGTGATCTGCTTCACACCCTATTCAGCAGCTACAGACTCCTAATATTAGACTCAGGGTTGAAATTTCTTTATGAATTAAGGTTGAAAGAGCTCATCTCTGATTTGCTGAATCTAGGGGGCTATATTATGAGTCATTTTAAAGAGTTTCTTTGATCTTTTTGGAGCCTTTGGGTGTTCTTATACATTACAGTTAACACCTGCAAACTTTAATGAATTTTAGGTAGTAGTTAAAGTTAGTATATGCTGGGAGCAGTGGCATGTTCACGGTTAATAGCCTCTGTTTACCTGCACAGCTCTGAGCTGTCATGAGAGAGCTGGTGAACAGGGGCATGACTAGGAGCTGAAAAGTCTGCTCTGCATCTGCCCCACTTCCTAGCTCTCTAAGGGCCCCTCTACCCATGCAGTTAAGGCACAATGCAATTTAATGCACAGCACAAACAAATGCATCTCCTGCCATGCCACACATTATGTTTAGTGAAGTGTTTCTCAACCTTCTTTTGTACCAGGACCCAGTTGTAAATATCAGTGGCCAGTCCCAACCTGTATACCTCTAGGACTGCCCCTCACTCCTGACCCGCTGACCCCCCCCCCCCTCCCCCAGGTCTCAGCCCCACCATGTGTGGGGCGGGGTGGGGGCGAGGGTGGAACTCTACCAGCCCACAAGGAAAAAGCTGCAGTTTCCTGTGTTTTTCTCCTCTTACGGAGAATCCATTTTTAAAGTTTGTTCGTGACCCATTTATATATTTTTGTGACCCACTTTTGGGTTGCGAACCACGGGTTGAGAAATGCTGGTTTAGTGTATCCTAGCTGCCTGCAAACATACTGTCATATGTACTATTGTTGGAACTAGTTAATCTAATCTCTGCTCTGGTTCATTCAATTTGGGGAAGAGAGCACTAGGCCTAATACCTATTTAGGCAGGATTGGATACGAAATGTGAAGGTGGACCAGGAGAACAGATTTACAACACTGAACTATTTCCATTCTTGCCCAGCCAGAATTCTTTGAGACATCTGACCTTATTACTTTTGCATGACTCCACAGCTGGACCCAGACCAAGACCCAGACCCAAACCATGCTCCTAGTGAAATGCTTTAGGAGGTTGGCTCAAGGTTATGTTTAGTACCTGGACATGACCTAAATTCTCTAGTAGCCCTGTCCTCTTATTTTCACATTTAAAACAAACATTACAGGATTTCTCCCCTAGGGTATTTAAGGACATTTGTTCTAACTTTGTATGTATCCAGTACCATATTGTCCCAAGTTTAGCAGCATAAGTATTCTTAGTAGTTTACTACCCTAACAGCTTCCAAAGTAGGTCTCAGGAAGTACCTGCTTGGGTGGTTACTAGAGAATTGTAGTAAGTGCAGTTTTATAAGAAAGTGTCGTTTTTTGCTGGATATTGCGAGATAGGAGTGGACATAAGAGCGAACAACGTTCCAGGGCCATGGAAGGGGTGAGTGTAAGGTAGCACAAAACCCTTCTGGAAGATTTTTGGGTCAAAGAGCAGAACAGCAAAACAGCAAAAAGGGGAAGGTGGCAAGGCAGGTTTTCATAGGACAAGAAAAAGAAAATAGTAGGGAACACTATATCACCTCATACTGCTTATAATTCATTAACACAGTTATTGGAACAGTAATGGGATCCTGGTTCTGTACCTCTTCTGATCAAAATCTGATATGGCATAATTATATCAAAGTCAAGCTTATTTAATGATCACAGTTCACTGAACAACATAAAAGCACTGAGAGACAAAAAACACATGCAGAGGTCCATGTTCTGGATGGGCTAGTCTCCAGATAGTCTGCTGCAGAAATAATTGCTTGTTCCAGCAGCAGTTATTCAAGTCTAAATAGTGTAAACATAGACAAAACTGTACTGTAGCTGTGGTAAAAATTTAAAACATTTATTTATGGAGAGAAGACTTAAGCTAACAATTACGTTTGCCACTCAGCTGATTCAAGGGCTTGTTAAAACAAAAACTGTAATGGTAAGTCATGTGAGTGCAATTTGTGTCTGACTGGAGCCTCAGTTCTGACAGACACTGAGGTCATTCAGACATTTTTACTGAAATCAAGCTAACCTGGAACATTTGTGTCTAAGAAGTACTTAAGTTTTGATGCGTCATTCCCCATGCTTTTGTTTGAGTTAACACTTAATAAAAACACGTGACCTCTGACATATCTAAAACTTAGAAGTAGATGGTCAAATTCCATGCATACATCTTACTGCATGCAAGTTGCAGTTTATTAGAAAGCACTTAAAACCATTAATCTGACAGAAGCACTTACTTTATCGATTTATAACCTAAATTCTTAGATAATGTGTTTCTTTTATAGCAGGTTGTCTACTCATGCCATGAGAAATTTCCCAAACAATAAATGTTCACCTTTGCCAGTTGGTGACACTGTCAGGTGCTCAAATCATGTTTTTAGCAAAGTTAGGCTGAGATAAGCAATTCAGGATGTGGGTTTAAGAAGAGAGAATTGGTCTAGAGGAGCAAAATCAGGCTTTATTTGTTACATTCATGACATTCTGGCCCTCAGATCCAGTGAATGTGAAGTCTGATTAGATAGTCTGCTATTAACTAAAAGGCAAATGATCACTTGGTTAAACAGAATTGGGTAAGAGCACTGATAATATGCAGGTACCAGGCAATGCTGATTGTCAGTTAGGAATGAACTAAACTATAGTTTCGCAGGGGTTTCATAGAAGGAAATAGAAGTATAAGGATATATAAATATAAATGTAGATAAATCGACATTACAGTGTCCATATATTAGAAGGCTTGGAAGCATCTTGTTCTTATAACAGTAAAAAAATGCACAGAAGCAAGAGTATGTTTCCATTCTATCACATAGAGAAGGATAGTATGTATACATACATGAAAGGTATATTATATTTGGTTTGGGGTTACAAATGGAGCTTAGCTTAATACCCCAAAAGGAAGGAGTATGGCCTGGTGATGATAGCATCACAACTTCTGGAAACTCTTCATGATTTTGAACTGAATTTCTCAGGCAGTTCCATAACCTATCTGGGCCTCAGTTTCCCCATTTAAGTATAACCTACTAATTTAATTGCACTCAGTTTTGTCTTTCTTGAAATCAGTGGGAGTTTAACCATTAACCTAAATGGAATCAAGATTGAATCTACCTTGAATTTGCTTTTTAAATGCATTGAGCTTCTCTCATAAATAAGTATTATAAAGATGCTAGGCATTATTCTATTTACTGAAATAAGTTTGATTTTTTTGGTTTTTAATCTCCTACTAGCATTCTTGCATATTCTCCCTAGGAGGGTAGTAAAACACTGGAACAGGTTCCCCAGAATGGTGGTAGAATCTCCATCCTTGGAGGTTTTCAAAACCCGGCTAGACAGAGCTTTGGCTGGGAGGTCTAGTTGGAGATTGTGACAGCGGTGTGCCACCGTCACGGGCACAGACAGGGGACAGAGGATTGGGGGGCAGCAACAACCCCTAAAAAGAACCCTGGGCCAGTTTACTTACCCCTAGGAGGGACGGCAGCGTCGGAGCTGGGACCGCGGCAGCAGCCGCGGCCACCATTACAGCCACGCGAGCCGGCATTACGCCAGCTGTTTAAACAGCTGTTCCCGGTAAGGGGAACAGCTGAGCCAATCATGGCGGCTGCAGCGGTCACCGTGGGAAAGTTTAAAAACCCAAGCAAACCCCACGGCAGGGGGGAGCCAGGGAAGGAGAGAGGAGACGTGCAGCACGTCGGTGGTGCTGCGGCTCCCCTGGAGCAAGAGCCTCAGACAGGCAGCTCTGCATCAGTTCAGCAGCTGAAGCAAGAACCGGAAACCCCGGCAGGGGCAGAAGGAGTGGTCCCCAGGGATTGCCGGGGCCAAGGCATTGATCCGGGAAGCCTCCCCATCCCGGAGGTATATTATTTCTAAGATCGGGGAGGAAAAGGGAGACGACCCGAGCTAGCGGCAGGGTCAACAGGATTCTAAGGCAGGCTGACTGAAGGCGACCGTTAGCCTAGGTCCCTACAGTCGGGAACACCTACCGGCAAGAAGGCCTGCGAGTAGCAGCAAGTCACCATCTCACCAGCAAGTGACCGGTTGGCGAGTGGATGGGGTGTAGGGGTGGCGGAGCCCCGTGGAACAACGGAAGCCTCAACCGTGAGTACACCCGCGTCGGGGAACCCCTCTGGTAAAAGAGCTCCACTGAAGCCCTCCTTTAAATCACCCATAACATCAAAGTCGTGGCAGGTGGGATGAGGGGTGGGGCTACCTAACGTAGGGTGATACTGGACGTGAGGCCCACCAACGTCACAGGGATGGTCCTGCTCTGAACAGGGGGTTGGACTAGATGACCTTTTAAGGTCCCTCCCAAGCCTCATTTTCTATTTACAATCACTGATATAACAAAGTTTCAAATTAAATTCACAATATTGATGCAATTGGTAGTTAAGCAGGCATGGCTGGTGAACTTGGACTGGTGGGGTGGTGGAGCATCCCATGGGAGCGGGGGGAGGGGTGGGGGGAGGATTTGCAGCCGGCTGGGAGTGGGGGAGGGGGGAGTTGCAGCCAGCAGAGCACTCTGGCCAGTAGCAGGGAGGCTGCAGCCCCCCCCTCCCCCCCTGCTGCTCCCGTGGGACACTCCACTGCCCCACCAGTCTGAGTTCACCAGCCGTGCCTGCTCTTAAGACATGTAAAGATCAATATATGTGTCTCTATTGTAGGCCAGAAATAAATAGCTTAAATAGAAGATAAGAAATTAAAAGGCTTTTTGCAGATCTAGGCAGCTCTTTTCAAGTAATTCTATAATATTATTACTTTATTTGGTGTGCGGTGTGGAAACATTTATCACATTGACTTCTGTTGATCACATACATTCATTATGTGTAACATTGTCCTTGTAGTTTTGTTTGCGCTGTTACAAATATGTAGCATTCAAGCAAGCAAAAGGGATGATTAGTTTACTTCCTAGCAGTATTTTTTTTTACCAGTTCAAAATGTAGTGACACTGCTTTCTTATTTTATAAAGTACTTTTAAAAGATCATGGTTCTTCTGAGACAAGACTCAAACACTTTTACTAACATATTCTGAATTTACTGACAGCATTTGTTAGAAACGTTAGAAGAAAAGGTTGAATCAAAAGCAATGGAAGACTGAGCTAATTTTTAAACCCTTTTTCTAGGTAGTAATTTATATGCTATGAAATGGTCTCTTGCTAACAATGTGTACCAAATTGGATGTTGCTTAATTTCTTTTTAAATAAGCTTCTGAGAAGGTCCTTCATGAGGAGAAAGAGGTAGTTAGTCAAGCAAATGACAAAATAGATATCCACCCTATAGACAAACTAAATAAGATATATATTTTATTTACCTAAATTCAAGACAACCCTGAATTGAAGACAGCTCCCTAATAATTAGAGGCAAACTGATACATTGGTCTGATATCAGATCAGCACATATAAAGAAAATTGATTGTATTGGAAATTGGCCTGATGTAGCCGATAATTTGGCCGATTAAATGCCTGTGAATGGCCACAGCCACAGCACAGCACGTAGGCAGTGAGAAGCACAGCCTGGCAGCATGGAGAGCTGCATGCAGCTGGTAAGTCTGTTGTGGTGGAAGGGGAAGGGGCACGGGGGGAAGATCAATGCCCCCTGTGGTGAGGGCAGGGGCTGCTCAGCCAGGGTGGGGCAGGGCACAGGACGAAGCCACGACTCACCCAGGGGGTGCCACTCTTGCCACTGCTTGCACCCTGGGAGGGCACAGGGTGGGGAGGGGAGGCATGTGCCCCTGGATCTGTGCAGGGGGATAGGGCGAACTGCAGTGGCGGGCTGGGGCTGGAGCTGTGCTGGGCTCTTCCTGGTGCGTGGGTGGGGGGGTGGGCTGCGCTATGCTGAGCTTGGGGAGGGCAGTGGCACCACTGGGAGGGGGAGTTACAGGAGTGCTACAGCAGAATTTGGGGTGGCTGCAGCCCCCCCATAGCCTCCTTCCAGCGCTGCCACTGCCACCTGCCCCGGGTGCAGCCAGGCCCAGCTCTCATTGGGAAGAACCCAGTGCTGTCCCAGCCCACAGCTGCAGCCTTTCCTGCCCCACCCTGTTAAGCTTTGGGGGGCACACACCTCCCCCATGCCCTGCTGGGGTGCACACAGCAGTGGGAGCTGCCCCCCACTCCATGCCCCCCAGATGAACTGTGGCTCCATCCCACCCCGGCCTGGCCCCGGCCCCGGCCCCAGCCCCAGTCCCAGCCCCAGCCCCAGCCCCATTCCCTCTCTCACTGCAAGGGCCTTGATCTGCACTCCTCCTTTCCCTTCCACCACAACAGACTTACCAGCTGTACACAGCTGTATCAGAAATAGGATTGGTATTGGCCAATATGCCTCCTTAAAAATTGACTATTGGTATTAGACCCCAAAATCTCTATTGCTCCACCCCTACTAATAATTAGATTTATATACATGAAAAAATTATAAATTTGTTATACTTTTCCAAGTTTGGAATCTACTTATTAGAGGATCATCTTAAATTCCCCCTCCCACCACCACTACTGCAGGGCAGAAAGCAGTGTTAGGGAGGCAGGCAGTGAGGGAGGCAATGGGGGACAGGCTATAGGGGGACAGGCAGTGTGGAGGCAGGCAGCTTGCCCCCTGCCTCCTGTCCCTCTCTCCCCTGCTAACTTCCCTTTGTGGCATCCTACCCTGCAGCCTCAGGCCTTTGCCTCCCTTTCCCCCCCAGCCTCTGCCTCGCATCTGGCCCTCCCCTCCCTGCCCACCCATCAGTCTTGATCTGGTTCTAGCAGTCTTCATTGCAACTGCAGCTTAGGTCATACAGTGTTACCATATTTCCAGTTCCAAAAAAGAGGACACCTACTGGGGGGACACCTCACTCTTGGCCCACAGCCCACTGGCCCTAACAGTGCCCTTCAATCCCAACCTGCAGCCCACCTGCCCTGCTGGTGTTCCTCACTCCCAACCCAGAGTCCTTCATCCCCTTGGGTTATGCTGGTGCCCCTCACTCCCAAGCCACAGCCCGCCATTCCTGCTGGTGCCCCTTACTCCTGACCCAAAGCCCCCTGGCACTGCTGGTGCCCCGTGCTCCTGGCCCACATCCTCCCACTCCCCTGGTGACCCTCACTCCCAACCCACAGACTCCTGCTCCTGCCAACACTGCCAGAGGAGCCCCCAGCTGTCCCTGTTCCAAACAGGTTGGAGTGTGGCAACTCCTATTTGTGTGGATGGTGGCAGAGTGAATCTGGCCCCAGCACAGGCTGGAGGAAGGGATGCCTGTGGCACCCCCCACACCCTGGGCTGGGGCTTTCATGCCACACAAAGCAACTTGGCCACACCTCCTGGAAACATCTCCTGGCTGCCCTGCCCCTGCGAGCATGGGCCACTGACCTGGCCACAGAGCTCCCCACTGCCCTCAAAAGTGCCCCCCCCTTCCCCTGCTGGGGGGCAGGTGCCTGCCATAGCCCCAGCACCCAGATAGCTTCCCCTACTGCCACAGGCACCTGCCCCCCCTCACACACCTGTTCCCTCCAGACACCCTGACACCCACACACATCCTGGACAGTCCTCGATCCCTGGTCCTTCAATTTCCACCTCCCCATAGACTTACCTGCATCCAGCTGCTGAGGTTGCCCTTACCACCCTGTCTGGCTGCATGCCAGCCACTTGTGGGTTTGTGCATGCAGACACATGTGGTGCCCCCTGCCTCCAATCACCCTTCCCCTGCTCTCACCAGCAGACTTTTGTTCAGATTTCCAAAAACTGCCTGGATGGAGATCAGAGGACCCAAAAAGAGGACATGTCCAGGAAAACCTGGATGTATGGTAACACCAGCCATGGAGCACAGTCCCAGCCTAGCCATGTATTAGTGGACAAGAGCTGGCTCCTCTGCTACAGGGCTGGGGTAGGGGCATACTTCATGCCCCAAGCTGCATCAGGGACAGAGCCTGCCAGTGCTGGAGCAAGGGTAAGAATGGAAGGGGAAGGGGGATTGGGAGGGAGATACTTAGGGGGAGATGGGGAAGGGGAGTCAAGAGGTAGAAGTGGCATGGTAGGAGATGGGGTAGGCAAGAGATGGTGAGCATGAATGATGAATGCCCTGGAGGCTGGGGGGACATGGCGACCACCTGCAGGAAGTGGGGATGTGGCGGCAGCGAGCAGGGCGCTCCCACAGGTGGTCATGGCAGTGTCAGTGGTGGGGGGAGGTGGCAAGCACTGACCAGCGAAAGTGGTAGCTGGTAGCGGTGGCAGCCAGTGGTGATTGGCAACTGCCCGCAAACACTGTCAGCAGCGAGGCGGGAGGGACTGGCAAGTGGTGACCACTCGCAGGTGCCATCAGCAGTGCTTCTCTCACGGGGTGCACTGCCAATCTCAGGGGGTGCACATGCACCTGTGTGCACCCCCTATGCATTGCCAATGATGGTGAGTGTCTGAGGCTGCAGAGGGCAGAGGCAGGAGGTGCAGAGGTGACGGGGCAGACAGAAGCTGCTGCTCTTGCCTGGCCCCAGGGTTGGGGCCAGAGCCACAGCAGCTGCCTCCCTCCCCCCCCCCCCCATCCCTCCTTGCTCCCACCTTTATACTCAGTTCCAAGACAAGGGACTTTTTCCCCCATGTTAAATGCAGGGGGACCTAGTCTTGGAATCGAATAAATATGGTATTGTGCCTAAGCTTCTGTGAGCTCAAGTTCATTTCAGATGCTGTGAAAGGACAGCATAGAGCAGAGTATAAATTGAAGTGAGTGATTTGAATATAAAAGGTGAGGAGAAGGGTATTAAAACAAGTTCTGCCTGCCACTCTCTCACAAGGACTGTTCCTTCCTCATTTATCATATCTATATCAAGTTTTATACTGGAAACTATATATTTGTTCATCATCTGACATAATCAATGCTTAGTTGCAATGTTCCCTCTAAGGAGCAGTGGCCCGTGAGCGTGCTGCCTCGGTCCATGAGCGCTCCACCTCAGTCCGGCATGGGACACTTACTGAAGGGAGCTGGGGGCAGGTGGCTGGGGCCGGGGGCTGGAGCTGGGAGCCTGGGGCTGGAGGCTGGGGCCAGGGACCAGGGGCTGGAGCCAGAGCCTGGCGCAGGCTCCCCGACTCTGGGGAAGTGCTCCGCTCCCCCGCATCAGGGCCGGTGAGTGGAGCACTTCCCCAGAGCCAGCGGAGCCCTCACCAGCCACCTGCACCAGCCTCCATCCCTGCCTTGCCTCATCTTAGGGAGGAGCCGCTGCCTGCCCCGAGTGAGGTTCTGCTGGCTCCAGGACACTGCTCAGCTCCCCAGCCCTGATGCCATGTGTCTCCTCATTCCCTGAGGTGATGTGGGGGAGTGGAGCAGTGTCCTGGAGCTGGTAGAGTGTCAGTTGGGGCAGGCAATGGCTGCTCCTCAAGGTGAGGCAAGGTAGGGATGGAGGCTGGGGCGGGGGGGCTGGTGCCGGCTCCACGAGCTCCGGGGAAGTGCTCCACTCCCTGGCCCTGATGCAGGGAAGTAGAGCACTTCCCCAGAGCTGGCAGAGCCCAGGCCAGGCTCCCGCCCCAGCCTCTCCTGGTGCACAGCCTTGAAAAGGCTGTGCGCGGCCACACTTTTAGTTGTGTGCAGCCACGCACACGCGCACCTTAGAGGAAACCTTGCTTAGTTGTACTGGTGCATCACAGGGGCCTGATCTTGTCATTGGCCATACTGCCCTTGATTTCAAAGAAAGGACTATCATGTCCATAGTTAATAGATGTTAAAATGTAAAGGCTCTGTAAGAGCACTTCTTGTACATTAATAAGTAACATACAGATTAGAACATGAATTTCTCTCTGAAAAATATACTGAATACTGCTGAACACAATGTCTTTTCCCTGACATGTTCATAGTTTATTTAGAAGAGATAATCAGAATAAACTGAAAATGAAATGTGACTTTTTAAGTAAAATTCAACATATACTGTGCAGCGTAATTCTCAGAAACAAGATGATAATTTATTTCTCCTAGATCTTTACAGTTTGTATACAAACTTTAGAACACACAAGTTATGTGTTGTGAAATATTTCGGGCAGAGCTAGAGTTCATACAGAGTCCACAGATTTTTCTCTCCTCAGCACTATGCTGCCCTTCTGACCTCCTCAACTTCCTGTAGTAATACAAGTGCTGGAATTGTGTCAGAGCTGAAATCTGGAATGCCTTGTGATAAGAAGGCAAACTAAATGTACAAATGTGAGTAGTTCAAGAATGATACCCAAAGTCTTCTGTAATCAGAGGTGAACTAAATCTAAATGGGCCTCTTGCCTCTGTTAGCAGAACTCTTTCAACAGCAGGCTGTATGGACTAGTATGCTGTTTGTAACAGTTAGCAGCAAGGCACTGCTATCCAGGACCAGGATCTCATTCATTAGGGACAGGCATTACACACAAACTGGTTTAAATGATCAGAAACTGGTTTAAACCTGTAACAGAACAGATGTTCAGTGCACATAAACCAGTTTGAGAATGGCTAAAACCGGTTTGAGATAAACCTGGTTGAATGTGGTATCAGACTTAACTGATTTAACTCAAAACAGTTGATGCAACATCTGTCCCAGATCACTTGCTGGTTTAAATTTAAATAAGACTTTCCCAGCATCCCAGCATGGTCTCTGGGTTGGGTGGGATCTCTGCTCCACAGCAAGGCTGACCCCTCCCATGTTCTCCTTGGCTACAGCTTCAGCAGTCTCTGCAGGCATCTACCTGGCTTCTGCTTCCCTTCCCCCCTGCCCCCCACGCTAAGCAGGCATTCCCCCGTCTCTCACAGACACCTCTCAGTATTAGCTAGCAGACCACATACTGGCTACTTCTGAGCTGAGGCACACAGGGCAAAGGCAGAATCAACAGATAGCTGGTAATGTCCCTCTGTTTTTTTAATGGAGTGATACACACTGAGTCAGAGGTGATAAACATTCCCTCCTAGGCTGTTCAGGACAGGGGGACCCCTCCCTAATCACAGCATCCTGTGTGGGCACGCCCCCTCACTTCGGCTCAGCTCTGTGCAAGGGAAGGGAGGGCTGCTCTAGGTCCCCCCGGCTTCTACCCTGAGCCACTGCAGTCATGTGCCTGCATTTCTGGGATGTCTGTCTGATTACAAAACTGATTTAGCCAAGCCAGGTTAGACTAACCTGCAAAGACCGAATCAATTCAGACTCAGGCTTTTTGAATAGCTGTCCCTAGCCATTGTGTTAGATGTTGTACAAACATAACACAGATGGCCCTTGCCACAAAGAGCTTACAAGATAAGCATGAGATAACAGATGGATAAAGACATGAGAGACTACAAAGGAACAGTGAGATAATTTTGGTCTGCATAATAAGCAGTGCTGTTTATCATTGAGCATCCTGTTATCAAGTTTTTACAGGTATCACAGAAAGTTTTAGAGGGGAAAAAAGGAAGTACCGTTGGGAAGACAGAGAAAGAAGATGATGACAAATAATAGACCCTTGTGAAATCATCACAGAAAACTGGAGGTGGGATGAGGAAGACCCTCTGAAGGAGACATTAGTGAGCTAGAAGGGGAACCAGTACAGGAGAGTAATGGAAGCTAAAGGAATACATGATTTCAGGAGAGAAACATGGCTGACAGTGTTGCAGGTGGCTGACACATTCTTCTGAATGAAGTACTTTGTTCAGAGATAGGACGTGGTTTTAAACAGCAGTAAGGTTAACCCAAGCTCTAACAACATGGCTTTATGCTTATACTGTGTGCTTATACTGTGTGTATGTTTACAGAGGCAATCTTACAAAAAAGGATTACTAAAATAGATTGACGCTTGCTTAGCATATGGGATTAGAGAAAAAAATCCTGCTGAAAGACAACATACTGTTAAAACAAAGATGATATTCTCTAGCATGCTGTGAGCAACCTTGTGCCAGTCTTTTGAGTCAGCACTGCTTTTAAAACTCATTTTTGTTGGCTGCAGCCTAACACTGTCCACCCTGAGAGATCCTTGGTTGGTGCTGAGCTGCCATGGATGTTTCTGCACCCTTCCCTCTTCCTGCAGCTAGCTTACAAGTCAGGACTGGGGCTGCGCTAGTCATCCACACCTATTGGAACAACATCTTTGAGTCTAACTTATGTTGCTAGGGCTTTGTGGGCTACAATGGGCCTTGAGATTAGAGGGGGAAAAAGAGGGCATAGATCCAATTTTATTATAATTAGTTATTATTTGTATTGTATTGAAACTTGCAAGGCTTTTTATGTATTTGATCATGAAAACATGTCTTCTGCCCCAAACTTAAACCTAACAATAAGGGTGGAAGAGGAAATTATGATGCATAAATAACTTCTAATACATTTTCTAATTTCTAAATAAAGCTGAATATCTTGGCCAAAGTATTTAATTATGGAATATTTTTTCCATTAAGCTTCTTAATTTTTTTTCTCAGTTAAGTGCTGTGAGTACAAACAAAGATGCAAACAATTGGCTATGGGATATGACAAAAATATATAAAATGTCAGAAAAATTTGTAGCATGTAATATGAAGGTCTTGACAGGTGATTTTTATTTATATTCATTTGCATGTCAGAATTTGGAGTACTTGCAGCCTATTTTGAGAATTATATGCTTGATTTTTCTGTTATAATCCATATATGTACATCAGTTCAGCAAACACAGGGTACCTTCTATTGGAAAAGAGAGGAAAGGTGAGATTTAAAGCTAGATAAAACTTTCCTTTTTGAGGTATAATTAAAAAAAAGGAAAAAAGTCTAGAGCACAGCATGTTTTCAATTCAAGTTTCCTTCTCTTGTATTACTTTTTCAGTATATAATTGTATTTCTTCAAGACTGTAAATTATTATTTATAACAGAATAAAACTGATTTTTAATATTAAAAATTTGGCTAGTGCCAGTTATATTCCTAATTTATTTTTGTCTGCAAATTTTCAAAATTGTAGCACAGTGAATTTTGCATTGGCATTTTCTTATTAATTATTCCCCATATCTAAGAAGATATAAGTACTAAGAACTGAAAAAATATAGAGCAGACACTTGGGTTAGTGTGACGTCTTGTGCCCTTCATGCTGCCCAGCCTGTCAGGGTGTAGCCCTTCCCCTCAACTCACCTGCCATGACTTTGATGACAAAAACAAGTATGAGAGGGGGGTTTTCCCAATGGAGATCTTCCCAGGGGGGCTCTCCCAATGGACGGCAGTACTTACAGTTGTTTGATGTGATGTTCCATGGGGCTCCGCCTCCCCTACACCCCATCCACTCGCCAACCAGGTGGATGTCGGTTAATAATGGTCTTCAGCCCTGTAGGTTGGCCCAGGGCCTGCCTTCCTGGTTGTAGTGGTTCCCCCCACCCCGGTCTCGGGGTTTGTCTTGATTCAGAAAAAATACTCCCCTGAGGAGGAGAGGGCTGCAGAGCTGCCTCCTCTACCCCTGCCTCCTCCAGGGGGCTCAGATGCTTCCTCCCTCCTGCTGTCTGCAAGGAACTCCCCTGCCTCCTTGTCCTCCTCTTCTGCTGGGAGCTGGAGGGGTGCCCCTGCTTTGCCTCTGGCACAGGGCTTAAAGGTCTCCCTGATGCTTCCTGTGGGAGCTGTGCAAGCTGTGTTGCTCCCTTCCCATGCTGGAGCCGCAGCATGCCTAGAGAGCTGCTCGTCTGCACTCTCCTTCTCCGGCCCCTTTCCCACCCTAGTTCTGGCGGGGCTTTTAAACTTTTTCACGGTGGTCGGTATGGCCGCTGGGATTGGTCCAGCTGTTTCCCGTGCCAGAAACACCTGATTAAACAGCCGGCATAATGCCGGTTTGCGCGGCTGCGGCCGCGGTCATGGCTCCTGCTCCAGCTGCCCTGCGGGAGGTGAGTTATCGCTGCCAGGGGTCTGCTTCCAGGGTATGGGGCCCACAGGGTATACTCTCTCCCCTTCGGGAGCCTGTGGTGGTGCCTCGCCACCACAGTTAGGGACAAATTACACATAAACTGGTATAAGAGATTTGAACCAGTTTCCAATCAGTAACACAACAGGTATTCAGTGCACATAAATCACTTTCAAAATGTCCAAAACTGGTTTAAGATAAACCTGAATGGATGTAGTATCAGACATAACTGATTTAGGTTAAGTTGGCTTATAGAACTTATAGTTCCAGATCCCTTCCAGATTCAAGTTCACTCACAATCCTCCAGCATCCCAGGATGCTTTGTACCTCCCTTGCAAACCCCCCCATGTAGGGTGGGCAGGCTAGCCTTGGCCCAAGCTGTCCAGTCCAACCAAACAGGGAGGCATGTTCTAGTATCCGCCAGCTTCTGGCCTGGGCCACTGCAGGCATGTGGCAGTATTTCGGGATTTAAAACTGAGTGTCTCTTCACTTGCTTATCTGTTCAATCTGCGCAGTTTAGACTAGCCTGCAAAGATTGAATCAATTCAGCCTTTGGCTTTTTGACTGTCTGTATTTAGCCATAGACAGCAATTTCCCACATTCTTGTCAGTTTTACATATCTGACCTGACCCTGCAGAACAAATCTTTCTTCTTTTATTTTTACTGGACATATCAATGAGTCACTCTTATTTATCTGATACATCTATGTAGGTTCTATTTTTCCACTCTGCTGCAGATTTCTTAATGTGATCTTAAAGGAATCTCTGCATATCTGAATGCCTCTGTTTCCTTATCTATGTTTAAAATGAGGCAGAGTTACCAAAGGGAGAGAGATTAGTAATAATACATTGTACACCAGAGCATCATGAGGATCCACTTATTCATGTTTTTTTCAGAACCTTGCAGGGAAGGTTCTATGTAAAATTTCTAAGTACTACTGCTACAATTAATCATGCATAAGGCAAAACGTACATAGGGTAACCAGGATTTCTGAGCATATTTTTTTCTTATATGATTATTTGCTCAAGGAACTATGAACCTTTTGAGAGATTCTCTGGGTGCTGACATATCAGCCCCTTTCATAGATTTCATAGACATTAGGGCTGGAAGGGACCTCAGAAGATCATTGAGTCCAGCCCCCTGCCACAGGGGCAGGAAGTCAGAAGGGATCATAGGATCCCAGCAAGATAAACATCCAAATGTTTCTTGAAGGTGTTCAAAGTAGGTGCTTGAACCACCTCCAGTGGCAGTCTATTCCAAATCTTGGGGGCTTGGACAGCAAAGAAATTGTTCTTTATGTCCAGCCTGAAACGGTCATAGAGGAGCTTGTGATTGTTTGACCCTGTCATCCCTTGGGGTGCTCTGGTGAACAGACATTCCCCCAGATCCTGGTGAGCACCCCTGATAAACATATAGGTGGCCACCCGATCACCCCTGAGCCTGTGCTTTTCCAGGCTGAAGTCCCATGTCTCTCAGCCTCTCATCATAAAGTCTGTTTTCCTGACCCTTGATCATGCATGTGGCTCTCTTTTGCACTCTCTCAAGCTTCTCCACATCCTTTTTGAATTGTGGATGTGGAAAACTGGATGCAGTACTCCAGCTGTGGCTTCACCAAGGCCGAGTGTAATGGGAGAATGACGTCCTGGGATTTGCTTGAGAAGCATCTATTGATGCAAACCAGCTTTTTCCTTGCTTTACTAGCTGCAGCATCCCATTGAAGGCTCATGTTCATCTTGTGGTCAATGACCCTCAAGTCCCTTTCGCCCGTAGTGCTAGCGAGCATAGCACTGCCGAGCCTATAAGGATGCTGCAGGTTTTTCTTCCCAAGGTGGACAACCTTGCATTTTTTTGGTGTTGAACACCATCAGGTTCTTGTCTGCTCATTTCCTTAGCCTGTCAAAAAGTCAGCCTGGATCACCCTTCTGTCCTCAGGTGTGGATGCTTTTACCCCAGAGTTTGGTGTCATCAGCAGACTTGGCCAGTCTGCTTCTGATACCAATGTCCACATCATTAATAAAGATGTTGAACTATATGGGTCTAAGGACAGAGCCTTGGGGGACCCCACTGGTCACAG
This sequence comes from Alligator mississippiensis, assembly GCF_030867095.1. Taxonomy (NCBI): domain Eukaryota; kingdom Metazoa; phylum Chordata; order Crocodylia; family Alligatoridae; genus Alligator; species Alligator mississippiensis. The sequence continues at coordinate 49,642,828 of NC_081826.1, forward strand.
GGCCCCATGATGATTGACTTCCATCAATTACCACCCTCTGGGTCTGACCACGGAGCCAAATCCCCAGCCAGTGGATGGTGGTGAGGTCAAAGCCACAGTTAACCAGTTTCGCCAAGAGGTGATCATGGGATACCAGATCGAAGGCTTTTTTAAAGTCAAGATATATGACATCAATCTCTTCTCCTTTGTCCAAGTGATTGGTCACCTGATTATAAAAGGAAATAAGATTGCTCAAGCACGATCTACCCGTAACAAATCTGTGCTGGCTATCCCTCAGGATGTTGCCATCAGCCAGTCTGTTAAGAATGGCCTCTTTGATAATCTTTTCTAAGATCTTCCCCAGGATAGAGGTTAGGCTGATGGGCCTGTAGTCTGCTGGATCCACTTTCCTCCCTTTCTTGAAGATAGGAACCACATTGGCCTTCTTCCAATCTTCAGGCAGTTCACCTAAGCACCAGGAGTTCTCACAGATCCGTGCCAGGGACTGAGCTATGATGCTAGCCAGATTCCTTGAGTACCCTGGGGTGTAAACTGGCAGGGCCGGCTGATGTGAATGTATCCAGCCTTTCAAGGTGTTCCTTCATAAGGTCAACATTGATGGAGGGTAAGAAATCTCCCTCACCTGGGCCTCCCTTTCCCATAATGGGCGGGGGCATCCCATGGGACTGATGAAAGACCAACACAAAGTACCCATTTAGCAAGCTGGCTTTTTCCTGGGCGTCGGTTGTCAGTTGTCCCATCTGGTTTAGCAGGGGTCCAATGTTGCCCTTGCTTTTCCTCCGGCTCCCCACATATCTAAAAAAACCAACTTTTTATCATCCTTGGTACTTGTAGCTAGTTGGAGTTCTGTCACAGCCTTGGTTTTCCTGGTTTGCTCCCTGCAGGTCTGGACCAGTGCAGAATCTTCCTCCTTGGAGGTGGATCCAGTCCTTCATCCTTTGTAGGTCTGTCTTTTTAGATGCAGGAGGTCCGCTAGTTCCCTGCAGAGCCACAGGGGCTGCTGTGCCATTTTGCTGCCTTTCCTCCGAGATAGGATAGACTTTGCTTGTGCATCCAAGATTGCTCCCTTTAGGAGCAACCACTTTTCCTGGACTCCCCTCCCCTTTGGGCTGAGGTCCTTTAGGGCCTCACTGACAAGCCTCCTGACTTTGTCGAAGTCAGCTTTCCTGAAGTTGAGGACATCTGTATTGCTGACTGACTTGCCAGCTTTACAGTGGATGGTGAAGGTGATCAGCTCGTGGTCACTGTCACCCAGCTTCCCTTCAATCGTTAGGTCACTGTGTAGCAGGGCACTAAGGTGCCTGCTACTTGGAGAGCTGGGATAACTCATCAGGTGCTGGTTGCTAAGGCAACTGGAGGGAACTAGTGACCCACACCTGCCTAGCCAGCTGACAAGAAGGGGCAGGGTCTGGCTCCTATATAAACCACAGGCAGGAGGCCAGGAAGCAGTGCCTTGCTGGCAGACAAAGGGAAAGGAGCTCTGCCTGAGTGAGGAGATGGAAGAGCCCTGAATGCATCAGCCGCTGGAGACTGGTAAAGGATGGAGCACCCTAGGGGTGGCTGGATTAATGTTATAGCTGGACAGCTGGAGTTTGCATTGTAGCCCAGGACCTTGTGTTCTGTTTGCTGTTTGTAACCAGTGGTTTGGGTGAGGCTATTAGGGGTTGGAGGAGGCCTCATAGGGGACCTGCAGCAGTGTGGGAACTCTAGCCCCAGAGAGAGAGGGGGCAGCAAGAAGCCCCAGAGAGAGAGAGGGGGCAGTGAGAGACAGGGCCACAGAGAGCCTGAGCACCAGAAAGGGCACAGAGAGAGACCGAACAACGTCAGTTACATCTGTGAGGCTTGGGGCGTGGTACAGGGGTGGTAGGAGCCATGCATAGCCCATAAGGCTGGGGTGTACAGTACACCCAATACAGGAAAAGAACTAGTGATAACAGGAGAACCGTGGACAAGAGGATGAAAGGCAGCCTCCCTATAAAATATAGATATGAGATCAAAGTCGTGGCGGGCGAGAATTTGAGGGTGCTTGTCGGCAACTTGGCACGGTAAAGAAGGCAGCAGGGGAGAGCACGGCGACCCTGACCTCCCTCCTGTTACACACTGATTAGGTTGTCCCTCATTGCCAGAACCAGGTTGAGCAGCGCTTTACCTCTTGTTGGCCCATAGACTTCTAGCATCAGATAGAGCTGATCCACGCATGAGAGAAAGCTTTGCGACTTCTCGAATTTGGCCGAGTGCTCTTCCCATGAGTAGTTGAAATCTCCCATGACATCCATGCACTGGGAGCATGCAGCCTCAGCCAATTCCCTGGCAAACCCCACCACTATGTCCCCTGTGCTATGTTCCCCATGGATTTTAACCCAAAGGGTCTCAAGTCATCCACCCTGGGTGCCAATGTCAGCTTGAAGAGACACGTAGCTTTCCTTGACATACAGAGCTACACCCCCGCCCCTTTTGTCCACTTGATTTCTCCTGTACAGGGGTATAGCCATCTATAACTGTGGCCCAGTCATGGGTGGAGTCCCACCAGGTCTCTGTTATCCCTATGACATCATCGTTATTTGTGTTAAGTATGAGGACAAGTTACTCCTGTTTGTTCCCCAAGCTCCTGGCATTTGTATACCTATGGGGGCCCTTTGCCTTGCCTACAGCTCGCTCCAGGGCCGGGGCAGGCTTGGGCTCCCTTAAGTGCCTTGGCCTGCTGGCTTTGCAAGGGTTGCCCAGCAGGCCAGCAGTGGCAGTGGTCCCCCTCCATCCCCCGGAGGGCTTAGTTTAAAGCCCGGTGGAGCAGGTCAGCCAGTCTGACTGAGAAGAGCCGCCTCCTCCCCAACGGAGAGAGGTGGAGGCCATCCCTTCCCAGAAGCTCACTGCATCTCTCACCAAAGAGCAGACTGTGGTCATGGAAGCTGAAGCCTTCCCGATGACACCAGTGCTGCAGCCTTTGGTTCACTACCTTGATCCTCCTCTCCCTCCTCGGCCTGTAGCCTGAAACTGGGAGGATCGATGAAAACACCACCTGCACCTTCAACCCCTTAAGCCCCAATCCCAAATCCCTGTAGCGCTTCATGACCCAGCTGAGAGCACTCTGAGCTGTGTCATTTGTGCCCACATGGATAAGGAGCATAGGGTAGTGGTCAGTGGGCCGGAGGAGCTCAGGGATCTTCTCCACAATGTCTCAGATTCGGGCTCCTGGGAAGCAGCAGACTTCCCAGGCTAAGAGGTCGGGTTGGCAGATTGCCCCCTCAGTCCCCCTCAGGATGGAGTCTCCTATGACAAGCACTTTGCATTTTGTCTTGGGGAGAGCGGGGGCAGTAGTTACAGTGGAGCCTGTGTTGCCTGCGGGAGCTGGCAGCTTGGCAGGCTCTGCTGGGGCTGCAAGAGGTTCTTACCTGTTGCAAAGCTTCAGCAGGGCGGGGACCTTGGTGTGGCGGGCCTTGGGGCCCTTAACCACCTTGGTCCACCCCCTTGGCTGAACAGCATGGGAGGTCCCCAAGTCCTCCCTTGGCCTGGAAGGAGACCTTGGTCTACCCTCTGCCTGCAGGGGGAGAAGGGCCTGGTAGTAGGAGTCTATATCCTGCTCACCATCCCTGATGGCATGTAGTCCCTGGACTGTGGCCTGGAGCTCCTCCAGCTGGCATGCCAGAGACCCCAAAAGGGAGCAGACTTCACAAGGGGAGTTGGCCATGCTCTTGGACCCCAGAGCCTGAACAAGTGTCAGGCAGCCCCCGCAGCCAAGGGTCAGAGGCTCCATCTGTGTGGAGCCTAGAACCATGGGCTCCGTCTAGGTGGAGTACTCTGAGGAGCCAGAGGGGATGGGGTGCAGACCCTGAGGGGACCTTTGGGTTGTGGCATGTGCCCATCTGCATGATGCTGCTGCTAGGCTGGCTGCGGCTGGGACAGCCTACCCTGGGGGGGGCTCACTGGCAGGGCCTCGGGCCCTCATGCTCACCCTCCTGCGTGAACTTCCACGCTAACTCATGCGCTGGGTCCGGAAGCATGCCTGTTTGTGCATCTTGTTCACGAGGCTCCAGTCGTGAGGCTCCCTAGGGGTCTGAGTGAAGTAGGAGCTGGGGTGGGGCGAGGCCCTCCTCGGCTCCACTCAGCCGCCCCACTACTGGGCTATGTCCCTCCCACCACAGGCCCCACTTACCTCCGGCAGTGCTGGGGGTCACTGGGGTACTTTGCAGTCACTGGGGGGGCCTCGGGGTGGGGGGGCATGATGGGCTTACACCCATTCATCTCATGCCACTCCTGGGGCCAAACTGAGGTTGTATTCCAATTGGTAGGCCCTTTTAAACTCCACATATGTGCAGTGGACCCGCCACTGGCAACTTGCTGGTCCCTGTCAAGGGGGGCCCTACCTGGGACTTTGGGGGATCCTGATCTTCCAGAGAAGGACTGGTAAGCATCCTCTCCCCCCTCTTCTCTCTCCCCTCTCTCTCCCTGGGGGGCTGGGCCAAGTAGGAGCCAGGGCAGGGCGAGGCCCTCCTCAGCTCCACTCAGCCACCCCACAGCTGCTCTATGTCCCTCCCACCATGGCCCCACTTACCTCTGGCAGTGCTGGGGGTTGGCGGGGTGCTCCATGGTCACTGGGGGTCGCTGGGGAGCCTCGGGGTGTGGGGGTACGATGGGTTTACACCTATGCATCTCATGCCGATCCTGGGGCAAAACTGAAAGCACTCTACAGCTATGCCCTAACAGAAGTACGTGATTGCTGAGTGCTTTAAAAGTTCTCAATCACATGATAAATTAACCCTCAGTTAATGAGGCTTCAAATGAAGATGCTCCAATGTAGAGCACCTTCATTAACTTCTGTCTGTCCCTGTGTGCAGTCAGGGCGGGCCTGATGCAGCCCAGCCCTACCCCAGTGATGTCTTTAGAAAGGTAGGAGGAAGAGGGAGGCGGAAGGAGCTGTGGGCTGGGGTTTGCCAAGCCCATAGCTCCCTCCCCTCCCCTTTCCCCCCTCCTATTTTGCAGACAACACTGGAGCCGGATGAGGTGGGGCTAGGGGACAGAGGCTGCAGGCAGCTCCTCCTGGATCAGCTCCAAAGTGGAGCTCAATCTCCCAGTCCCTGAACCAACAGTGAGTATCTCTTGGGTTGAGGGGGCACTCTAACTCAGCATTTTCTGTGAAGTGCCATAAGTTAGAGTGTGGGAGCTGCATGATAGAGTGACTGTGCCAGTGACATGATAGAGTCAGTGCCCTCAATGATACAGTGACTGTGTCAGTGGCACTTAAGCTATGATAAACCAACTTTCTACATTGAACCTGGCAAGCAGTTATGAGCTGCAGACTTTCCTGAGTTCCTGTCAGTTTGGACTGAGTCTCCTATTTTGAATAATGTTAGGACTTTAGGTTAAGGTGGTCTCCCAGAAGTCCAACAGTGACTTTTCTTCATGTTTTAATAATCAGTTTGAAACTTCTCAAGGCCAGTAGGATAGTACTGTTTGTCCTGTTCATTGGTCATTGAAGATCTACCCTGTGCGTGTATGGAAGTTATAATTTTTCCTGTCATAAAATGATGGTGTTCAAGTTTCAACATCCCCTTCCTTCTGAACCCACAAAGAAATTTAGTCACTTGCAGCTTTTTACTTAAGTTCATGAGCCTCTGGCTATAAGGATCATGTTTCTTCACATGCACCACTAGTTGCTGTGGCTTGAATGCCAAAAATGGCTCTAAAATATTGTTCTTGTCTTTCAGGGAGACAATGAGAATCTCTTAAGAGGGAACACAACGGAAAGGGATATGGGAAAATATAAACAAAAAAAACAGAGAGAACTAAAACATACTATCAGTGGTGCTACATATAGAACAAAGCTGCTTGTTGCTAACAAGAATCTCTAGAGCTAGTTTAGACCTCTAGATTTTGTGTGTCTCAAACCCTGGACTACTCAGTTAGAGTATACATTTTAGATGGATGGAACTTCACTCCATATTCTTCCTGGCTAAGTGACATTTGCAGGCTGCAGAAAAACTGCTGCCTTGAATGTAAGTGGCACTTGGTAATGCATCACTTTATACTGCTAGAAGATCAAGTTGTTTCCATGGCATAAGTATAGCTGTTTTGTCAGGCAAACAGTAAACTAGGCTGCCTTAGTAGAGATGGACACAGTATATAATACTATCTCACAGCAGGAATGTTGTTGAGTGAGAGGATAAATCTAATTAAATGAGCTGGATGTTCTCAGCTACCACACAGGGTAGGTTTACACAACCTCTAAACAGAGCAGGTGCCATAGTGCTGTGTGGCATATGCTCTCCAAAAACACTAAACCCCCAACTGGATGTAATATAGCTGTCATACAGAAGTGCTGAATGTGTGCCAACTAATAAAACCAAATGGAGAATTTAAGATGTGCACAGCACTACTCCAAGGCACTACTCTACTTTACATCTGTTTCAGGGTTCAGTGCACCACGTGCAATGTTCTTCACTATGGCACTTAATTCACTAAAGGGCTGAATTAATAGAGAAGCTGTTTTGCAAAATGATTTTACCTCCATAAAAGCTTTGCTGAGGAAAGTTCCATGCTCATTATCCAGGCTTTTGACATACTTTCCTGCAGATTGTTTCAATAGCATTTGGGTCTTTCATCAACCACAATGCCTTACAGTATTGTCCCAGCGTATCAGCCAGGCACACACAGGTCTTTGGGATATCAGCCTTTTTTGGCAGAAAGATGCATCCTGACAGAGAGAGCATTTGGTTACCACTATTGCTACTTGGTTCTGTCAGGTTATTTTACCTAAAAAAGGTAAGTCTCATACCTAACATTTACTTTTGTATCCAGTGCTGGTTCTTTCACTTCTGTCAATTCATTGTTTGCCAATAGAGTTGGGTAAAACATTTCAGCTGTTATTTTGTTTGTATTTGTTTTTTATCCCTGAAAATGCACATTTGAGTTAACAGAAACAATTTGTGAATTAGCATCAATTTTGTTTAATTATTTTGGTGATTAAAAACTGAAAAACATTTCAAAGGAGTTGAAAAGATTTCAATACAATGTTTTGAAAACAACAACTTTTGAATCTATAATTTGAAATTTTCATTTTTAAATTATACCTCAGTATTTTTTTTAATCTTATTTTTTTAAGTTAAGGCCTTTTAATTGGACAATTTAATTGGCATTTTAATTGGCTCTAAACCAAAGTTTTTTTTTTTTTATTCTGTTTGCAAAAAGCTTAAAAAAATAATTTCAGGTCAACTGCAAATGGAAAAAAACATGGGTTATTCACATAGCTGCAGTACCCAACTGAGCAAGCTCAAGGAGAAATATTTCTGATGTAGTCAGTAGGTATTCAAAGAGTATTAAAAAGAAAGAAGGGAATCAAGTAGGTTTACTAAAATGTTAAATAATATAACTTTTCTGGGGACAACAGTTCCCCAGTGGCTATGTCAGGATGGTGTTGAAAGCATACTCTACAATAAAGAGTGCAATATAAATGCATAAATCTGTTTCTGTTAAAAGGATTCAGAGATGTTTAATAAAGTCTAGTAAAAAGTCTAGTATTATAAAAAGAGCTTTACAGATATGATTTTTTTTTTTTGATCAGTCTTTGAGTCCATCTAACATATGATAGGTCTGGGATGGATGTAGAAAGTGGGGCTATTCTATTAGGAAGTAAGAAGCCCTTTTATTCAGTAAATACAAAGTGAAGATCCTGATTCAGTTACCTCATATTATGTTGTTATACTTAGGCAAGATTACACACAGCCCTAGTAGATTTAACTTTTATACTGAGAATTAGAATGTTTTGCTTGTCGAGAGGCACATCTACACGTGCCCCTATGGCGCCATTGTTACTGTGCCGTCATTTTTAGTACTTCCTTTTGGAAGTACTAAATGATGATGTGGTAACAGCCTGTACTGCACTGTGCCAGCAGCGCCCAGTTATTTTTAGCCACTATGTTACCATAGTAACACACTATACCGAGGGAGTGCATTGCTACCGTGATGTAGCTGCAGCATCACGGTTTGTGCCTGCAGATGCTGCGTCGCTGTAGCGTGTTGCAACGGTGACAGCATCACATGTATATGCACCCAAGGAATACAAAATTATTTCAGGTTAGCTAGGCTAACATTATATCTAGATAGCTAGGCTAAGTAAGAAAGGAAAATCTGTGGATTCTCTGCCCAAATAATAGCAACCTAATCTGTAACTCTCCAACTGCATGTCTACTGTAGGTAAGATGGGGAATTCTAATAATATTTGTATACTTGATTAAAGAATTTGAAATTGGTAGATTTTGACCTTTGGTCTGAGACAAGACTCAAATTTTGCAATTTTTAGTTTACATGAAAAAGGTTTTGATCAGTTCTAAAAATACTGACTTAAAATAATTGATTGTTTCCCTTTAAACATGAATTACTACAAAAGAAATAAGGTGAAGAACAGTAAGCACATCAGCCACCCAAGACTAAAGAAATCAGTTCTTTCCCAAGTGTATTTGTGGTAGATTTGACCTAAAGAGTTTTTAATGTTTGTTTCCTTGTTTGTTGAAATGTACAAGCCAGTGGGAGAAAACAGATTTTAACCTTTTACCACAGTAGTTCTTTTCATAAGTAAAACCAAGATAAAACTACCATCTCCATACCCTCTAGTGGGAGATAAGTACAGCAAGGTCAAACCTTTTTTGTTGCCAGAAAGGTGGATTACTGAAGAGAGATTTTTCTCCAAAAAACTCTTTTCAGTATCCTAAGAATTTTGTTTTCCTTCTGTTTTAGAACCAAGATACCTACTTAATAGTCTTTCTTCAAGAGATGTGAACTTGACATTTATCTAAGGTTTTAACATGATTATATAAATCCATACATTTATATAGTGTTTTGGAGAAATAAAAAAAGATTAATTCTGACCCTAAGAACTAGCCTAATCCTGCAAACACTTCCACATGTAGGTTATTTAAGGCATGTGCTTTAGGATAATGGGGTGGAAATGTCTGCATGATCTGGAACTGTATAAAAGGGCCCTGCCAATACATTCAAATTAAAGCTGGATAGAAACCAGCTATAGTTTGCTACATATATTCAAGCACAAACTTTGTAATTGGTTGGCTCTTTCTATAGCTGGATAGTCTTTTTTTGTGGTGTGATAATTACTTTGCACGTGTGGTTGCTCTAAACTTATTATATGATTAACTAGTTAATTGCAAAATATATGTAACAGTAGCAGGGGGTTAAGAAAAGAGAGAAGCCAAAGCAAACATTATCTCCTCAGACACATTTTCAGAAAAGTAAGCAGGAAAAAGACCTGCACAGAATAAAGAACAAAGTTGTAAAAACAAATCAAAACATTGTGAACAGAAAAAACACATGAATGTCTCTAGAGAAGCTGAAGTGGCTGCTGAAAGAGGTGATAGAAGCTTGTTGAATTGATAAAGTGGTTTACTAATTGGTAATTTCACACCAGCTGGAAAGCCTGTCCAGGATAAATAAGGAGAAGCCTATGTTGCAGCCCTGTCCTGACACACACCATATGAACTCTGCATGTGCTGGCTCCTAAGCTAGAAACAGTATATCTGTGTTAATGCAGCACTCCATCCAAGTAGGAGGCTCTGGTGAGAGACGATGCTTTTCAGCCTGTCTGTAGGGCTACAGTAATGCTCTATATTGCTTCCAGGTCCAGAACTCATGCGTATGGAGGTACCACGGTATGTCTCTGTTCAGCACTGCCTTGCGCTGGGTAGACATGCCCAGGGAACATGGGTTTCTAGAGATGCTAAACACAGTTGATACCAAAAGTAAATTATTTCTTTGACAAAATTTTAAACAGTCAGAACTAGACACAGAAGCATCTTGCATCACAGATAAGGGAGCAAAAGACTCAATAAGAAGGTAAAACCAGAGATAGCTGCACATAAACATCGTCAGAGAAATTTTGATTTCTTGAAATTATGACACCAATGATAAAATCAATGAACTTTTCAATAAAGTAGGGGAGCAGGAAAAGGCTCCAAAACAATGGGAAAATGATAGGTAATGTAAATAACTACTATAGGCAAGCCATTGAATTCCTTTAATTGGCTAGCAGTCTTCTGCAGCACTGTCTTAAACTGGGAATACAGGAAGTAATCAATTAAAAACAAAGGCTGAATAATCTGGTTTTACCAGATTTTTACCCTAATAATAGTAATTAATGAGAGAATTGAACATTAAAGAGCTCTCAAAAGCTTCAGAGATTTTTTTAAAGGTAACATTTGGTTGCTTCCATTCCAGTTCCATTCTCCCAATACCATATGTGAGTAGTAATATTCAATCACCTGTGTTTTCTTATCACAATTCTTAATTTTTCAATATGATCAGACTCATGTCAATACTTTCCAGTTCCATTTCTAATGTTCTTATTGTTTACAAATTGAAAAAGTCATCCAATTTATGGGACAAAGATTTTTTTTTCTACCTTTCTTTTTGAAAAGAACCTGTCCTTTCCCAGGAGGGGAAATGGAGTCCAGCCATTTTTGTTACACATATGTCCAGATGGGGTGTGCCTCAGCTGCTGCTGGACATAGCTGAGATGTTCTGCTATTTCCATCTGGAGGACAGGTGAACTTTGTCAGTGATGCTGATATATGGATCAGCTGAAAGAGGATGATAGCAGGGCACCTGGCACTTTTCTCAGACATCGAATGCAGCATACACATTATACCTCAGTGTCCACTAGTTTACAGATTCTCTGCTTCCAGGACTGGCTCTAGCAAACACATTTCAGAAGATTACTTATGTCACACAGTTCTATTTTAATGCTTTGAACCTCCTGAATGATTAAAAACACATTTAACTTTAAAGCAAAACTGCTAAAATCAACCCTGTTTTACATGTAATGAAATGTGCATTCTCATATTCTCAAGTCATCATATGTAAAACACAAAATATTTTTAAGCTGAACCTTCAGAATAACAGATGGTGGAGATGCCTCATGATGAAGACAGGCTTGGACTGAAATACCTGTGCACATGTAACAGCCTGTATCTGAAATCTAAATTAAATGATTCAGTTATTGCTTCAAGAAATGTTCCTATTAGTTACTTAGTGAGCCAAATTATAACTGGCAACACATATGGTAAAACAGTTACTTTTTCTGGCAACAGTGTTACTTTTTTCTCAGCCTCTCACTTGAATACACATCTTGATTCCTTTGATTTCTTATTAGGATGGCTTTAATAGCTGAAGACTATCTATTTCCTAATAGCCCTAGTGAGGGAACAGAGCCTCACTTTGTTAGATGTTGTACAGACATAGTAAAAAACAAAACAAAACAAAAAACCAGTCCCTCCCTTAATGACTTACAGCCTGGAAAACTAGAAGATACAAAATGTGTAGAAAATAGTGGAGTGGAAGAGAAGGTAGATAAAAGTAGTGAGAACATAAGCATGTTCTGGACAATAAGCAGCAATCATGTCTCATGTCAAAAGTCATTTCTGTCTCCCCAGACTTAGTGACAACATGTTGGATCTCATATTGCCTTACTAGACTTTGGATCAAGCCCTGCATTGGTTGTGTTTGGACATAAGTACAAATCTTACAAATAGGACTAGAAACTATATTTTAAAGACAATTAACTGAAACTTATGCAGCTTCCAAAGCAGCTGTGAGATGGACTGCTACCACTACCCAGCTTGTACCCGATTCCCAAAAATATATTTGGCAGCAAGTACATGCCATGATGAGAATGCCAGTGGAGCTGTATTTTAGGAATTCCCTATAGCATAGGGTTAGATTTTTGGAAATAACTAACTATTGTGTGTCACAGATCCACTGTACATTAAAATTCAATGTGTAATGAAAATAACAGGTTCCCAGAAATTGCTCCAGACTTTTTTTTTTTTTTTTTTACCAATGAATTAAATTGCATTGTCCTTGTTAAAATCTCTACTTGGACTAAAATGCCTTAAACTGAGCAGCTGGGAAGTTTCCTTGAGAGAAGAGTAGCAGTCTGAAAGAAGCATAAAGTGCTCTTTCCTTCACAGCACTGACCTCTGCTTTCTTCAGAGAAGCATCAGCATCTGTTGTTCTAAAAATATAGTCTGCAACTGATGATCTTTTTAACATACCTTAGTCTTTGTAACTACACTGCTGAAATACACTGAAACCTCTTAGCAAGAGAAAGAACAAGTTATCACTGCTCATTTTGTCTCAGTGGAGAGTGGCATGAGGAAAAGAGAGAAGTGAACAATGCTAGTTACTTTTTAAAATGCATACCAGTAGGTGGTTTCATGCAGTAAAACAAATGGCATAATTTTTCCTCTCAATTTTTCATGCTAAAGACACATGAAGAATAGTCTTGCTAATATATGAATAATGGAGGGTGCATTGCTGTCTGTATTGATAGCAACTTTCTCCCATTGCTCTATTTTCAAAATTATAGAGCAGAGAATAATAAAAGTAAGGGTTTCCTTTTTATCTTTTAATGTAGTGTGGTTCTACATTATGGCAGGATTTCTGTTGCTGCGCTTTAGGAAACAGAAGATACAGAAGAACATAGCTATGAAGATATAAAGAGTAGTGCAAAGGGTTAGTGGAGCTGAGTAGTACAGCAATCAGTATGAAAATACCATCTGGCTTTGTGATGAGAGTACTTTCTTGGGCTTTGTAGTCGCTGTTCTAATGAATATTTAATATCAAATACTTTGAGTATATATTGAATCAGAAACTAGGATTCAGGTCTTCCTTCTCCTGAGCATCCTACCCTCTAAGCTAGAGAGTCATTCTCTTTCCCTCTTCAAAAGAATATTAATTCCATGTAAAATTGGACAGGAAAGATTGAGAAAATCCCTGCCACAATATGCTCTATACCCTAGTGATTAAATTACCCTCCTCTCCTAGGACATGGATGATGTAAGCTGAAATTCCCTCAGGCTGGGGAGGGTTTTGAACCAGGGTCTCCTGGAATAGGATTGATTGGATAGAGGGGTAAGGACATAGACCTTGTGAGAAAAGGACTGACTTGGAAGATACTAACAGCTATGACTCCCAAGAAGAGATAGGCTTCTCCCTGCAGCCTGGCATAAAGGCACAGCTATACCTCTCACTTATTGTACCAGATAATGCTGAAACATGCTGTGCTGCTCTGCGTGTACTATCTCTCAACCTGGAAGTGGTGTGCCTACATTAATGTGGTGTTGAGCCAGGAAAATGAGTTGTACTGCTGCCACAGTAATATCAAGTACAGACATAACATAAGGCTCTCTGAGGAGGAAGGTTTAAGGCATATCCCTCTCCTTAGTAACTCTCCACTCAGTGGCTCAGATTTGTGCACCCCTTTTATTAGCTCTTTAGCTCTTCCCACACATTGTACAGGCAGCCTAGGAATATAAATCCTTTCTAGACTTTTACAGCTGTAATAAATCAAACTGTATAATCATGCCATTTTCCTGGTTCAGGAGTCAGTTTTGCCCCACCTGGGCCTTGAGCCAAATGATATTTAGCAGAAGTCCTATATTTAAGGAAGAAGAGTTTTTGTGCTTGGTTAATTTTAAAATATTTGACTCTGCTTGGTTTTTGGCTCTTGGAATGAGATGTCAGATTAGGGATTAGGGAGAAAAATCCAGAGATGCAGTCGGAAGTGCAAGACAGCCAAAACAGATGATGAATGTAAATGTATCATATGGATGTCACTCTTGCATGTGAACATATATATTTGATTCTGGCTTTCAAATCATGTTGACAAAGATAAATAGAGCAAGATGATTTATACTCTGGAACTGACATTTTAATGTGATTAGCATCAGAACAGAAGAGTATATTGACAGAACAATAGCTGTCATATGATGTAAAGAGTTTCTTAATTTAAAAAAAAAATAAGTTGCTCAGCTGAAAAAAGAACGCTTTTCTACTTAATGTGGCATAGAAAATGCAAAGGAGTTTTCATGCCAGGTGAACATATGTACGTAGGGAGCCAGTTAACAGCGAACAAAAATTAAGGAGGAGTCATATATCTTGCTCATGTTAAAATCTCTAGCAATTTTTCCAGAAATAAATAGCATCCAGCTTTTAGGACTTTACTGAACCCCACTCTCTCTTTCTCTCATGCACACACACACACACACACACACACACACACACACACACACACACACACACACACACTAATTAGGAAGCTGAAAGAAACAAATTAATTTGTTTGCAAATGAAGTCTTTTTGAAGTGGGTTGAATACATATTTATAGATTCATAGATGTTAGGGTCAGAAGGGACCTCAATAGATCATCGAGTCTGACCCCCTACATAGGCAGGAAAGAGTGCTGGGTTTAGATGACCCCAGCCAGATGTCTATCTAACCTCCTCTTGAAGACCCCCAGGGTAGGGGAGAGCACCACCTCCCTTGGGAGCCCTTTCCAGACTTTGGCCACTCTAACTGTGAAGAAATTCCTCCTAATGTCCAGTCTAAATCTGCTCTCTGCTAGCTTGTGGCCATTATTTCTTGTGACCCCCTGGGGTGCCTTGGTGAGTAGAGCCTCACCAATTCCTTTCTGAGCCCCCATGATGAATTTATAGGCAGCCACAAGGTCGCCTCTCAACCTTCTCTTGCGGAGGCTGAAGAGGTCCAGGTGCCCTAGTCTCTCCTCGTAGGGCTTGACCTGCAAGCCCTTAACCATACGAGTGGCCCTTCTCTGGACCCTCTCCAGGTTATCCACATCCCTCTTGAAGTGTGGTGCCCAAAACTGCATGCAGTATTCCAACTGCGGTCTGACCAGCGCCCAATAGAGGGGCAGTATCACCTCCTTGGCTCTATTTGTCATGCACCTGCTGATGCATGATAAAGTGCAGTTAGCTTTTCTGATGACTTCATCACACTGACGACTCATGTTCATCTTGGAGTCCACTAGGACTCCAAGATCCCTTTCCGCTTCCGTGCTGCCAAGCAGGTCATTTCCTAGGCAGTAGGTGTGCTGGACATTTTTCCTCCCTAGGTGCAGCACTTTGCATTTCTCCTTGTTAAACTGCATTCTATTGTTTTCTGCCCATTTATCCAACCTGTCCAGGTCTGCTTGTAGCTGTTCCCTGCCCTCTGGTGTGTCCACTTCTCCCCACAGTTTTGTATCATCCACAGACTTGGACAGAGTACACTTCACTTCCTCGTCCAAGTCCCTGATGAAGACATTGAAGAGTATCGGTCCAAGAACTGAGCCCTGCGGGACCCCACTGCCCACGTCCTTCCAGGTCGATACCGGCCCATCCAGCACGACTCTCTGGGTTTGACCCTCTAGCCAATTTGCCACCCACTGGACTGTGTAATCATCCAAGTCACAGCCTCTTAACTTATTCACCAGTGTGGGGTGGGATACTGTATCGAAGGCATTCCTGAAGTCTAAGTATACGACATCCACCCCTACTCCTGTGTCCAGGCATTTTGTAACCTGGTCATAAAAAGAGACTAGATTAGTCAGGCACGATCTGCCTGCTAATAACCCAGCATAATTTTTCCTGCTGGGATCTCACATATATGAGCCTTAATAATCTTTTCAAAGACTACCAAGGATGGAGGTGAGACTGATTGGCCTGTAGTAGCCTAGATCCTCCTTCCTCCCCTTCTTGAAAATAGGGACCACATTGGCCCTTTTCCAGCCCTCCAGGACCTGGCCCGTGCACCACAAGTGCTCAAATATTCCCGCCAGTGGCTGCGCAATGACATCAGCCAGTGCCTTCAGTACCCTCGGATGGAGCTCATCTGGGCCTGCCGACTTAAACGCATCCGGTCCTTCCAAGTGACTCTGCACCATCTCAGGGTCTACGCATGGTAGTCTGGCGCCCTGCTGCTGCCTCTCTACAATCCCATTGTGAGACTTGTTTTGCCCCTCATTTAGGAACATTGAGGCAAAGAACTCATTGAGGAATTTAGCCTTGTCCCCCCTGTCTGTCACCAATTGCTTTTGCCCATTCAGTAGTGGTCCTATTCCACCCTGGGCCTTCCTTTTACTCCCTATATATCTGAAAAACAATTTTTTGTTCTCCTTAACTTGGGATGCCATCCTCAGCTCCATGGTAGATTCGTAGATTCATAGATTCATAGATGTTAGGGTCGGAAGGGACCTCAATAGATCATCAAGTCCGACCCCCTGCATAAGCAGGAAAGAGTGCTGGGTCTAGATGACCCCAGCTAGATACTCATCTAACCTCCTCTTGAAGACCCCCAGGGTAGGGGAAAGCACCACCTCCCTTGGGAGCCCATTCCAGACCCTGGCCACTCGAACTGTGAAGAAGTTCTTCCTAATGTCCAGTCTAAATCTGCTCTCTGCTAGCTTGTGGCCATTATTTCTTGTAACCCCCGGGGGCGCCTTGGTGAATAAAACCTCACCAATTCCCTTCTGTGCCCCCGTGATGAACTTTGTAGGCAGCCACAAGGTCGCCTCTCAACCTTCTCTTGAGGAGGCTGAAAAGGTCCAGGTTCTCTAGTCTCTCCTCGTAGGGCTTGGCCTGCAGGCCCTTAACCATATGAGTGGCCCTTCTCTGGACCCTCTCCAGGTTATCCACATCCCTCTTGAATTGCGGTGCCCAGAATTGCACGCAGTACTCCAACTGCGGTCTGACCAGCGCCCGATAGAGGGGAAGTATCACCTCTTTGGATCTATTCGTCATGCATCTGCTGATGCATGATAAAGTGCCATTAGCTTTTCTGATGGCTTCGTCACACTGCCGACTCATGTTCATCTTGGAGTCCACTAGGACTCCAAGATCCCTTTCCACTTCCATGCCACCCAGCAGGTCATTCCCTAGGCTGTAGGTATGCTGGACATTTTTCCTCCCTAGGTGCAGCACTTTGCATTTCTCCTTGTTGAACTGCATTCTGTTGTTTTCTGCCCACTTGTCCAACCTGTCCAGGTCTGCTTGCAGCTGTTCCCCGCCCTCCCGCGTGTCCACTTCTCCCCATAGCTTTGTGTAATCTGCAAACTTGGACAGAGTACGCTTCACTCCCTCGTCCAAGTCACTGATGAAGACATTAAAGAGTATCGGTCCAGGGACCGAGCCCTGTGGGACCCTACTGCCCACACCCTTCCAGGTCAAAACCGACCCATCCACCACTACTCTCTGGGTGAAAGTGAGAGTCGGAGTTCTGAATCTAGTTCTTCCCCTTGGTGTGGGGGTCTGTAACAGACCTCTACCACCAAATCCCTTTCTCCTTGACTTCCATGTATCCTAACCCACAATCCTTCTACTTTCTCCTCCTCTGATTCCATTTTGATAAGGGTCGATTGTATAACGCTCCTTGACATAGAGCACAACCCCTCTCCCTGCCTTCTCCACTCTATCCTTTCTGTACAGCTTATAGCCCTTGATGTGTACCACCCAGTCGTGGGTAGAGTCCCACCAGGTTTCTGTTAGCCCCACTAAGTCGTAAGTGTTTTCTGCAAGCAGGAGTGCTAATTCATCCTGCTTGTTCCCCATGCTCCTACCATTGGTGTATAGACAATTGAGCCCTGTGACTGGCACCTTTGTTGCCCCCCAGCTCTGATGCCCAATGGGCCCCTTATTGCTTACCTGCTTATTGCTTACCTGTGCTGTACTGCTGGCTGTCCCATGGATTGCAGGTTCCTGATGTTCTCCTTCTTCTTCCTCCCCATCCCCCATCTGAGCTAGTTTAAAGCCCAATGTAGGAGATCAGCCAACCTGTTGAAGAAAAGACTTTTACCTTTCGCTAAGAGGTGAAGTCCATCGCGCCCCAGGAAGTCCTTTGCCAGGAAGTGTGGGTCGTGGTCCAGGAAGCCAATCCTGCACTATGGCACCAACTCCTGAGCCACAGGTTGACCTCTCTGATGCAGGCACTATGATGTCTACTGCAACCTCTGACCGGGAGGATGGATGAGAAGACCACCTGTGCCACTCTCTAAGCCTGGCCCCCAGAGCCCTGTAGTCACCCATGACATGGTCAGGACCACTCCTAGCCGCGTCATTGGTTCCCACATGGTTGAGGACCATGGGATAGTAGTCCGAGGGCCGGATCAGGTCAGGAATCCTTGTCGTGACATCCCGTATCTTGGCCCCTGGCAGGCAACACACCTCATGTGTCATGGGATCTGGGCAGCAGATGTTTCCCTCTGCTCCTCTCAGTAGGGAGTCGCCCACTACGATGACCCATCTCCTCTTTCTCCTGTAGCTTGTCTGGCCCTCAGCTTGCTTGGGGATGGATTGGGGTACCTCCCGTGCTGTTTCCTCCACCGCATTCTCCTCCAGTGCATCCAGGGCTATGTATCTGTTCCCCAACTGCACCAGTGGATCCATTTCTGCAGCAAGTGGCCTGGCCCTGGAGGTGACAGTTGTCCATCCTTCCGTATCAGCTTCGGGGCTTCTGCAGTCTGCTCCTCTGCTCTGTCTGGTGTCTGGCTTTACAGAGAAAGGAAGTACCCATCAATCTCCTCCTCAATTGCCTTGATCCGTCTCAGCCTGCTCACCTCTGCCTGGAGTACTGCTACCTGCCCTTCCAGTGCCTCAACCCTGGCACATGTGGGACGACCCCTGGCCTTCCCCCCCCCCCCAGGCTTCTGAGAACCCACCAGGCAACCCCTGCATGCAGGGTGCCCAGGTGCCACTGCCCCACCCCAAGGCTCTGTCTGGGTGGAGGCCTCAGAGGCTCCCCAGGCAGTGAGCAGCATCAGGGCAGGGTCCCTGACTGCTCTCCGAGTCACCACCCCCATCAAGATCCCCACATATTCTCTCCCCTGGAGAGTCACTGGCCCCCCCTGCTCTCCACCCTGCGCTAACACTGGTGCAAACTCTGGAGCAAACGCCGGCGTGCCCACACAGAGCACGCCTGTTTGCACAGTCTGTTAGTGTGCAGCTCGGGAGCATGGCTCTCGGCCTTCTCAGCTAAGAGGCTCCAGGGGGCTTCCCCTCCGGATCCTCTTCAGCTGTGCTGGCCTCTGCCCCTCTTACCTTTCTCACTGCTGTGCTGCTGCTGTTGTTGCCTTCGCTGCCTGGTAAGTCAATTGGGTACACGTATGCTGTTGGAACACGTGTACCTCCTCTGACTCAAGCCCCATTTAGCAAGACAGAAGTCTCATTGCTGAAATTTATGCAGGAATCTTTATTCGACCAGGTGGAAAGTGGAAAGTTTTTAATGAAAAGGACTAAATTTATTGCATTGTGGTACAAAGGAAGGCATAATTAAGTAGAGGCCAGTATTAGATTGGGAGGAAATTGTACTTCTGTATTTGACTTTTCAAAAAAAGAAATTTTAATTAAATGCTAGTATATATTTTAATTTATGACACCTTCACATAAAATCAGGTGAACTATAAGACTAAGCACAGACAGTCAAAAAGCCCAAGGCTGAATTGATTCAATCTTCACAGGTTAGTGTAAGTTGTGTAGACTGAACCAATAAGCAAGTGAATATAAATTCACTTTTGATTCCAGAAATGTAGCCACATATCTGGAATGGCTCAGGTGAGAACCTGGGGATGCTACAACATGCCTCACTGCTGAACTGGAGCAGATAGCTTGGGCCAGATTAGCCCACCCACCCTGTGAGGGAGGGTTGCCTGGGAGGTGCAAAGCATTCTGGGATGCTGAGGGACTGTGAGTTAACTTGAATCTGGAGGGGATATCTAGGACAGCAGTTCAATAAACTGATTTAAGCTAGATGAGTTAAGTCTGATACTATATCCACCCAGGTTTATCTTAAACTAGTTTCGGCCATTTTCAAAGCAGTTTATGTGTACTGGACTTCTGTTGTATTACAGATTTGAAACAATTTCTCATCACTTATACCAGTTTGTGTGTAATTTTTGTCCCTAGCCTAACTGGGGTGAGGTTTAATTTAGCTACGCCTCCCTTCCAGGGTCATGTCATATTTATAGCTTTGATAGAGGGGAGGGAAACATGACTGCCACTGCATTACTATGCAGTGAATCTGGTAAAAATCAATTATTATATTGCAGATTAAGTGTAGGGTTGACTGGAAGCAATCCTTACTCTTCCAGTTCTTTAGTAGACTCTTTTAGTTCTGTTTTTCACTCTGTTTTGAAAACTACCAATAAATATTAGTTTTGTTTTATTTAAGAAGAATTGGGATTTGACTGTTTTACCTGAGGACCTTGCTGATCTCTGTCTCTGCACACAGCAGATGGGCAAGGAGATAAATATGACCACCTTTGGAGAAAAAAACATGGGAAAGGCTGAAGTCTTTCCTATCAGTAAAAGAAGACTGAGAGCAAACTGTTGCAGGCAAAGGAGGCTCAAGTAATACAAAGGTATGAGACCTTATTACATAATATTATTAAGCAACAAAGTTTTAAAGGTGGCCAGGATAAGAGAAAATTTCTATTACTGTGTTGTGCAGAGTTGAAAGAGTGTTAGCACAACAACCAGTCTATTAAAGCTTTTTCACGTGGATCACAGCATGAATTATATATGAAAATGATCATACTGGAGTACATCTATAGAACACCTAGTCTTGTATGGTGTCTCTGGCAATGACCAATAAGAGAGGGTGCAAAAATCTGCAAAGAGGACACTTGTAAAATACCCTGACTGCAGAGGCGTTTTCTAGCTAACCAGTAACCATCATGGCCTGGCTTTATACCTTGTTGCATAAAGATTTATATTCCATAATGTAAAACTATCTGATTTTATCTTCTATAATGTAACAGAATAGTCTCATTATCCATATAATGGATAAACCATATAAATTCTCTAGGCCTTTTATGTCTTTTTTCCATTTGTTTTAAATAATTATCATATTCACACACAAAATGTAATTCCCCTTGTTAAAATAGCTGCAATGTTGTGACATAAACTGACAGAAACAAGTAAATCCCAAACTAATGTTCTCTCAGCCTCCTGTCTCTCACTAGTGCCAGGAACTGAAAAACAAGAGTCTATGTTTATACTTTTATAGTACTTGTGAACAGCAGGATTAACAAGCATAGCAAAAGTTGTGTAGGGCAGTGTTCCAATATTCTTACTCTAGTTTACTACCACCCAACTCTGTGAGTATTTGCAATTAAAATTACTAGGGTACTCATCTAGTAAGGTGCAAATGTCTGTCAGCTGGGTAACAGAATGTGTCCCTTAATGCTACCTGCAAATAGATCTTCCACAAATGTATTATTAAAACAATGAGACACAAGAATAGAAAGGAAGCCAAGCCCAGATTCACTTGTGCCCTTTTAATTTATTTAATTCTATTTTTGGAAAACTAATATCAGTACCTGCCTGAGACAAAGCAGATTGGTTTGAGTTTGGTGTTTTTTAATGGCTAAACTCTGGAAGAAGATTTTGTAATTGAAACCCATCTTTAATGATAGGGTTGTGCACAATGCCAACATAACACAGCCCCCACTTTGAAAGAAATAGCAATGCACTCCTGTTCATCTGGAGATGGATTGCTGCTGTATGACAAAGGACATCATTTCTACATAGTAAACTTACCCAGAAATAACATTTTCAAAAGAGGATGCAGTCACAAGCATGTTTAAGTGGAAAAAGGAACGAATTTGTGCTGCATTGTAGCTGACATTACAAAGGTTGTGACAGAGGTATAGCTAAAAAGTTTTGCACCCTGGGGAAAAGTGTTCAATCTTACTTGGCCCGGGGACTCAAAGATACCTATTGCTGCTGCTGTGTGGCTTTGTCTGCTTCTGGATGCTAGTGCCATGGCATGGGACTGCTACTGCCTAGCTGCTACTGTGTGGCATGAAGCTGCTGCTGCTGCTGCTGGGACTAAGACTCCTTGGGAGGCCACCATTATGGTGCCCTTTCTTGGTCAATGCCTGGGGCTGGTACTCTGCTCACCCACTCCAAGTTACACTACTGGGTTGAGAAACAATCAACTCCTATCATTCTCCAATGGTAAATGAAATCCCAGTACGGTCACATTTCGCTTTCATGTTGTGTGCTCATATTAATGGGAAAAACATCTGCTTCACCCCTAAACAAGGTTGGCTCTCAGCTTCTTTAGATTTGAGACACCCCTCAATTGACTCGGGGCACTCCTGGGAATATGTCAGCTTAGTTTTCACTTGTTTTTTGAGTTCAGAAACATAATGATGCCTTTTTTTCTATTACACAGAACCCAGAAAGACCATAATAGGTCAGAATGGTTTTAATATTAACCAGATTTAAATCTCTGGGTTTTCTTGCAAAACTTGCTTGAACACCTAACCATGCTAACATTGCATGGCACCCTATGGCATCTTTGAAAGGATCTCAACGTTCCCCCAGGTGCTGCAGCACCCTGGTTGAGAATAAGGACTCTAGAGGTTGCAGTGGTTTGTATGAAGTGCGCTCTGTAGTGTCTAAAGAGCCAATATGCACTTTAGGTAGTTGGATTTGTAGTTTGGTATGTCAGAGGTGTTTGTAGTTAGTGAGAAAGGTAAAGGAGAACTTTAACGTATGAGGAAGGAAAATAACTCTTCTAAGCAGGGGATGCAAGGATGATTGTGTTAACTAAACAAGGGGGGGGGGGGGGAACCTGAAGAATTTCAGCAAGTAGGAGAGGCCTTGTGTCCATGTAACTTATTTTAATAGTTAGGAGAGTTACAGCAAGTCACAGAATGGGCAAGCCATGAGGAAGATTTGGGAAGACATGTCAACAAGGCTGTGTCCCGAAAAGCACCCTGTTCTCTTGGCTTGTGTG
The DNA here is from genome assembly GCF_030867095.1 of Alligator mississippiensis. NCBI lineage: Eukaryota > Metazoa > Chordata > Crocodylia > Alligatoridae > Alligator > Alligator mississippiensis. The sequence goes on from NC_081826.1 coordinate 49,665,403, forward strand.
TCTAGTTCTGACTTTTTTAATTGCCACATGCAGTGGTCACATGCACTCTATAAATATCCTGCTTACCTCAGCTTCTTAGCAGATCTTTACCAAAGGTTAAAATTAATTATAACTTTGAAAGAATAGAAAGAAAGAAATCAGGATTTTGGATTGATTTCTAGGTAGGCATTAATTCCATAGAAATGCTGCTGGCAGAACCTCTGATCAAACTCTTACCTGCAGACGTTGTCAAGGAATGACAGCGCTTGTCCTTTTTTCTCTTTATTTTAAAGAAGACTGGTTATAATAAGAAAAATGCTACCAGAGAAGGATGTAATGCTAAAGGTATAGAAAGTTGTCTTTTGTTTGGGTAACCATTACAAAGCCTAGAGCTTCTCACAGTCACTTAACCTAGATTTTTAGTGATTTCTTGTATTGTGAGAGGTATTTTGATAATTTCACTTTTTGCTCCAAAATGAATCCAGGAATTCAGGAAGAGGAAGAAAAAGTCTAATACACATTTGGAAATTTTAAGAAAAGTCTTCATTCAGCTCCAGTTTGGGACAAGTGATCAGCATAGACCCATCATGGCTGGCCTTGTAGGGAGTTACCGCTAGATCTAATGAAGGATTCACGGTGGTTGATATGATACAGTATAGCTGCTGTGCAGAAATACCTGAGCTGACTGTGAACAAGCTAGCCCCAGTACTGCCATGTTAGTGTAGTGCTTCGCAGCAGACTAATTAGCTTAGTTGGAACACAGCTGGCATGGCTATATTGCTTCCAGTACCTGACTTAGCATGGTTATCATATCATGGCAACACATCATGTCATGTAGACATAATCGTTGGTGTCTGAAACAGGATTTAGGGCAAATGGATTGAGGAACTTGAGCCCAAAACTGACCCAAAAATCCCCAGCTCAGTTACCATTGGAAGCCGAAGCCATCTCCACCACTTCCTTCTTTGGTGGCTGCATTTTAAAAGGAAACTTTGAGCTCTGCTCCATTCTTTCAGAGCATGGTTGTAGGTGTCTGCTGTCAGGGGGGAAAGGAGCAGGATTTTGGGCCTCAAGTCCTGAGTGAATGGTTCTGCTTCCTTACAACACTAAGTCAGGAAGGTGATTTCTGCACAAGAGCAGGGTTTAGGACACATCCCTGAGCTCAGTGCTTCCTACTGGGTAACTTTTAGTAACTTCTTTTTCAGCATTTGGATTATATGGATCATCATTCTGTAACTCTACCCATGCAGTGCAACTCACTCAGGGTCTGGATACCATTCTGATGATCAGCAACTAAAATGTATGGGTGCATCCCCATGAGTGGGAATGTGCGTTACTCTAGGGACAAATAGCAGTGGTGCATATTTGGGCCACTGCTAGTTGTTCCCAGGGAATGCCCCTGCACATGCGCTCTGGCATGTGGCAGGTTGTCCTGGGTCCAGCACCTGGGGTGGCCCTAGCAGCCTTACCTAGGGACCTCAACAGTGGCTGCAGTGGTGGCAATCCGGGTGCACAGAGGCTGGCCAGCTTGGCGTTGGCCATCCAAGCTCAGGTTTTGTGTGGTGCACTTTTGTGACAGGGGGCTATCTTGGGGCTGGGTCTCACGTTGGCTCACCCACCTGTCTAAGTAGAGGAGTCTACCCAGTTTCACCTGCCACAACTTGCTGTTCCCAAAACTGGTGTAAAATGCAGGAGGTTGCCCATTTTTAATGCCCTGATGCCAGGGGGTACTATACACAACTTCAACCTTCCCTTATCATGTCCCATGCCTTGCAGATGGCATCCAAAACAAGTTCTTAACATTTGACCCAAACTCAGCCTCACCACATCTGAGGGCTTAACTGGGGTCTCCCTCTGATGCAGCACTCAACCTCATCACATCTGAGGACTTACTGGGGTCTCTACCTCTGGCCCAACTGCTGCCTCAGGCATCTGTAGATTTACCTTGGCCTATCTGCCTTCACCCTGGGACTTCAATTTATGCCCTCCTGCTAGGGCCTTCCACCTGTGCCCTCTCACTAGGGTCTTCAGATTATTACTACACAGCCAGCTTAAGGCTGGGCCAAACTCAGTCCCATGCAGGGCCTATAGCACTCTGCCCTTCACTGAGCCACATACATACCACTCCCCTCTCACTGGGGCCTCTTACACTCCACCCTCTCTCACTGGGACGCTTTCATTCTGCCCTGCCTAGGGCCACTCTCAACCTGCCCTTGCTCCCTGAGCAACTCCTTTGGGCCATTGGTCTTAACTACTTTCATTCTGATTAGTGCACACACAGCCCTTCGGGTCACTATTCTGTGTGGCACTGGCCTTGTGTCTTACACTGGACTGACGTAGCCCCTAGCCCCTCACTGGGCCTCTTGCTCCCCCTTTCCAGGGGCCAATGGAGTCCTGTTTACCCACTGCCCCCCGTGGGACTCAGGCATCATGCTGACTTACCTGATCTGGCCTGTCCCCTCACTGGGACCACTCTAACTATCTGCCCCCTTACTGGGGCCTCCAGGGTCTTCCACCCTATATGGCTCAGGTGTCCAGAGATGTGCCTGGCCCCAGGATGTGGGAGCTGGGGTTCTAAGGCACCCCTTCCTGCCTTTCATTGGGGAGGCAACTAGCCCGGCATTTCTGGGGGCCCCCCTCCCCCCCATCACAGGGAGTCCCACCAAGCCATCCTTCCCCAGCAGGGTGCAGTTTTCTGTCATACCCAGGACCAGTGCAGGCCTACCTGCCTTGGTCTTAGCCCTACTGTGGACAAGACCCAGTAGTTTATGTTGTTCCTGGGCTGTTGCTGGCCGCCTCTCACTGGCCCAACTCTCCAGACCCCTCCTTGGATGGCTCCCATCCAGAGGCTGAATTTCAACATCCTTCATTTTAGTCTGCTGTCTTGCTGAGCCTTTCTTCCCCTAGACAGTGATGTCCCATCTGTCCCGCCCCTCCCCCAATTGAGGGGACCTTCAGCCCCTCCCCAATTGAGGGGGACCTTCAGCCCCTCCCCAATTGAGGGGACCTTCAGCCTCCTTAGGCTCTGGCCCCACCTCCAGGCTAGCTGGGGTGTCAGGTAGCTCATCATGGCCCAGGTAAGCCCCTCGCATTGGGATTCATTGCCCTTCAGCCTTCTGGCCCTTGCCCTCTTGCATTGACCAGTCGTGGTTCGTTGGTCTCAGCCCTGCAGTAGCTGACCTCCTTAGACAATGGGGTCCCCTTTGGGCCCCACCATACACCCATCTTACTCTGGGCTTACTTAGAGCCCCAGAGATCTTAATAACACAGCTCTATTCTCAACTGGGTTATCTGAGCCCCAGGCCTCACCCTTGCCTGTTTATAAATCAAGGGTTTGCCTAGCCCCTGCATAGGCCCACAAACAATAAGTCCCTTCCCAGGCTGGGCCTTGTTCTCTTTAAGCCCAAAGCCTTCTCTCTGGGACTTGGGACCTCACTGGGCCCCTAGGAACCTCCTACCATTCCCATAGTTCCTCCCTTACCATCAAGGTGTTGTGAGCAGCAGCTTAGCCAGGTGGTGTTGTTCTGGCTGCCTCAGCCCTGAGAGGCTGGGTTTAAAATGGCTGCCTCATCAGGGCTGGCCTGTACCTACCCGCTGCCTGCTCTCAGCCTTAAAGTGGCAGACACTAAAGGTGTTCTGCCACAAGGTTGCTACCATGTATGCCACCCCACTTTTTTCTGGTGTGGTGTTTTTTTTTTACATTGGCATCTCTGATGCAAAAATGCCTACATGTATGGAGCATGCAGTTTGCACACGCATCTGGATGTGCCCTATGCATCCTTTATTGAATACAGTCTTTATGCAAAGGGTCTCTATCTCCATCCATCTTTTCCTAGCCTGCATTTTCCTGTTACGTGGTAAAAACCCTCACCACCCACTAATGTATTTGCAAGGTTTGTCCCTTATAAAACAGTATAAAATAAATGAGACAATATTTTAAAGTAACTAATTGCTTAAAACACTAGAATAGCAGAACTATATAAGGTAGCAATTTAACCAATTATTGCAGTGCATGTTTTAAAGATGATGACCCTTTTATGTAGAGCAAAAGGCCACAAGATGGCACCAAAGTGTAACTCTCCCTGGGGGATGCAGTGAAGGTGACGGGACCAGGGACACAAACCTAGATAATACTCTCGTGGTAAATCTGTCATGAATATGTGTGACAAATGCTTTAGAAGAAAAGAGTCCTAGGTGGCCATGTAGTTCTGAGGCTACTCCAATAACTATTATATCTAGGTTCACAAAACAATACAGAATATTTACAATGAAACTGAGGACTGCTTAGGATGTCCATTGTCTCCAAAAACTGCTCGGCTTCTCAGTCATTATAATCTTAGTACAGCATCCTTATATTTATATTTTTGTTGGGATTAGCAAACTAATTTAGCTAGACTAAGAAACTGGCATTCTTCACTGAAAATATATAAAAAAGTCCAACTTTACAGGACTGGATATTTTTCATTTTAGAAAGTCTACACACTTCTTGGTTATGGCTGGATGAAACCAAAGCCCCCAAATGTCATATGGAAGCTGTTCCTGTAATAATTCTGTTTAAACTAAACTCAGGATGCGCCTTGAGCAAGCCTGTTCTTGCAAGATTTCAATCCAGTTGCCACACCAAACATGTTCAGAGAAGTTTAGAAAAGCTTTGAAGTGAATCATTGTTATTCTTTGTATTTACCAGGATGGAAATTCTGCTCCTTTTGAGACTTTTCCATAGCTGTCTTTTATAAATCTTTTTACCCAAGAGCCAAAGAAAATTTAAGAAAAGGAGAGCATGGCAGTATCCTCTCTTCTACTATAGGTGTTGTTAAAACATTATAGTCCTAGCACTCAGCTGAACCTCATCTCAGTGCGACTGATTATAGATATAATTATACACATAATTATAGAGTCATAGAAAAGTAGGACTGGAAGGAAACTCAGAGGTCATCTAATGCAACCCTTTGCTCAGCATAACCGTCCTAGACAAGTGTTTGTCTAACTTGTTTTTAAAAACTTTTAAGGATGGAGATTTTGCAGCTTCCCTAAATAATCTGTTCAAATGTTTAGCCACCCTCACAGTGAGAGAATTTTTTTCTCATGGTCAATAGTTTTAGAAAGTGGTTATTCATTTTGGGTGTCTTCAATTTTAGGTTCCCAATTTTAGACACATTTGGCCAGATACTTGGAGGAACTAAACATCCAGCCCCCCAAAGTGAAGAACAGTGGTTCTCAACCCTCGTTCTGCAGACCGTATATGGCCCAATCAGCACACTGCTCCAGGCCATGTGACATCCCGTTTAAACAAAAATTAAAGACATTTGACAATGCCACACCCACACAACTTCCTTTCTGTGTATCAATTTAAAAATGTTTTGTGTCTGTTATCTGACAGTAATCCAATACAAACAATATTCTGTAGTACCTCTCACTTCTACACTGTTAAATGTCTTTGCTTTTTTTTTTAACAGGATGTCACATGGGCTTCAGCAATGTGCTGATTGGGCTGCATGAGGCCTGTGGGTCACAGGTTGAGAACCACTGATCTAGACCAAAGTAGGCCCAGTGGAGCCTTTTAGTTGATTTAGGATGAGCTTTACTGGTCAGTCCTGAAAATGCTGGACATGGCTCTTCCTTTCCACATGCTGTGGGGAATCTAACGTTGCTGGTGCCACTACACTGTGCTAGGACTAGAATTAGACTGTCCCCCCTGTACAATACAGGGGTAAAATTCTTTGTGTCCCTTTTTCCTCCCATCCTCACAACCATAGAAATTATATGTCCATAAATAGGTCTTTTGAGAATGTTCACATTGTCAAGACCAAAAACTGGTCAAATTGGAAATCTTAATGCCAGTACCTACATATGAAGCCTCAGCAATGTTTCTTCACAGCCTGTGCGTGTGCTGCTTAGAAGCCTGAACAAAATGTATTGGCCATTGTAATTGCTGTGGAGTACAAGTCATGCAGAGTCTTTCTGCTTATGGTTCAGAGCACAGAGGTCTCCTGAACAACTTAACTTGGCTGCGATTTATGCCTGCAAGCAACTCAAGTAGCAATGAATTGGTCTTTCTTTATGTAGGTCTGCATGAGGAATGGTGCAATCCTTACTATTCTGAGGATAGAGGGAGTGATAGTCAGAGCAGCATGCCTTTGCTTAAAGCTGCCTTTCAACCCAGCTGGGTTTTAGCTGCAAAGCTATGTTTTAGAAAGCTTGCCAATTGACACTGAAAAATTTATATATATATGGCATTCTGGAAAAGAGCTTTGTGGCTTTGTTCTCTTAAAAAAAAAAAGCTATTAAGCCTGGCAGTTATAACATAATGGATTTAAATAACATTTGTATGAGAAATTCAGGTTTGAGAGGAGTATTGCATTAGCAGCCCTGGACACTGAGGTCTTTTGTTCACAGAACAGGGCCAACATAGGTGGCAGCAGTACAAACTTGTCCTCAAGTGTTCCCCGCTAGACTTTGACTTCAAAGGACAACCAGTGGGGGGAGGGTAGTTCAGTTATCAAACCCATTTAGTCTTTGGGATTGCTGCTGTGACATCAGACGTTACTGCTAATTACCACTGATTATGGCATTCTGCAATTATCTACCCTTGCTAAGTGGAATAAAACCACCAAAATACCTTCACATAACTGAACATCTGTCAAATGTGAACAATTTTCAGTTGCTGTGACTGAGGTAGGATTTTATTTGGGAGCATTGAGGTGAAAAAATGTATAGCCTGCCCAAATCTTAGAGCCATATGATGCCCTCTACATGTTTATGAAGTCCCCTGTAATCCATTTTACTTCCCCAGCTGGCCTTTTCTGTCATTTCTTCTACCAGCATTGAGCTGATCAAGCTGACTTCTAAAGGAACACTCAAATGCTGTTGTTAAAAAAAAAAACAAACAAAAAACACTCAAGTGCTATTGCTGAAAGCACTGTTTTAACACAAATGGGAAGAACAACAGAGATTTCCAGTCTTAATTTAAAAACAATCTGAGTCTAAATTAACCATGTTGAGTAGAGAGAGAAAGAGAGAAAGGAAGAGATTATGAAAGAGAGAGTCAGAAGTCTTTAAAGACTTCTGAAAAGGTGCATGTCCTGATTTTGGGGGAAAGTGATGGGCTGCTGGTAACAGCTATTTATTTTGGAGTTTAATCCAGTGGTTTTCATTTGGGTCCTTACCAGGAGCCTTTAAGACCCCACTTCCATCTAGCCAGGCACCTCCTTTTTAGTGATAAAATAAGGGAAATTTGGCCATAATCCCTGACAGCTGTTCAAAGCCCTCTTGAAGACTAACTCCCAGCTAGTTTGGACTATGTTTTGTTTATTATCTAGCGTACTTTATAAATGATATACATTATTTTTATACTGTGCCAGCTATGCATGGTACTTTACAGATGCACAAAATAACTGGTTCTTGCTCCATACAGGTTGCATTGTTCATAAACCCATGAGTAATGGTAGTTTGCTGCTTTTGTGACTAAAGTAATTTCTTTCTGTGTCCCCATATCATTCGCCTACATGATGAGGATTTTGCTTCTGAGAAGAAAGAGAATAAATGATATTTAAGGAACAGACATGCCTTTCTGAGTTTCTGAATTGCATAGGTCCTGTTCATCTGGGGAAAACAGAGAAGGGCTCCAACTGTGGCAGTGATTGTATAGTGCATCAGCTGCTGAAGAAAAATAATAGCCAACAGTGGTGCAGTTATCTTGTTGCAGTAGTGGGACTGTTTTAATTGTAAATCATGCACAAGAACTGGAGTAGGTGGTGTGAAGAGTGGAATTATGATATGTCAAAGAAATTATATAGCTGGGAATGGTCCTGCTTTGAGCAGGGGGTTGGGCTAGATTACCTCCTGAGGTTCCTGCCAAACCTAATTTTCTATGATTCTATGATATAGTTTCAGGAGAAGTTATATTTGAGTGTCTCGGAGTTACTGTAAAACTGAGGTCTAAAGACAATGCCTTATCAAGAGTGGGTAAGGGGGAGTGAATGGGGCAACTGCCCCAGGTGCTGAAGCGAAGGGGCTCCAACAGGCATTGCCCAACTAGGGTAGGGCATGGGATGGAACTGCAAGCAGCTCATTTGGGGGCATGCGGGGTTGGGGGAAAGGTAGCTCCTGCCACTGCACACACTGTCAAGCAATCATGGGGGGGCACATGCCTCCTGGATCTGTGCATGGGGTGAGGCCGGGCTGCTGCTGTGGGCTTTGCCCCAGGTGCCAAACTTCATTGCTACGGCACTGTCTAAAGAGTAGGAGTGAATGCAGCAGGGAGCAATGCAGAGGGAAACACATTGGAAGGATTCATAGTTTTAAACCACAGTTCATGTAGATGTATTAATATTAGGCCATTTTTTCTTATATACTTATATGTGGATTGGTTAGAATATGTACGTAATGTTAATTATCATTTGGGAATGGAGACCAAGTAGGGTCCCAATTCCATATTGGGATCCACTGTTGAGGCCCTGTGTCTGTGTACAATGTCAAGAAGGCTATGGAGATTCATAATGCAGGCTTCTGTGGTAATGTCTCCTAGTACAGGATTGGATATTATGACTGTATGTGTTTTAGTTACACAGGTATGCTTTTGCTCTGTAGGCATTAATGCCATGTGCCATGTGTTGTTAAACTTGTAATTATCCTGTCAAAATCTTGGATGCACTACTTGTTCTCACTTGGAGAATCAAATGCTTTAAAGATTTCTGTTTCAAAAATATACCAAGTCATATGTTGCATATATTGAGAATAGAATAACTTACCATATGAAAATGTTAATAAATGTTTAACAAACTAACAAAAAATACATCAGAAGCATTGAACCCAGTGTTCAGACTTCTATACCTATGCTGCATGGTCAGATCTGCATTAAAGCAACTCTCAAACTACCATAAGATGGGAATTCAATTGTTGAATATTAATTTAACTATTGTGGTTGGAACATAACAAGTTTGGAAGGCAGGCTGTATTAAATAGGACTCTGCACAATTAAAGTTATTTACTGTGAATTCTTTCATTTTTTTTTAATGTTATCACTCTGCTATGACATTTGTAATATGTCTTATTATCTTCCCTCATTTGTTATTTCTGATACAAAAATAAATCCACAGATAGCCATCCATAGATTTTTTTTTAACTGTAGAAATAAATTAAAGAGAAAGATTATGTAAGATCCACTACAGATAGTAATCCAGCCTAATCAAATAAAATTTAGGTTTGTGGATCACAGTGTAATACAAAACATACATAATTTGTTCTGAGATAAATTCCAGTTATATGGAACTAGTTGACTGTGGTTTACTGTTTTTTAAAGCTATAAGCAATAGTTAGCTGTGTACATGTTAGATGAGTGCAAAGAAATGAAAGGAAACACCTCACAGGTTTAAAGCTAAATGAATAATTGTTATAGTATTCATCAGAAGACTTAATGTTCATAGTATCACTTATAAGAGGCTGCTTACTCTCTCCTGTGTAGTCACTCATTTCTCATTGTACACTACAGTGTTCTTGAAATCAAAAGACAGTTGGTGACAAGAAATTCAGACAATTCAGTCTGTGTGTGTAAAGGGCCGAGATTGATTATCCTTATCTTTCTACTTTGCAGATAATGTTGGATAAAAGTTTATTCTTCTCCCTACACTAACCCGTTATCCTGGGAAAGAAAAAGGATAAAGTACTTGTATCACATGACAATGATGATGCACTTTCCAGTCCATTTGTAATTACAGAGTATGTTAAATTGCAACTAGTTTGGATAAACCTTTTTAAAGAAGCCAGCACACAAAATTTGCACATAAAGTCCGAAGAAGAGGTCTCTGAGGAAATCTCTAGCTTGCTGTGGTTAATATGTAATAAATTTGGGCACACTAGGAAAATTCTAGAAGACTAGAAGAATGCTAACAGTGTGCCAATATTCAAAAAGGGTAAGCAAGATGATTCAGGCAATTATAGGCCAGTCAGCATGACACTTGTCCTGGAAGTAGTTTTGACTGGAGGCTCTGCTGAGCCAGTGGATGCATCTTGCATGTGTTTGTTGAGGGCCTGCATTTTACATCAGCTTTCAAATGCAAAAAGTCATATTTGTAAGCTAATAATTCACTTTCTATTAATATTGTCTGATGACCAGTTAAAATATACAGTTTCTTGTATGGACCTGAGTGCTGTGTTATTCATGAGAAGTGATGCACAGAACTGAGACGTAAACATAGTCAAAGCAAGGTAATTTAAAACTGCAAGAATACTGTGGGCACACGTACCTGTCATTTATTTTCACTTGCAGCTGGCTAGACAGATGCAAATGGCAAGATTAGGGATTTGCAATAACATATCCAGTCACATCTTGTTTTTAGGAAGAAGTTTCAGCAATGACCAACAATGGCACCACCATACTAATAGTAACGGTGATGGCATTTTTGCTGCCCTATCATAAGCAAATTTTTGTGACTTAAGGAGATTTTGAGAGGCACAGATGGTAACTATTGCTCTTTGCTAAACACACAATAGTAATAATGCCTCATCCCCATTTGTGTTGGTGATTTAGTACCATTACACGTAGGAGTGCTGTAATGTTAGCAGTAAATTTGCTGGTGTAGACATTCTCAAAGTGAACACGTATCAGTATACTTAAACACAGAGCAGAACTAATTAATCCTACCATCATCCTTCTGAGATTGGTAAGTATTGTTATTGCACAAGAAATACACTTATCCTGCTCAGCAGAAGATCCAGCATTGTCTTAGTTGTTTGATTGACTTTAGTCAATATATCTAAAATAGAGCCCCTCACACAAATGTTTACAATATTATTGAATAATTGATTGTTTCATAATTCTCAATCTATAAAATGTTGCATTAAAAAGTCTTATGAATTACCTTACCATGGAATTACTTCCATAGTATGACTTATTATTTCTATGATATTACTCCATGTAATTACTTACATGGTAAAGTTATTTCCATTCTTTACATTTTTATTATTAAAAACTAACTTCTAATGGCCACTTGGTCAAAGTGAGCATAGTGCAGTGTCTTGTACCTTTTTTAATGAAATAGAAAAGGCTTGCTTCTCTAAAACTGAGAGAGTGCTTAGGGCTGCTTGGGCAGATGAGTTTAAGAACTAGCCTATGATTATAATCAGGTGCTTAAAATTGCATTTCTGATTGTTATTGTAAGATAGTGAGTAGTAGTAATTTTGTGATGAATCACTAATATGAGCACTTAGTGTAACAAACCAGTCACTGTTGATTACCATCAGTTTGAGTTAACATGGCATATTTTGTTACTATATTTTAAACTTTCATTTGTAATGCGGAGCAGTCTGACTGTTATCCACTAGCCTTATTGAGAGTCATTTTAATATTTTTATGCACAAGAAGGACTGATTTTCAAAGTAGCCATTGTTGAGATTGGCTTTGATAGCTTTTGGAAAGTGTTTTGATTTTTCCACTTGGATTTCGTGTACAGGGAGCTGAACTGGAATCTATTTAAATTCTGTATTTGATTTATACTTTGTCCCTCAATAGGTGAAAAATAGTTACTGCATACCTGTGCGTGGAAAAGATTGCCAAAATGCATACTTTTTAAAAGAGTTTATTTTGTTATTGATGATGTATAGCTGTCCACCTTGCATACCAAAAGGACTGCTTAGTGAGGAAACTCTATGTAATACTCTATAGCTGGTTAGGAGATATGTGGTATTAACTGTAAGATATAGTAACTGCAGAAAAGCAATAGGATTCTTTTTCACATAGAATATTTTACACTGTACTTTTCCTGTTCAGTTCATGGTGCTGTAACACATATAATGGCTTAGGGCAGAAGTGGGCAAAGTATGGCCTGCAGGCCGGATCTGGCCCACCAAGGGATTTTATTCAGCCCGTGCTGGCTCCCTCAGCTCCATCTGGCCCAGGTGCAGGGGCAGCCTGGGCTGTGGCATATGCAGCTGGTACTGCTGCTTGTGGGCATGCAGCAGGGCTGGGCTGGTGCAGTGACTAGGCTCTGCTTCCTGGCAGCCCTAGCAACAGCAGCTGCTTCCACCTGCCGCTGCTAGTGTCAGCACTGCCACTGTCAGCAGCCTTACTGCTGGCTAACCTTGAACAAATCATGTCACCCGACTCTTTCTTAGTTTTCCACATTTCCTCTCTTGCTGCAGGGAGTAGCACATGGACCAATGGCTTGAAATTGCGGCAAAGTAGGTTTAGATTGGATATCGAGGAAAACTTTTTTACTGTTAGAACAGTGAGGCAGTGGAATAGGCTGGTTAGGGAAGTCGTGGGATCTCCATCAATGGAGGTGTTCAAGAAGAGGTTGGATAAGCATTGGTCAGGTGTGATATTGGTGTAGCTTTGATTATGTTTTACCATGGATATTTTCCATGCTTCTGCTCGTTATGTGGGGCTGGGAGGGAATTTTTTCCTCTCCTGCTGCTACATGTGTAGCGTGTGCTTTCTGCCTTCCTCAAAAGCATTGGGTGTTGGCTGGAGCCAAGGCTGGGGATTTTGATGGAGGTATGGCAATGTTCCTTCTGGGACTTAAATGCAGAGACTTCTGGCTAGGGGGTCTTGTCTCTCTGCTCAGGATCAGGAAGAAATTTTACCCCATGGTCAGATTGGTATAGACTGTGGGGGGTTTTTTTGCCTTCCTCTGTAGCAGGGAGGGTGGCCCTCTCTGGAGCTTTGAAGTGTATTTTAACAACTTTGCCACATCAGAACATTGGCCTCTGCTTTACCTGTGGCAGGCTGCAGTACTATGGCTTGTGGTTGTGTCAGGGTTAGCTGTGTAGTTTTGTTAGTAAGATAGACAGTGGATTTGTATAGAATGGTTTGGATAGGGATGATCCTGCCTCATAGAGATGGTTGGGCTAGATGACCTCTGGAAGTCCCTTCCAACCCTATTTTCTACAATTATATGATCTATAAAATGGAGGTACAGGTGGATGTGTTGAGATTGACTGACTAATGAACACTGATCTGTCAGAGCTAGGAATTATTATATGAACTCTGAAACTTGAGAAAGGTCATAAAGCAAAACTAATAGGTCATGCTTTGTGCTCCGACCCTACGTCTCCCTTCCCTGGCTGCTTGGTTTGGATGAGAGCCCTGTCACCAGGAATTATGTTTGGGCTTAAGCATGAAGTTTCCCATTGGACTTACTTATCTGAAACAAATCTAGGTGGCCAAATGCTGTATTTCATGTCTTTTAGAATATGTAACTAGACTGGAGATAGACTAGAAATGGTGGCAGTAGTTAAAATAAGATCCTTCCCCTACCATAAAGTGAACCTTAACATAAATTTATTGAGTTAAGAAAAAAGAAGTTTAACTTTTTCCCCAATCTTGGGGTTCTTTTTGCCTGCACCGTCTGAATTTCCGTGAATGTGTAAATGAAACAACACAAGAAAGTAGTCCTTGTGGTGTCCCTGACCTGACCAGAAACAAGTATCAGCAATAACATGAAAGAGCTCAGTTCTGAAGAACCCATCTAGTTTGGTTAATTTAAATAAGCATTTGAATTTTTCAGGTGCTTATTCAAATGAAATGTATTGATGGTATCATGTCATGAATGAAGACTATCATGTAAATTGTAGCTATCTATAGTACCTAATGGCCTGCCCTTCAGTTTTTAATGTATTTATCCTCACAAGATATCTGTGAGCTAGGAAAATGCTTCTGTCCCATCTTACGGACAAGGAACTGAAGCACTGTCTTGCCCCACATGGGAATACCCTAAATTCTCTGTGCAGCATTAAGGGCAAGATACTTAAACTACCGTTGAAATCCTTTAAAACATGTGGTTTAAATACAGCAGAATGTGTCTTGAGTGATATTTTTTTTTAAAATAACCTAATCAATAATCTGCAGAGTTGTCCTGAGTGAGCCAAATGCTGTTTAAGTCATGCTGGTGCAATTTCAGCACAGATAAATTGCCTTTTGTGGAGTTGTTCCAGATCTACATAAGTGAAACTGTGCAGTTTAGCCTATAAAGTTGGAGATTCTCTAGGATTGTTCTTACACTATATGCTTTACTTAATAAAGGTGACCTTATACACAGGTTGCACTACACATTTAAAGTAATAACACCTTGGTAATAACACCTCCATTATAAACAAAAGCAATAATGTGTCCCAGGGATTTCAGGGCTGGATTTTAATCTGCCAATGGGATAAATCAGAGTGGGGTTCTAATACCAAATCAAAATCAGTGCCTGTGGGCTTGTTTATCATGATGACCATTCCATTCAAATTCCCCAAAATCCATCCTGCAATGACATTATATAATAAGCCTATTCCCAGACACATTAATGCTCTGAATCAATTTACATCTGTTATTGTTACTATTATTTTTATTGTTTCATGGATTGTCATAGGGTTACGGGCAAACAGAAAAAATATAGTTGCAAAAGAGCTGCAGCTTTTGCTTCAGCCTCATTTAAATGCACGTTGCTGGAGAAATGTCACAGAGCCTTTTTTCAGAGACACCAAATCCTTTTATATAATTTAATTCTTTATTACAATAGACTATTTATCATTCTCATCATTTTATAGTCACTAAATATAGCCATTTTTCCTCTTTCAGAGTATTTATAACAATGTCAACAAAATGGACCCTATGTAACTGACCTTTAAAGGGTTTTTTTCCTTACCTTTCCCTTCCTTGAACAATTATATTTAACTTATTCCATCAGTTTTCCTATATCAGAGGCAATTTTTAGCAGATTCAATAACTATTCAGACAGAACAGTGTTCATGGCTACACTGCCTGTAATGCTGCAGTCTGAATATGATCCAGCATTTGAAATAAAAAACCTTCTAATAAGAGCATTTATTTTAATATTACTGTTAATGTGCTAAAAATATAAGAGCAAATAGACATTCTTTGTTGTGTTTTCTGGCTGCAAGTTTTGTTGCGAGACAGTAAAGAAGATTTCCCCATAGGCAGGGTGACTTTGACTGTCAAATAAAGAATGCGTCAGAAGGGCTTAAATGCTTGGGTAATATATGAACATAGACTGTAGGTATGTTTTTTGTACATACAGTTTAAGACATCTACAGCCTGGTTTTCCAAAGTACTGTGAAGTCAAATGGAAGATCTGGTTTCTCAGCAGTGCTGAAATCAAAACCAGGTTATTTTCAAATGGGCACCCTAATATCAAGAATAATGAAATAAGTAGCTACTCTTGAAAATGTTGGCCCTTTTATTTATCATGTATCACATGATTGATTAGAAGGCTGTGAACTGAAAGAAAACAATAGGGAATTGTGAGCAGGTCAGTCATGTGCAAATTGTACACTCAGCGTAGATTGTCTGAGTCAAGCACAGGCAACAGAAGGCCTGGGCTAAAGGGGCTCAGCTCTCCCAAATGTGAGGCAGCAGGTAGAGCTACAAGGCAGCCCAGCTATGGGCTCTGGGCAGCTGCAGCAGGGGTGGGGAGGAGGGCGCACACAAGCAGGATCACAGCCCAGTGTATGGATCACTAGCAGCACAGCAGGCAAGTACCAGTCTACTCTGAAGGGGAAGAGGCTTGGCAGGGCAGATTGAGGCCCCCACATTGAGAGAGGGAATGGGGCACAGGCAAGAGCAGGAGCTGGAGTGAATGGGCCCTCAGCTGGGTTGGGTCATGGGACAATCGGAGCCTGGGCAGCTCGTCCAGGGGTGCAGGGGGGTTCCTGCTACTGTGCACATCCCAGCAGAGACCCAGGGCCATGTGCCCCCCCAATTTGTGTGTGGGGTGGAGGCGGCTGCCATTGCATGTTGGGCTTTTCTCCCTGCTGCAGCTGCCCCAGGAGCAGCTCAATGCCACATGTCTGCCACTGCTGGGCTGCGCCATGTACCCTGCCCATCTGGAGGCGGGACGCACATGGCATTGTGCTGCTCCCGGGACAGCTGCAGCAGGGAGCAAAGCCCAGCATACAGTGGCAGCTGCCTCTGTCCCGCGCACAGATATGGGGGGAGCATGTGCCCCCTGGGCCTCTGCCGTGGTGCGCACAGGAGTAGGAGCCCCCCCGATGAGCCGCTCGGGCTCTGATTGTCCCTCCATCCAGCTCAGCCGGGGCCCCATTCACCCCAGACCCTGTCTCTGTCCCACTCTCTCCCTCACTGCTGTGGCCTTGATCTGCCCTCCCACAGCCTTTCCCCTTCCCCCACAGACTGATCTGCTGAGTGGTGGGGTGGGAGGGGGCACACATGCACTCAGCCTCCCCAAATTATTTTTTCTCCCCCTGCCTATGGATCTAGATCACTCACTAATCAAATATACCTTTGTGCTTTTTAAACCACATTGCTGCAAGCCATTTCCCTAACCCTGCAGTCCAGTCAGGTTAAATAACAACATCCAAGTGGAGTCCCACAGACACAAATGTCATTCTCATGGACATGGGATTCCAAGCAGGGAATGTGTTTTCAGATGAAGTAGAAGGAAGACTTCAGTGTTCTCCTGCTCATATATTTTAAATCAAAGACCATCTAGCTTGACTAAATGTTACATTCTCTCTTTTATGTGTAAAGCTCCATCCTTTAAAATTCCAGGAGGTAATTATCTATTTTCAGCTACTGCCTTCCTTTAATTGTTTGAGATCAAGCTTTTCAGGCTCTCTCAACTGTCTAGATATTTGATTAGACTGCTTTTGCAGACAGTAAATATCTGTGTTTTTAATCTGTTAAACAGGAAATGAATGGCTGTTCAACTGCTGCTGTACTCAAAACTAAAGTTCACAGAGAGAGTGTTGTTGAATAGCACAGTGTCATGTCACTACAGCAGGCTCATATGTATGATAGGCATAGTGCTAATATCAGTGATTTCTTAAAATGAATGCAAATTGTGAAATTTAAAAGAAATCAGAGTAATACAGCGTCAAGAATCATCCTACATTGACTGGATTTGTTGAAAGATGCTTAGTAGACCTAAGCTGGCATTAGAGGTGCGTTAACCGCGAACTCTGTGCCTAAGTATCCAGTCATTTGAACAGTCACTTGGATGTTTAACAAATACTGTTTTGATTGCATTAGAACAACTTTTAATTAAGAAACTAGGCTCCGTTTTACATATTTCCCAGTATTTCTTCATCTGCTTTGGGTTGTAAATACTGAAAAAAATAGGCTTTTTATGGTTTCTCATACTTCTGCAATGATATTCATTCAAACCAGAAAGGAGGAAGGCGCCTGAAATATAAATACATAAAGTTAACTAAATTCCTGATACATCAGCTGTTTATTTTGAATTTGGGGTAGTCTTAGTTCACCTAAAATATCTCAGCTATACCATAACATTTGCTTTCTGCAAATGGAAGAGCCCCTGTAACAGGCATCGATTCCGAGCCAAGTTGCGGCCCGCTCACCTGTTCCTGCGGCAACCGCCCGCCTTCTCGCCTGCCACGTCTTGATGTTAATTAATTAATTAGCGGGAGGCTGCCCATTATAATGCCCCGATGCCAGGGGGCGCTCTGCGGCTCCAACCTCCCCTAATACCGCAGCCCGAGCCTCACAGATGTAATTGCTGTTATCTCTATTCTTCCCCCTTTCGAGGGCTCACTGTGCTGCCCCCTTTCTGGGGCTCACTGTGCCCACCCTTGGGCTTAATCGCCCCTCTCTGGGGCTGGGGTCTATGCACCCCGTAACCTGGCTGTGCCCCGCTTGGGCTTACAAAATGGCCCCCTTCCTGGGAGCTCGCCCCACCCACGCTGGGGCTTCAGAAATGCCCTTCCCTAGGGCTGGGGTCTATACACCCCATATGCTGTGCCCTCCTGGGCGCCGGGGTCCCCACACACTGCTGTGGGTCCCTATGAGTAGGTTGCACCCTCCCTGGCGCCTAGGTTGCGCCCACACTAGCGCCGGGGTCCTCACTTTACCGTGAGCCCCCTATGAGGCCTCCTCCATCCCCTAATAGCCTCACCCAAACCACCGGTCTAATAAACAACACAAAGCACGAGCCCCTAGGCTGCAACATAACTATAAGCCGCCTGGCTACAACCACACTGCTCCAACATCTTGGAGCTGACTCTCAAGCAGTACCTGTGGTTGCTTCTCGCATCTCTCCTCCAGGAGCTTCTGGCTTCTGGCAGGGAACTCCCAGCTTGGCCTCAGCCCTGGGCTTTATGAGGGCCAGGCCCTGCCCCCTTCTGGCCAGCTAACTCCCATTAGTTGCCCCAGCGACCCGCAGCTGTGCCCATTATGTTCGGCCAGGGCTCTCTCTCCCTGGCAGTTTTCACTTCTTAGGAGCAAGGCACTGACGTGCCCTGTGACAGCCCCCTATCTTAGTTAAGAAGATATTTTCCTACCTGTATCATTAAGTACCTATTTAAAGTGTTTACCTGCTGGTTTACCTTTTAGCCATTCCATTTTTAGCATTTCCAGGAATAAGTTCATTGGACTAACTTATGAATCAACTGACACCTCATAAAAGCATATTGATTCCAACAAGGGTTGCAGGTCGCAAATTAGAATAATTTGGTTTCAAATATTATTGTTAGAATTAAGGCTGGTCACGTGGAACTGGGATGTCATTCTTTGGGTGTGTCTAAACTACAGTCACTGTGTGGACATACCTGAGTTAGCAATGAAGCATGCACTTCCAGCAGGGTAGCCATTGTATCTAGCTAGTGAGTGACTTGGAACCTGGATTCAGTGAATTTGAGCTCTGATTTTGGATCCTCAGTTTCTCTAGTGGGCAAAGAGTACTTATGTGAACACTCATCCACTGCAGCTCTAGCAGTGATTGTACAAAGCTTATCTCAGGTTAACTTCCTGAATATTTACTCAACTTTGGTTGTTTTTGAAATCCAAACGCTGCACTGCTGGGACTACTCAGCTAAGTACTGCAGTGTAAATATCCACTAAGCTGTTTTCTCTGCACAAATGATATTCTCAGGAGCCTGGTCACAGTGCCTTTGTTCATCCATGTGTTTTTTAAAATCAGACGTTGTAGGTGGATGTTGGCAAGAAACATGAATAGCCTACCTGTTTCCTATTTGTTTGATTGCTGTATTTACTGAGCTTGGCTTTCCTCAGTTGGACTATTCTGGACCTAGAGAGAACTGAGTCCAAGATAGCTACAGATCAAGCAAGCATACACAGAGAGAATTGAAAATATGCAGCATTATGGATTGAGCATAGGTCCAATTCATGCAATCAGAACTAAATTCTGTCGAGTGATACATGAATACAACTCCTATTTAGATCAGGAATCGCACACATGTATTTTCTGAATTTGCTATATGGTTTCTGAAAGGAGCGTTCCTCCTGGGACCCCAGCTTTCTCAAAGAAATTAACTGTGTGATGAAAATTCTGCTAAGACAGGTGAGTTACGTGTGACTTCCTTTAAAGTACGCTCACGCACCTCCTTCACTTTTCTGAGGGTTAATATTTAAACATAAAGCAAAGCTTATTTGCCTCTTCTGAAGTATTTTTAATAGTTTATTCTCAAGTATAAAAAAAAATATTATAACCAAACCTGATTCTTGTGTGCTTGTACCCAATTTGTTTCTGTGAATGCAGGTGGGAAAAAGCTCTGAGTACACCAAGCAGAGGAATGGACCTTATGAGCTCAGCCATTTTGTAAAACTAAAGTTTTAGCTGTGAACAGAGCCATTGCAGTAATATCCAGTATCCAGGATGACTCAGTTTCTCATATTTCTCTCCAACAATTGAGCCTTTTTATGTTGTAAACTCTTAGCAGCAGAAAGTAGATTTGTATAGTAGCTAGCATATGGTAGGGTCTCAATCCTTATGAGTTATAAAGATGATTCATAATTAAATGGCCCCTTTTACTTGAGGCATGTTCCTTGGTGGCAGCATACAGATTCATAGGGCTCCTATAAGGAGCTGCAAGGAGGCTGCTGTGATGCACTGTAATTACAGCACATTGGAGCAGACTCAATCACTATGGTAATTCCTGTGCTCCAGCAGACTCGATTAGTGGCAATTACCATGCTCCAGCAGACTGCAGTGTCACGTCTATCAGTGTCCCCATACTGAAAAATGGCAATGGGGTACTTTAAACTAAAGCTTGTTCAATGAGCTTTAGATCAAAGTGCCCTGCCACCATTTTTCAGTGCAGGAACACTGATACACGTGACACTCTGGGTACTTTTAATTAATTAAAGCGCCCCACCTCCCAGAGCATGCCTATAAATACTCATAGATTATAAGGCTAGAAGGGACCATCCTTTTTATGTAGACTAACTTCCTAATAACATAAGCCACATGACTTCCCTTAAGTAATTACTGTTTTAGAAAAATATTCCATTTTGATTTAAAATCTTCTAACGATAAAGAATCCAGTACAAACCTTCTTAAGCTGTTTCAATGGTTAATTATCCTGTTAAATATTTGCATATTATTTGCAGTCTAAAGTCAGCTTCCAGACTTCAGATCTCATTATACATATATTTTTGTTAGTCTGAAGAGCCTTCTGTTATAAAATTTCTTTTCTACATGTAGGTACTTAAAAATGATGTACAAGTTACCCCTTTTACCTTCTCTTTGTCACTGGTATTCTGTCACCTGCAATGGAGATCTTTTGGTTTCTGACTGAATTCAAGATAGTAGTTTTGCTCTGGGTTGAAAATTTGCTACTTCGGAGAGATCCTTTATCCTTATGCCATATAGTTGCTGTTAATGCAGGTACTCAAGCTAGATCTGGTCTGCAGAGGATTTAATTAGATTCATTGATTTATTGGGATACACCAAGAGCCTTGATAAGTAACTGTTCTTATTTTTTGTATAACCCTAATAATAAATAAATAAGTAAAAACCATGACTGTTAAAAATAATGGCCTAAGAGGGATAGAACCCCATACTGTATGCTTTACTTGGGGAAAAAACTTCCATTGAAGAGTTCAAGTTTAGGACCAACTTATAAAATTGCCAGGTGTCTATCTTTTAGGTTTCCCAAATATTTTAAGACACAGCCCAATCTTGAAATCATTTTGATTTCATCCTCCCCCAACACTTGCTAGCTAGTTATGAAAAGAAACCAGGCAGCAGACTATCCAGTGTCAAGTCTAATCAAGTCATATTTTTATACTGCAGTGCTCTTGTTCTAACATCATTGAAATTATGCATGATTTGCTGTGACAATATATTGGTCTACATGCCATCAAAGTCTCATCAAATTTCATCTCCTGTGTAAGTTTAAAAGGATTTTATTGAACAGTCCAGGTTCATCTGAGGAAAAATGCCAAGCATACATAACAAGCAGCCCTGAAAGTTTGTACTGAATTTCTCTTTAAAAGTGTATTCCTTAAATTAAGGGGAAAACATATTTAAAAAAAAAAAGATCTTTTTTGTGTTTTCTACTATATAGCTACATATATAGTTATATTTATACACAGCCTTCTAAGGGTCAGCTGTTTTTCTAATCAAATGTTTAACTCACTGGTTGAATCATTTGATTTTAGGAGTGCATTATCTCTTCTTCTATAGCACAAAATACAGAATTATTCTATAAAAGATAAGCAAAACTCCTCAAATGTAAACAGAAATTTGGAAATGTTTGGATTCAGTTCTCAATTTCTTGGTTCACTATGAGTCTAGGATTACAAAATGATCAATGATTTTTGCATATTTTGCTTGAGATTTTTTCAAAGAGCTTAGTTCTTTTGAAAATGTTTATTATCCACCACATGAAAATAAGGGTATTTTAGCACTCAAATTACCATTTACTGTTGACAGTTTTGGCCACTCTCTCTAACATTGTTTATAACATAATCAAAACAGTTTTTGTTTCTCTAGAATCAAAACCAGTCCCTTTCAGATTCTCAGTATATTGTTTCTTCTATTTGGACCCATGACAGAATAGGGAAAGAAATTATTAAAGAATATTTAAATACTTCAATGCATTAAAATCAGCAGGGTCTGAGGAAATTTACTGTAAAGTTCCTAAGGAACTGATTAAAACCATTTCTGAATAATTGAAAATTATTCTTGAGAAATCAGCTAAGACAGATACGTTTCTAAAGTACTGGAAAAGGCCAAACATTGAACACAGACATGCATTGTTCATGATAAGAGTGTTTAAATATGTAAGCAGCTATTATCAAGGTGATGGTTCCCCATATGTAACAAAGGTAGGACAGGTAGTATATGGCTTAGTTTGCAGTAGGAAAGATTTGGGCAGTGCTGTAGCAAGGCGGGGGTGAGGGGGAGGGAGGGGCAGGGCAGGGCAGGGGGGAATGAGGAGACTGCTGTGAGCGCCAAAGCAAAGGGGCGCCAACAGGCGCTGCCCAGCCAGGGTGGAGCACAGGATGAAGCTATGAGCAGTTCATTTGACGGGGTGTGGGTGTGCAAGTATGGGGGGAGGGCGGCCCCTGCCACTGTGTGCACTCCCAGGTAAGCATGAGGAGACATGTGCCCCCCAGATCTTTGCACAGGGCGAGGGCGGGCTGCCACTGCGGACTTTGCCCTGAGCATCAAACTTTGTTGCTACAGCACTGGATTTGGGTATGATAGAGCATTAGGAAAATCTTTCCAACCTTAAAGATAGTTAAGCACTGTAACATGTTACATAGGAAGCTTTTTGAATCCCAGTGGATGTTCATTTGGAACAGGTTAAATAAGAATAATTTAGAAGCCCCTTGTTCCTGCCTCAAAGCAGGTAATATATTAATGACCTCTTGAACTTCGAACCCTCACACTTCTTTGCTTTTCTCAGTTTTTGGGTATATTCCACATTAAACTCTCAAGGTAAGGTAAGGAGTGGTTGGTTATTTAGGTTTGTAAAATTAGAGTGTAATAAATATTCTGCACAGGGACATAGGATCTATACGAGTCTCTTGGGCCACTGAAATCCAGTCCCCTGTGTGCAAAACCAACCGTTTATTCCAAGATGCCTTTAAAAAGTGTTCAATCACACCCCCCATACACCACAACCACAAAATAAATTTTGAAAAAAAAAACAAAAAATGGCCTGCAGCATCCACAGGTAAGAAGTAAAGGAAACAAAGGTATTTTAAAGGCCTGGTACTGCTGCAATAGCAGGGAAGTAATTTGGTTAACTAGAGGATCCTAGGAATGGGACCAAACTTTATGCTACAGAGGAAAGCAAAAACAACTGTGTTAATTGTCAAATGAACCTGGCACAAGTTCCCCCCAACCCTATCCTGATCAGTTTGACCCTGAGTGGAAGAGCAGGACCCTCTAGCCAGGTATCTGAGAAGTTTCTAAGCAATAACAGGAGCACCAGTTCACCCCAGTCAAAACTTCCTCCCTTAGTTCCTGCTAGTATACTTCCTGCTAGTAAACCTCTTCATTGTGAAAAAGAGCCTCTAGCATATGCTCACAAAGTATCTATGAGGAGACAGTTTCCTTCCTGTCCCCTACAGATGACCAGAAGAAGCCCTGAATTGTGGAATTACTAGATACTGCCACAAAGAGAAAAAATTAACTTTCAGTTATAACATGGTAATTGCACGTACTTGAATCCACATATCATATACAATGAGTGTTCCAAGAACCAGCTGTGCTATCAGGTTATCCCTTCCATAAACTGATGGAAGTTTCATAAAACTTGAAGTGATTCAGATTCTTCCCTTCCCCCTGCCATAGCTGTGCTCAGAAGACCATTCCTGAACTGTACTTCTCTAACTATTAAGGAATCTTCTAATTTTCAAACTAATTTTCATAACCAATTGGTCCTTTGATATTGTACTAATTTTGTATTTAAATAGCTCTTCTCCCTCCCTGGTATTCACCCTGTGAATGTATTTCTAAAAAGTAATCTTATGCCCTTTCAATAATAACATGCAATGTATAATTAATAACATCATGTCTGTCTCATTCTCATCTCAAAAATTTACTTTCTCAATTTTTCACTTAATTAGCTTCTGAACCTTTGCAGTTTAAAATAAGCTCTTCCTCTGAACCAAAATAGTCTCAAATTACTAGTTTGGACTATTTTTTTTATCTGTGTGCTCACTTCTGTAACTCATGTTTTCTGCTCCAAGTGTTTCTCTGTAATACATCCTTTCTTAATGAGGTGAATTCCAGTCCTTTGACCCTTGGGAGTACTCCTTGCTGCTCTTCATAAAATCCCCTGTGCTATCACTGTGAAAAAGAAATATCTTCAAATTAAATTTCATCCCAATTACATAACTGATCTGTAATCCAGAACTCCTGGAATTAAGAGCAAGTTCATGCACTTTCTATTTTTTTGACACATGGCCTGAAACTGATTCTCTAGACTGCCTCTAGAATACCATGTCACCTTTTCAAATTTCTGGCTCATCTCACATTGAGCTCCTTCTTCTGGCATCCTAGCAACGTCGTAATAATGGCACGTGTTTGTCCTTTCTGAGGAACTAGCTGCAAGCTGGAGATTGTCTTTTATTTTAAATGTAGAGGTTTTTCATTGCATTTAATTTGCCCTCAATTAAAAGGGCAAATTCTGAACCTGTGAACACATCTACGCATGATGCTACATCACTATAGTGACATGCTATGGCAACGTAACATCCACAGGTGTCTACACATGACCAGCAGCTACTTTGCCATAGTGGCACACTCCCCTGTTATAGTGTGTGCTATGGCAAAGTAGCTGCTAAAAATAACTGTGTGCCACATGTATAGCACGGTATGGGCGGTTACTGCGTCGTGCTTTAGTACTTCCTTAGTATGTGTAGATGCATGTTGTACATATGTGTAGTACTTTTGGAAGTACTAAAGCATGGCACAGTTACAACATGCCATAGGGCAATGTGTAGACATGCCCTGTAAGAACTAACAATTATCTGACAGAATGGTGATAGCATGAGCAATTTCCTGCTCTTCCCATTCTTTTCTTTTTCTCCTATGACCTCTCATTTTGTTTTTCATCCATTTCCTTTTTTATAATCATCTGTTTCCCTCAGAACAGCACAATTAGTGGGCATTATAATGTGAAGTCACAGGTAGGCTACCCTTTAAACACTGAGTAGCTGGTGTCAGGAACCCAAAATAAGCCATGATTGCGTATATACAGTAGAATCATATAAAGTCAGGGTCGGAAAGGACCTCAAGAGGTCATCTAGTCCAACCCCCTGCTCAAAGCAGGGCCATCCCCAACTAGATCATCCCAATCAAAGCTTTGTCTACCTAGACATATATTGCGATCATCTGTCTTTTGGGGTTTATTCAAACTATGTGCTGCCTAGTAAGTACAGATGAATTTCTAGGAATCTGTACAGATAGAATAGAAACAAGGAAATAACCCCCTTTTTTTTAGTAAGGACAACAGATTTGGTTGTTTCTTTTATTAAGCTTTTATTTAGTTGAATGTTGCTTATATCTATTCAGCAAACTCACCACGCCTGGCAGTGGTGCCCTTCAACATACTGAGCTACTTGGGGCAGGCTACCTCTTAAATCAGAAGCAATGTGTATGGCTCTGCATGGTGCTTTGGGTGGGCTAATTAACACATCTGGGTGACAGCATCAATTAGCTTCCACCATGCTAATTAGCCCAGTTGAAATGCCACGCAGACTTATCTACATTGTTTCAAATTTAGGAGACACCCAGACCAGAGCCATGCAGCATGCTTCATATGGCCACAGTGGACCATCATAAAGGAATGATAACATTGCACATTTTTACAATATTCAGTGTTCGGTAGTTTCTAAAGATAGCATTTTGACACCTTATGGTTACCAAAGACACATGAAAAGAAAGCTAAGCTATATCTATTTAGGAGTTTTGGCTACATCAAGTGTATAGTCCAACTGGACAGTCTGGCCAGCCTTACTCTTTGTATGTAGAACATTTTAAACTGGGACAATGCCTACTAGTCCTCCAAAACTCCCTTCACTTTTCCTTACCAGATTAAATCTGTCTCATTCCCTGTGTGGCATGGATTGCTCTGACTGTATATCAGTCTGTGCCTGGCCTCTAATAGTTTGTGGGAAAAGATGGTTCAGGAAGAATGAGATTTGTTGGTTTTATGAGGTAATATTAGGTGTGCATTTCAAAGATATTATTGCACAAAGTCAGAGGAGATTTATGCATAAGATTCCTTTTTAGGAAAGAATAATTATGTTTCCTTTCTGCTTTATCCCCAATTTCACTTTTCATTAGCCTCATTACCATGTGCATTATAATATTTTTGTCGCAGGGCACCTCGGTGCTCTGCTCCTAGAGAGGAGAAACTGCCAGGGAGAGAGCCCTGGCAGAGCCAATTGAGCACAGCTGTGGGTTGCCGGAGCAACTAAGGGGAGCCAGCTGCCTGTAGGGGGCAGGGCCTGGCCCTTATAAAGCCCAGGGCTGAGGCCAGGCTGGCAGTTCTCTGCCAGCAGCTGGAGAGGCAGGAGCTCCCTCAGCCAAGATATGGGGAGAAGCCCAACTTGCAAGTACAGCTCATGATAGCCCTGAGAGGATTGGGCATTATGGTTTAGCCAGGGGGCTTTATGTTTGCGTTACAGCCAGGAGGCTTGAATTTGTTTAGCTCTGTTATTACAACTGGAGGCTTGGGTGAGGCTGTAGAGGATGGAGGAGGCCTCATAAAGGGCCCCATGGGAGTGTGGGGGCCCCAGTGCCCGAGGAGGGTGCAGTATCCTCATAGGGACCCCAGAGAGTGTGGGGTGCCCTAGCGCCAGTGAGGGCGCGGGCTAACGCCAGGAGGGCGCATTAATTTCATAGCGCCAGTGAAGGTGCAGCTTGCACGCCAGTGTGGGAGCGACTGGCGGCGAGGAGCGCGGCCAGTGGGTCGCGGGCACAACCAGTAGGTTGCAGATGGGGGACATAGACCCCGGATTGCGTGCGGGGTACATAGACCCCAGCCCCAGGGAGGGGTGATTACTGAGGAGCACCATATCGCATTATTGAGAAGCCCAGTGTGGGCACGGTGAGCCCCAAAGAGGGGGAGTGCTATACTGCATGATTGAGGAGCCCGAGAGAGGGGCCATACTGAGGAGCCTGAGAGGGGCGATATTCAAGGAGCCCAGAATGGGCGTGACGGACCCGGTGATAGGCCTGCCCCGCAGGAAACCCAGAAAAGGGCTAGGTGCTGCGGTTGTCCCCGGCAAAAGGGGATAGTAGCGCGGTGAGCCTGCACCAGAGAGGGCAGTAGTGCAGTAAGCCCAGAAGACCGGTGGCCAGAAAGGAAGTCCCAGAGCAGATGAGGGTCCCAGTGAGGGACATTGTGTTAGGAGGAGTCCTGGGAAGCGGGCGTGCGGACATGCCAACGTCTATTACATCTGCGAGGCTTGAGGCGTGGTATTAGGGGCTGGTAGGAGTCACGCATAGCCCATAAGGCTAGGGTGTCTGAGGAACACCCACCATATCAGGAGACCCCCAGGGGTCCCGGAACACACGGGGACAGAGGTCCCAAGTAGCCGTGCCCAGGGAGTCATAGGCAGCCTCCCTATTACATTTACCAACAAGACGTGGCGGGCGAGATTAAGAGGGTGCCTTGGGCAGGCCTGACACGGAGCGAGGGACCTCGAGGAGATCACGGCCCCCCGAGAGAGACCCTGCCGTGACAACTTTATTTTGCTTGAGGCACAGAGGATGTGTCTGCATGTGCATTGGATCCAGGGGCAGTTTCCTTGTGACTAAACTACTCATGAGTAAATGCTTCTGGGCAGGTGTCTGCACTTCCTGTGGTCTTGCAATGGGCTCCTGCTGCCACCAGGGGGAGCTCTAGGCTTCCCCTGGGTGCTAGCCTAGGGGTTGGCAGGGCGCACTGGGCCAGGAGACCATGCCAGGGCTGGGACATTTTACCCTGCCTGTGAGGGGCTACCTGCCCCCAGGGCAGGAACAATGTCCCCTGCCCCAGCAGCAGGGAGCTCCTGGCCCTGGCTCCCAAGTCAGGAGCAGGGGACTTGCAAAAAGAAGCAGGGGAGGGGCAGGTCCTACCCACTGCCCTTATCTGCCAGTGGAGTAGCCAGCAGCTAGCTCACTGCTAGCTGCCCACCAGCAAATTAGGGCAGGGGTCTGGGACCTACCCCACCCCTGCAGCTCTTTCCAACCCCTGTGACTCACTCACTTGATTGGGGCACAGGGCTGAGACCTACTCCTGACCAGGACAGATTCTAGCCCCAACTCCATGATCATTGGGTGGAGTCTGGAGGGCCTATTCTCCTCTCATCTCTGTGAGCATGGAGCTGGGTGGAGAGCAGGCTGGGTAGCCTGCTCCCTGCCCAGCTCTGTGCTCACAGAGATGAGCAGGGAACAGGCTCTCTAGCCTGTTCCCCACCCAGCTCCACAATCACAGAGCTGAGCAGGAAACAGGCTCCCTCGCCCCCCGCGGAGAGCTCCCAGTGCCAGCTCCATGACCACAGGGCTGGCGCTGGGAGATCCCTATTGCCCAGGGCCAGCTCCATTGTTGCGGGGCTGGCAAGGAAAGATAAGGATCTCCCAGCCTGAGCCCTGCAACCACAGAGATACGAATCTCCAGTCTCTGCTCCCAAATCATGATCTCAAAGCAGGGAGCTTGGAGTTCCTTGCTGCGGAGGCATAGTTCCCACCTGGGCTCTGGTGGTGGTGGTGGTGGAGCTTGCCCTGGCAGCAGGCAGCTCCCAGGAGCAGGGAGCAATTTCTTGCCCCCTGGTGGCTGGCTGACCAGGTGATTTGTTCCCAGTCAAGCAATTACTAACACAAGTTCTACTGCACAGTTAGCAATTGCAAGTAAATTTGCAACTTGCATTTGGAGGTAGCAAATTTATGCAGAATTAGTGAGGTTTACTATGCAGTAAGTTTATGCACATGCAGAAGCACATGCTTACAGCTCAATAAATGACACTACTGTGGAATAAAGCATCTTGTGTAGATGTACCCAGAGAGTATCAGGTACTAGTAATGAATGACCCTGAGTTCACTCTAAGGGAACTGCAAAGGCATTAGTTTTCAGTGACTAATAAATGATACGTCACATTCACAGGTTACTTTTTAAAGACATTTCAGACTTGTTTGAAAAAGCTTTTGCTGCAATCAGCAGATGATGCGAAGATATCAAAGTACTGTCTGTTTATTCATTTATGGTGCAGAATACAACTATCTCAAGAGAACTGGGCAGTGAACCCTCCCCACTTAGGCTCCTGTGACAATCTGGGAAGCTAGAAAATTCCTTGTGCTACTTACTAACTTATCCACAAATTAGACACTTAACATGAACCCCTCAAACCAATGCTGGTTACAGGAAAGAAAGTCCTATAGTATGGATAAAATGGTGCAGTGTGGTATTTAAACAAGGCATAGTAAGAAAGAGTAATAACTGAAATAATAGACCTATATGTATGCACATATATTGTCAAATTATGGCAAATTAAAAAAAAATGTGATAATTAGCAGTAGGTTAGCAAATCCTAAAAATGTATGAAATATTTTCCTTTTACTGTAGTATGGCAAGAGATAGTGCAGAAACTTCTGTGCATTTTCATGGCTTTTGTTTGGCCAGTTTTACAATGGCATTGATTCCAAACTGGTCAATTGGAGTTGTCATTGATTTTAGTGGGGCTGAGACTGCACTCTATGGGAGCATCCAGATGAGTGAGGACGTGCAGGTCTGCAGCTCCACACACCACACATGCAGGCATTCCCTGCACTGCTACTTTGCAGTGTGGGATTTTTTTTTTTGACCCTGGGAGATCCTGGGGTCAAAAAAACTCGTGCCAAAAAAAAGCGGGGTGGCCCATGTGGCAGTAGCATGTGCCATCCAAAACCGGAGCCTGGCCAGCCGGAGCCACATTCCAGCTTCTGGCCATGCTTCCTGCCATCTCTGCAGCTCCCAGAAATCCCCCAGGCCCCAGGTAAGGCCACTGGGGCCAGCACAGTTGCTGGCCTCAGTGTCCCCTACCCCAACTGGGGTAACTTGGCACATACCAGAGCTTGCGTGGCATAGGTGTTCCCCAGGGACAAGTAGCAGTGGCAGAAGGTGTGCTGCTGCTACTTGTCCTTGGGGAAACAAATGTTCCCGCTTGTCTGGATGTGCCCTACATGGATGATTGTTATTATGAATTGAAATCTTGGTGCTAACCCCTCCTCCAGTGAGCCAGGTCTTAGGCTAATAGGAATACTTTTTTTTCTGCTTTGCTGACTGAAGCAGCATAGAGGCAGTGTGATAAGCAAATGCTTGTTAAATCATGAATGGTTTTCCATAACATGTAAGTCTTTTGCAAACATTGGAACAAATAAGAGGGGAAAGGAGAATCATTTATATTTACAAGAGTCAAATGTGTGGCATTTATGGGGAAATATAATCCACAACTTCTGGACTCATATTTGAGTTGTAGAATGCTTAAAAACTCTGAGAAACTCATGTAATCTCAAATTCTATTGGATCTATTTATCTCTGCTCTTTCAGTACAGGCCAGATCACACGGAATAAAGGCAT
Source organism: Alligator mississippiensis (assembly GCF_030867095.1). Lineage (NCBI taxonomy): Eukaryota > Metazoa > Chordata > Crocodylia > Alligatoridae > Alligator > Alligator mississippiensis. Next base: position 49,695,661 of record NC_081826.1, read on the forward strand.
TTATTTATTTATTTTTATTTGGCTAACATGAGTCATTACACTTTCTGTTAATATTCATAGTAAACTGATAAAAGGTTAATGATACTTTTCTTAAACAACTCTACCTTCAGTCCTTATCTGTTGGCAAAGCATCAAGTACTTTTAAGTGAAAAGCCTTATTCAGGCATATGAATGGCAGAGGCATTAGCAAAGGTTGTGTGTTTTCCTTCCTCTTACATTTGCCTTCCTCCTTCCTACATTTGCCTCCAGAGGAGTAGGGGTGCACTGCTTTTAAACCTATCATTTACAAAATTCTGGATTTTCAAGCAAGTAGCTTTCTGATTTTCCACCAGTGTCCTGTTAATGGAAAATATCTTGTGTGCTATTTCATAGAAATATTTCAATTGTACACAATTTTGCAAATTCAACAGGCACATTTCATAATAAAACTTTATTAAAAAGTGTTTCTCCTACCCAGATGTACACTTTTTATCGTACATACGGTCTATGTATGAATCAGTTTATTTAGAAATTCCCTGCTGTTTAAATCATTCCATATTAGATCATTGTAGAGAGAGAGTTCCTGATTTGATCTAACACTGGCTTTACTCTTGTGTAACTTTTTTTTAATTCTGTGGGCTAACATGCAAATTACAGCATGGAACTGAGTCTATGGAAAGATGTTGCCAAATTAAGTGGATCAGCTATGACAGGATGTGATCTGGCACAGCTAACCCACATCACTGAGTGGAACAGATGTCACCTATTGTCCTGCAGGATTGAAACCCTGCTTCTCCCAGGAGCAACTATGAAGGGCCCAATGCTGTGGGATAACACTCACAGGACATCTTTGTAAATAGTGAAATCCTTGGTTTCCCCACTTGCAGAAGCATGCCAAGGAATTCCCCGCCATGTCCTGACTCAGATCACATCTCTGCAAACAGGTAAAGCTCAAGGTTTCTCTATTTGCAAATATGCATCCTGAGTCAGGGCACACAAGTGCAATAAGCATGCCTGGGGAAAACCCTGCTTAGGGATTCTCAGGGCAAGTGTCTGCAATGGGGGAACTCAGGCAGGTATGCCCAGGGCTTCAGGGGCTCAATCCTTTGTGCCCTAGGAATGGGAATTCCTGGGATGTGCAGAACTCCCTGAAGCCCTGGTAGTGCCTGTCTGAGGCAGCTGGAGATCTTAGGCAGCTCCAGGCTGCCCTTATTTTCCTGTTTTGAAGCAAACAGGGATCTGCTGCAAAAAAGCAGTATACATTTATACTACCTATTGTTGCTGCCACAATTTTTGGCATTTGTGGTGTGACAAGAGACAGACGTCTGTTTGCTTCACTTTCGTGCTGTTATAAAAAAAATTATGGCAGCACAAAGGTGACATCTGTTTCCAGCCTGAGAGCAGAATGAGATACTATCTCTCATTTTTACTTGCTTTGAAAGAGGTTGCCATTTCAAAGAATATATGTGCAGAATAATTTCAAATTGTGAGTAGCCAAGTAAGTGGTGTTGATTAAATCCTCCAGGATGGAAAGGAGGAATAATAGACTCCCATGTTTTTTTTACATTAGGTTTAAGTATTTTATAAAATTTTCAATCAGACTGTGAATGTAGGCATCACATTTATTGTGACTATCAATGTTCATTTTTAATCTCTACTAATATCGGACCAACGTGGGTTGTAAACTTCCAGGGGATCTGCTTCATTCCTACTGGGTCATAGAACTGAAGACTGGTTGATAACTTAGAATCATAGAAAATTAGGGTTTGAAGGGACCTAGGAGGTCATCTAGTCCAACCCCCTGCTCCAAGCAAGACAATCCCCAACTAAATCATGCCAGCCAGGGCTTTGTCAAGCTAGGCATTAAAAACCTCCAAGGATGGAGATTCCACCATCTCTCTAGATAACCTGTTCCAATTCTTCACCATCCTCCTAGTAAGGAAGTTTTTCCTAATATCCAAACTAAACCTCCCTTGATGCAACTTGAGATCACTGCTCCTTGACAGTAGAGTATTGCATGAAGAGTGACAATCACTCCTGTGAACAGTCACTGTAATGTCAGTGCAATCTATTATAAGTCATATTTTGAAGGCCTAAGAAGGACTTAAGTGGAACATCTGCCTTGTGCTGGCCCCAGAGCTGGCTTCTATCTATTGTGAGTGGAACAGGAAAATCAGTTAGTCAGTCTTCAGTTCATTTTAACAAAGTGAAAATGATAAAAATAGGGCAGGATACCTTAAGAATCTTGTAGGGGGAGAGAGGTGTCAGAGAAAAAGTCACAGCAACAGCCTCACAAGGCAATGTACAATCTACAGGTTTTTTTTTCTATTATTTTTGTCACTAGAAGACTACATTTCCACGCTGACCTGATTTAGGCCTTGAAATACCCATGCAACACCTAAAAGTAATTACTTTTTGAGCAGCACCCCTTTGATCTGTAAATCATCATATATAACCAACTGGCTCCCAGTACTAATATCTCATGAAAATAGGTATTTGTGTTTATGTGAAACAGGCTGTACAAACATTAGAGGAAAATATATGCATGACTCAGGTTGGAAGAACTGCTTGTACACAATATAAAACAAATACAATTACTTTAAAATGCATTTTCTTATTTATTAAAATATTTGAGATATTTATGACTTAAAAAATGAATGATCTCCCCAACCACCTCATTTGAGGTTGATAAAGTTGAACATCTAAATAGTAGGGCTGTGTGAAACGGCAGCTTTCCGTTTTACCAGCGTTTCGACATTTTGATGGAAGAGCGTTCCATTTCAAACTTTGTTTTGATTCAGAACAGCTGTTCCGTTCCGTTCCATCGAAACAGGGTCGAAACAGAAAAGCTGTTTCGATGTTTTGCCCATAGGATATAATAGGGAAAGTCAAAACAGCCTATAACACTGTCATTTCTGGCCTGATTTGGATGAAACTTGCAAGAATGGTAGCCCCTTCTGAGGGCATGAAGTCTGCCAAGCTTCAATGAGATAGGTGAAGAGGTTCAGGGAAACTGCACCCCAAATTTTTGAAAGCAAAACTCATGTCACATGTGTGCGTTAAGCCACAGTGGGGTCAAAATTGCAGGCATGCTAGCCCCTGATGAGGCCACAAAGCCTGCCAAGTTTTAAGGACATAGGTGCAGGGGTTTGGGGAAAACTGTACCTCAAAATGCAGATAAGCAAAACTCGTGACATGGGTGACAGTGTGTGTGGGCAGGGAGAAAGCTGCAGACATGCTAGCCCCTGCTGAGGCCACAAAGCCTGCCATCTTTCAAGGAGATAGGTACAGGGCTTCTGGGCTCTGGGGCCCTGCACCTCTAGTTGCTGACATGCAAAACTCATGTCATGGGTGCTTGTGCAACTGACTGTCTTAGGGCATTGGGAGGGGCGGAGGGGGGATACTGTAGGCCTGGCTGCTAGGCCCTGCTGTGGCCACAAAGCCTGCCAGCTGTTAAGGAGATGGGTGCAAGGGGGTTCTGGGGCCCTTCACAACTAGGGTGTCCAGGCTGTGGAATAAGCTCCTCCAGAGGTGGTGCAATCGCCTACTCTGGAAATCTTCAAGAGGAGACTAGACAGTCATCTTGCTGGGGTCACCTGACCCCCAATTCTCTTTCCTGCTTGGTGCAGGGGGCTGGTTTTACTGGAGATGCATCAATTGATGCATGCCAGGATATTGCTGGCCCTGCTGGCTACAGCATCACACTGCCAGCTCATGTTCATACTGTGGTCAATTATTACCCCCAGGTCTGTTGTGGCAAGTGACAGGGGATCTTTAGTCCTGCTGCCTGATGAGAGGCAGCAGTTGCATAAGCACCCATGTCACGAGTTTGCCTGTCAGCAGCCAGAGGTGCAGGGCCCCAGAACCCTACTGCACCTATCTCCTTAACAGCTGGCAGGCTTTGTGGCCACAGCAGGGCCTAGCAGGCCTACAGTTTTCACCCCCCTCTGCCTCAGGACAGACACAGTCCCACAAGCACCCATGACATGAGTTTTGCCTGTCAGCAGCTAGAGGTGCAGGGCCCCAGAACCCAGAAGCCCCTGCACCTACCTCCTTGACAGCTGGCAGGCTTCATGGCCTCAGCAGGGGCTAGCATGTCTGTAGCTTTCACCCTGCTGCACCTTAACTCACACAGTGTCATCCATGTCATGAGTTTTGCTTTTCCGCGGCTTGAGGTACAGTTTCCCCCAAACCACTGCACCCATCTCTTTGAAACATGGCAGGCTTTGTGGCCTCACCAGGGGCTAGCATGCCTGCAGTTTTGACCCCACTGTAGCTTAACATGTACATGTGACATGAGTTTTGCCTTCAAGACAGTGTCCCTGAACCCCCTGCACCTATCTTATTGAAGCTTGGCAGGCTTATGGCTTCAGAAGGGGCTACCATTCTTGCAAGTTTCATCCAAATCGGGCCAGAAATGACAAAATTACGGGCTGTTTCAACCTACCCCATTATAGCCAATGGGCAAAACATCAAAACAGCGAAACATTTCGACTTGCCTCGTTTTGTTTCGAGTCTGTTTTGACAATACCTGTTTCATTTCAACTTTGCTGTTTCAACCTTGAAATGAGTCGAAATAGTGTTGAAACAAAACTGGCAGCGAAATTTTGCACAGCCCTACTAAATAGGGGCTTGAAGACCCTAACCAAATGGTCTGGTTTTGAAAAGTGTTTAGTGTCTATGTGCTTCCATTTAAATCAATACCTATAGGAACCAGATAACTTACAAGTCTAAATAGCCACTTAAAAGTGTTTAGCTTGAGGTACCAAGCTTTGAATAATAAAATGCCCGCAAGAAAAAATAATTAGGACTGTTCTTAGTATTTGAAAATGAACGGAGGCTTTTAAAAGCTTGCAGAGGCACTTAACTCCAGCTACTGTGTATTTATTTAGGACTTGTTTATCCATAAGTAATACTGTACATTATATATAAATACTTAGTAACCACTGCTCAGTACTCTCTTGTGTAGATACAGCCACTGTGTAGTGAAAGAGACTCATTTAACTGTTATGTATTTAGTCTTTTGGCATGAAATAGCACAGATCACTAAGGAATAGCTGTGGGAAAACCAGATTTGGCAGTACTAATCTATGTGGTCCTTCTCTGGCTCTGTATTTTCTCATTGGTTCTGGCAGTTTGGGATCCAGAAGAGGGCTGGAATAATATTTAAGATTCAAACTGGGCCAAGTTGGGGATTTAACTTTGAATTCCTTTACTTCTGGTCTTGATCCAACTCTCTCTGAAGTAACAGGAAAGATTCATATTCATTTCAGTGGAGGTTGGGTCAGACCTTATGTCTGTTTCACTTGAATCCTTAGAGACAAATTCTTTGTGCAGCTAAATCCAGTCAACCTCCCTGAAATTGTGAGTTCTACTGCTGTTTCTAGGAGGAAAAATTGTCATGTAATATTTTTAATATTGTTTTGTGCTATTTTTATTTCCATTGCCCTGGTGTTTATAAACAGTACTGGCAGCTCACCAAGACAGTATTTCATTGGTTAGGATTTGGCTTCTTTATAACCTGTTACTTTGACTGTTTCTTGAGTGGTGGCAAGTCATTCCTATGTTATCTCCTCATATGAAAAAATACAGGAAGGTATTCAGGAAAAAGAAACATAGAGGGCCCTTACTGAAGTCTGATAGAGATTTCTATCTCTTGCACATTCATATGGACCCAGGCATAATGTGACCTTTAACCTTTCACTGTTGATTCTTTCCTTTAATTCATCTTTTTTTCCAATCTTATTTTGTCTCCATTTCTCTTCTTTGATAACATTTTTCTCTTCGTTTCTAATTGTTTATTTAAATCCCCCTTGACTGTTATTTTACCATTCTCTTAGATTGTTTGAATATTGCACACAAAGGTATATGCCATTTACACAACTGTATATCATTTATATCATTCAGTAAAGTGACATTTCCATTTTTAATGTGCAAACAAAAATATGTAATTAATTTTTCTAATGGTTTAAATGATTAGTGATTTGGCAGAAAGTCCAAATTAAAAGGCAAATCTCAAAATCTGACCTTGGCGCACTAAATATTGTTAATCTACCATGTGGATATTTTGTAGTGCACTTGATATTGGTTAAGTTGTTTCACATATTTATCATTACTTTAATTATAAATGTGTTGCTTATTGGTCTGACTGCTTAGTGGTTCTGCCTCTAATACTGAGTATAGTACACTCTCATAATGCATTCCATCCCACACTTATGCGTGGCTCAACTATGCCTTGGTAAACAGATTACCTACTGAGCAATTGTATCATGCAGCCAAGTTTCTCTTCAGGAAAACAGAAATATGAGAAAGATGCTAAGGAGTTGAATTTGGATCTTCTTGTAGAGATTTTGAGAAATGTGATCTTAGTTTTAAGAGGGAAAGTGGTAAGGTATGTGTATATGTACAGAAACAATATACTGCCTTTCCCCTGTATATTGTACATAAAATATTGTAGTGTCATAAATGGTTGTTCAGTCTTCAGTATTTGGCACTGGAACATGGCAGATGCAACACCCTTTTACAAGTTGCATTATCTTTTACAGGGTGCAGACAGTCAGTTCTAATGGCTGATGTGATAAGGAAATGAGAAGGATAAGCTGGCACTAGCTTATTTTAACTTTGGGTGGTACAAATATTTGTGACAGTAAAGCTACAGATGTCACATTTTTCCTGGGAGAAATCATTTCATCCTGAGACAGAATGCAATAGTTCAGACGCCCACATCCATTGTCTCGGGACAAACCCTAAAAAGGTTCATGAAATAAGACATGCTAACAGTTTGTCCAAGGTCATCACAAAAATTCGCCTGAACAGTAGTCCTGAGCTTGCATCATTGAATCAGTGGTATAAATGCAGCAGAGGATTCAGACAATCACTAAGCCCTGATTAGAAGGGCAATTTGTGCACATGCCAGTTCTAGGACTTTCCTGGTTTGGGACAAATACAGGCACAATTTGTCCTAGGGCAAATGCAACGTCTGATCCTACCCTGACATATCTCTTCTCCCTTTCCTTCCAGTGACTGCTGAGGTTGAGGCAGTGTTTGGCTTTTGAGGTCTTCCTGTACCTGCATGTTTATGTTGGATTGCCACCCCTGGTCTGGACCTAAATGTTTTGTCTTTGGGTGCACCCAGATGAGTGCGCATGTATGGTTTGCAGTGCCTCAAACCTGTTTGTAGCTCCAAAAACCACATGTGGCAAATGTGCAACTGTTTGCTGCGCTGCAAATTTACAGCATGGTGCCGGAATTTGATACTGGAATGTCCCAGTACCAACCCCCCCCCCCCCCCCCCAAAACCTGCTGTAAAAAACGATGTAGCTAACATGGTGGGAGCACGCACAATCAGAAACGGAGCCTGGTCATCCAGAGCCATGCTTTGCTTGCTGGCTAGGTTCTGTGCAGCTGAATTGGTGCCACTGCTGCCCCACGAGGCCCCCAAAACCCCAGGTAAGGTTGCTGGGACCAGCACAGGTGCTGGCTCCAGCCTCCCCTAACCTACTCAGGACAATTTGGCATGCACAAGAGCACACTTGCAGCGGGGTGTCCTGAAGCACAAAGCAGCAGCACAATTGCTGCTGCCTTTTGTGCCCCTGGGAACACATGCTTCTGCACATGGGAATGTGTCCTTTCAGTTAAGAGGCTTTTAACTAGCAGTGAATTCATTGGTAACTGGGAGGTCCTGTGAGGCACAAGGCAGCTCACAGGCCTACTTGGAATGCTATGAAAAGTAGAGATTTGAACAGACTGCTCTGTTAGTAGTTACTTTACTTTAAATTTTCTCTCACTTTTTTCTTCCTTTTGTGCGCTGCAAGTGTCTTTCTAGTACCATCAGACATATTGGATGTCTAAGGGGTAAATTCAGCAGTTAAAAAACAATTTTTCCAACTATTTACTTGGTCTAATAAAAGATTTACCCAAAGAACCTTGTCTGCCTATGTCTTTAGACCAGCACAGCTACAACCAACAACCCTAATGTTGTTTTAGGCATTATTGATGGTATGGCTTCTGCCATGTATTTTATTTATGCTTCTCCTGTGACCGTTTGAAAAAAAGTTTTGGAATATATTTGTACGTTTTCCAATTTGATCACAAAAATAATCCAGAGAGATTACTTAGTTTAATAATTTGTCATGCACCTGCTGCTGTAGCAAACAAGCATACTGCACAGAGCCATGAGCATCATTATAATCAGGAAAGTTAAGAAGGAAGAAAACAATTATACTCAACTCAATTTATCATTGAATTATACCTACTAATCTCAAACTTTAGTTTCCAACAATGTTTCAGAACCATGGGTAATGGAAACTACAGTGGCCTACTTGTGTAGTTATGTTAGAAGTTCATTCAATTAAACGTGGAAATGCTATCATTGGGATTAAATGCTAGAAAGAAAACACCACCTGATAAAGACATCCTAGCTTTCATGTCTCTGTGACCATTTGACTTAACAAGCAATTACTTCTGGTAATGCCAAGTAACTATATTCATTCATATGCTCATTATTGTGCTGTTACAGTTGTGTCTTCCACTGGAAATCCCTTGCCACTTGAGTCAGGCTACCAGGCTACAGAAATACACCAAACAGATTCCACTAGTTTCTACTTGTCAAGCACTTGGTTTTAATAAAGAAACAAATAATATAAGGGTGCATAAAGTGGGACCCAGGGGAAGGCAAAGACTATCAAGGTACAGAATATATGAGCAGCTGCTGTCACTAAAAATATAATTGCCTCAGTTAATTGAGGCTTTTTCATAGCAACCTACAAACTGTAAGGGAAGAAGATAGTCTGAATATGCCTTGTTGTTTGGATTCAACAATGCAATAGTATCTAGAAGTCCCTGCAGTAGTGGCAACAATAAATAAAGGGTTGTGTTGCTCAGTTTATCAGTTTACTTGATATAAACAAATAGGCAAGACCAAAAGTCTGTCAAGGTAAGGCTATTTGAATAGACATTTGAATACAGGTTCCCCTCGCCAACCATGGTTTTGCCACCCATGGTTATGAGTATCCATGGCTAATATTCTGTATGCCATTTTGGCTACCATGGTAGACAGTTTTGAGTAACCACAGTTTCCCATAGCCATGCATCAGCCTGCCAACCCCCTCGCCCTGTTCCTGCCTCTCCTTACCACCCCCCTACAACCCCTTGTTCCCCAGTGGGAGGTGGTCCCCAGCCCTGCTGGAGGTGTGTGAGGTGGCGGGGAGCTGCCCTACCCGTGGTGGCAGAGAACAGCATGCCCATTCACCACTGTTCCCTGCTACCTTGCTTCCCTCCCCCATGACCTGGCGCAGCAGGGAGCAGAGAATCCACATCTCCTTGCCCACCACTGCTCACCCGAGTGACGCACCTTCTGTGCCTGCCACTGGTTTGAGGGGCACAGCCCTGCACCGCTGCCCTCAGTGCAGCCCCATGTGCAGGGGGTGCATTGCCAGGGCAACATGGGGAGAACAGCGGTGAGCGAGGAGATCCCTGTGTAGCTTCTCTGCTCCTTGCTGCACTGGGTCATGGGGGAGGGAAGCAGGGTGGCAGGGAACAGCAGCCCTGGCTAGGCTGGGTTGTGGGACAGTCCAAGCCCGGCAGCTCATTCAGGAATGCAGGTGGGTGGCTCCCGTTGCTGCTAGGCTTGGATTGTCCCATGACCCGGCCCACCCAGAGCCCCATCCACAAGCTGCTGACCAGCCAATCATGAGCCACCAGAGGTGGGCACAAAAATCCCCCACCCCACCATTCAGATGGGTGGGAGCGGGGAAGTAGTGGTGTGTTGTGCAGGGCTTGCCAGCACATCCCTCCCCTTCCTCTCCCCTCAGCTTCTCTTCCCCCTTCCCCCAGGTAAGAGGCGAATGTGCCAGAGGAGATGCTGCTGCTGCACCCTGGGCATGCTCCATCCCCACCTGCTGGCATGTAGCCTCTATAATCTAAGTACCCCTGTATCCTGTCCAAGTGCTCCTACGCCTGGTTGACAACCCTGTGTACTAAAAGTAAGTAAAAATGATTTTTATACACTATACTGTACAGTATTCAAGTCCCTAACCCCATTTTTCCCATAAGCTTTTAGTTTTGCCAACCATGGTTTTGCCAACCATGAGAGCTTTCCACAACCTAACCCCCACAGTTGGTGAGGGAAACCTGTACCTCATTTACCCAAATCCAAGATGACTAGGAATTTAAGATGATCACCCCAGTAATTATATTCTGTATATGGAAAATATACAATTTTGTTATAATTTTCCTTGTATCTAATTATTGAAGGGTCATCTTAAATTTGTCCCCCCACCCCGCCCTCTGCTGAAGACAGGAAAACGACAACAGGGAGGCAAGCGTTGGGTGGGGGACAGGCAGCCTGACCCCACCCCTTGCCCCCATACACCTTGACTCTACCTGCTGCCTGCCCCCCACCACTTGGTCTCCTACAGCAGGGGTTTTCAACCTTTTTTTGGTCAGTGTACCTCTGGCAGCCAGCTGAGAAGTGGGGAGTCCCCTGGCAGCTGATCAACGATCAGGGGGGTTCCCCAGCAGCCAATGGATGACTGGGGGGCATGGTGGGGGGCAGGCCTGCATGCCTACATGGCGCATGACCGCAAAACCAGAAGTGCCAGCAGTGCATGGCGGCAAAACCAAGAGTGCCAGCGGCATGCAGAATGCCAGTGGTGTGTGGCAGCAGAAGCGGTGCAGTGCTGGTGGCCCCGCCGCCCGTTTCTCCATGCTGTGCGGGCCGGGCCCCAAGCCCGCCCTCGTCGCCATGTGCGGTGGTGATTCCGATCCCATTCTGGCCACCATGGGCGAACCGGGGTCGTACCGGACCCGTCTCCGGTGCGCACGGGCTGTGGCCGTCAGCCCAGACTCGCGGGGTGGGAAAACCGCGGGATGGTTTTGTGCACGTGAGTTAGAATTAGTCACGGAGGCGTAACGGTTGATTGAAAAGATTGTTTACTTACACCCAAAGATGGTATCGGTGTAGGCTGGATAAGTTTCCAGGCACAGCTCCCGCTTGAACCCTCGTTGGAGGACTCTGACAAAACGATTGCTCCCATGAAGTTTGCTAGGCTCCGCAGGTCCGGTCAAGTTGAATTTGAAAAGTTTCCCCGGAGCTATTCAGGCTCCGCGGGTCCGATAAGTTTTCCCCGGAGTTTGCTAGGCTCCGCGGGGTCCGAAATTATAGGAAAGGGATACGTCTAGGATTGCGCTCGGCGACAGGGAGAGGCGAGAAGCGAAAGCTCCATAGGCTCGGCTCTATTGCCTCTCTCTGCCTGCTTAGGGGAGGCGCGCCAGGTCCGCGAGGGTCCACAGCTCTTGGAGATCTTCACACACAATATCTCTCTCTCCTCCCTCCTCCAGCTTGGGCGGAAACTACCCAAGCCTTATGTACGGCTAGCAAGCCAATCGCTAGCCGCCACATGTGCCTAAATTAGAAGTCGGCCAATAACATGGCGTAGACTCTAATACAAAGGGCGGGAACTTCTTTGCGGTGAGCATCACTACGATGCAAAAGGAATGCACACTGCAAAGAAGCTGTAATTTGGCGGGAAATCCCCCGTTGCACCAGAGCTCTCTCTAGCAGCAGAGAACTCTACCGTGCAAAGAAAGCAACAAAAATGGCGGGAAATAATTTAGCGGTGCCGAAGCGCACACACAAACAAAAAATCACAACTTTGGGTTGTGACACATGCCACTTCCACATACCCCCTGGGACCTTCCCAAGTACCCCCAGGGATATGCGTACCCCCAGCTGACAACCCCTGCCCTACAGCCTTTGCCCCCTGGTTGTCCCTGCCACAAGGCCTGCAGCTCCTGCCACCTGGCCCCCTACCACTTGCCTCCCTTGCTTTCTGTCCCCCTGCTTAGGCCTGGCTCTCGCTATAGTTGCGCCCCCTGGTGCCTCTCCCCCACCACTTGCCACCCCTGCTGCTTACCCTCTCCCCTGTGTCTGCCCTCCTGAAGTGCCTAGAGCAGTGCTTCCCAAACTTTTCCTCACCATGACCCCATTTATGATCCCATTTCCTCAGCATGGCCCCTCACTCCCAATCCACTGTCTCCCAGGGCCAGGGCCTGCTGCCCCCTGCCACCCCACCCCCCAAGTAGTGCCTGAGCCCCAGCTGCCACCTGTGGGAGGTGGTGGCTGCTGCAGCCAGAGCAGAGTGCAGTGCCCAGCTTCCTTCCCACCATCCCCTGGAGGAGAGCCCATGGTGCAGGGGAGTATGAGGGCTGCCTGCTGTGGGCTTGGAGCTCCCCGTCTTGCTGCACTACCCCTGGAGGCTCCATGGCCCAGTGGATGGGACCCGGCATGGGAGGGAGCGCTGTGCCACTGTGGTTGCTAAGGTGAGGTGCCCCCTGCCCACCTGGCAGCAGTGTGGGGCACAACTCCATACCACTGCTACTGCTATGCCTCACCTTGGCAGCCAAGGTGGCATGGGGCAATAGGGTATTTTGGGAGGCTGTATATATGGGGGGAGTTATGGGGGGTGGGGTGTGGGGTGTGAGGGAGCGTGGGGAGTGTGGAGACCCCCTCCCCCCACACTTACCTCCATGGGGTACAGCCCCTCTGCCAGTGGCACCAGCATCAGCAGGCAGTGGACACTCATGGTCCTCACAGGTGCTGCCACCTGGCAGCATGCAGCTCCAGCCAGTGCTGCACATGGCAACAAGGAGCTCAGCCAGACTGGCCTGCCTTTATCATGCAGGGCTCCCCACACTGCATGTGCAGCTCCCAGCACTTGTGTGCCACCAGGGGAAGCCTGAGTGATGGAGCCTTCCCCTCCCCCTGCTGTGCAGGTCCTGGGAATCCACCACAAATGGAAGGGCACCTGTACCCTGCTTCCTGGTGGAGCCTCAGGACCTGCATGGCAGTGGGCAGGCAAGACAGCTAGCTCTATCACATGGGGCTTCCCTCAGTGGTGCATGAGTGCCGGGAGCTGCATGTGTACCATGGGAAACCCCACATGATAGAGGCAGGCCAGCCTGGCTGTGCTACTTGTCACCATGTGCATCACTGCCTAGAGCTACATGCTGCCAGATGGCAGCATCTGCATGGGCCATAAGCACTCTGAGTGCCTGCTGCTGCCACTAGTGGTGGGGACTGTGCACCACAGGAGGAGTGTGTTTGGGGGGGGGAGGGTCTACACCACCTTGACCCTCCCTTACACCCACATCCTGCTCACCCGGGCTCTGTACTCCTGCCACCTTCCTGGTCATGGGCTCTGTGCTACCACCGTCCCCAGGCCCATGCTCCTTGTCTCCACCCAGCTGCAGCTCTCCCTCTGTCTGCTCCCACTGCTGGGGCTGAAGCTGCAACTGAAGTTAAGTGGGGGGGAGAGGGCCTGGCACCAGGGCAGATGTGGCAGGCGAGGGAGGGCAGCATCAGTGGCTGGGGTAGAGGCAGCAGGTGAAGAGGCAGCAGCTGCACCTCCAAGTCTGAGCTTGAACAGGGATCAGGGTCAAAGCTGGAGCCAGAGGCAGTGCAAAATGACCTTGATATTTTGTTCAGCTCAGTAGGGAAGTCAGTACTCTTCAGTAGTGCATGAAAAGTATTTAATGTGCAACACTTAAGAAAGGGCTTACGGGAAATAAGTCAGGATCCAAAAGAGTCCATTTCAGCAAGGAAAAGGAATACACATTGGCTGGTACAAAATTATACTGCCATCAGCCTCTATTAAATACCAACAGTGCAATGAACAATAGCTCTGTGGCACTAACTTAAATTACAAGGTGTTATTGTGTTCTACGTGTTATAGAAATGTACTCAATAAAAGACAAGGTGGCACTTGTTGTACTAGGTTGTTGCTAATTCTCTTTTTGCATTGTCACTTGCCAGTCAAACTCTGGCTCTTCCATTCAGAGCTCAGCCAACAAGCTGCTCTCTCTGCCACCCCATATATCTAAGATTAATGGGAACTGTTTGAAATGTTTTTCTGCCTTTGCTGGAACATAAGTCAGGACAACAACCTTACTGCTTCACTGAAATACAAAGCTGTGTGACTGTTCACACAGACCTTCCAAGCAGTAAGAAATCTAATGGGGTGGGAAAATGTCATCTGGTAAGAACTTCCTTTGTAATATCCTTCAGTATTCCATGACAGCTGTTGAAAACAAAAGAGCTGACTGTAGTATGTCCTGCACCTGTGATCTCTGAAGCTGAGAAGTGTTCGCTTTGTTTGGAAGTGGAAGCCAAAGAAAACTCAGGTTGTATTAGTGATTAAGACAGTCTCTCCAAGTCAATATAACCCTGTGCTGCAGCTAGACTTTACTTCAAGGTCATACCTTTTTAGCTGATAGATGTACCATTTACTGTGAAGATAACCAAAGGCCCTAGCCACTTGACAACAAAAACAAAAAAACCACTTTGTTACTATTTCCAAGAGCTGATATTAAAGCTAAAACTACATGAAATATTCACCATGAATTCACGAGATCAAAGTCTATGATCAAGGTTGCTGGATTCATAAATCCTAACTCATGTCTGTGAAAGGTTTTGTAGATATGGACTGAGTCTTGAAGGTTACTGAAGAAGATGCTGCTGACATGTATGCCTAAACCCATCAGGATTGACCTTCATTGTATGACATGTCTGGTGAACCTAGGTCAATGTCCCCATATAAGTTCAGGGAAAACATGTGGCAATGGAAGACAAGAGATTTGAGGAGAAAAACATTACATGACCTCAGAGCTTCTCCCTCACACCTACAAATGTCCTCCTGGAACCATGAGTATACATCAAGTAGCTCTTTGAAAGCCATCCAACTTGTAACACTGGTTTCAGAGAAGCCTCTCTTAAAGATGGTCTCTAGAGCAGTTATTTGTATAGGGCTACAGAAGCACCTAGCACACCCACTCATATCTCCTCTACTTCCATGGCATTCAGTTAAGCTGAAAGAGCACAGAACATGGACTTATGGACACACCAATAAGAGTATTATTAAATTGGTGTGTAGTGCTTAATAATCAACAGTGAAGGAGAACAGCAAAATGAGAATAAAAGGCCCCAAAGTATAAAATTAGTAAGAATACTACTAAGAAAAAATAGTAATATGGGTCAAGAAAGGATGGAAAAAAGGAGAGAACAGAGAGAAGAGTTAGAAAATGAGTAGATAGTCAGAAAAAATAGATGGAGCCTGTAGAACTAAGATATGATTAAAAAGATTCATGCATGTACTAAACCACTATTGCTTTGTACCAATCCCCCACCTCCAAATTTCCAGACCCATAGCCTGCAGGCCAAATGACATGGTGCCATGTGCTATATCTGTCCGCTCCAGGGATTGACCACCCCCAGTCTAACCTATTAGGGCCATGTCCCCCATTACAGAGGAAGCAAACTCCCCAAACTCCCCTCCCCCCTGCCTTGCAGTGCTCTGTGACATTCTGACCCTGGGCTGAAATTCTTTTCTGTCCCCAAATATGGCAGTTGATCTGACCCTAAGCTGAGGGGCAAGACACTCTAGCCAGAAATCTCTAGGGTTAAGCCTCAGCAGGAGCATTGACACATCCCAATGAAAATCCCCAGCCTTGGCTACAGCCAACACCACAATTTTCCCGAGGAAGGTGAAACCCCTACCTTCCTGGCCCTGTGTAGCTATCAGTGAAGCCCAGAAGCCTAGGAAATACCCATAGTAGAGCATAGGTATAGCTACTCCTAGATCATCCCTGACCAATGCTTGTCCAGCCTTTTCTTGAACACCTCCAGTGATGGACATTCCACAGCTACCCTGTCTGTGACACTGCTGGTTTACAGATAGGCAGGCAGATTCTTCTTTGAGAATCTCTGGCAGGACAGGATGGGGGGCTGCCAGGGGTAAGGCTGGAGATTGGCTGTCAGGGCACTAAGGTGTGGGGGTGAGTCGGGGACTCCTGGTTGGGGCAACATAATGTAAAAACCATTGCTGAAGTTAAGCAGGGTTGCCAAACCCGTGAAGATTCTTTTTACTGATAATCTGAAAACTTTTTACTGATAACCAAACTTTTTTGCTATTGTGATATTAAACCCCTAAATCTGAACACAGTCCTTGTCTAGGACCTGGAAAAAGGGTTACCTTCAAAGTATGTAAAACATATGATGTCACAGGTGGTGGTTGGTACAAACATCTCATTAAAAAAAGTCTGGCCATCATCAAAAGCACAAAAAAAAAATTTCTTGGGTGGCAACCCTGTTCTTGATATCCAAACTAAATCTACTTTGCTACAACTTTAAGCCATTGGTCTACATTCTGCTCTTTTCAGTGAGAGAGTAACAGTATTTTCCCTCTTCTTTCCCTCCCTTCTGCCAACCAGCCAGGCATTGCTATTTTCTATTTGTGTTTTTGATTACTCTTCCCAAGGTGTACCACCTTGTGTTTATCAGTTGGGCTGTGCGAAGCTTCAGATCTGGAGAAGATTCAGATGCTTTGGACGCTAAAGCAGCATGTCTCGATTGAAGTGCTGGCTTCTTTAAGCTTTCCGAAGTGGTTTGGAGCTTCCGAACTGCTTCAGAAAAGCTTCGGCGCTGCTTTGGAGATCCGGCCATAGGGTATAATGGGGAATCAATGAAATATCTATAACTTTGTTGTGTTTTGTCTGATTTGGATGAAACATGCCAGGATGGTATCCTTTTCTGAGTGCATGACACTTGCTGAGTTTCAAAGAGATAGGTGCAGGGGCTTCTGGATTCTCAGGCCCTGCACCTCTAGCTGCTGACAAGCAAAACTTGTGATATGGGTGCTTGTGCAACTGTGTCTGTCTTGGGGCAGGGCGGAGGGGGGAGGAACTACTGCAGGCCTAGCTGCTAGGCTACTGTGTTACCAGTTACCAATCAATCATGATTCACTCAGGGACCAACTCAATACACAGTAGCTAGCTAATGTAACATGTTAATTAGCAAGGATTAACACCTACAAAACCACAAATTAAAGAGAGGAAATAATCAATACAGATAATCAACTGCCCCAAGACAGAGACAGTCAGTTGCACAAGCACCCATGGCATGAGTTTGCTGACAGATAACAGGCATGAGTTGTCTGTCAGCAGCTAGGGGTGCAGGGTCCCAGACCCCTCTGCACCTATCTCCTTAACAGCTGGCAGGCTTCATGGCCTCAGCAGGGGCTAGCAGGCCTATAGTTTTCACCCTGCTGTGTCTTAACACACACAGGGTCATCTATGTCACGAGTTTTGCCTGTTAGCAGCCAGAGGTGCAGGGCCCCAGAAGCCAGACTCCCCCTGCATCTGTCTCCTTGAAACTTGGCAGAGTTTGTGGCCTCAGCAGAGGTAACTACCCCTGCAGTTTTCACCCCACTGTGGTGTAACATATACACGTGACATGAGTTTTGCTTTCAAGAATTTGGGGTGCAGTTTCCCTGAACTCCCCAAATCTATCTCCTTGAAACTTGGCAGGCTTTGTGGCCTTACCAGGGGCTATCATCCCTGCAGTTTTTACCCCATGGTGGCTTAATGCACACACGACATGAGTTTTGCTTTCATGAATTTGGGGTGCAGTTTCCCCCAAACCCCTGCACCTATCTCCTTGAAATTTGGCAGACCTCATGCTCTTAGCAGAGGCTACCTCCCCTGCAAAAAAAATCATCCAAATCAGACAGAAAACAACAAAGTTATAGATATTTCATTGATTCCCCATTATACCCCATGGGTGGATCTCTGAAGCAGCCCCTAAGCTTCGGGGTCTATTCGGCCGAATCGAAGCAGGAAACCGATCCAGAGCTCCAAATTGAATCACTGGCATGTGAAGCAGCTGGATCTGAAGCTGAATCAAATAGCTGCCTATTCGCACAGGCCTATTTATCAGCATTGAACTTCATACTGTTAGCTCCAGCCCAGCTTTCAAATCCATCAAGATCCTCCTGAATTGCACTCTTGTCCTCCAACATGTTCACAATCTGTCCCAGGTAGTGTCATTTGCAAGTTTGCTCAAGAACCAAACTATTCCAGCATCCAAACTCTCTTCTCCAGTAGCCAACTCTCTATTCCAGCATCCATTTGTTAGTAAACAGAAATCTTGGTGTTCTGGAAAGAAAGGAGAAAGGTATAAACCACCTTTAGAATACTAAGTAGAGACAGTCTGTTCTTACTTCTCTATCTCTTGACACCAATCTGAATTTGGAGCAAATCTGAGAAGAAACCAATGTAATTGTCAACATCTGAAGTCATCTTTAATGTGTAACAAAGACCCATAGAGATTTCCTGACAATGCAGTTTGTTTGCAGAGACTGGTGGGAATCAGAAAGAAAAGGTTTTTTGTTTTTTTTTTTTTCCTTTGTAAAGTGAAATCATGCTGAGCTCAAACAGAAATGGGGTTTTTCTTTGATTTAGCTTGTGATCTCTTTGGGAAAATAGGCTACTTGAAGCTCTGGGGTTCCCTAAACCAGCAAATGGAATAGTTCTGTATGTCACTTTTAAATTGCTATATCATTTGGTTTTAAGTTTGTTACTTTAAGGATATACAATAGTCATTTGATTTGATTTCAGTGCTATCAGATAATTCTCTTTACAAACTAGGCATAGCAGTTGATGAATAGACCTCAGCTGTGCACCACTAAAAAAGAAACAATAAAAACCAGGAAGGTAAAACTTTTATGATAAATATGGGAACAGTAAGTCAGTTGTTTGCGTAGCCACTTATCAATGTAATAATAAATGTCACATACAAGCCCAAATTTAATCCCACTCCCCATTTTTTAGTTTAGTGATAAATGCCCATTGGCAGTTATATAACTGAGAACAGTGAGCATTGTTCAATAAATTATGAAGAAAACAAACTCAGGCATATGCAAGATGAGTTTAGCTGCGTGGGAGAGAAGTTTTCCTTCTCTCTCCAGTTCAGCAAAATAATTTCCTGTTGAGCAAAGCACATTAAGCAGGAGATTATTTATTTAAAATTAAAGTTTTGATTCATTCCTTTGTTGTCTTGAAGATTTTTGTGTAGGATTTCAACTAAAATGAATGTACCAAATCTTCCCTTGAGGTATTTGCATGCAAATTCTTCTGCAGCTAGTGACAGATATGTATGTTTACTGGGTGCATCTACACCAGATGCTACTGTGCAGTGATTACTGCACATTTACTTGGTACTTGCATTAGCAAGTACTAACTACATGTGCGGTAACTGGACTTACTGCTCAGTAGTGTCAGCAAATGTCTTTTAGATGATGGTACTGCACAGTAGCCTAATAATACTGTGCAGTAGTGTATTAGCATTGTCCATACTGTGACATACTACTGCGCAGTATTTTTCAGCTAGTGCATAGTCAGCATCTCATGTAGACATGCCCACTGAAACCAGTATTTGGCCCACTGGGAGTTTCCTGTATGGACACATGGCAAGGCCTTTTTTGCCATTGAAGTCAAACTTCGATGATATGGGAATTTATACACATTTTCTTTCTCAAGTTCTTGAGCATATAGATTTGTGTGAGGTTCAGAAGTCAGAAGAGATTGTGCATATCCTCTTCTCATGGCAAATTACCACACTTAGTCTGCATTTTTTTCTCAGAAAAGCTGACACATAGTGTTATTATTATTGTAAGTGACTGGTCCCCTTCCCTGCTGGGACTAGGTTTTTTTTAGAAATACTCTGGCCTGTGGTTGTATGGAAAAATGACTGTGGCCTGCAGGACAGATCACAGTGCCACTAACAGTCTGAAGAATTAACTACAAACACAATTCTTTGAAAATTGTAGTTTGAAAAGAAACTAATATGATAAAATTTTAAAGAGAAAAATACAGCATCTGAGTATTTGATTGACCTATTTGAATGTATTCTTCTCAGTTGGTGACAAGGGCCAGATACAGACATGACACTTTTATTAGTATAAAATCAATAAAGCTCATATACATTTCCTGGTGTTGTTCCTGGGATTTTTTTCTGGATCTGCCAGATCCAAAGTCATGTCTATGGCAAGGGGCTTTGTACTGGAGCCACTGCATAGGATGGAGGCAGTCATCTAGTCATGAAAGAGTCTTAGGATGGTCATAAATTTCCCCAAGCAGCCAATATTCTATAAGATCTTCCATAGAGCCTCATGGTTAATAGAGTTGAAGACTGATGACTGATGAGATCATCAGATCCACCCCACAGCATCCAGTAAGAAAAGCACTTGCCAGTCTGCCGACCTCTGAAGAAGTCCACCAGCAGATAAGACAGATCTCTCCCCGGAGGCAGAAAAATGACAAAAACAGAAGGAAAGAAAACAAGACTGAGAAATCTGCAGGTCGACTCTCCCTTTAACCACCACCTGTGACATCTGCCAGGGAATCTGTGGCTCTAGGATTGGCCTTCTTAGTCAACAATGGACTCATCTACAACTCTTTACTTGACCTGGGGGCAGCATTCCCTCTAAGCTGTGTGGCATGCATGGCCGCGCAGGTGCGCTTATGCCACAATGCTAGGTGCACCTGTACGGCTGCGCATGCCATGTAGCTTAGAGGGGACACTGCCTGTGGGAATGATCATCCTTAATCATGAAGGATCTCAGCCAACAACTGGTATAAGTGACTGGAAATCAGTGTGTACCCATAACAGGACAGAAGTTCAGTGAACACAGATTAGTTTAAAAATGGCAAAACCCAGCCTGAAATTTGCCCCTCTCCCCGCAAAGGGTGAAGAACTGTTCTGTTTGCTACTGATCTGAACTGTGCTGCTTACAGAAAACAGCGTAACGTAGATCAATTTCACCTTGGGCTTTTTGAATGTCTGTACCTAGCGAAGAAGTAGCACTCCTGCACACCTTATGTTCTGTTTGTTTAAGGTACTAAGCAAGCTTCTTTGTTTAATTCCCACAAGACAAAGTTTACGCTTCTCAGTCTTAGATCCACACCTAGCCTGAAGTTGGACAAAAATAAAAAGTTACAGAAACCAACTGGGGGCTGTGGCTTCTGGATCTGTAGCTAATCACACCCTTTGTCCCCTCTCCCCAAACAATTTCACCTTCACCCATTGCTGCCAGGAATCTACCCTGAGTTGAACTGCACTTCAGCTTGTCTGTGCAAGTCTAAAAAGTTCTACATTTGCACAGCCCTTATGTATACACATTGGCCTTAAATGATAAAACCACTGGCTGCAGAACTAGCAGGTGTTTGTGGGTCCTGCAACTCTTCAAAATGGTGTGCCAGCACTGCACACCTAGAATTACAGCACATGGCCTGGCTTCATCAGAGCAGATGTATGTTTGCTGGCTAGTCCCAGAAGTACTGAGAGATGGGGGATGGTCCTTCCAGTTGCTTCCTGGAGATTCCAGAGGATTACTGGATTATTAGAGAACAAGCCCAAGTACTTTCTAGGCATGTCTACACGTGTCCCTATGGTGCCTTTGTTACTGCGCCATCATTTAGTACTTCCTTTTGGAAGTAGCAAATGATGGCACAGTAACAGCCCAAACTGCTCTGGGCGCACTGTGCATGGTTATTTTTAGCAGCTACGTTACCATAGCAACATGCTATAATGAGGGAGCGCTTTGCTACGGTAACACAGCGTCATGTGTAGATGTGCCCTCTGTTGACCTCAGTGGGAGATTATCACTGACTATCTAATTCCATGAAAATCTCCCATAATAAGACAGAGATCATGAGAATCTGGGTCCTGATAGGGTCTCCTGCATCTCTCCATAACAGAAACATTATGCACAAGATAGTAGTGTGTCTAGATAGTTGTACAGTGTGTAAATCAGCCTCCTGTCAATCTGTTATATTTAAAGGTCCAGTTTTTTCATTTGTCTTTTTGGAAAAAATCAATTTATATTTTAATCTATATTTAACCTAAAAAATTTAATCTTTTCTGCCTTTTACTCATCCTTTACCATCCAATAAGACAGAAGGCAGGGCAGGTGGAACCATAGGGCACCTATATATGAGCACGGAGGTTGCTCCGACGTCCTGGAATTCCAGCACGTCAGAGCGGACTCGATTCATTGAATCTGCTGGAGCCCGGCAATTACCACACTCCAGTAGCCTCCTTGTGACTCATGTATCAGTGTCCCTGTGTCTAAAAATGGGGGAGGGGGGCACTTAAACTAAATCTCATTGAACAAGTTTTAGTTCAAGCACCCCCAGAGCCATTTTTAAGTGCAGGGGCGCTGATGCACAAGGTGTAGCGGCACTTTAATTAGAGCAGCTCCTGGAGCTGCTCTAATTAAAGTGCTGCTCCCACTCCCCCACACCCCTGGAGCCCATATACAAGTGCCAATAAGAGACCTAGTGGTTGAAAGAAGCATAAGCGTTTGTAGGCAACAGCCTACACGTACTCCCTTCTGAAACTGCAGACAGAACAAAATTCATTCCTCCATGAGTTTCCTGGTTTTGGGGGGGCAGGGGTTGGAATTAATGGGGGAAGGAATCTGAATTCAACATGCAAGTCAGACATGGTAAACTCTGGTCACTTGATAACTATACAGACAGATGGACAAACCTGTATTTATTCATGAGGACCTGTTTGCAGGTTGGTCCTGTAATTTTCCTCAGGGAAAAAAAATGTTTACACAAAAAGTTTAGGCAATAACTGCAAAGAGTAGGGTGGGCCCACAGGCCTAGTTATAACAACAAAGAAACTGAAAACATAAGAAGCTGGACTTTGATTATGGTTTTTTTCCCAAAGCAAATACTTTTTTTTAAAACTCAAATGTAGTGGAGATTACATTTTGTGTTTATCACTGCCACTTACAAATGGATATTTACTTCCTTTAAATAGTGTCTTTGATACAGAGCCCTCTTATTAAACCTAAAGATAAATAAAGCAGCATGTGCTGCAAGGGTGATATAAAGTGGAAACATATAGAACACTTCAACAAAGCTAGTGTGAGGTAGTGTTATATAAAAAGAGCCTTCTTTTATCACTGAACTTTCCTAAGTATTTATTAGGCCCTCACCACACCTCATCAGTGTGATTCTGATTATTGTATTTACGTGCATGGCTTTCTATAGTAAGTTAGAAGCAAGAAGGACACTTTGTGGCTGAAAGCTTGTCTAACTTCTTTCCCCCCTATACAGTTGGTCCAATAAAACATATCATGAAAAACCTATCATAAAATGAAAAAATGTATCACAGAAGAACTAGGGGTCACAAAATGAAACTAATGAAAACTAGCAAGAGGAAATTCTTTTCCACACAGTAAGCAATGAAAGTGTGGAACTCAATGCCACCAGGTGTTGTGGAAGCTGACAGTTTAACCAGGTTCAAAAAGGGATTGGGTAAATTCTTTGACGAAAGGGGCAGCAGTAGCTATTGAGCATGGAAGTTAGAATCAGAATCCAAACAGCCTCTGAATCAGAACTTCCTAGACCTAAAATGCTGGGGGTTGCAAGTGAGAGAGGAACAGTGGAAAAAACCCTGGCCAGCCCCAGTTCACTGTTCCTTTCAGCATTCACTCTATGGACTGTATGACACGCCTTTTGATATGCCATTCTGGACAGTGGGTCAAAGCCCACCAAGTAGAGCTATAAGTCCCCCTTCCACTGTATTACACAGGATACTGGGCAAGATGGACTTATGGACTGACCCAGTAAATGGAAGTTGTTATGTTCTTAACCTTTGCTTTTCACATATTTCCTGGACCATAGCTACTACAGCAACACTTCACCCCCACTTTCTGCACAATGATAATAATTGATTTGTCTTACTATTGGATTAATATTACAAGAGATTTACTCTAGTTCAACACCATTGAAATTGAATGATATAACTGGGCATGTCTACATGAGATGCTAACTGCACAGTCGCTAATAACTTCACAAGACGCTAATAACACTGAGCAATAGAGCACCACAGGGCAGACAGTGCTAATATGCTACTGTGCAGTATTATTAGGCTACTGTGCAGTAGCATCACTGAGACGGCATTCACCAGTACTGCCATGCAGTAACTCTGGTTAATGTGCATTTATCTAGTACTTGGTTATACAACTGCTAAATTAAATGCACAGTAACCACTGTGCATTAATGAATGTGTAGACATGAACAACATAACCGAGAGGAAATTTGAATATTTGGTCCAGGTATCTAGCATCTTTACTATGACTGAAGAGAGTAACAGAATAAAAGAAATGTGAGAGGCAAGGATTTCTTTGGGTGATATGTTTATTGGACCAACTGGATATCTGGGATAGAGTTAGACACGTTTTCAAATTCTTCTTCAGGTCTTTCATTCAAAAGCTTGTCTAACACTATCCCAGGTATGCAGTTAATCCAATAAAAGAAATCACTCAAAGAAATCCTTGCCTATCGCATTTCTTTTATCCTATTACTCTGTTCAGGCATAATGGAGTTGCTAGATACCTGGACCACGGATTCTAGTTTCTGAAACTCAATTCCTGGACCATAGGGCTACCGCATCACTCTGACACAACTAGAATAAAAGGTAGAAATGTTTACACTAGCTTACTCTCTCAAGAATGAAATGCAAACAGGCTAATTTGCCCCCTTTCAATATTTTTGCCAATAATTCATTGATATAAGGATTCTTGCCTTTTCATTTACAATACATAAAACAAATCTATATTTTTTAATAATAGGACATGGATGCTTGGGAGGCTAACTATCAAATGAATGATCAATCTGGTACCAGTACTTTCAGATTTGAAGCTGAATGGCAAGTCCAGAAGTATTTAATAATTTAGCATTTAATATAGTAATTAATGATATGTAGTAATTGCAGTATTTATTAATTGTGGTTCAACTTTACAGTAATCGTTGACTTTCATTAATTAACAAAGATAGTAAGTATTAGATAAAACAATCTCATAAACCCATTACTTTTGTTATTTATTTACTAAGAACAATCCATGTGCTTACCATTGTACAATCTGAAGATAAAGATACGGTCTCTGAACCAAAGAGATAATAAATACTTAGAAATTACAATAACAATCACTACATAAAACTTTAAGATAGACCAAAATACAGAAGACATGTAAATCATGAATTTTCAATATTAGATACATAAGGTTACATAAGATTACATCCATCAGGATACATGTGGTATTTATAACATTTCACATGCAAATGGCTGGATCATATCTAGCTACTAACTTGCTTGTACAATTACATAAACTGGATTTACAATTCAGTAACCAGACAAGACTATCAGGCACATTTTGTGTATGTAAAATTGTACATGCCTAATTTTGAAAATATGAGCATCCATCAAATATGTTTTCTGGTCATTTGATGGCCCAGTGTCAAAACCATGTAGATTTTTAAAATTATTATGTTGTTTAGCCACTACTAGGCTTTGCCAAAAGGGGATATATTTGTGGTGTTATATAGTCATTCATTCTGAATCACAGATTATGTTTAGGAGTCATAAATCATTTTCTTCATAATATAAGACATAGTAACTAGCAAATGAATGATTAATGTAGTATTTGTAAAATTTGGGCTGAATGCCATATCCAGAAGTATTAGAGGGTGCTAGTACATGTGACGATCGTCACCATATACAGATGACAAAAATTTCCTTTGTGTGGTTTAATATCATCACATAATGCATGTGTGAGATGTTTGGGGGTTTCAAATGAGTTTGCAACACTGCAAACTAAACACATCCCCATGTAGTTTAGTTTGCAATGCTGCAAATTGCAACAGAGCAGCTGGCAGCTTACCTCACAGCCATGGGAGAAGCAGGCAGTCTCTGCCCCAAAAAAGGATCAGGCCTTTTGCCATTTCTCCCTTAAGTAGGTGCCTGGCAGCTGCAGGTGCCTGCTGAAGACAGAAGTGACAAGTATTCCCCGTTGACCTCCCCTAATAAATTTCATAGATTCATAGATTCATAGATGTTAGGGTCGGAAGGGACCTCAATAGATCATCGAGTCCAACCCCCTGCATAGGCAGGAAAGAGTGCTGGGTCTAGATGACCCCAGCTAGATGCATATCCAACCTCCTCTTGAAGACCCCCAGGGTAGGGGAGAGCACCACCTCCCTTGGGAGCCCGTTCCAGACCCTGGCCACTCTAACTGTGAAGAAGTTCTTCCTAATGTCTAGTCTAAATCTGCTCTCTGCTAGCTTGTGGCCATTATTTCTTGTAACCCCCGGGGGTGCCTTGGTGAATAAAACCTCACCAATTCCCTTCTGTGCCCCTGTGATGAACTTATAGGCAGCCACAAGGGCGCCTCTCAACCTTCTCTTGAGGAGGCTGAAAAGGTCCAAGTTCTCTAGTCTCTCCTCTTAGGGCTTGGCCTGCAAGCCCTTAACCATACGAGTGGCCCTTCTCTGGACCCTCTCCAGGTTGTCCGCATCCCTCTTGAAGTGCGGTGCCCAGAATTGCACGCAGTACTCCAACTGCGGTCTGACCAGCGCCTGATAGACGAGAAGTATCACCTCTTTGGATCTATTCGTCATGCATCTGCTGATGCACGATAAAGTGCCATTGGCTTTTCTGATGGCTTCGTCACACTGCCGACTCATGTTCATCTTGGAGTCCACTAGGACTCCAAGATCCCTTTCCGCTTCCGTGCCACCCAGCAGGTCATTTCCTAGGCAGTAGGTATGCTGGACATTTTTCCTCCCCAGGTGCAGCACTTTACATTTCTCCTTGTTGAATTGCATTTTGTTGTCTTCTGCCCACTTGTCCAACCTGTCCACGTCTGCTTGTAGCTGTTCCCTGCCCTCTGGTGTGTCCACTTCTCCCCACAGTTTTGTGTCATCCGCAAACTTGGACAAAGTACACTTCACTCCCTTGTCCAAGTCGCTGACAAAGACATTAAAGAGTATCGGTCCAAGAACCGAGCCCTGCGGGACCCCACTGCCCACACCCTTCCAGGTCGAAACCGACCCATCCACCACGACTCTCTGGGTGCGACCCTTTAGCCAATTCGCCACCCACCGGACTGTGTAGTCATCCAAGTCACAGCCTCTTAACTTGTTCACCAGTATGGGGTGGGATACCGTATTGAAGGCCTTCCTGAAGTCTAAGTATACGACATCCACCCCTACTCCTGTGTCCAGGCATTTCATAACCTGGTCATAAAAAGAGACTAGATTAGTCAGGCATGATCTGCCTGCTACGAACCCGTGCTGGTTTCCCCTCAGCATAATTTGTCCTGCCGGGCTCTCGTAAATGTGATCCTTGATAATTTTTTCAAAGACTTTGCCAAGGATGGAGGTGAGACTGACTGGCCTATAGTTGCCCAGGTCCTCCTTCCTCCCCTTCTTGAAAATGGGGACCACATTGGCCCTTTTCCAGTCCTCCGGGACTTGGCCCGTGCGCCACGAGCGTTCAAATATTCCCGCCAGTGGCTGTGCAATGACGTCGGCCAGTGCCTTCAGCACCCTCGGATGGAGCTCATCCAGGCCTGCTGACTTAAAGGCATCCAGTTCCTCCAAGTGACTTTGCACCATCTCAGGGTCTACGCATGGTAGTCTGGCACCTTGCTGCTGCCTCTCTACAATCCCAGTGAGAGACTTGTCTTGCCCCTCTCTTAGGAACACTGAGGACATTTAGGAACACTTAGGAACATCTATAGGCGGCCACAAGATCTCCCCTCAGCTGTCTCTTCTGAAGGCTGAAAAAATTCAGCTCTCTCAACCTCCTCCCATAGGGTCTATCATGAAGGCCTCTAATCATGCGAGTGGCCCTCCTCTGGACCCTCTCGAGATTCCCTGCATCCCTCTTGAAGTGTGGCGCCCAAAACTGGACACAGTACTCCAACTGCGACCTGACCAGTGCTGCATAGAGGGGGAGCATCACCTCCTTCGTTCTATTAATCATGCACAACAAGGTGCAATTGGCCTTGTTGATGGCCTTGTTACACTGCCAGCTCATGTTCATATCTTGGAGTCAATTATGACTCCAAGATCCCTCTCTGCCTCTGAGCTGCTGAGAAGGACACTCCCTAACCTATAGGTGTGCTGGGGGTTCCTCCTTCCCAGATGGAGTACCTTACATTTATCTTTATTAAACTGCATCCTATTTCTCTCTGCCCTTTGATCCAAACTGTCCAGGTCAGCCTGAATCTGCTCCCTGCCCTCCGGTGTACTAACTTTGCCCCATAACTTGGTATCATCAGCGAACTTGGAGAGGGTGCTCTCCACTCCCTCGTCCAAATTACTGATGAAGATATTAAATAATATCAGTCCAAGGACCAAACCCTGCGGGGCCCCACTACCCACCTCCTTCCAGGCCGAGAAGGAACCATCCACCACCACTCTCTGGATGTGGTCCTTAAGCCAGTTGGCCACCCACCTGACCATGTAGGCATCCACTCCACAGTCTGCTAGCTACCCAATGAGGATAGGGTGCGAAACTGTGTCGAAGGCCTTCCTAAAGTCCAGGAAGATGACATCAGCCTCGGCTCCCGTATCCAGGTAGTGTGTGACCCGGTCATAAAAGGCTACAAGGTTTGTCAGGCAGGATCTACCTGTGACAAACCCGTGCTGGTTTCCCCTCAACATCATTTCCCCTGATGGGCCTGCACAAATGTGCTCTTTGATTATTTTCTCTAGCCTTTACCCAGGAATAGAGGTAAGACTGACTGGTCTGAAGTTACCCGGCTCATCCCTTCTCCCTTTCTTGAAAATGGGCACCACATTGGCCCTTCTCCAGTCCTCAGGGACCTGGCTGGAGCACCATGAGTGCTCGAACAGCTGTGCAAGTGGCTCAGCTATGACACTGGCCAATTCTTTCAGCAGCCGTGGAAGGAGGTCATCTGGGCCTGCTGACTTGTACCCATTCAGCTCCTCCAGGAGCTCCTTAACTATTTCAGAACTAACCGTAGGCGGACTTGTGCCATGTGGACATCCATCAATGATTGAGGCGTGGGAATTGGCTTGGTCGGTACATAGAAATACTGAAGCAAAGAACTCATTGAAGATCTCTGCTTTTTTCCCCGCATCAGCCACCAACTGTCCTGATTTGTCCAGGGGCCCTATGTTGCTTTGAGCTTTCCTTTTGCCCACTATATACCCGAAGAAGGACTTTTTATTGTCCTTGATTGTTGAAGCCAGCCTGAGCTCAAGCCCCACCTTGGCCTGTCTAACTGATTCCCTGCAATAGCACGCCAGGGAGATATATTCCTCCTTGGTGGCTGCTCCCTGCTTCCATTGCTTATACATCTCTTTCTGTGCCCCCAGACTCTCCTGGAGTTCCCTGTTCAGCCAAGGGGGCTTTTTTGCCCCCTTACCTCCCTTCCTACGTAATGGGATAGGCTCCTTTTGAGCCCCAAGGATCACTCCCTTGAGATACCTCCAACCCTCATGGACCCCCATTTGTTCTATGTTCTTGAGTTGCATCCCCTCACTAACTAGTCTTCTAAGCTTGCTAAAGTTGGCCCTTCTGAAGTCCAACACCTTAGCCCCACTAGTTACTTTACCCACCCTTCGCTGGATAGTGAACTTGACCAAGTGATGGTCACTATCTCCCAGGCTACCATGAACTCGCGTGTGCCCCACAAGAACATCCCCTGTTGCTAAGACCAGGTCAAGCAAGGCGCTACCCCTGGTGGAACTAGGCACCACCTGGGTTAGGTGGAGGTCCTGCACACAGTGTAAGAACCTCCATGAGCGGCTTGTTTTGGCTGTCTGCTCCTCCCAGCAGATATCTGGGTAGTTTAGATCTCCCATGACCACTGCCTCCCTCACCTGTGTGGCGTCTGCTAGCTGCCCGGAGAATACTTCATCTAGGTCTTGATCCTGTTGAGGAGGCCTGTAGTAGACCCCCACAACCAAGTCCTTTTCCCCTGCCCCCCCCCCCGGATCCTGACCCACAATGCCTTGGTGTTCCCCTCCACCCCCGCCTTAATGGTGGAAGATGTATATTGCTCCTTAACATAAAGTGCTACCCCCCACCTTTTTTCCCCACTCTGTCATGCCTATACAACCTATACCCCCCAATGCCTACTGCCCAGTCATGTGTAGAATCCCATCATGTTTTGGTTAGTCTGACTAGGTCATACTGGGTGCTAGCAAGCAAGAGTGTGAGTTCCTCTTGCTTGTTCCCCATACTCCTGACAATTGTATAAAGACATTTTAGTCCCCCAAAGGGGGCTCTTGGTGCCCCTGTGCCTTGATGGCATGTGTTCCCTTTATTACTTACCTGGTGTGGTCTGGTGCCTTGTTTATGGCTTACCAACCCCTTAATACTTACCTGGTGCGATCTGGCATCTTGTTTGTCGTTTACCAACCCTGGGCTCTCTTCGACCACCGGTTCCAACCCCCTTCGAGCCTAGTTTAAAGCTATTCGGATGAGATCAGCCAGCCTGTGGGTGAACAGATACTTACCTCTGGGAGAGAGATGAAGATCATCATCTCCCAGGAAGCCTCCTCCCTGGAAGTGCTGGTCATGGCTGTAGAATACGAAGCTCTCCTGAAGACACCAGCTCTGGAGCCGCCAGTTGACTTCCTTGATGCGGGCACCCTGGCGTTTCCAGCTGCTGCCAACCGGAAGGATGGGAGAAAATACAACCTGTGCTTCAGTCTTCTTGAGGCTGTCTCCCAGTTCATGGAAGTCCTTCATGATATGGTCAGGGCTGGTCCTAGCTACATCGTTGGTTCCCACATGGACAAGGACCATGGGGTAGTAGTCATAGGGCTTAATGAGAGCAGGAATCACCTCAGTTATGTCCCTGATCTTAGCTCCAGGCATGCAGGAGACTTCTTTCACCATAGGATCCGGATGACAGATCGGCCTCTCCATGCCTCTCAGGATCGAGTCACCCACCACAATCACTCGGCATTTCTTCTTCTGCCTGGGCAGTGATCCCCCAGCCTGCCTGGTAGGGGCTACAGGAATCACCTCCTCTGCAGGAAAATACTCCTCCTCTGTCTTCTCCATGGTTGTCAGGGCCCCATATCTGTTCCCCACACACAATGGGGTAGCAGACACCGAGCCCCGCCGCCTGAATCCAGAGGTGATTGTCCTCCACTCCCCTGCTGCAGACTCCTCATGTGGAGTTTCACCCGTGGGCATCTGGAGCTGTAAGGAATGGAAATACCCGTCAATCACAGTCTCATCATCCCTGATCCCCCTTAGCCTGCTCACTGCCTCCTGGAGTTCCCTCACCTGCTCCTCCAAGGCCCAAAGGTGGGCACATGAGGGACAGGCAAGGGGGCTCCCCCCCTTCCCTGATGGCAGGGTCACTGCCAGGCCACCCCTACAGACAGGGGGGCAGGGCTTTGTCCGAGTGGACACCTCAGAGGAACCATGGGTGGGCAGTGCCATCTAAGCTGCAGCTGCATCCCGTGCTCTTACCTTAGCTGCTTTTACTTTAGCTGCTGAGCTTCAAGTCATCATCGCTCTTGCTAGGTGCTCCTTCTTGTCGCTTACTCTTTGTGCGCCCACCTCATGCAAACACCTGCGCAAACACATGTGTGCCCTTACAGAGCGCGCCTGTTTGCGCACTCTGTTCGCGCACGGCTCGGGAGCACGGCTCCCTGCCCGGCTCAGCAAAGAGGGATCCGGGGGCTGTGCCAGCTCCTGCCCCACTTACCTTCGGGGGGGTCAGCTGCTGCTGCCCCCGCTGTTGCTTCTCAGCCTCCACTGCCTCAGGTACGTTGCAGGGGGCACACGTGTGCTGAGAGCCCACAAGTGTACCCAGTCAGCCTCCTCTCCTTCGTACTGCACCCAACTGCACTTGGATCTGGCTGGGTGCTACCTCTGAGCTGAGGCAGCCCCCAGTCTGCTAGCAGCCCACCCAGGCATCCCCAGGGGGCACCACCACCATGGAAGGAAGGACCAGAGCTCTCCGCAGCTCAGGAGCCACTTGGGCCACTGGCAGCTTGTCCCCCCCCTCCCCCCCTGCCATGGGAGAGGCAGGCAGACTCTGTGGGGGAAAAAAAGGATCAGGCCCCTCACTGTAACATGACAGAAAAGTTGAAATGGCAGGTTTCAATTAAAAATCCAGCATTTCAGTTTAAGGGGCATAAAATAAAACCCTGGGGATTAAACCCCCATCATGTGTACAAGCACCCTTTAACTGACCATTTAATAGAGTACCATATTCAAGACTTTTTTTTCCTTCCATTTAACATAGGGATAAAAACCCCTCATCCTGGATTCCAGTGCAAGGCACCAGGGTGGGGGGGAGGAGGGGGTGGGCAGCTGCTCTGAATCTAGCACCAGCTCTACCTGGGACTGGTCCATAGCCACAGCTGGTAGCTGCCCCACCACTGCCTCTGCTTCCCCACCTCTGCCCCCCTGGATGCTTTAGTCCTTCATCCTTCCCCCCCCCGCAAAGCCTCTGCTCCCCTGTCTGCCCCCATGCAACCTCCAGCTCCCGACTCCCCACCACCTCTTCCCTCATCTCCCCTCAACCTGAAGCCTCTCTCCCCTCCCCCCCTGCCACTTACCCTTGGGTCCAGCTCTAGAGCTGTAGGCTGTGCTTCCATTCCAGTCTGGGCCATGAAGCTGTGGCTCCAGTCCTGCCCCATCACAATTGGAGGATATGGGAGGAATGGGGATCTGAAACTTTGGGAGTGGTAGGCACAGAGGAACAAGTGGTGGAGGTGGACAGGTAGCAGGGACAAGGTGTGTGGGGGACAAGGAGCTGGGGTAAAGCTGATTGACTCCACTCCACCTGCCTCCTCCACTCCCTGCTCTCCTACTGCCTCCTCCACTGCCTAATCCACTACTGCCCCCCCATTTCCTGTCTTCCTGCCACTACATTCCTCATTGCAGTGTCAGGAGGGATGAATTTGAGATGACCATTTAATAATTAGATACTATGCATAGAAAATTATAACAGTTATAATTTTTCCATGTATAGAATCTAAATATTCAGGGGTCATTTTTAATTCAGAGTCATCTTGGCTTCAGATAAGTACAGTCATTAATTTTAGTAATTGTGGTTCAAATTTACTTTACATTTACTTTCATTTTCATTAATTAACAAAGACAGGACAATTTAGGGTACCAAAACAACCATGTTCGTTATGGTGTGCATATGTATACATAAATGCACACTCACACAAACATTATGACATATGGCATGTATAGTACCACGTACTATCTTGCACATTTATATTGCTCAAAAGATAATAGCAACTAAATGAAAGACAACATTACCTAGTGGTAATTCCATGTATTGGGATTAAAGAACTAGTTTTTAAATAAATATTTGATAGCTTTATGTCTTACATAATACCTAACATACTTGACATGGAATCCTGGCCCAAATGAAGCTGATATCAAAATGACATCTTCAGGCAAAATATAATGGATAAAATCCTGCTCCATTGAGTCAGTGGGAGTTTTGCCACTTACTGCATTGGCAACAGAAATGTATCCCTTATGAACATTGGGACATAGGATTTATTGCTGTGCCACGGTTCACTGGTTCATGTAGCTTAGTATTTTGCATCTATCAGTTTTCAATAACACATGCTTCTGAGGAAAGTGTAACTTAGTCAACTGTGCAACACTGTAGGGGCATCTACATGTGCACATTTAATGCACATTAGCCCAATTTAAGGTGCCTTAAGGATATGCGTCTACACATGCTTACCCTTAATGCACCTTAAAAATAGTGAATTTAGGCTAATAACTCCTAAATTTGATACCTGCAAAAGCAGGTATCAAATTTAGGCACATTAAAGCATGTGCAGATATATTAAAGAGCATTAATGCAGTGACTTTAAACTCCCCTTCCCCAGGGCTGGGCTGCCTCTCTGGTAGCCCCTACCTGCAGCTGCAGGCTACAAAAACCTATGGCCATTTTGTTCCCTGGGGCACACTTTGTAGGATCTTGCAAATTGAAGGTCCTGTTTGCCCCCTGGACAGGACACAGGCTTTTGCTTCTAGTCCTGTCCACTAGCCAGAAATCCTGCTTGGCTACAGGTGAGTGTTGCAAAGGGCTGCAGCCTGCTCCTCCCCTGCCCAGCCCTGGGATCTCCCCAGGGCTGCTGGCTGGGTGTCTCTAGCAGCAGGGCCAGCACCCGCTCCCTGCTGCTTCTCACCCCCAGCAGTGTCTACTGTGCCACATTTGCCTCTGCTGTGCAGCTTCGAGTCCTTAGCTGTGCCCCTGTGCTGGGTGCTGCAACCAGCTCACCAGGGCGAGCCACACAGGGAAAGCTACACAGGGGCCTAGAGCTGGCGTGGGACATGATGTCCTCCTTGTCCTCCTTGTCAAGGACCAGCCCCACCTGTGTGTGCATGCTGAAGCCCCCCACCCGGGGGCCCAACTGGAGCCAGGAGGAGGTACATAACCTCTTGGTGCTCTGGGGCAGTGCAGAGGCAGTTTGCACAGGGCGTACGCTCAAAAACCCACATTTATGAGACCCTGTTGGCAGGATGCATGAGAGAGGCCACTCCTAGATGGTGCACAAGTGCTGTGTGAAGATCCAGATTTGCAGGCACAGTGGGTGGCCATGACCAACCACAACTGTCAGTCCGGTCATGCCGCAAGACCACACTCTTCATGTGGCAGCTGATCAACATTTTAGGGCAGCAGGGTCAGCACCATGGCCAACAGAACTATGGGGTGCTGGCTGTCACTTGCAACTGGCTCTGGCTTCAACATAGCTTCCAAGCACTGGCAGCCATGTGGCTGGAGGTCGTGTGTGTGTCGTCCCCTCTCCCCTTCCTCCCATGGCCACAGGGGCACACAGCAGGGCTGGAGCGACTCAGATTAGTCCCAAGTCCCAACACATGTAGACACCTGCCAAAAATCACTTAATGTGCATTAGCTTAATGCTCATTACATTTAAGTGTGCTTATTTGCACATCTAGACATGCCCTGTAAGTACAGGAGTAATTTTTTCTGATCCCTGTATTGAGCAGCTTATGCCCTAAGCATTTCAATTTGATCATACTATAAAAATATTCAGAATACAGCATAAACTCAATTCCTCGTTTCACATTCAGAAATGTCTTATTACAATAATCAATTGTTATTTTTTAGGGAGACAAGGTAAATGTATCACAAGGCAAATGTGATATCTTTCATTAAACCAATTAAATAATTGGAAAAATTGTTCTTTACAAACTTTCAGGCACAAACAACCTTCTTCCGGCATAGGCAAAAATGCTTGCAACAAACAATTTTTTCAACTATTTAATTGGTCTAATAAAAGATATCACATCTACCCAAAGGAACTTGTCTGCCTGTGTCCTTAGACCAACACAGCTACAACCAACAGCACTCCTTTGTTAAATATCCAGTGTTCTACATGCAGTACTTTTATCTCTCACTACCACATAACCACACCATAAATCCTATGCAGATGTCTTGTTAAATTACACCTATGTAAATGGTAAGTATTGCTTTGTAAACAAACTGCTCCTGTTTTGCATTTTAAAACTGAAAATGTGTTGTACTGCTTAGATGGTTTCATTTATTCTGTGTGATCTTTAATTAGGATCATTTACAAATCAAGAGGCAATGACACTTTTATTTTTTATGATAATAGAATCTCTAAGAAAATAAAATTATTTTATTTGTCTCAAGGTTAGAGAATAATTATCTGGCTTCTTGTTACTGATGTATCTACACACGTCATAAACAACAATGGAATTAGCTCTCAGCATGTCACTCATGTATTGTTACACCATGTTACAGATGGGGAGAGATTAAGGGCCATAATTTTCTATTCTTATTAACTTTAATAACGAAATGTGTGTGGGGGGGGGGGAGGGGACTTTGTGAAATTGTGGGGGGCAGTAGGTGTATGTGTGGTTTGGACCTCAGGGAGTGGGGAGAGGTTCCCCGCTTGCCCTGGCAGGATGTGGAGTACCCAGGGTCAGGAGTAAGGGGCAGCAGCAGGGCTGAGGGGGCTGTTGCTTGGGATTGAGGGAACACACATACACACACAGTATCCAACAGGTAAGTCTGGGGAGGGGCAGTGGCAGGGGGAGAGAGAAGGGCAGGAGGGGCAGGTCAGTGCCCCCATGGTGATGGAAGGAGTGGGGCAGGGGCAGGGGCTGGGGTTAATGGGGCCTGGGGCTGGGGCAGGTCATGGGACGGAGCTGCAGGTGGCTCATCCAGAGGCACAGGGAGGTCACCGCTCCCTGCCACTGTACTCACCCCTGGGGAAGGCATGGGGGGCATGTGCCCCCTGGATTTGTGCAGAGGGCAGAGGTGGGCTGTCTGCTGTGGGCTGGGACTCTATGCCTTGCCGTCTTTGCCCCAGGAGCCATGCGCTGGCCACGCTGCACATTCCATGCCCGCCCAGTGGCAGGAGACACAACATGGCATCGTGTAGCTCCTGGAGCAAAGGCAGCAGGGTGCAGAGCCCCAGCCCACAGTGGGCATCCTGCTTCTGCCCTGTGCCACAAATCTGGGGGGACATATGCTCCTATGACTCCCCTGGGGGTGCACACAGTGGTGGGGAGCCACGTCCTGTTGTCTTCTCCCCCCTCCCCCCCGTACCCTGGATGAGCCACCCACAGCTCCGTCTCACAACCTGCCCTGGGGAGCCCCATTTACCCCAGCCCTGCTCCACTCCCACCTTCACCATGGGGGCCTTGATCTGTCTTGATCTTGATCTGTAAAATGTCTTGGGCTACTTTTCCTTAATGTCAGGGACTGTCCTCAGGACCAGGTTCCATCGCTTTTACTTCTATTGAGTAGTATCCATGAGCACACAAACAAGTTATTATGAAGTATGTGAGTATGGGACTTTACAGTGCGCCAGCTGTTCTTTGCCAAGTGTCTGGGTCACAGCTAGGTAAACTTGCCCTTACTGATCTCTTAGCCCATACCCTAAGGAAATTACAGGATGGAAATAAGGGTGGTAGAATCCCGCCCTTGAGGAAACTGCCTAGTTTCAGACAGGAAAGCTAAGACTGACTTGGAAACTGAACCCAGAACCAGTGAGCCTAGTCCTGTCCACATAATGGGTTTTCCTCTTATCTCATGTCTTTGATACGCCGTTGAGCTATTTAATTTTCCTATAGAGAATCCAGTTCACAGTTTAATTTGTTTTTGTTATGCTATAAATATATAATGGCAAACTAAGCAGACTGTGATGAAGAAGCATAAACACTCTGTCAGTCTATATCTGCTCACTTTAAAGGTTGCATGAAGATTTGTGAACTCTTTTTTTTTCCTGTGAATACTTTATGCCTATACAGTGCTGTATGTGTTTATCTTGCCAGGCAGAAAGTGTTCACACATAAAGAAGAATACATCTAGGAATGTCAGACATAAGATTCATTCCCATGCTTTATTTATCTATGAAATTCTTAGCATAGCACAATTTCTGACAAACGGGCAGATATCAATGATGATGGTTTTTTGATCTGCCAGCTTCAGTTAAGTGATAACACTGAATAGTTTTTCTTTCCAAGTAAATAGTATTATTGATAGGAGCTAGACTGACAGATCTAGAGACAAAAGTTATCTCATAGATTGTAGTAACTTTCAATTTCTATTAATTTGTTTCACTCCTGTGTTGAAGAGATTGTTTGGTTGGTAGTTTATGTCCTACCCTCACTCAGGATCTGATTTTGTTGCATTTGAAGTCATTGATAACACTTCTTTTAACTACAGTCAGAGGGGCAGGCCCTCAGTAGCTAGGGCTTTGTGGCCCATTACACTTGGGTCATATTAACTCCACTTAAAATGCTGGGGTGCCTATACATGTGCTCAAGGGTGGGATGGAGCCATTTTAATTAGAGCGGCTCCCCAACAGCTGCTTTAATTAAAATGACTCTCCATCATTTGTATTAAGGCCCGCTACCCTACATTTAAAAATGGTCACTGGGCACTTTAAATAAGGCCCATTCAATGAGCTTAATTAAAGCAGCCTCTCGGCCATTTTACAATGCACCAATACGTGTGACGCTGAGGTGATGTTGTAGTATTCTAATTAGAACACAGAACAGACTTGATTAATTGAGTCTGTTCCAATGCATTCTAATTAGAATGCAAACCAGCACGTCTATAGGCAGCCTAGCTAGTGTGCGAGTGTTCAAGCAGTAAAACATATATTAAATCCCCTTATATAGAAGCACAGTTAGTATGATTCACAGGAGAAGCATTTCCAGAAGGTATTAAATAACATGCATTCAGCTTTTGTAGGGGTGTTAGTACACTTAGTATTGCATTTAGACAATACTAACTCTGTGGGATGTTACATGGTATTAAAATTGGGACATGCTGTGAGAAGTTGCACATTAAGGGCATTTATACAAGTGCTCTGGAAGTGGGGGTGGGGGCACTTTAATTTTAGAGCGACTCCGAGAGTTGGTCTAATTAAAGTGCTTGGATCATCATATGTATCAGTGTCCCACATTTGAAAAAGGCAGAAGGGGTGCTTTAACTAAAGCTTGTCAAACAAGCTTTAGTTAAAGTGCCCCCACCTTCATTTTTCAGCACAGGGATGCTGATTCAAGTGATGCTGCAGTCTACTGGAGCATGGTATTTACCACACTAGAGCAGACTGAATTAATCAAGTCTTATTGGATGCACTGGAATTGCAGTGCGTTGGAGCAGCCTCGCTGCACATATATAGGCACTCTAAGGGTTCATACCATTTCTTGCCTTCACAACTCTGACTTGCCACTAGAGGCTAGAGAGCAGGGCTGTGGCTAGGATCCAGTACCCCTGGACTCTGTCTCTGCTCTGGATCCGGTATGGTGGGGCATTGGAGAGTGGGTAGAGGCAGAAGCATGAAGCTGGGCAGTAAAGAGGCATGGGAGCTGTGGCTTCCTTCCACAGACCGCTGGGTTCTTGTCTTGGGGTGCAATGTAGTAGGATAGGGCTGTTCTGCTATTCTCTACTGAACCCTGCTAATCTGATCCCAGGCTGCCTGACCCAGTCTCAGCCACCTGCACCCAGTCTTCCTCAGAGAGGACTGTGCCTTCCACCCCAAGCTGGGCAAAAACTGCAGACAAGTTCAATTAACCTTGGTTACTTAAGGTTAATTGAAGTTTTCCCATGTCGCTTGACCTATTTCCCTGCTAAGTATCACTTGTTTTTCCCAGCCAGGCAGCGTCATGGGGGCTGTGGCTTCCCTCTGCACGCTCCATTCCTAACCTGGGGTTGGGAGGGAGGGAGAGAGCTGTTAAACCCCAGCATGGAGGCCCCAGGGTTTAACACGGTGGGAACATGGAACTGCAGGGAGCAGGGAAGCATGCTTCCTCATAGCTCTGTACTACTGCTGCACTAAAACCCAACAGCTCTGCTCCCATCACAGAACTGTTGGGTTATGGAGCCACGTGGAACAGGGCAGTATGCCATAGCCCCTATGCCTCTCCACCTCCAATCTCCATGCTCTGACTGCTGCAACTTCCTTCTGGCAGTGGCAGGGCCTCACCTGTTTCTGGGAAGTAGTACTCCTTGCGTAGTAGAGTTTGGGAGGGTAGAAAGTTTATTCATAGAGCAGGAGTGAGGGAGAGTTAGAAGCAGTGTGTCCTGGGATGCTGGAAGATTGCAGATTGCTTGTTTTATCTCCATGGAGTAGACTGAAGTTACCATAATACAAGCTGGGTAATACAGCCCAGAGTTAACCCTTGCCTAAAATGGCATAACTTCAAGATGCTCAGAGGACACTTAACACAAGTTAATGAGATATAACGTGCAGATGTTCACATTGTAAGCGCTCTTAGTATGATCTAAGTGTAATGTGTACCTTCATCTTGGTACTGCTCCACAGAGATTATATGAGCAGTGTTCACTGACTGGTGTAGTGCCAGGGCTGAGACCAACAAACAACACTTGTGTCAGTCCCAGCCCTGGCCCCATAGGAGGCTGGGACTGACATATAGCTCTTTGTTGGTACCAATAGTGATAGTTGTGCCTGGGTGGTTAAGGAAATGGATTAGAAATCCATTGGGGTCTCCCTGCACAGGTTTTAATCCGGCTGACTATGGGTGCACCTGCGGTGCTTGGCTTCAGAAAGAACAAGGAGCAACGGTCTCAAATTGCAGCAAGGGAAGTTTAGGTTAGATATTAGAAAAACTCTCTCATGAGGAGGGTAGTGAAGCATTGGAACAGGTTAGCCAGAGAGGTGGTACAATCTCCACCCAAGGCTAGATAAAGCCTTGGCTGGGATGATGTAGATGGGGATGGTTCTGCTTTGAGCAGGAAGTTGGACTAGATGACCTCCTGAGGTCCCTTTCAACCCTAATTTTCTGTAATTTTGTGACCCCACCAGAGCTGGTTTGAGACCCTGGTAGGGCCTGGGATTGGCAAACAGCTGTTTGTTGACCACACAGCTAGCTCCAGCCCTGTCCAGACTGTAGTAAACATTACCATGCAACTGCTCAGAACAAGTTCTATCTTGTAGTAATGCTTACAATAAATAAAACATGTCCTTACTCATTTTGCAAGTTTTGAGCTAGATTTTGCAATGGAAGCATCTGTCCACCAGCAAACATCCTAAATGACTGATGTATATCCTAAAGGTCTGCAAATGTCCCATCAGATTGGAATGAGTTACAGCTTCTAGCCACAGTAGACTTAGACCAGAGTTATATCAATGATCTAGTAGTACCATATTGAATGCCACTGTCCAAGCTCTGAGGTATTTTGTCTACTTTCAGAAAGAAAACCTGGAAGTCATATGACACATTCAGGTCTTATGCATGTATGCAATGATTTTACCTTAGATGTGGTGGAAACAAGGAATAAGCATGAGAGAAAAGAGAGGCAATTACTTTTATTTTCTGTGACAAGCAATAGAATTTATGGTTAGTCATTATTCTTATTCATCTACAGAATATAAGAGGAAATTGTTAACTGTGAAACTTCCTCTACCTTTATCTTTTCTAATCTCATGACCTCCATCTTCACACACTCACATTGTATATGATATAATTCCCATCCTACTCAGCTTGTTAAATATTTACTTTGAAGCCTTCCATGAAATTGTGGTCTGAAATGACATACAATCTGCTTAACCCAAATAACAATTTGAATGTAGTCTTTAAATGCCAGCAGTACAAAGTTCCACAGGCTCAGTTTTCATTTACATTATGGCATAGACTAAATGAGTCGAGCCAGACTACTGGAGCTTCAGAACTATTTCACAAGCACCAATAATGGTGTTGATTTGAAATCACCCATCTCTACCTTTGAAAGATGGTGGAGTCCAATTAGAATCACTGTTAGTGGCTGTCAAAACTGTGATCCTACCTGATATCTCTGTTGGACAGGTGTTGCTGTTTTAGTTTCCATCATGCAGCCAAAACGCATAAACTGTAATAGCTACCTGTAGGTTCTGTGAAAATCTCTGGCAAATTTTGACTAGATTTAAAAAGAAGCCCAAAGTCATGGGAAACTGTAAGTCCATCCACACTGTTGATTTACAACATCATTTTCAGCGTACTTCTCATTTTCTCTTTATATCTTCCATATCAGTAAATCTGTATTCTGTCATCTTTGAAGCCAATCCATTGCTGCAAGTCACACACACAAACTCGTTTCCTTTCAGCTCTGCTGTTGTAATCCTCACATTTACTTAGTTAACTGATTTATTTAGATAGTTTTAAAGAACCTGTTCCTGCTTCTAGAACATCAGTTATAAAACAAAGCACTATTCACACAACATAAATTTCAGTAGTATTCCCAGGTTTCAGTGCTGCAAACTGTTTCAAATTCAAAGTTCACTGCTTGTCTTCTCACTTGGTAACAGGAATCATATCCTCAGGTGCATGTGAGCTTTCCCCCTTGTATCCTATGCTTTACTGGGGACCAATTCATCATTTAGCACAAGTTAGAGCAACTTCAGGGCCCA
Source organism: Alligator mississippiensis (assembly GCF_030867095.1). Lineage (NCBI taxonomy): Eukaryota > Metazoa > Chordata > Crocodylia > Alligatoridae > Alligator > Alligator mississippiensis. The sequence goes on from NC_081826.1 coordinate 49,737,217, forward strand.
CTGCACTGGCTCAGGACTGCCAAAACATACTGCACTGCAGTCACACACTTTCCCACCCCGGCCATAGCAGGAGCAGCTGAGCAGCTGCCCCAAACATCCTCTGACGGCAGGGGCACAGAAGCAGAAACTGAGCAGGAGAAAGGCTTAGTCTCAGGAAATTATCATTTCCACCCTCCAGGAATCTTTGCTGATGTGTTTATTTCATCATCCAGTGCAAAAACCGTTCTTTGACCCTCAAAATATTTATTGGAGTTAACCTTGGACCCGTTGTATTAGCTACACCTGTGTCTGTTCTGTAGTTCTTTCCTTTATTTTTCAAACTCTAGACTTACTTCTGAGTGATCACCTCCTCTCAGTGGTGAATCATTCTCTCACATGGCCCTCACTAGAGAACTCTCTTCATCTAAATGGCTCTCAATCTATTTTCATGTCTCATATGATAATCCATCCTTTTCCCTGCTCTATGACTTCTTGTCATAGTCATACACATTTTCACCAGGGAAGCAATTGCCTCCTACTACCTGAGTCACCAAGTTTCCCTGACTTAGTCATTTTTCCTGAAATCTCTTATGTATTTCCCTTTTCCTTCTCAGCTGGCATGCTGTACTTTATTTGAATTTGCTTATATAGGTAGTAATTAGATCTACTTAGGCTTCTGGCATAGGTTTTATGTATTATGTACATCAGTCATTTTGAGGCTATGGCCTCTTGGACCTACTAGACTACCTCCTGAGAGGTTTTACTGGTGTTCTAAGGAGAAGTGTCTACTTGGTCACATGGTTCTAAGTTCTGCTTCTGCTGTCTACCTCCTAAATCAGAAGTGGGCAAAATATCATCTGTGGGCTGGATCTGGTCCACCAAGGGGTTCTCTCTGGACTGCAGTCAGTCTCTAGGCCCTTCCCAGCTCAGGCATGGGGGATAGCCTGGGCTATGGCATGTGCAGCCAGTCCAATAGCCCCTGGGTGCATGGCAGGGTAGGGGTGGTGTAGTACCCACACTCAGCTTCCTGGCAGCCCCCATAGTGGTAGTAGTCCCTTCTGGCTGCCACTGCCAGGGACACTGCCACCACTGGATCCAGCCCTGCTGCCTGGGCACCTCAGTCCATCCTCCCTGCACCCACTGCTGGGAGTGCTATATGGAGCAGGTGGGCAGGGTCACCATGGAGACTGGTCCAGGACCACTGCAGGCAGGTTGCTCTCAGCCAGTTGCATGGGATGGAGCTGCAGGCAGGTGGGGAGGGGTGTCTAGGAGTAGGACAGGTGGGCAGGGGCCAGGGCCAGGATCACAGGGCAGTGACAGTGCAGGGTCAGGGCCTAGGGCAGAACTGCAATCTGCTCCCTGCACATCCCTGCTTGCAGAACTGGCACCTGTCACAGAAACAAGCAGGGAGTAGATCATGGCTCTGCCCCAGCCCCTGGCCCCGTGCTGTCACTGCCCTGTGATCCTGGCCTCAGCCCCAACCCCAGCCCTACCTACCTGCCCCAGTCCTAGATGCTGTTCCCTGCCTACCTTGGTCTTCATAAAGACCCCAACCACACACCTGCTCTGTCTGGCACCCTCAGTGGTAGGTGTGGGGTTGATGGACCCAGAGCTATAGATAGAATAGGATCAATTGCCCCGACCCTGCTGTGCTGGGCTGGGTCAGCACCCAGCCCTCCTGGCCCACAGCAGTTCTCCAAAACTCCTTAAGGGTCCTCCAGCCCAAATAATTGCTCACCTAAATTGTCCTAAATTTGCCAACAAGAACACAACATTCATGATATGCTTTTCATGTGAACAATTAATGCCATTGCAAAAGTGATGTTGTTTCCTGTAAGACTGGTTGTGCTTTTTGCAATTGCAAATGAGAAGGGAGGTGGACTGTCTGTTAGGATGTGGTCCACACTATTAAAATGTTAGGAAATCCTATGCTATGCAAAGCTATTTTGGATGCAGTGTCAAGGATGAAAGGGAACCTCTGAGAAGCTAATATCTTGAAAGGTCTATCAGAAGGGAGCTCTGCCGCGTATGTGAAAATGCATATGGTACCCAGCCCTTTTGGTCTGTTCACAGAGCTGTTATGACACAGTTGTAGGTCTGGATAAAGTCATTATGAAAATGTCTCTGATAATTAAAATGACACACCAATTTAAGAAGATTAATGTCATGACCTATGGATACAGAAATTTTAGGAACAAAGCAAGCTAATATTTAGAAAGCTCTATCCAGCTGTGTCAAAGAAAAACCAGGTTGTACATTCCAAAAATAAACTGAACAGTTTTACAATGCTTATTTGAGCACAAAGTTCCTCCCACTGTTTGCTATTATAAAAGAAAACTGCAGGAAGTTTTTCTCTCTTGGTTGCCTATGGTTTTTTCCCTTGTGAGTTGGCAAATTCAGATATTCAAGTGTAGATTTCTTATAAATTTAAAATGAACATTGGCCAGATTCAACTCCTCCCTCTTTTGAAGGCTTTTTTAATGCTTTTTCAGTTTCTTAATTTTAGCATACTTGTCAGTCTTCTTCAGACCCAATACAGAATATAACCCATCCATATTAGAATAAAACTTCCATTGTTTTATTTCTAAGAACTAACATTTTGACACATACTAGAAACATGTCTAAGTAAAGTAGTTCAAAGGAACACAGGAAAGAGGAAAACAAATCTTAGAAGAAGAATTAAAGAACAAAAACTAAAAGCGAGAAAGCTGTTGCCCAATCATCATGCAAGCACCAGCTTTATCTCACTTCTGTCTTCTTGTCTTTTCTCACCTGACTCTTCATGTCTGTTCTTTTATCAATGTACTCTGCAAGAGGGCAAAGCTGCTATAAACTAATGTTTCTATAACAAAGGGCAAATGTTTAGTACTAGTGCTATATTGTGTAGTTCCTGAAGGATTTCAAAATGCTTTGCCAATTGATACATAAACGATTCGCTAGGCTAACTTCCATGCCAAGTGAAAGGCAGCCACATCCTGGGAGAAAACATGGCAAGTTTTCATCAGCAACCAGAAATATTACAGAAGGGTTTAGGACATGATGTGAAGGTTATTTTATCCATAAGATATTTAATTAACCAAGGTGAAGTTTGACAGGAAACCAGGACTCAAATAAATTATTCCTGGACACAGAACAAAAGGATTATTAACATCCTTAGTTTTGCAAGTCATCAGAAGTCAAGCAGTAATCACATGTCTGGGCATTAGTTTAAAGCTGACTCAGACTGCTCACCTTCTGAGTCACCCATGCTGTTCCTGCAACATCTACATATTTACAGTACTGGAAGACTACAATCCAAGTACAGCAACCTGCTTAGCTTGTGAAATGGGACAGAAATGTAACATAAGGCAGCATAACATTGGGCTAGATCTACAGGGCCAAAATCCTACCTCCTTTACAGTGACAATTTTTTTCCTGCATATTGCTGCTATTACCAGGAAAGAAAATTAGGTTGAAATAAGGAAATTGTTCCTAACTATTACTGATTTAGGCTAGAATCTACAGACCCACTTATCTGGATAGACTTCTTCAGAACAATCAGCTTTTTATATATAGTATCAGTGTCAGGACAAACACTGCCTAGCCTATTGGAGCCAATACCAGTAATGAGGTATATGTGGCTCAAAGGAGTCTGTGAAATCTAATTAATATGGAAGAAAATTAAGCCAAAATATAGTTACCTGGAAGCACCTGTGGCTAGCATCTACCTGGGCTCCTTTATCTAAATCAGTTTGCATTATGAATGACTAGTTACTGGGTTCAATGAAGAAATTACTGGATGAAACTCTATGGGATGTATTGGAGAGTTCTGAATTTAAAAAGGACCTCTATGGGGTTTTTTCTTCTCTCTTTCATATGTACACACATTTTTGTTAAAGCATTGATTGTGCATGTTTTTGGTAGTTGTTGTTCAATGGTCATATTAGGAAATCAATATTATCATCTTCAGAATAGCTTGTAATAAAGGGTCCTTTTGGCATATTTATGAATCTATCAATTATTTTTCAGGAATGGTAATATGTATGGTCTGGAGCTTCCATGCTTGAGAGTTCCTGGTCTTCTAATTTCTGGACATCCTAACATGCCTGAACTGAAGACTAAGCTTGTTTTATTTCACGCTGCTTGAAAAACCCTTCTTTTGTTTGTAGAGCTCTTCTTACTTCAATACTGCCAGTGGAGATGTCAAGAGGAATTCTCAGTGCAAACAAAACAGCATCAAAAGTATTGAGTCACTGGTAGTCGCCAAGAGCTATAGTCTTATTTCCAGCGCAAGCTGTACATCGAGTCAGAAAGAAAGAAAAAAGTGTTGAGAAGCAGCCAAAGAGGCAAATTTGTAAAACTTTTCTGCTTAATTTGGTATTATTGGCATTTGCTTTGTAAAGATAGATTGGTAAAATTAAATGCATTTGTATGTGAAGAAATCAAGAAGAAATGCAAGCTGCTCTACCTTGGGAGAAAAAACCTGCTTCCTAGTTATAGGCTCAGCAGTGCTATACTCACTAGCACCATGACAAACATAGACTTGGGGGTCATGACTGACCACAAGATAAACATGAGCCACCAATGCAATGCCACAGCTGGCAAAGTAAATAAAACTCTGGCTTGTATCTACTGATGCATCTCAAGCAAGACCCAAGAAGTCATCCTCCTGCTTTACTCGGCATTGGTGAGGCTGCAGCTGGAGTACTGCATCCAGTTATGGGCTCCACAATTCAGAAAGGACATGGAAGAGTTTGTGAGAGTCCGGAGGAGAGCCATGCACGTGATTAGAGGTCAAGGGAACGTGCCTTGGTGGTAGCCTGTAAATAGATAAGGGGTGTGCATGAGGAGCTGTGAGAACATCTGTTCACCAGGGCACCCCAAGGGAAGACAAGGTTTAACAGTCACAAACTGCTGGAAGATGGTTTTAGACTGGACACAAAGAAAAACTTCTTTACAGTCCAAGTCTCCAGACTCAGTCTGGAATAGACTCCCCCCGGAAGTGGTGCAAGCACCTACTCTGGATACCTTTAAGAAATGCTTGGACATTTATCTTGCTGGGGTGATCTGACCCCAGCTGACTTCCTGCCCCTTGGGCAGGGGGCTGAACTTGATAATCTCGCAAGGTCCCTTCCAGCCCTAATGTCTATGAAATCTATGTATCCAGTTAATTCCCAACAGGTTCCAAGCAGTTGCTGTTATGCACCAATTATTCAGCAGAGAAGAAATGTATTTTGCATTTGATAGAATCTTAATATCAGGCAGGATTCAGAGTATGAATTAAATCATTTCTTCAGCTTCTGTGGTCAAAGAATTTTATCTTTTCAAACGTTTGGGAACTTGAACTTGGGAAGCTGCAGAGACAGAAATCTCTCTTCAGGTGAAGAGTTTGGAAGAACAGGAAATTAGACTATTTCCCCCAAGAAACTTTAGGTAAATCATAATTTCAGCCTGAGTATCAGATCTACTCTTACTATCTATGTTTCTTAGCAGGAGGCAAATATATCTTTAATATGTTTCTTTGCCGGTAAAGATTTTCTGTTTCTGTACACTGTAAGCTTCTATCTGTCTTTAACCAATTTGCCTCAGGCTCTACAGGGGACCCAAACATCCAGGGGCACAGGGAACTGGAAACATGAGCTCATGGCATACATTGTGAAAGCAGGGCGTAACCGTGCTGCTGCCTCTTCCCCCAGATCTGCCCTGGGGCGGGGAGGGTGGCAGGTGGAAGAGAGAGGTGGTGGGGGGATAATAAGAAAGGAATACAACAAAGAGCTACATTTTAAATTCAAGTCTCTCAAATACATAATGAGCAACAACAACACTTAAAAATAAATAAATCTGTATTATAAATCTGATAGCTTATCAAAAAGCACAGATCTGGCCAGGGAGCAGGAGCTCTTGATAGGGGAGACCTTCCTGCCACTACTGCCCCTAGGCAAGCCTGGCTCCTTGCACTGCCACTCACAGAAACCCTAGCTGGAAAGGGGCAGGAATGGGCCTGGGGCTCCTCCTCTAAGGAAGCAGGGTGTAGACAGTCTGCCTTAATGCAGAGACCTGGGGCTGGGTCAAAGGGCAGGAACCATATACCAAAACCAGAGGGAAATCCAGAAGCAGAGTCCAGAACACAGTTCAGAGTTAGGATCTGGGGATCAAGTGCCAAGTACCAGTCCAAAGGGCAATCCACATGGCAAAGTCCAAAAACAGAGCAAAACTAGGGTCAAGAGCCAGGAAACAGGTCCACAAGGAAATCCAAAGCTGAAGTCCAGAAATAAATTTTTAAAAAGGGTCGGGAACCAGGACCCTTGCCACAGCAGAACTGTTAAGTGGCCAGCAAGCCCAGGGTCCCAGCTGATGTTATATGGATAGCCAGCACTGCCAGCAGCCAGTCAGGATGCTCGCTGTTCCTAAACAGGGACAGAGTTCCTTAGCTGAGGTTTACAGCAGGTATGCCTGCTGAGGTATGTGGCCCAGGCTGATCTGCCTGATCAGAGTCCCTGACACTTCCTGCCCCGAAATCAGCTGGGAATAATAGCAGCAGCAGGTGGGTCCCCTGCTTCATGTACCCAGAGGTAAGCCCTGCTGGAAAGGACGAAGAGGGAGTGGGAAGGGAGAGGAGGTGCCTCTTTTGGAGGGGAGGGGGTACCAAGAATGCGTGTATGGCAGGGAACTTACCTGCTTCAGAGACACAAAAAAGTTCCTGGCACCTGCTGCCCAACTCCATCTGTCTTCTGGGGAGTACGGGGTGGTTGCAACCACCCCTAAGCCACTGGTGGCATCTCCTGCACCCTCATTTTTTGTTTCAGTGGCAGGGTTAAAAAAACAGTGCAAACAGGAAATACATATTTTTAAAAGTAGTATTTAATTTTGCAGCTTCTGGTCTTGATCATTTTCCATTGAAAAAGTGCTTTGATTTAGCAAGCAGTTATAGTCAGAAAGAGCTATTTTACCTCCATTGTCTATGATAGATTGATGAAAGGTATGAAGCTGGCAAATATTGTGTGATTCAGCTTCATATATCTGTGTTACAGTTCTAAATAACAATAAAAGGACCTTTAAAGGAAATGGTATTTTTGAGAACTGTGGAAAAACAAGTAGGATAATAGAAAGAGAAAAAGGATGGGAGAAAAAAATAGAAAAGCTTTTGGACTGATAGAGCCAAACACTTCATTACAGCCTCTACATCCTCCACCAGGTTTAGTGTTATTTGGCTAGATGGCCTTTCATGCTGTACTCTAAGCATAGGTCTCTGACTATCTCTTTATTATGGTGTGACAAAAACACTTTCCATTTCTGGGCCCAATTTTAGATTTTGTAAACAAAAGGAAAGTTTTATAAAGCCCAGAGCAGAAATTCAATTTCACTTCAAATATATATATATAATACCATGTCACTGGGAAACCAAGTGCGACAGCACTCAACAGGTTTGTGAAAGGCACAATGTAGGACAGACCAGTCTTATTTCATTGAAATCAAAAAAGCGTAACTTGATGAAGCCTGTGTCAATGAAGGCAGGCAAGCAGCTGCCTTGAGATACAGAATATATTGAAAAAACCCTCTTATCCCTAAATAAGGAGAAAGATAGGGAGGGGGGAAAAGGTCCTAAAATTGTCATACCAAGTTGCCTTGTGTGCAGTAAGAACTTAGGTTGGGAGAAGGCATAAAGGAAAAAGATGTCATCCTAGCCCAAATGCTAAAAACCCATCTGGCTTTCTAGAACCACAAGAGATGAGAGGAATTAGAAAAGGAACAGAAAGAAAAGAAGCCCTGAAAAGGGTCTTTGAGGCACAGATAGGCGGCAGAGCAACCTAATGAATAAGTGTTCTGTCTCTAGCCAAGGGAGGCTGGTTGAAGGGCCCTGGGACATTTACTGTGCAGTTGACTAATTAACCATTCAGTAAATGTTTCAGCATCTACACGTGCACCCCTATTAGGGCACATAAAACCGTTCTTGTCCTACCCTGCTGAGGAGTTTTTTTCGTACACAGCAGGGCACATGTAGACACTGACCCAGCTGGTTGGGGCATGAGGGTGCTTCAGTGAGAGGGATGCCTGCAGGCTAGCCCTACACTTAAGCATCCTCATGCCCCAGCCAGCCCCTCCGCAGCACACTGAGCCCAGTTGGAGTAGCCCCAGGCTGGCAGGGTGACCCCCGGAGCCCCCTGCCACCCAGGGCTGCTGCAACCTGGCTCAATGTGTTGTGGTCTGGGCACACGTGTAAACTGCGCACTTTGGAGCTTCCCAGGAGCAATAAACTCCGCAGTTTATTGCTGTATATTAATGGCTCATGTAGATGTGCCACCTGAGAAGCAGAAAGGGGTAGGAGGAGGGGTGGAGCTGTAGTGCACCCTATGGAGAAATCCATGTTTACCTCCAGTAGAAGGTAAAATCTACTTTTACTCTGTTTTCCATGGGAAATGGAAAACCTGGATCCCTGGTCATCAGCATATTGATGACACCTCACTCCAAATCTCCATACAATCTCTAATGTACACATTGTACAGCGGACGGACCGAGGGGAGGGAAGAGGGTGACAAGATGGAGCCCTAGAGGACCCTACAGGAAAGGTGCAAAGGTGATGAAGAGCATTCACCTATCACTACCCTGTGGCTTCTTCCTGCTAGGGAAGAGCAGGACCAATTTAGAGCAGTCCTGCAAACACCCACCAGGTCAGGTAAAACACTTTATCAGCACCTCACAGTCAATTGTATCAAAAGCTGCTGAAAGATCTGGTAAGATCTTCAGGGCACAATTTACCCTGTTGATCTCTAGAGTTCTGGACTCCCATGAGTCTCCAGGGTCAGCATGTCAGTGGGCACAGAATTCAAGTGTGGATTAAAAATCCAGTTTAATTCACATGAAAAAAAAAAAGACTCTGGTATACTGACCAATGTGAATCTAAAGTAAATGCACTGAAGTCAATTGCTCTAGATGCAGTGGAGCACTTAAAACAAAATTCAGTTCAGAATAAATATCTCAATCGATGGGCACATCTACATATTAAATTAGTGCACTTCAATAAACTCTGGCCCCATTTGTGTCACTTTGTATTGCTCCTGGGTGCAGCATCTTCATGTGCACCTGGGACAGCAGCACACTGAGCTGGGGCAGAGTAGCCCTGGCTGGCAGGGGGCCAGGGGGATCAGCCTGCCCATCTGGGGCTGCTCCGTCCGGGCTCAGTGTGCTGCAGAGGGGCTGGCTGGGGCACAAGAGTGCTACAGTGTGGGGCTAGCCAGCAGGCAGCCCCTGCACTGTAGCACCCTCATATACCAGTAAGCCCTGGTCACCGTCTACACGTGTATTGCAATGGTGTCAATTACAGTGGAGTCGCATCTTCGCGGGAGTTAGGTTCTAAAGTCAGCGCGTAAGGTGAAAATCGCGTATAGTCAAAATTACCTGGTCCCAGCTTGGCGACTGGTGCCTCCTGGGTCTGGCGGGCACCCAGGGTCCCTCTGTAGCCGATCTGATTGCCGAGGGGGGGCGGGGGGGCCCTCAGCGTGCTCCCTGGAGGACCTGGAAGTGGACCGGAATGACGGGCGGAATCGCCTGCACCATTTAAATGGTTATTTTTCTCTTTTTTTTTTTTGCCAAGCACGTATAGTTGAATTCTTGTAAGTTAAATGCATGTATGATGCGACTCCACTGTACTCTGCTGTAGGATAGTACTTGTCCTAGACAGTACTATCCTAGGGTGGAGTTAATTAGTTTACTACATCTGAACAGTGTCGCATGTGTAGGTGGTGATGCTTTACTGTGGAGATAATTAGTCAACTCCTCAGTAAAGCGAATATGTGGATGCACCATTTTGTCTAGAAGTGACAGATGAAATCTTGCTCCAATGAAAGTCAGTGAAAAATTTGCCTTTGACTTCAACTGAGCCAGAATTTTACCCAAAGTATTTTGATTTCTTTCTGCTCATTGAGTTGTCATGAAGATACTCTCTCAGGGTCTTAATGCTTTTTTTCCACCTGAATCTAGAAGCACAGACAGAAAACTGAAGCAATGAGAAAAAAGTCTGAAGTGTTTCATGTGTTGGAAATGCTTTGAGTTCTACTTTCAAATGAAGACTACATTTGATTTTCACACTAATGCTGAAAATATATTGTGTGTAGGGGTAACATTACTCACATGACTAATCTTGTTGTGCTCAGCCCAAATGCATAACAAAATCCAAATCTGTAAGTATTTTACAGGATAACAGACATTTGTGTGATCTCTGAGACACTGCTATGCTGAACTCCAGACATGGATAATTTTATATTAGATGATTCCCAGTTCCAGTTCCAAGCTTACAGCTACAGCAGAGGAAATGTTATTATGAAAGAGTTAGATAAATATTTGGGCTATTTACATGCTGATATCAATAGAGGCTTTCAAAGCAGGAATGTAAAAGCTTCTCTTACAAAAGAAAAATCAATGCTCAAGGCAAAGATTTCTTAGTTGGAAGTGACTGACCTTTATTTAAAAGTGTCACCTTTCCCTTGAATATATATCACAAGGCTTGAGATCTTAGTAGATATCAGGTTTAAACCGCAACACACCAGAGTTTCTGCAGTATTTTACCTTCCTGATTCTGATGTGTCCAACTACATTTTCAAAGCTAGTTATAAACATTGTCAATGTTTATGCACCAGCATAGCTCCATTGCAGCCCCTGTGCCAACAGGAGTTGCATAAACACTTGTTTGAGTGCAAACCCCTCTTTTACCTAAACAGAAGCACATGCACAGTGATGTGTATCATTGTTTATGCAGGTAATCACTCACGTATGCAGTGAAACTCATATGTGGTCACTGTATGTACATATATGTGGTGTATAATTGAGAAACTGATATTTTTTGTTATAATACGTAATATAATCAGAAGAGATGATAAACTTCTTTATGAAGGGACAATGATACAGTTAAAATGCAAGGAATTAAATTGCCTTCAAAGATGACTGGAACTGGTATTGTAAAATTATTTGTGGATTGTAAAGTATTCAGAATGTTCCTTCGGAAGAACTGCTGTGACTAGCATTATTGGACCAGGTTCTGTCTTTTGAGGAGCTGAATGACCTGCAGGCAATGCTGCTGATGCTCAGACTAGAGCCTATAGGTTAAATAAGATTTCACAGAGTCCTACTGTGCAGCCAACAATTGGCAATCTTTAATAAACTCCAGGACAGATAGAATAAGGCTGAGATCTGCACTATGTGGATTTCTGAGGCAGCATCACCATCCTGGAAGCAGTGCCACTGTATTCTTGTCCGCTTTATGTAATATGGGTGCAGCTTTCTAGCTCTTGTACAGGTTGCCAAGCTGGTCGTATTTAGGGCAAAATTTGGATGCCCCTGCCATATGCAATCTTTACTTTAATATTGCAGAGATCTATAAAGTGGTAAGTACAATTTGTAAATACTGAGTTATTATGCATCTATGGGAAACAGGATAAAGGAAAGCACCTTGACACCCTGCCTTTCCCACTTGTGAAGAGTACTCAAGTGCTATCTATTTGATTTTCTATCAATGTACTTGGAGCTTTCTAAGCTAGAATAAGTAGTGTTGATGACACAGGAGATGTTTGTTCTGTCCTATTTAATATTCCTGTTTATTCTGTAGTTGCATTATTTGCATAAGGGTATTTAAGAAAGCTGTGTAGCAGATTGCCTGTTCTCATTTATTGCCTTCCCAAGGTCTCTCTCGTAACTACCCCTGTACCTTTGCAGACCACTGCAGTCTAAATTAAAGTTTTGTCTTAGCATGTTCAGTGGCTACAGAACAACACTGAGTGAGGGTGTAATGCCTTGGCTCTAGAATATTTTTGCCATTTCAATTTCTTGCCAGCACCGATGAGTGAAACAAATTTAAGTGTTACTTCCCACATCTACACGAGACGCTGACTGTGCAGTAGCCCGTGACTAACGCACAGCAGTGTCTCATGGCAGGAAGCGTGATGCAGCACTACTGTGAAGTAGTCTTGGGCTACTGTGCAGTCAACATTACAAAAAAGCTGTTTGGCAACGTTACTGCACATTAACTCTGGTTACTGCACAGTTTATACAAGCACTAAATGACTGCACAGTAATAACTGCAAAGTCAGCATCTCATGTAGATGTGGCCACAGTTTAAGAATCAGCAGAGGTGGTGTCAGGGGCATTGAGCACTGAGGTCAACCTCACTAGCAGATTGCTGAGAATAGGGGTAAAATACTAAGGGCCAAGGCTGGAAAAGTAGGTGGGGGCAGAAATTACAGACATCCTCGACAACAGTGACTAGATGCTTCTGTTGGATGTGCTGAATAAGGTATTAATTGAGGGGCTCAAGAGGGATGATATAATGTATTGACTATTATTTGTATGTTTAACCCTCTCCCCCCCAGAAAAAACCCTAGTCTTCCAGATTTCTGTGGATGCAGGGAACATTACATTTATTTTTTAGCATATAGGCGGGATTGACTCTTCTACCCCTCAGCTATTATCAGCTGTTGGTGGGGCCTTTGACTTTCTCTCCCTCTCCCAGTCAGTTTTCTGTATCTGATAACTACCATAATTCAGGAATGACTAGTAGAAGTTAACAACTATACCACAGTTCATGAACGGCGTGTGCCTCCAGAGGCTGGGGGGGCACGGCGAGTTCCTGTAGGTGGCGGTGGCACTGTCAACAGCAGGAGCATGGTGGCAGCAAGTGGGGAGGCCCTGCAGGAGGCCGCGGTGCTGTCAGCGGCCAGGGGGGTGGCAAGCAGTGACTGCCCACATGTGCTGCTGGCAGTGTCAGTGGTGCCTTTTCTCAGGGGGTGCACGTGCACTCGCATGTACCCCCTATATGTCACCAGTGCCACAGTTTATAGGTTTTAAAGCAACAAAGTTATGTGAACATACAGTGTAACCACAACCTTAATTTAGCCAGCCACATTAGGGGAACTGGTCAGCTGAATTATTCCAGGGAAGGCACAGTCAAGTGAATCTATTTTGCCTCCCTTTGTCTTTTAGATGGAAAAGACCAACTAGCCAACGTTTCTTTGCTTTAATTGTAGGAAGTTCAGAATAACTCTCTCTGGACCAGGGATGGGCAAAATACAGCCCAGGTGCTGGATCTGACCCACCAAGCACTTTCATTGGTCTGTGGGCGCCCACCAACAAGTTGTACCCTGCCCCACTCTTCCACCCACAAAGATGGGAGCAAGGTGCCCATGTATAAACACACTCCCCACCATACTCTATTGAGCCTCATTCCCACCATCGTAGGTGGAAGGGCCCAGCCTGACCAGCAGACAGCTTCCACGCGGTGCTGTTGCTGCCACTGATGCAGGTACTGGAGACCTGTTTGGCTTCCCTGGAGTCCTGCTAGCTCCGGGCAACTGGTAGGGAAGTGGTGGAGGTGGAGCTGCAGTTGTGTGGGAGCATGGAGCATAGGCCTAGTGGCAACACAGAGCCCATGCCCAAGGGGGCAGCAGCAGCACAGAGCTTGAATAGGTAGTGTGTGGGTGTGAGGGTGGGTGGAGGGTTATGGAGATCCCCCCAAAACTCTCCCTATGGTGTGCAGCCTAAGCAGGCAGCAGCAGCAGAAGCAGGTGGCAGTGCTCAGGGCACTCATACCTAGTGCTGGTGCCCAGCAATGTGTGGCTCCAGCTAGCGCTGCACATCGTGGTGAGGAATGCAGCCCTCACTGAGCCATCTCTATTGCTGGTACCCCATGCCACACATATGCAGCCTCCTTACCTGCTCAGCAGGGAGAGAAGCCCCACACACTGGAGCTGGTTGACTTCCCCGCCTACCATGGGGGGAAGGTGGAGGGAAGTGTGGGGAGTGCTGGCGATAGAGATGGCCCAGAGGGGGCTGCATGCCTCGCCACGATGTGCAGCACTGGCTGGAGCCATGCGCCACCAGGCATGTGCACCCCCACCTGCTGCCATGTCACAAGGGGAGTGTGGAGGTCCCCCACCCCTCACACCCCACAAATGCCACATAGCCACACCCTACCCCCACAACCTCCAACATATACACAATTCTCCCAACATACCCTATGGCCCCCACATACACAGACATACCCCCTTACAACCTTCTACACATACCCTCACACCCAACCATACACACACCCCACATGATATAGAAGACTAAGAATTAGTTTGAGTTACTATGCAATCACCTCTATATACAGTACACAAACACAAATCTTGACAAAAATATTTTTTGTAATAAAATTAAAATATATTGTAGTAGGAGTTTGACTTGGTGTTTAATTTGTGGTTTCTTTCTGGTTCTAAGATGGCAACCCCACCCCTCCTCCCAAAAGGACTATTTCTGAGGGGCAAAGGAAGGGACTTCTAGTGGCAAAGGTCAGGGGTTACTGGTGGTGACCAGGGAGTAGGACAACTGTCAAGGGGTGGGCCTACCTATGCAGCCCTCAAAAGCTCATCAAAATTTGTTAAGCGGCCTTCCACCCAAACTAATTTCCCGCCCCTGCTCTGAATTATTCATTTCTTGGTTGCATTTGGTATATTTTATGACAAGGATATCTGTAGTAGTATAAGTTCCCTGAGACAGAGACCTTGCGATACAAACCTCTGCTTATCCTGGCTGTCCCTAAGGATGCCTTTAGTTATAAGCACTTCCTTTGTCCGGGAAATCTGTAGACCATTCTTAATCACACCAAAATGTGCCCCATTTCAAGAAGTCCTCTCTTGATACTAGTATGGATACCAATCATAATCTTGACTTACATTTAAGTTTTGTGAAATTGAATTGGTTTACAGTACTTATTAAAAATACTAGCCAATTGCCCATCAAGAATGATGGGGTCAGGGGAGTGGGCAGAGACAGAGCCCCATGCCCCTGTCTGGGCCCACTCCCCGCTTCCCTCCTGCTGCTTCAGGTTCGGGCCCACTCCTCACCTCCGCACCACAGTGGCAGGAGGAGGGAAGGAGTGGGCCCAGGCCTGATGCAGGGGACGACCAGTTCTGAGGGTGGGGAGAAGTTGGCTGGCCGCAGCGGGGGAGGGGAGAGCAGCAGGCCTGGGCTGACCCAGCAGTGGTAGGGGGATGGGAGGAGTGGGCCTGGGGCCAACTCAGGGGAGGAGAGGGTGGTGGAGGAGTGGGCCCAGGCCTGAGGTTGAGAGAAGGCCCACTCCTCTACTCCCCCTGCTGCTGCTGCATTGGGCTGCATTTGGCCGGGCCCACTGCTCCTCCCCCACTGCTGGAGCAGGCCAGCTTCCCCCCCCGCCATGTGGGCTAGGTCCTCACCCCCACCCCTAACGTCAGGCCCAGGCCCACTCTTCCCCTACTTGCTTCACTACCACTGCTGCTGAAGTGTGCCCACTTGTGGCAAAGTGGGGCTCCCTGCCTAGCCACAGTACTAGGTTCCTCACTTGCCTTTGGGCACACCACCCACCTGACACTCCTGCCATGTCTTGTTCTTAATTAATTAATTAATTTATTTATTTATTTAATTAATTAAGGCGGGAAGCTGCCCATTTTTATGCCCCAATGCCAGGGGGGGCTGTCTGCAGTTCTGTACCTCCCCTACACTGCAGCCCATGCCTCACAGATGGCATCCAGCTGTTAATATTATTAATCACACCAGCCCCACACTGGGCTCCAGAATCCTCCGCTCAGGACCCCTCTTTGATCCCTCCATTCAGGCAGCCTATCCCGCCCTCATTCAGGGCTGCCTAGCTTCCTGAATCATTTCCCCTCTCGGGCGTGGTCCCCCCAGGACCTTTGGCCACACAGGCCCTGGCATCACCTCCAAGGCCAGGTGGAACCCCAGGCCCTTAGCTCTGGGTGTCCCTCGTGACAGCCCCCTGGCCCTTTTGACCAGTCTGGTCCTGGCCCCAGCACTGACCAGTCAAGGCTATTCTAAAATCAGGCCTCCAAGCCCCTAGCCCCACTTTTGGTCTTGGGTCTGCCTTCTGGCCCTATTCAGGGTTAACCCACCTGGTTGTGGGAGCTGGGGTTAAGGCACCCCAACCCACCTTTCACTGGGGTGGCAACTGGCCTGGCATTTCCTGGGGACCCCTGCACCACTGAGAGCCCCACCCACTCCCAGCAGGGTGCAGTTTTAGGCCATGCCCAGCACCAGGAGCCTCCAGACCATCCCCTACAGCTCCTCCCTTACCTCCAGAATGTTATGGAACCTCACAGCCAGGTGATGGTGCTGCCTGGGCAACCAGCAGCAAACTGTCCTGTTTATATGGGTGGCCAGAGCTCTAAAACGGCTGTCACAATCAGGCACCTGCCAGCTGCTTGGCCTAGGTCTTAAAGTGGCAGGCACTAACAGTGCCCCGCCACACACCTCCCCACTTAAAATGGTAACCGGGGGAGGTTTCCCCTGCTGCTCCTCCAAAGCAGGCTCCTCTCAGAGCCTGTGAGAGCCCTCAAGTGGCGAGCACCCCCAAAGTTGTTCGCCACACACCTCACCCTTGGAATGAGATCTGGAGGGCTTCACTTGGCTGCCTTTCCTGCTGGGCTTTGCCCCAGTCTACAGCAGCCCCTGCCATGTGGCAAGCACCCCAAAGGTGCTCCGCCACACCGCTCCTCCCCTCACCCACGGTGGGCCCACTCCTCCCCCCACCGCCACCGTGTCGGCCAACATCATCCCTGCAGGCAACAACAACAGAAGAGGGGAGGGGCGAGTTGAGGCCAGCACCGGTGGCCTCCCCCTCCCCCATGGTGTCCCAACCCCGTTCCCCCCCCTGCACCACCACCGCCACCACCTCCAAGTATCATGGGTGGGGGGCAAGGCCAGCTTTGGTGGCCTCGCCCTCCCCCCTACTCCATCATCACCACCTTCAGAGAACAGGGCAGGGCGGGAAAGGCCAGTACTGCTGGCCTCACACCCCTCCCCCCATTCCGTTCACTTAATTGCCACCACCTCCAGGGAGGAGGGGAGCAAGGCCAGCTGCACTGGCTTAAGCCCCCCCCCCCCCCCGATCCCCTTTTTTCCACGCTATCATGGCAGTGCTCTGCTGCACTGCCACCTCCTGTCCGAATGCTTATTTGCACTCTGATTGGTTGTTTCAGTCAGCCTATCAGAGTGCAAATAAAGTGTTATGGACAGACAGACAGGCAGATTAAGGCTTTTATAATATTAGTATAAACATTTATGATACCTGTAGAGATGAATAGGTATAAGTCTGGGTTTAGGCCTTTTCTTCTTTAAGGATTGAATACATATTGGTTAAAATCTTGAACAATCTCCTTAGTTTAATTGTGACTACTGAGCCATTTTTATTATTCTGGACCATATCAGTAATTTTAATATAATTGAGCATGAGTTGTTGCATCACTGACTATGGGGATATGGTGGGTATATCCCAAACCAATCCACAGTGATTCCTGCCAGATGTAGAAAACAGGAATCAGTTTTTGGTGATGAATAAAACTGTGTCTTCCATCAGGAATTTTAAAAGGAGCATATTTAAGAGTTCCTTCTAGTTTTTATATTATTAAACCAATATGTATGTGTCCATGTGGTAAAATGTCTCTAAACAAGGAGTAGATTGTTATCGATATAGTGTGGGCATATCTACACAAGATGTTTACTGTGGAGCTGACTAATTTGCTCTGCAGTAAATATCTCAGCATAAATACTAGTACTATGCTGCTGAAGAGGGGTTTTTTTTGTGTGCAGCAGTACACATGTAAACACTGACCCAGCTGGCTGGAGCACAAAGGTGCTTCACTGTGGGGGCTCCCTGCCAGCAAGCCCCATGCTGAAGTATCCTTGTGTCCCAGCCAGCCCCTCCTCAGCATATTGAGCTGGGAGGAACAACCTGGGCTGGCAGGCTGACCCCCTAAGCCCCCTGCCAGCCAGGGCTGCTGAGAGCTGGCTCAATATGCTTCAGTCTGGGTGCATGTGTAAATGGCATATGTAGGAGCTTTAATGTGCCTAGTGTTGCATAGGTGAATATCTCTTTCCCTGGAATCCTGCCAACTTAATCTCTTCTCTGAACCTGTAATTGCATGACAAGACCAACCATATGTGATGAGTTCACTTTGTTGTTAACCAAAATCAGACAGAAATATTGGTGGTAAGTAAAGGTAATTATCAAAAGGAAAATGTTCCTTCCATGGTATTCCACTTACTAAAGGGACAAATTAAGAAGCAGTAAACCTCATTGAGAACTTTGATGGAATTCTTTTATGTTGGCCTTTCCACAGACAGCCATGTGGATGTGTGGATAACAGACACAAAGATATACAGAGGATATTACAGCCTTGCATTCCTCATGATGGCCTGATCTCTCATTAGGGCTCTGACCTAAAGCTCACTGAGTGACCCACTGAGCCACTCTTTCCATTGATTTCAATGGGATTTTAATCAGTTTTTTTAGAGTCCTAGAAATTCCTTAATCAAATGTGTTTTCAGTCATATAGGGTGCCTACAGTTTTTCCCTGAGGACCTACTATCAATAAAGTGCAGGAGGCAGTAGTTACAAAGAGAAGAATTTTGAATGTGGAAGGCCTAAATATAGCTTCAGTAACTAGAAACAGAAGTAAAGCACATGAGAAAGGGAGCAGAAGTCATAGAAAACAGGAACTGGTTGAGCATCAGGATTTAAAAGGTGGAAACACTAACCATATGCTCACTGAAAACACTGGTCTGTTTTAAGAGGGCTTCTTTGTTTGGGGGTGGATTAAAATAGGCTTCTCTGATATATGGGAACAAAGCCAGTACAGTTACAATATGATTTAGCCTAGCCAGGTTAGACTAATCTGCAAAGATTGAATCAATTCAGGCTCAGGCTTTTCGAATGTCTGTCCCTAGCCTCTGAGACCCACAGGCAGCACAGGGAACTAGATATAGCTGTATGGGCTGGCTCTGGCCTGCTGGGAACTAGCTTTGACACCCCTGTTTAAAAGCATAGTTTTGAGCATGCAGCACAAAAAAAGGCATTAAAAAAGTAGGTTGGGATCTTCAAAACTCATTAATAATTGTTAATGATTTTTGGAGGCTTTACCCTTGTGAAAAATGGGCCCAATTAAAAGATTCCTGTTGGGTACTCAGAGGACTGAAAATCACTAGTCTTCTTTGAAAACCTGGTTCTATATTCTGTTTTCGACTTTACCTAAGCTACCTAGGTACTTTTGGGCCCAGATCCCCAGCTCTGATGGATTTCATTGGGAGTTAGACACCTACATATGTTTTAGGACTTTCGCCTTTGGGATCAATGATGGACTGGGCCTAGATAGTTTCTTCTTCCCTGACAGTGCAGGCATACATGAGATAACCAGAACCTACCTAAAAGCTCTGGAATGCAGTTATTTATAGCATATGGCATAACCTTTATTCTGTCTCTCTTGCTTTACAGCATGTTTGTGCCAGCTGTAGAGAAGTGATTGTAATCTCCCTAGTGCTTGTGCACTAGAACTGGGTCGAGTCCATCATCTCCAGCTTTAAACTGTTCAGCACCAGTTATAGTTTATGACATTCACTGTATTTTCTTATGCATAGCACTTGTATTATGCATTTCCTTCATTTTTAATGAAATGGTTGAGAAGCTTCTGTAGCCACTTCTGGAAAGGAACATACTGTTTACAACAGCTGGGCCCACATCACATATTTTTCATCTTTCTTCTCCTTCTTACTATATTGCTCAGAGAACTAGATTCAAACAGGAGTTTTGTTTTTAGACAGTTCATCTGGTCCCACTGCTTATTTCTGAGGTCATAATCCTCTGCTTTGGACTGAGGTCAGTTGAGGTCATAATCCTCTCTTGCTAAAGGAGGTCCCTAGAGGTTAGGATCACTTTGTAGCACTGCAGTCATTTTTGCAGAAGCCTTTTAGATATCATATACGGGATTCCATTTGCAAGTGGGGAGAGCAGCAGGAATTGTTCATCTCTTAGGAATCAAAACCCTGCTTCAAAATGCATGGATATGAAACCGTGATGCCTTCATTTCCTATGAATGCACTTTTAAATTTCTAGAATTCTGGGCCCAAAGGATCTTTGCCTTGCTCTTTGTGGAGGCATTTACAGTGAATGCTAAATGCTACCCTGATGATTTTATGTCCACTTTAAACTCACTTTGCAGTGGCATAATGTACTGCAAAGTAACTGATCAGGTACTCTATATACTGCAGGATGGCATCCTGGCCTACATGCATGAGGACAAGGGTTAACCAAAGCTGCAGTGAACCATTCATAACCGAATAACCAAGACCACACTGGTCCTACAGCTATTTGTGTTTGGTGCTAGGATTTGTGGAGGCATATCTCAGAATTCTTGGCATGGAGTGCCAGAGCAGTTAATGTAGTAGTTAATATATTTTGCTGTGGCTACAGAGGCATGAGTTAGAGCCCTGCTCCAGACTTGCAGTAGAGGCCACTTCCAGTTGCCTCAAATGTAAATGGGTACTTGATTGTTTGGGCTGCAGAATTCAAAATATCCAGATGTAATTCTCGTCATCTCACTCCCTTGCATGGCTTCATCTGCAGAAACGGAGCTGCCAAGCTCAGGTGGACCTTTGAATTAGGTTCTTAGTGCCTCACAGTGTGAATCCACTCTAGAAACTGGTTTGTGTTCTACTGCTGGAAAACCTATCTGTTATTCCTGATAGCAGTGGGGTTAACTGTGACCCATCTGTCTTCTGACATCTATCCATTTCAAATGGGACCACTGGTTGCTCTACTTCTGCTTGTTGGTGAATTGTTTAGGAAGCTGGATACATATTTAGTGAGATTTTGATTCACATACATCAGCAACGACCATTTTTTCTCAGAGATGTTGCAGAGAACACTTATTGTTTTATAAAACCTATTGTTGTTTGGATATGGAAAAATAAAACAATGAACAAACATGTTGTGATGAATACAGAATCACATGTTATACAAAAGCAGAACATGCTTAAATACTTTGAAAGTTTTGCATTAGATTTCAGAGGACTAAATGTATCTGTTTACAGTTAAAAAGCTGTGACATTCTTGTTGTTCATGCACTTAGATGCCTAATCATGCAAAGCAGCTCACAAGCACCAGTGGCTTTGCATTATTGGAAGTAGAGATATTTTATATGTTAAAAATGCAGGCTCTTGATCAACACACCACATAGCTCAGCTCCTTTGTTTGAGTCTCTTCCCCTTCAGGGGTAGCTCAATAGTAGTGCCAATGCCCTGAGATGTGGAGAAGAGGAAAGCAGATTCTCCAGGTGGGTATGCATATCTGTTCCACTGGGGATACGTGAATATTCTTTATGTCCTCATAGAATGTCAAGGATACATGAATGTCGGACACTGAATATGCAGTGTGAGCTAACATGGATTTATTAGATGAGGGCCCCAATTATCCACTGAATCCAAGCTGAAAAAAAAGTTTTCTGTAATCAAAAGTTCTGCGACCATTTTGGTAATGTTATCCATAAAACTGTTGAATGATCATTTCATGAAAAGTTTTCATGATGGGCCCACTTTTCAGTTTTGCAAAATGGAAAAAATTGAAAATTTCCGTGATTGTTAAATTTATTTCTTAAACTAGAAATATAAAATCCCCACTCCCAAAGGCATATTGCAGAGCCATGTGTACAGTCAGAAATATGACTCAGGCTGTGTTATCCATGTGTTTAGAAAGCAAGACAAAAGGTTATTAAAAGCCAAAATGCTTCTTTCCTCATTTCAGCAGGCAAGGGCATGATTTGATTAACAACTTGACTATGTAGATGCTTTATCCAAGCTGAAATTAAGCTACTACCTGTTGAAACACAGCAAGAAAGAATATGCCAGCTCTTGATTGCATTTTCACCTGTGTTTTAGATTTGGCTATTTCTAAATTAACCACTGGACAAGAGAAAGGGCAGCTTTTCTTCTCAATTTCTTGGATTCACTCCAATTGCACATACAGTGCCTAAAACAATGGGCCCCAATCTAGGTAAGATCTCTAGGTATTACTGAGGTAGAGGTGATGCTTCTAATTTACCACAACCTTTTCATGCAGAAGGGTGTTGCCTGGATTGTCTGGGGCTTGCCCACAGGAGAGAGCTGCCGTCTGCCAGAGGAAAATTATTTTAATTGTGAGTGGGCCATGAATTAAAGTTGCTAAACAATGTACTGATGTCAGAGGATATGATGTAAAGTGCATTGAAGTTACTGAGGAGACTTTGCATTCATTTCACTAGGTATTAAATCAAGATCTAAATCAGTACATCTTCTGGCTGTCTTGGCCATGTTCCTCCTGTGGCCAGTTCTGCCCACTTCTGGGGTCGCACAGGTCAGTTCCAGGCCTCCAGAGTGAAAAAAGGACTTAGATTTAATGGAAAAATCAAGTGCCTAATCTTTTGGTTTACACTGCAGAAACAGTGCTCTCCCAGCCCTGTCAGTTCATTCCCCAGAACTCTGGATACTAATGCAAATGAGTAGGATGGAATCCAGCCTGTCTGTGGTAGTACAACTACCTCCTCTCTTGTTATGGTATAAAATTAAAATGAGTTGCTGGCTTTTGGCTTTATTGGCTAGTGGGGCAGTAAAGGCATATGGTAAATTTTGTGTCCCCCATGTTTTTCAATTGCTCCATTATGACAGCATGTATAACCTACTGGATGTTAGAGCCATTTGGGCTGCACAGTTGTTCCTATTGAAGTGACTATGACAAGCCATTGTGGTCGTCTGGATGACATTAAAGACATTGCCTAGGGTAATGGGAAGATTATAATCTATGCCCACAAAGCTGCAATTGGTAGCATTGTGTTTTGATGCCTTGTTGACAAGTCGTGTTACTTTGGTATGTGGATCCATTCACTTTTATTTTGAAACGGTGCCCCACAGCTGCCTGTGGAGCTGACAGTAACAGAAATTCTATTCGATTGCTAATATAGAACGATGTTATAAAAGATAAATGTTATTTATCTTTTATCTTTTATGTCCTTATTTATCTTTTATGTTATAAAATATAAGCAAGGATTCCTATCTGCCTAATTAGGCTGCCCTAATGCGCAATAGTGAAAACAGGACAGGACACTTTTTTAGTGACAGGAGGGCTGGCAGGAGTCCTGGGGGTCAGCCCTGGGCTCTGGGTGGCACTGTTGGGCTGTGGAGGGACTGGCTGAAGTATGAGGGTGCTAAAGTGTAGGGCTAGGCAGCGGGCAGCCCCCTCCCCTGCACTTTAGCACCCTTGTGCTCTAACAAGCCCGTCTCTCTACATGTGCATTTCGCTGCATTTAATTGCTTCGGCGAAGGATAGTACTGTCCTGAACAGTACTATCTTATGACAGTGTTAATTAATTTACTACACCCTAGTACCAGCACATATGTAGATAATAACACTTTACAGCAGAACTAATTAATCAACTCTGCAGTAAAGTGCACATGTAGATGCACGCATTAAGAACTACACTAATGCTCTGAGTCGCATGAATTTGATCAGGGGGTTGGACTAGATGAAATCCTGAGGCCCATTCCAACCCTAATTTTCTATGATTCTGTGAGTTAGTTCATAAGGGGTGTGTGTAGATGAAACAGGGGCCCTAAATTGAAGCAATGGGTTTTTAAAAACACCGCTTCAATTTAGAGTGAAGTAAACCCCCCTGTCATGTACATCCGTGTCTTACCTGCCTCTCTGCTGGTGGGGAGAAGAGGGTGAGCTGCCAGCGGGCAGAGCAGTCCCTGGGCTGTGGAGGCAGGGCTGGTGGCTTGGGCGGTCCTGGGAGGCACCACAGCCGCGGGGGGAAGGACCAGGTCCCCACACAAGTCATGCAGGCAGGCAGGCTTCAGGGGGAAAACAAAAATAGATCAGGTTCTCCACTTTTTTTTTCCCCTTCGGTGGAGCCTGCCTTTCTGTGCTGCTGCCTGCGCAGTACCTGAGCCACACAGAGCCCAGTGCTTCACTCCACGGCTGTAAGGCAGCAAACTAAAACTCCTCGGAGGTGTTTTAGTTTGCTGCGCCCCAAAGTCATTTAAGGTGCATAACCTGCCGAATGTGCTACAGTGGCTGGAATTAATGTGCAATACACCACTGACGCGTACAAATACCAACACCATTAGAGCAGTGCAAAAGCATTTAACCTGCTTTAAAGTGTCATGCACACATGCCCCTTGTTTTATCTACACACACTCAAAGAATTTAATAATGTGCTTTATTAATTATACCACATCCAGATACTCAGTACCTCAAAAGGCCAAAGCTTCTATATAATAAGTTAATTCTTGAAGGTAAAAGAGAAGAAATGGAGTCAAAAAGTATCCTGCTGTTTACTTAAGTTTTCCAAGCCAAGTGCTGTTTTCTTGAGCCTTCTTTTAGCAACTGGAAGAGCTGTGCTATTGACAAAGGATACAAGGATTTCTTGTTGCTGTTAATTTTACTTTAATTAAAGATAAGTATAATGCTTTTGAAATCTAACTGCATGCATCAAAAGCAGTAATAAACTACATAATAGACCACCCACTGTTCAGTGTCATTGACTTAACAGAATGGATAATATACTGTAGTTCCCCACATTCCATTTATACTCCCTGGGTTTCTGCAGGTCAGACACAATCTGAGCATATTCATGTATAATGTTTTCACCTAAAGAGAAATTCTGTAGATTGAACAGATTCTGCTCTCCCCACTTTTTTTAGTCCTACCAGCACTATCTGTGCCCAGATTTGTATGTTACTTGAGCTGAAACTTAAAGAATTCCCATTTCACAGCCATCTGTATTTTGCAGGCCTCACATGTGGGCAATTTGCCATTAATTTAGGCATGCTCAGGAAAGGTTTTCATGTGAAGCAGCAGTAGGCTGCTACTATTGTGAGTCATTAACATATTGAATGCTATTATATACTAATGTATAATGTTAGAATAGTAATGGCACATACACTAAATGGTTCAGGGTATGGTACTCTTTTTAAAACATGTATTTCAAGTGTTCAGCAATAGAGCACTTGCAAGAACAGTGTAACCTGCATAGCAACTGCTTAATCAAAAGAACATGTTCTTTCTTTCTTTTTTTTTAATCCTCTACTCCAGTTACAGCATTTCTAGTAATTCATCCTGCTCAAAAAGATTTCACTAACTTTTTAAATTCCTTTCACCTTCAGCGTGTCTAGAATTGGATACCAAATACAGTTAATTCCCAGGAGAATGTGAGGTACTAGCTAGACTGCAACTTTAGGCCTGTAGCTAAGAGCTGACAACAGAGTACCTATGCCTGGATCTGATTTATGCAAATGGCATGGGTTTACATTTAACCACAACTTAAACCCTCTATTTGATTACCCTTTGTACTTTGGAAGTTACAGTATTGTCACTGGAGTCTCTAATGGGTTCCTCAGAATTTATATATCTATCCCTCCCAACGTTCTACCATATCCAGTCATAAATACACATTTCTGTTACAGCCAAAGTTCTTGAACTGTACTCTGGAATATAGTGGGTGTGTCTACACAAGACTCTAAATGCACAGTAGACTAATTCTACTGCACATTAGTGCAGCAGGCAAGAACTGTGTTAATGTACTAATGCACAGTAGAATTAGTCTACTGCGCATTAACTTCACAAAAAAGTGTGCGCTGGCTCTTCTGTGCAGTAGAGCTGTTTACTGCGCATTGCATTAGTACCTGTTATTATAGGTAATAAATGTTATGCACAGTAACTACAGTACATTAAGGCATGTATAGACGTGCCCAGTGAGTCAAAAATTTTCATATATTTTCTCCAAAGATGAATTGCTAGTTTTACAAGACAAAATTAAACACTATTTAGAAGCATTTAAAAGTAACTTTTAAGCCTTGGTAAACAATAAAAAAAAACTATAACCATGAAGCTCAGGACTCTAATGGTACTAGGGATGATTAAATTTAGCAGTTAATTTCTCAAGTATTAGTATCAGAAGTATTATATCCTATGGAATTGTAATAGTCATTATTGTACCCTATGGAAGTAGTAATAGTCATTACCTTGTGTATTTAGCCTGCTGCAAGTTTAGATTCTGAACATTTTTATTTCTCTGTGTCCAAAAGGTAGGAAACCCATGCCATTTGACACTGAATAACAGGATATGATATACTATGTGCCTGTCTCTAAGGTTAGGGACAGACATTACTCATAAACTGGCTTAAGTGATCAGAAACTGGTTTAAACCTGTAACAGAACAGACATTCAGTGCATATAAACCAGTTTGAAAATGGCTGAAACTAGTTTGAGATAAACCTGGTTGACTGTAGTATCAGACTTAGCTGACTTGGGTCAAGCCAATTTATGCAATGTCTGTCCCAGACCCCTTCCTGGTTTAACTTAAACTAGAGTCCCCCAGCATCCCAGATGCTTTGCAGCCCTGGGCAGGGGTCTCTGCTCCAGAGGACAGGCTGACCCCACCCCTCTGCTCCCTATCTGGAGCTCCGGCCAAGACTACAGACACAGCAGTGTCTGCCTGGCTTCCCCTTGCTCTATCCCACACCCTGCACCACTCAGTGATCAAGCAGGGATTTCCCCCACTCCCCTCTCCCACAGCACGGACCATAACCAGCATGTGGTATGCTAGCTAATGCTGAGAGATGTCTGTGTAAGTCAGATAGGACAAAGGCAGACAGGACAGTGTCCATTTAGGGTTTTTTGGAGCTAATCAACAGGTAGCTGGTAATGTCCCTCTGTTTCTTCCTTGAATCATAGAATCATAGAATCATAGAAGTAGGGTCAGAAGGGACCTTGTAGATCTTCAAGTCTGACCCCCTGCCTGGGCAGGAGAGAAACTGGGCTCAAGTGACCCCAGCCATGTAGGCATCGAGCCGCTTCTTAAAGACCCCCAGAGTAGGAGCCAGAACCACTTCCCTTGACCTGCCATCCCTAGATCATGTGGGTGGCCCTCCTCTGGACTCTCTCAATGTTGTCCACATCCCTCTTGAAGTGGGGTGCCCAGAACTGGACACAGTATTCCAGCTGTGGCCTGACCAGTGTTACGTAGAGGGGGAGGATCACCTCCTTGGCCCTACTTGAGATGCACCTGTGGATGAACGATAGGGTCCGGTTAGCCCTGCCGACCGTGACCTCACATTGTCGGCCCATGTTCATCTTGGAGTCAATGATTAGCTCTCAAAAAGGGAGTTTCCCATCTTATAAGTGTGTTGCCGGTTACTACTGCCCAAGTGCAGCACCCTGCACTTGTCCGTATTGAAACGCATCCTGTTTTTGTCAGCCCACCCTTGCAATCTATCCAGGTCTTTCTGCAGTGTTTCCCTCCCTGCTAGCGTGCCCACCTCACCCCAGATTTTGGTATCATCAGCGAATTTGAACAGGTTGCTTTTCACCCCATCGTCCAAATTGCTGATAAAGAAATTGAACAGCGCGGGCCCAAGGCCCAAGCCCTTGGAAAAATGTTGTTTAAGAAGACCTTGAATTAACGAGAATGGCTTTTGTTTTCTTGATGGGGTGCTAAATGCTATCAACTCCCTGTGTAACTAAATGGTGTATAACTCCCTGCTGGCTCCCTTGCTGGTCAGGAGCAGTGAGAGGGGGAATCTCTCCCTAATCAAAGTGTCCTGCCAGGGCCTGGCCACGTCCCCCCTCAGCTCAGCACTGCAGAAGGGAAGGGAGGAGTGCTTCAGTTCCCCCTGACCTCTAGCTTGAGCCACTGTAGGCATGTGCCTGCATTTCTTCAGTCTAGAGGGGATGCCTGGGTGGTTACAAACTGGTTCAGAGCTAGCCAGGTTAGACTAACCTGTAAAGATTGAATCAATTCAGGCTCAGGCTTTTTGAATGTCTGCTCCTAGCCTAACTGAAGCATATTAGCTTATCATCCCTAGATTTAAGTATGCCCCAGCATAGTAAGTAGTTATAAATGTGAGAACCTTCTTCTGTGTCACCTTTTGAAAAGCATTTCTGTTATCAAACCTGTTCCACTCTCTTACTTGTTCTCAGCTCACTTTAAGTTTTTCAGTATGGGGGTGCATTATGTTTGGCACATTGCAGAGTGCTCTGTAGAGACCTACAGTGCTGTATAATATATCATTTTTAATAATAGCAATAATGATAATAGACCCAGGGATCACAAGTCAATACCTTTTACCTGTGTTATATCTGTTGAGAAAAAAGAAAATGTTACCCTTAATACCAACTCTGTTTCCACTTCACCAGCAATGTATTTCTGGTAGTGAAGGTGAAAATTTTTAGGCCACATAAAATCTGAAAAGACTTAGAAATAGGGTGAAACCATCATTAAAAAATTTCTTGTGTATGGTAGTTACCTGATCAAATGCTTAACAAAATACTGTGCATTAGAATTTTGATGTTACATTTCCTGTTGTAACGCTCATTAATAATAGTGAATGCACAGTCATTTGACTTTGAATAATAATATATCCTTTATGTGGGTCTAGCTTAATGAATTTTATAGTAGTATCAAGTGTGCAGTTGGCCTCAGACGAATATAAAGGATAATTACACCAAACCATTAATCACTGAACCTTCTACAGCCAGGGCCAAATATTTTATTTCTATTTATAAATCCAGGCCAAAAGAAATAGTTTAGATAATGCTGAATAATATTCAGTCTATATAAAGACCATCTAAAAAAATATTCACAAACCCAGCAGCCTTCTGCATCTTCACAGCCGCCCGTACAAACAGAAATGCATCATCTTCTCACCCTCCCAGATATTTGTGGGAAAAAGACTTTACAATACACTGAGTGAGACAACAGAGCTGGACTCCTCAAACTCTACCCATGAGTTCTAAAGCTGAAGCTCCTGCCATCCATTCAAAACTGAAGGGCTCAGACTTGACCCTGCCTTTTTATCACAGCTGCAGAAATAGCAAAAAGGGAGAGAGAGAGTCTTTTAAACTGGCAGGATTATAAACCTGTAATGATAGCCCCATTTAGCAGTGACCTTGGACAAGTCACTTTACCTCCCTGTTCCTTTGTTATCCATCTAAGCCATTGCTTAATCTTGCATTTCCTCTGGACAGAATAGCATCTCTCATTCAGTGTGTGTACAGCACCTAGCAAAACAGTGCCCTAATCTCACTTGGAACTGCTGTAAAAGTAACAATCTGGATTTCCAGTAGATTTAGTGAGAGCCAGATACCAGGAATTGCAGAACACAGTGTGCATTGTGGTATATGTCACGACCCAGTGATTTTGGTGCCTCGGCACTATGGAATTTTCTTGTCACCTGAGAGCCTCTTGCACAGCAAGGGTTTTTGCTGCATAAAGAACCCACGTGCAGGAGAGAGTTCCCGCCAATTTGCAGCTGTCTTTGCAGGATGCATTTTCTCTTTGCAGCACAGAAGTGCACGGTGCAAAGAGTTCCCGCCATTCAGATGTAAATTTGTGTCCCGCTATTGGCTAGTGCTAAATTATTCACACGTGGCAGCCGGTAATTGGCTTGTTGGCCATTTAAAAACTAGCGCGAGTTCCGCCCAAGTCGAAGAGCTTTGAGCACGCTGCAGAGTGCCTCGAAAGAGATCTGACTTGCGGCTAGCTGGTCGATAGACTGATCACCTATCGATCCTTCTTCCCATTGCCGAATGCAGTCCCAGACGTACCCTTTTCCTGCCAGCTTGAGTTATGGACGGATTTACTGGCATTGGCCTCGCCAGCTGGAGCAACTCACATTGTTGTCCAGACGACCGAACCATTTCCGTCGCAGCCACCCGCAACGTAAGTAAAGTTTTTTACAACCATTAAACCTCATCTGCCTCTCCATTCACCAGCCCGCCCTGACGAACAAGTAATTTCTGAATCACCTCGAGTTGGTTCAGCTCGGCCGAGACATGGCGACGAGGATGGGATTAAAGGGCATGGTGATGGAGAAGAACTTAATTGGGTGCTGCCCCTGGCGCACCGGGAACTGCCACGTAGAGAACGCTAACGATCTATGGGCGCATATCGCTTACTACCAGGCGGTAGAAGGGGAGGAAAGAAGTATTGATGGTTACTTCTCTGTAAAAAGAGAAGAGACCATAATGAAAGAATGGAGAACAAAGCTATCCCTTGGGGAGTTCGGATGCATAATGGGGAGCGACCGGGTTTATTATGGGCCCCCGGAGGAAACATCAACCATATCCCTAGCCGGGGTGAAAGCGCGGAAGGCAGAAAAGCTGACCCCCCACTCAGGAGTTCG
Source organism: Alligator mississippiensis (assembly GCF_030867095.1). Lineage (NCBI taxonomy): Eukaryota > Metazoa > Chordata > Crocodylia > Alligatoridae > Alligator > Alligator mississippiensis. The sequence continues at coordinate 49,767,181 of NC_081826.1, forward strand.
CCCAATGCACCCGATACTTAAAGGAGGGGGGGGAACCCACCCCCGCGGACTGGTTCAACTGTCTGGATTTGGTGCCTGAGTCGCGGGGCCATGAGCTCCTCGTTCAGCTACGGGAGGATTTGGAAACTAAGGGCCGTCACAAGCCGAAGTGGGGTCTAATTAAATGGAAAAAAGGAAAGATGATAAATGTGCTGTTCCGTGCAGTAACGGGCCTATTAAGGGACTACGCGAATTTGGAGGCTCAGATGCATACTGTGGGAAAGGAGTCGCTGGAGCAGACAGCAAAGGGCTCCGGAACAGCGTTTGTTAAAAGTGCCAGCCGCATGGTGCTGTTAGCAGAAAATGGCGCTGAAAGAAGCGCGAGCTACCCGGGGAACCCGGAAAGGAGGGGCGGAGTTTTGGAAGACCCGGTGGGGATCCCCCTGGTGACTCCACCTCCTGAGGTGACGTCATTCCCTGCAACCACTCCTCTTTACCACGGGGAGGGGGCAATGGGAGGAGGGATATACCCAACGCTCCCAGATACAGAATTTAACCCTCTCTCTGCCGCAGCTTACCCGATAGCTGTGACAAAGCATGTCAAGGATGAAGAAGGTACCACACGTACCACTGTTATCTCTCGCACACACACCAGACCAGAGATACAAGAGCTTTGCAAAGAATCCAAAATAAGGCCGGAAGAAACCTTGGCCATGTGGTTAGGAAGACTGATAGTGGAATTTGGATCCGACACTCTGGATAAGGAAGAAGCGAGTGCCCTGACACGACAAGCAGCGTGGAGCAGAGGGCGCACTACTGATTTGAATGTGGTCACGGACAGTGCCCACTGGCCCATCCTGCTCCCGGCGCTTGTGGTAGGACAGGTAACCCACAAATTTCACACTTGGCACGAGGGTTGCCCTAAGAAGGCTACAGCAGAACAACTTCTCCTGCCTTTAGTTGGAGTGTCGTATCTCTCATGGAGCCCAAGAACAAATCCAATGGGACTAACAGCAGTCCAGCGTAAAGAGAGATGGGCTCATCATCACCTATCGGACCCCGGGTCAATTCCAACGCCCTTGGAAGCCATAGATGCCTGCGTGGAGGTGTATGGAGGAGCGAATGCTGTTACACTCCGACTCTTCTTGAACCCGATGGCAGGTCAACCAGTGGGAAATCTTTTAGGCCATCTCCCACGATTGCAGGCACTTATGAAGCAAGGTGAGGAAGCTTCTAATGACACAAGGGATCGACCTTCAGCGTACCTGGCTGCAATGTTGAGGTCTAGGCGTCAAGGGTATACCCCTCAGCGAGAGCCATGGAGGTCACCTCCAAGGACCCCAAAAGAAAGAACCTCAAAGGAAAGAACTCTGAAGGAAAGAACTATGTTCGGATTTCTTCTCGCTTACTCCGGACTAACAAAGGCTCAATTGAGACTTTTGGGAGACAAGGCCCAGGCCAGTATGGCTGAAGCATTGGGATTTAATTTTGAGGATCCATCAAAAAACGAGTAATGGCTGGCGGCTCCGCCGGCAGCCTTCCCCAACTCAGACCTGATCCTACTGATTCTCGACCATACGCTGAACTCACTGTTTACAACCCTACCGATCTGGATGACCAACAACAGGTATTCTTTCTTCTTGATACTGGAGCTCAGACCAATGTGATTACCTCAATGATACCTCATCAAAAGACCACCAAGACGATCAAGGTACAAGGGCTTAATGCTATCGCCGTCACAATGAAGGTCAAGTTTTGGGTTCAGGACCACCGATATCCCCTAGAGGCCGTTCTAGGGGGCATCAACATTTTAGGAATCCCGGGGATAAAAACGCTTGACCTCAAGGAACAAGTGCTACAGGCATTACCCGTAATTATCCCAGAGCAGGACTGGCATCGACCAACGCTTCGTGACACTTCCACCTGGCAATATCGGCCAATCCCAACTAAGGATTCTCTAAAACAGTCCCTTACTAACCTTCTGCAGCGACTCGAGCAACGAGGCTGTATTAAGACTGTAACGGCCAGCACCTACCTATCATCAGGATGGGGAGCTGCAAAACCTGGGAAGCCCAATGAAGCCCAGTTGGTCGTGGACTATAGAGAAGTCAACAAAAGATGCCAAGTACTTCAACAACCTAATCCGTCTACTTTGCCACAGTGTATGTTTGAGATGGCACAGTTCCAGCAAAGTCAATGGGTCGGAGTTACATTAGATCTGAAAAATATGTTCTTTTCTATCCCAATAACTGACCCGGAAGGAATACTGAATATGTGTATTGATGGCATCATGTACAGGTGGACAGTTTGTCCGCAAGGATATCGCAACGCTCCATCATTAGCCACTGGTGCCATGAATAACACCCTGAAGAATTTTTGAGCCTTGCACTCGCTTCCCCCAGAAAAAGAATTAAAAATTTGGAGTTATGTGGATGATATTGCCATCATGGGTCGCGATAGCTCTTTAGTTGCCAGTGTAGTAAACCAACTAGTTGCTCACCTTCAAAGTGAGGGATGGACAATCAACGAGGAAAAGTCAAGCCTACATCCTGTAGATGACATTATGTTCCTTGGCACTCGATACATCGGTTCCATCCGTCACGGAGTCTCGCATGAAGGTCCTAACATCGATCCGCTAAAAACATTCCACCCTGTCACTAAGAGGCATTTTCAACAGCTTTTGGGTCATTTAAATTGGTATTGACATTATGTTGAACCCAGCAATTTGGCACTCCTCACTAAATTACAGCGACAGATTCGTGACAAGTCCCAAAAGTCCACGCTTTGGACGGAAAAGGATCAGCAGAATCTGCTTTGCCTGCTAACCACAGTCAAAGGTACACAACTCCATGCCATCGATCTGGGTGAGTCACTAACCGTAACCTTTGGATTCACCACCAACCATGTGTGGGCTGTCGTGCACAACCCCCGCGATGAGCTAGTATACACGGCCCATAAGACGCTTCAAGCGGTACAACATAGATATGGAGCTATAGGAAAGATTCTCCTAGCCGAACAACTGGTGGAGCCGTTAGCAAGGGGGCATGGGACGTTATGCGCTCCTGGTGCCACATTATTACCCTTGCTGGACGCGGGAAGAATCGACCCACATTTTCAAGGGGAGTCTAAGACCTGGAATATGCTAGTACTAACCCACTGTTATAATTGGCATTGTTGGAAGTTGGAAGACACGGTACCTGATCCAAGCCCAGAAGATGAGGAAAAGGTTCCTACGCTGTATGGAACTTCAGCCTCAGCGTGGATGGCCTCAGATGGAACCTCCCGACATGAAGGAGGCTATGGATACTACTGTAAAGCTTGTCATGATAAGGGAATTTTCCAAGCCGACCCAGATGATAATTCGTCCCAAAAATGTGAATTATTAGAATTCCTGAAGGTACTAGAACATTGTTTGATGTATCATAACGATACACTCCCAGTTCCGATCATCACAATTGATTCGCAGTATATCTATAAAATTCTTACTGGTATAGCTTCTCCCACCGAGAACGTGGATGATTGGCGAGACATCTGGAGGACGTTAACTAGATTTGTGCGCCTTCCATTGATTAGGCACACTAAGTCCCATCGTCCAGATACTGATCCAGTGCATGAGGTTATTGATAAGCTCTTGGAGGATCCACTCCGGACTGATATAGCTTTGCCTGTCACATCTACCACTGATCCTGAGGCAAATCCATTTCTCGCGTGGCTTCACGAAAATTGGGGTCACCAAGGACCACGGGCTTGTCATCAACGTTGGTGCCGAACCATTACAGAGCTGGCCTCATATGGAGCCCGGCGGGATTGGGAAAAGGTAGCTCAGGCTTGTGGGACGTGTGCTAAAGAGAAGTGTCATAAAACCAAGCATCAGATCGGGGCTTTCGATTCTTCACAGTTTCAGGCAGGAAAAGTTTGGCAGGTAGATTTACTGGGACCCCTCCCAGGGTCTAAACCGCCAAATAAAGGACTAGTTGTGGTTGATTTGGGGACCAAACAGTTACAGGTTATTCCCTTACGAAAAAGCAATGCCACTGCTGTTATTGCTGCCTTAACTGCTGTGTTTGCCGCCTGGCAACCCCCTCATGAAATTCAGTCTGATGGAGGACCTCCGTTCAACTCTAATGCTCTGGATAAATTTGCTCGTCTTCACAACGTGGCATGGCATCTTCATCTGCCATACCACCCGCAGTCCAACGGCGTTGTGGAGAGACACATAGTTCTATACAAGGAGCAGCTTCGCCTTAGAGGAGGAGGGACGTTTAAAAATTGGACTAAATTCAATCACGATGTCCTTATTTCACTAAACACTGCTAAACCGTTATGGGACAAAGCTAATGTCCAGAAACCCCCACCTTGGGAGCCCAAGTTCCAACCTGATGAGTTAGTGTGGATTTCAATACCTCACCCTCATCAGTCTCACCCACAAGTTCACAAAGGGACAGTTCAACGGCCGGGACAGTATCCCAACACCTATTCTGTCCAACTGGAAGAGAAGCCTGATTGTCCTCCTATTATTGTTCATCACAACTGGATGACTCGCCGTTCCGACATTCACCCAGTATCCTTACAGTAAAGCCAATTGTGATTCTTTCTTGTTTTGTTTTGTCTTGTTGTTCTGTTTTTTTTCACAGGTTTGACCCCAGCAAAAGCGGTAATTCACAACTATCTGATTATGAGACCAGACTGCAGTCCATTCGAAGCCAGAAAGTGATAGTTGTGAGGGAGGCACTGAGATGGCAAAGAACCCATCTGCTCAGGACTTGTTATGGCACTATTTTTATTTTGTTAAGTGTTTACTGACATTGTCTGCTATAGGAGAAGATGAACCGAAGTGGCTGTTCTCCAATCAGACGATGGTCAACAGTTGTTATTATGTGTTCAAAGTTATTTGTTTATATATATATATATTGGTTGTGAAGGCTTTGCCAAGTCAGTGAATCCTCTAACAAAGATGCCGTATGATGTGCTCATGTGTCGAAAATTCCAGTTGTGCCGTCGGCAAGGGGGCATGTCACGACCCAGTGATTTTGGTGCCTCGGCACTATGGAATTTTCTTGTCACCTGAGAGCCTCTTGCACAGCAAGGGTTTTTGCTGCATAAAGAACCCGCGTGCAGGAGAGAGTTCCCGCCAATCTGCAGCTGTCTTTGCAGGATGCATTTTCTCTTTGCAGCACAGAAGTGCACGGTGCAAAGAGGTCCCGCCATTCGGATGTAAATTTGTGTCCCGCTATTGGCTAGTGCTAAATTATTCACATGTGGCGGCCAGCAATTGGCTTGCTGGCTGTTTAAAAACTAGCGCAAGTTCCGCCCAAGTCGAAGAGCTTTGAGCACGCTGCAGAGTGCCTCGAAAGAGATCTGACTTGCGGCTAGCTGGTCGATAGACTGATCACCTATCGATCCTTCTTCCCGTCGCCGAACGCAGTCCCAGACGTAACCTTTTCCCACCGGCTTGAGTTACGGATGGATTTACTGGCATTGGCCTCGCCAGCTGGAGCAACTCACATTGTTATCCAGACGACCGAACCGTTTCTGTCGCAGCCACCCGCAACGTAAGTAAAGTTTTTTACAACCATTAAACTTCATCTGCCTCTCCATTCACCAGCCCACCCTGACAAACGAGTAATTTCTGAATCCCCTAGAGTCGGTTCAGCCCAGCCGAGACAGTGTACTGAGGAAGAAGTAAGAAAACCAAGTTATCTGTTGTAGCTGAAGGAGGGTGACTATGCTCTATTGACAAGCTACTCTGAAATTCTGGACCAAGCTCATTTGTTGGCAATTGTGGCACTTGTTTGGAGTAAATGGCTTCTACTGGCTCAAAGAAAATGCTTTTCTAACTTTTCAACTTTTCTATTGACTCCTCTGTGAAATCCTATGAAATAAGAACTTTCATTTCTACCCAGGAGAACTTTTACAATATTTCCTCCAATGCCTGATATAGGGTGTTTGTGCCTGAAAGCTTGCAATTAAAGACATTTTTTTGCAAAAAACTTGTTGGTCTAATAAAAGATATCATCTTTACTGTGAGTCCTGATTGCCTTTTCCTCTAGACCAATATGGCTACAACCTGGATACCTGACACATGGAAGATATCAAATTTTAGCCGATTTTTTAAAATGAAATCTTCATATTTTCCCAAGCAGGAAGCAACTGTGATCACCTGAAACCTGAGATCCTGCTCCTGGCTTTCTATCAAGGTAATGTGCATCATCACAGATCCTCACAGGAGGTGAGAGGCTTCATACCAGCTATGAACTGACCGCCCAGAGGAGTTTTCCATATATTGACTCCTCTGTGAAATGCTATGAAATATGAAATTTCATTTCTACCCAGAAGAACTTTTACAATCCTTTCTCCAATGCCTGATGAAGGGTGTTTGGACCCGAAAGCTTGCAATTAAGAATTTTTTTGGCAAAAATATTGTTGGTCTAATAAAAGATACCATCTCTACTACAAGTCCTGATTGCCTTTTCTAACTTTTATTCTTTTGCTGTTGTCATGCAAAAACTAAAGGCAATGAACAAAAACTCGTCATGACAGAAGAGATAGGGAATGACTGTCCAGATATACTGCGCAGATATGCTTCAACTTACTTTCTGTTTTGTGGTAGTAGTAGTTGAGAACAGGGAGGAGTGAATGCACACAGCTGGCTTTCCAGATAACACATGTGGCCTTAGAGGACCTTTGGAAAAATATAGCAAGTAATACTACATAGTTGTGGGGGAGAAGGTACTTTTATTTTTTCCGAGTTAGGTTTTTTAGTATTATTACGTTGTTTTATTGTGACTTTAAGGAAACAGACTTGATGGGGAAAAGGAATATGCAAATCAGCAGTATCTGATCTGATCAGTATACTGATTTGAGCTCTGTGAATGGAGTTCCTCCATGTGTGGACCAGCTATAATTGAAGTCCTCGTGCTCTCTAAACTGCAGGAACTGCTCCTTCTTGTGCTCTTTTTTCCATTAGTGTCCCAAAACATGGCAAAAAAGGAGTGGTTCTTGAAAGGAGCAGCCTGTAGTTCATGAGAATAATGCCTGCCCACCTCTTTTGGGATGACTTACATACCAAGAGGATACAGAATGAATTTAGGAAGCATACAGCCTACAGTTGTGATCTGTACAGAATAAAGGATGGAAGGATAAGGGAAAGCTTCATGTACTCCTTCATAGTACCTAGACAGGGAAACCTCCAGTCTGAATCTAGATATAAAATGCTTTCCATCTTCCAAGTAATTTGCAAAAAAAGTCATGAATGTGGATCTGTGGTACGTTGTTCCAGCATTGCAAACTGTTCTGACTCAGCATTAAAGTTTAATCTGTTGAACATTTAGGGCCCATATACTAGCAATGACAGGCCCTATAAAAGTAATAACTGAAACAAAACAAAAGGCAATGGTAGTTTTTCTTGAGTAAGAATGGATGGGCTACTGAGCTATTGAGCAGGTGTTGGGAAAAATGTATCTTTTAAACTAACAGTTAACTTGGCCTTCTAAAGTTGTATTGACTTTTTAAAAATTGTTATTATTATATAAACATTTGTGGAGTGGGTTAGGTTGAGAAGACTGTGACTTAAAGGGGCAAATTTTCACTCTTGGTGGAATAAAATTTTAAGCTGTGTGATTGCCCTGGCTATCAAAAAGCCGAGTGTTGACATATTTACTTACCACAACTGTTACTATTATACCAGTTGCTTAAAAATTAGAAATATCATTGATAGTATGTATAATGTTTTATTACTCATAAATTAATAATTCTCTAAGCTATTACATAGTGAAGTAGACATAGCTACATAAAATTTTAATTTCACTCTTGAAACTCCTATCCCTACATTTACCATAAGCATTCCTCTCAGTCACTATTAAGACCTTAAAAAGGAATTATAATTGTAGGAGGTAGAAAAAGAACATGTTTCTGGAGCCTTGTCTTTTTAGTGGCTCTTATTACACTTTTTTTTTCAGTCAAGCCAGCATTTACATTTTAAATGCACTTCGTAGAAAATGGCCGGTATCAAGTATCTAATTTGCACAGAGCAAAAGTAGTTTACCGCATCTGGTCATTGTAGAAAAAACATCCAGGACATTTCGTTTATTTGTTGGCTGGTTCCAGTTCTGGGTAAATTCGGATAAGAGACAGCTTGTAACGAACAACTTCTCTGACTTCTTGGAAAGTTAGTATACGGGACACACATTTGGAAAATACTGCTAATGTATGCAGAGGTGAATGACGGTATCTTCTGGTTCTGTTACGTCCTTAGTTAGGTTTTCAGTGTTTCATCAGTTTTAGCTATATATGGGAAACCCTGTTCATATATTATCTGCTTCCTACAGATATTTAGTGGGGTTTTCAGTGTTCCTTGACACTTTTTTTATAGTGAAGAGACATCAGGGAACTCTCTGGAAAGTTTTCCTTTACCATTCTTTCCTCTAGCCCAAGACCTAATGTAAAATGGGCCTGCTTCATCATTCGTAGCTCCAGACTCCATTAGATGGCTTTTACATCCCCTATGGTATGCTTCCTCTGCTAGGCAAATTATTGGGATGCTATATTAGGTATAAATCTGGTCAGTCCAAGGAAAAAAGAAAGGAAATCATAATAAACCAAATAGAGGTGACTGTATGAACACTGGCTGTGTATAATATTAGCTACTTCACCCTCAAGTCATATAACACAATTTCTGTAACTTTTCTACGCCTCAGGCAATGTTTCAAAGCTTTTGCTTTCAAAAATGGCCTATCTGTCTGTCTCTACATGATGTACATACATCCAGAAGCAGAGGGAGGATGGATGAAAGTTGACAGTTCCTCTGAGGATATATTCTAGGGAACATCTAGAGACAGCAGGCTAAATTCTGCCCTCTCTTACACAGTTTAAATCCATTAGGCTAAATCACACCCTGTTCTAAGCAGGAGGCTATTTTCTTCACTTGAATTTACACTCCCTTAAGGGTTCAGTTTGGTTGTGGGTGTCAGAGTGGGCCATAGTGGTATAAATAATAGCAGCCTCTGGCACCTCTCTGGGCACATCTACACATGCTCTTGGCTGCAAAGTAACCACTGTTACTGCACAGTCCCAGTGGCACACAGGTTATTTATGACCTTACTATGCAGTAGTGTTGGCATTGCAGTTCATGCCCACTGACCCTACATCACTGTACTAATGAGCTACATTGCCATAGCTCATCACTATGGCAATGTGGCATCTTATGTAGATATGCCCTCTGCTCACTATTTAACAATTTGATTTATTCTGAAACATAGTTAGGGTCACCTCTTCTGCAGCAGTGGAAATAATAAGAAGAAGGACTCATAAAAGATTATTTAAAAGAAGGTGAATATCTTTTGCCTTGCAAATCTGCTATGCTGCCCATTGATTCTTCTGATCTTGGCTCCAGCAATTCAGTTGTTGAGATATCAAATCCAATGTGCTCTACTCCTTGGTGGACCAGGGCCAGTTCTGCTGTAGCAAAATGCTGTCTACACATTGTTACAAAAATTTGGTGCATAAAGATGAGGTCCTCAATCTAGCACCCAATCCAAATAGTGGGGTGAGGTGCTGGGCATTTGGGTGGGATGACCCTTGCTGCAAAAAGGCTGTGAATCACCCTTTTTTGGAACCTAAGACACAGCTCTTACAGAAATTTCCCATGGAGTTCAATAGAGAATGAATACTGCCCTATGGATTTTGGAATCACCCAAGTATATCTCTAATAGTGAATTCTATCCTTACCTTACAATTCTGTGGGATAGTTCAAGAACCATATCGAATGGAAAGTAAAAAAGGGGAAAGGGAACAATTTCCAGGATGGTGATTAATCAGTTTAGGAAAGGGATTATGTGAACATGGTTGCCCACAATAGCAGGGGATTGCATTCAGCGATCAAGGAGGCCCCTTCCCTTCCCATATTTCTATTAAATAATTCTCTTCTCAGTTATATAAGATTCATAGATTCATAAATGCTCGGGTCAGAAGAGAACTCAACAGATCATAGAGTCCGACCCCCTGCCCAGCCAGATGCCTATCTAGCCTGAAAGACCAAAAATCCAAATAACATCTTATACCACTCTGTCACAGCAAACAGACTGTAGCATAAGTGTAACTGTAATTTACATGAACTTTTACTGACAAGTAAAAATTTGCACCCTATTTCTACCCCTAATTTGTTCAGATGCAGCTTCCAACCACTGGATCTTCTTAGGACTTCAAAAGAACTGAGAACTCAAACCTGCCAAATTTTAATATATGTTCCACAGGGTCTGATTGATCTTCTACATAATAAAGTCTCTAGAGTTTTTTCCAGGAGGGAATGCCTAGAATGCTATATTGTCTCCAAAATATCTCCCAGGGCTTAGGATATCCTTGATCCTTAGGTAGGATCAAGGATCTGCATGGGAACATGTATTCTGACCCATCCATACCCACTCCCTCCTCCAGGGATTTTGCACAGTGAAATTTCATGGTGACCAATACCATATTTAAAGCTCCAGGTAGTCTTCTCCTTCTACGTACATAACTGCTAGGGCCAGGCGTACAATCTGGCCTTTTGTGTTTACCTGTGCTGAAAAATGGGCTATACATTCCCATTTCCTATTTCTACTCTAATGCTCTTGGGTTGCTTGCTTGTAACAATGAAGACATCTAGAAAGGGGTGAAAACTCCTTTTTTATTTAATTTGGTTTTATTTGAATCACAAATAGTAGTTACAGCAGTCAGAGGGAAGTCCTCAGTGCAGAAAGCTCTGCAAAGCCTAGAAACCACTTAAGTTTTATCTTTGGAAGACTTTAAGTGTAGTAGAGAGGCTGGAAGGAATGTCTATGCAGAGAAGAATTTAATCTGAGCTAGACCAGGAGTTTGCCCAGGAACTGGCTGAGGCAGCTTGCTCCAGGACCATGGTTGTCATGGGTGACTTCAATTACCCAGACATCTCGTGGGAGGATCGCTCAGCAAAATCTGAGCGGTCGCAGAGCTTCCTCTCGTGCGTGGATGGCCTCTACCTGACTCAAGAAGTCTATGGGCCAACGAGAGGCAAAGCGCTGCTCGACCTGGTGCTGGCTACTGGGGAGGACCTAGTCGGCGACCTAGTGATCGATGGGAAGCTGGGTGACAGCGACCACGAGCTGATCACCTTCACCATCCGCCGAAAAGCTGGCAAGTCGGTCAGCAACACGCAAGTCCTTGACTTCAGAAAAGCCGACTTTGACAAGCTCAGGAGGCTTGTCAGTGAGGCCCTAAGGGACTGTGACTGCAGGGAGAGGGGAGTTCAAGAAGAGTGGTTGCTCCTCAAGGGAGCGATCCTCAATGCACAAACTAAGTCTATTCCATCTCGGAGGAAAGGCAGCAAGAGGGCACAGCAGCCCCCCTGGCTCTCCAGGGACCTAGCAGACCTCCTGAGGCTAAAAAGAAAGGCCTACAAAGGATGGAGGATGGGAGTCACCTCCAAGGAGGATTATTCTGCACTGGTCCGGTCCTGTAGGGAGCAGACCAGGAAAGCCAAGGCTGCAACTGAACTCCAGCTAGCTTTGAGCATCAAGGACAATAAAAAGTCCTTTTTCAGATATGTGGGGAGCCGGAGGAAAAGCAGGGGCAACGTTGGACCCCTGCTGAACCAGATGGGGCAACTGACAACTGACGCCCAGGAAAAAGCCAACCTATTAAATAGGTACTTTGCGTCGGTCTTTCATCAGCCCCATGGGACGCCTGTGCCTGCTACAGGGCCAGGAAGTCCAGGTGAGGGTGATCCCCTGCCCTCCATTAATGCTGACTTTGTGAAGGAACATCTTGAGAAGCTGGATACCTTCAAGTCAGCCGGCCCTGACAATCTTCACCCCAGGGTACTCAAGGAGCTGGCGAGCATCATAGCCCAGCCTCTAGCGCGGATCTTTGAAAACTCTTGGCGCTCTGGTGTAGTGCCCGAAGACTGGAAGAAGGCCAACGTGGTGCCTATCTTCAAGAAAGGGAGGAAAGTGGATCCGGCTAACTATAGGCCCATCAGCCTGACTTCTATCCCGGGGAAGATCTTAGAAAAGTTTATTAAGGAGGCCACCCTTAATGGACTGGCCGACGCCATCATCTTAAGGGATAGCCAGCACGGGTTTGTTGCGGGTAGGTCTTGCTTGACCAATCTCATTTCCTTCTACGACCAGGTGACCTATCACCTGGACAAGGGAGATGAGATTGATGTCATATATCTTGACTTCAAAAAAGCCTTCGATCTGGTGTCCCATGATCGTCTCTTGGAGAAACTGGCCAATTGTCGCCTTGGGTCCCCCACGATCCACTGGCTGGAAAATTGGCTCCGGGGTCGGACCCAGAGGGTAGTAATTGATGGAAGTCACTCATCGTGGTGTCCTGTGACCAGTGGGGTCCCCCAGGGCTCTGTCCTTGGACCCATACTGTTCAACATCTTCATTAACGATGTGGACACTGGAGTCAGAAGCGGACTGGCCAAGTTCGCCGATGACACCAAACTTTGGGGCAAAGCATCCACGCCGGAAGACAGGCGGGTGATCCAGGCTGACCTGGACAGGCTCAGCAAGTGGGCGGATGAGAATCTGATGGTGTTCAACGCCGATAAATGCAAGGTTCTCCACCTTGGGAAAAAAACCCGCAGCATCCTTATAGGCTCAGCAGTGCTATGTTGGTTAGCACTATGGAAGAAAGAGACTTGGGGGTCATCATTGACCACAAGATGAACATGAGCCTGCAATGCGATGCTGCGGCTAGTAAAGCGACCAAAACGCTGGCTTGCATCCATAGATGCTTCTCAAGCAAATCCCGGGAGGTCATTCTCCCCCTGTACTCGGCCTTAGTGAGGCCGCAGCTGGAGTACTGCGTCCAGTTTTGGGCTGCACAATTCAAAAAGGATGTGGAGAAGCTTGAGAGAGTCCAGAGAAGAGCCACGCGCATGATCAGGGGTCAGGGAAGCAGAACCTACGATGACAGGCTGAGAGCCCTGGGGCTCTTTAGCCTGGAAAAGAGCAGGCTCAGGGGTGATCTGATGGCCACCTACAAGTTTATCAGGGGTGATCACCAGTATCTAGGGGAACGTTTGTTCACCAGAGCGCCCCAAGGGATGACGAGGACGAATGGTCACAAACTACTACAAGATCGTTTCAGGCTGGACATAAGGAATGAGCCCCCAAGGTCTGGAACAGCCTGCCGCCGGAGGTTGTTCAAGCGCCTTCATTGAACACCTTCAAGATGAAACTGGATGCTTATCTTGCTGGGATCCTATGACCCCAGCTGACGTCCTGCCCTTTGGGCAGGGGGCTGGACTCGATGATCTTCCGAGGTCCCTTCCAGCCCTAATGTCTATGAAATCTATGAAATCTTCAATAAATGATAAAAAAGAGTGATTATTATCCCCCTGGACCTTGGTAAGGTCTGACACACAGTAAATCATGTTTCCACATCAAAGAATCTAGCAACAGACCAGCCTTAAATACAGGAGAGCTGAAGGTAATTAAAGGACACAGATTGCTTCCAGCTGTGTTCCATCATTTTGTTATCATTATTTCTTTGATTTGTGGGATGAAGGTGAAAGATGGCTTTGTTTGTATCTTACTCAATATCCATAGTCCTTCAGCATGAAGAAAGAAATAGAAATATGAGACTAAGAAAACTACTGTTACCATCTAGCAATGAAATAGCTAGTGAATTTACAGCTGGTTAAAAAATGTCTTCCACAGATCATTGACCCCATTACCACTGCACTGACAGGAAGTGCCAGAAGCACAGCTGTCCCCTCACTTTTAAGAGCCAGAGCTGGAAGCCAGAAGAAACGAATGAAGAGTTGCACACTTTTGCCCATGAATGTGTGAGTCAAAGGGAACATAGTGAAGTGTATGTCCTTTCCTTCTGACAAACAGAGAGCTCAGGAACTGGAAAAGAATATGAGAAGCCAGAGTTTTTTCCCTGCCAGCAGCAACAGTCATTAAAGCCAGAGTCTATAGAAAAGGTATGAAACACAAAGGATTACTATATGTTTTTTTAACACAGAAATATCTGGAACCAATACAGGGACCTAAAACTATTGCAGGGTGGTACTTTAGAGACAAGCTGGTTCAGCGAGGCAAAAAGTTTTGTAGGCAACAACCTGCTTCATCAGATGCTGTATCTGGTGGCCAGGAAGTAATCATGTGGCATTATGATACCTTGACTGTGGCTGAAGAATGAGTGCATCTGAGCATAATCAGCGGACACATTTCTATAAGTGGAGACTCAACGCATTTATTAATGAAGCATATAAGAGACAAAGTATTTGGGTACAGCCTGTGGGAGAGGTAAACTGCATCCTATGTTATATCAAGCTCTTGGGAAAAACAGCAGCACACAACAGAGGAGGTTGAGGGTTGGCAGTCTACATCCCACAGAGCCATTGAATTCAGACTGTGGACCTGGGGGCTTTAGTAGTGTTCAGCAGCATTTGGTGATGGGAACTTTGCCTGTTCTCTGCTGCAACTGACAGAGAGGGGCTTCTTGCTTCCCCCCTCTGAAGCAGGGAGAAATGGTAGTGGTGGCAGTGGCTGGGTCCTAGTGCCATCCCAAGTTGGTCCAGATCTGGGTCATTTTGACAAAAAGGTCGTTGACTCTAGTATACAACTTGCACAAGTGACTATTAGGAATTATTTTTTTAATTCTTGGGTTTTTGTGTGCTTTTATTCTTACTACAAAGGAGGGGAATAGATTTTTTTATGATTTGGTGTAGGCTTTGTGTGTGGTTGAGGGGCAATAAACTTATGTATATAATGTGTGCATGCCTATATTTCATTCACTTAACCATGTGGTTGCCTATTTGGTTGAGTACAAACGCTTGGTGGTATATATCAGTATTTGTGTGTGACTTGATCCTTGTCACATTTCTAATGTCGGTGTCAAAGCAACTTTGATTGGGTTAAATATTACTTCCACACCACTGCGTCACCTGATTCACTCTCCCTGAGGTCATGCATGTTATGCTGAAACCCCAACGTCCCCATATCAAAAGCAGCTATGCAAACAGTATGATCTTGATTCTGTAAGGCAAACACAAGACTGATTCAGGGAAGATGCTTTGGTAACACTTAAAGCTTGCTGATTGGATTCTTTATGGTGCATGTATGTAGTATACCAAATGAGAGACTTAGGTGAAAATGCTGCTGTGAGAGGAGTATGGTACAAAAAGCCTTTATTCTATTGCCCACTTAACTCCCTTTTGTCAGCTAATAAACTGTTACTGAGAGCTTTTTTGCTATTGCACTAAGGGATCTGGGAAACTGAGTTAAAATATTAGTCCTACATTATCAAGCAGACCTAATAATATAGACCTAGAGTAGCATAAACCATCAGTTAGTTTTCCCAGCAACTTTTCTTTGTTGTAAATAGCATGGACCTTCTCAAATAGCTCTAAACTTCTTCCTAATTGGAAAAGAGAAATTGCCAGGACTCTGTAATACCAAATGTTGGACAGTTTACAGGCTGCAAAAGATGCCTATGAAATATTCTTTAAGAGGTACTAAAGCGTTACTCACTCACTGACAAAGTACTTTTTTTGCATTTGTCTCAGCAGAACTTAATGAGCTCCTATGCCTTTTTTCTGACTACAGTGTTCTGAATTAGGTGAGCTATATGCATTAATTGTACTCTGATTATTAATATAACCCAACCCATTAACTCATTTGTATTGTACTTATTCATTTAGCAAGTCCTGACTCCTCCTAAGCAGAGCACATCAGCATATTAGTGTTGTGCATGCTTTGAACTTAATACAATAGTTGACTGTTTACGTGACTTGGGAAGATGGGTGGTGTACGTGCTTCTGTTGGTTTCTGGTGACTTTACACACTGAAATAACTTTTACTTACTTTTAATAAGTTAAAAACATTGATGAAACCCCAATTGCAGAAAACAGGGTTTCTTTTTTTCTTTTTGGTGACAATGATTGCATTTAAGACGACACATACTGCACTGTGTAGGTAGGGTGCATTTTCTTTCCCTTAGTTCATGCTTTGGAACAAAAGTAAGCATAAAAGAGAGATTCTCAGCTGTTGTCAACTGCTGTAGTTCCACTGACCTCAGATTGTAGGTTTAATCACCTTAAAATACTCAGCTGGTACGATTTTGTCTTGTGCATCTAATGCTGGTGATAATACAATGGTTTGAACAATGCATTCTAAGGCAGACCCCTAGCTGGTGTAAACTGTCAAAGCTCCACTATTGTATTTGCCCGGAATACTGTATTTATCACGGGCCAAGTCCTGACAATGCTACCAGATGGGTGTGACCTATTGCCCTGTCTGGGTCTATACTCACAAAGTAAAGAGCAGTGCAGGATAGGAACCTCTATGTAGAGACCACTGAGCTGCTCTGCAGCTACTTGTCTGTTCTCCACAGAAATGTGGTCTATACCCCTACACTGCTATATTGGTAACAGAGTATCTCAGGGATACAGGACCTGGTCTAAAGCTTGTGTGGTTAGTTTAAATCTTTCCACTGACGTCAACAGGCTTTGAGTCAGTTTTCAGCATGCTGATATTTACTCCTCAGACCTGAATAAGTTGGTCCAATAAAATATATCATCCTAAGAAATCTTTGCCTCCTGCATAATTCCTGGACCATCATGGTTGCAACTTCACTCTAACATCACAGTATTATTTCTAATAGGAAAGATCCAGTTGCTGTAGTCCTGATACAATCTTGATCCTTTTCTTTCTTAGAGATTTCTCTGAGAGAGAATGTGTCAGGCCTAGATGATAAGCCCCTATGTAAGTTTGTCCTTTTTTATTTTTAATAATGTCTTGAAGACAAAGACTATCTCTCTCCTTACACTTGCCTCTGTCCATCACCTTTTATTTTGTTTTTAAAGTAATGCTTGAAATTTAGTTAAATATCAGACATGGATCTTCCAAAGCTTTTTCTCCTATGTTCGTTAGGCATCTTAGTCTATCCATTTAGACAGTCGTTCCTTGAATATTAGCAATTATGGGAATTACAAAAGACTTGGAAAGCCTCCTGTTTCACTAACAATGTATAAAATCCATATAATTGATGTTGTTATCCTTGTGATGCATATGGGCAACTCCCATTAACTTTTTTATGAATCGTAGCATGTACCAACAGATTAAGCTTCTTTACAACTCAGTTCTTGGTATTCAAAATCTTTGTTTTAATCTTCAAAGACATTCATAAATTTGACCCCAACTCCTTAAGAAAGCATCTCTCTGTCCCCTTGATTTTATTTTTCTTTTCTTGGCAATTGTATTCCTCAGGAAGTATGAAATTGTCAGTCTCAAAAATGCGAAAGAAACATAACTTTCTCAGAGGGTAGCCCAAGGTTGTCAAGCACGTAGCTCACCACAAGAGGAAACCAGACATTATCACAAACTTTGAGAACAACCTTCTTTCAGAGGAAAGTGCTAACCACACATCTATATCTGAGTGTTCCTATAGTCACAAGAAAAAAACAGCAATGAAAATAATACATAAGGAAAAAAAATAAAATTAGAGGTTCATAACTGCTTTTGGAGGGATACGAAGGTGCATGGGTACTTTGTTAATAAATGCCGCAGAAAGCTCTGATTTCTTCCATCTGTATTAAATTGAACCTCTCTGGAATGAATTATTTGGAGTACTGTGTTCAGTTTTGGGCCTCCCACTACAGAAAGGATATGGACAAATTGGAGAGAGTCCAGCAGAGGGCAACAAAAATGGTGAAGGGGCTGGGGTACATGACTTAGGAGGACAAGTTGAGGGAACCAAGTTTATTTAGTTTAGAGAGGAGAAGACTGAGAGGGAATTTAACAGCAGCCTTCAACTACCTGAAGGGAGGTTCAAAAGAGGATGGAGCTAGACTGTTCTTAGTGGTGGCAGATGACAGAACAAGGTGCAGTGCTCTCAAGTTGCAGCAAGGAAAGTTGGGTTAGATGTTAGGAAGAATTTTCTCACTAGGAAGGTAGTAAAACACTGGAGCAGGTTACCCAGAGAAGTGGTGGAAGCTCCATCCTTGGAGGTTTTCAAGACCCAGGTAGGCAAAGCATTGGCTGGGGATGATTTAGTTGGGGGTGGTCCTGCTTTGAGCAGGGAGTTGGACTAGATGACCTCCTGAGGTCCCTTTCAACCCTCATTTCCTATGATTCTATGATTTGTGGAGGAAGAAGATGCAGCTGGCAGCTCCTTCCTCCCCCCCCCCCCTCCGCCCCTTCACTGGGGATCAATGCAAGATAAGGGATACACCTAAGCAGTCTCATAACTAGGGCAGGGTGACTGGGGCAGCAGCCCTGGGCACCAACTGAGGAAGGGGGGTGAAAAATAATAGCTGCTGCCACAGACACAGGCGTGCCAGCAGTACAGTGGCAGTTGGAAGTTAGCACTGTCCTCATGTATCCCACTGTCTCAGGCACCCAGCTGGATTGTTATGCCTCTGCACATGAAACCTTTGGAAAGCCTGACTAATTTCAATACCCTACTCCCCATCCCCAGTGCCTATGCCCAAAAAGAGGCATACTTATTGCCTTGAGGTTGTAGCCAGATCCTCTGTCACCTACATGCTAGAAAGGAGTATATGCTGCTCGTTTTGCAGAGGACAGGATTTCAACCAAGTATTCTACCTAGACCTCTCTGAGTTCCACTACCCTATGCTGCTCTGTCTCTTGGGTCCCTGCTGGTGTGGTTTCTTGAATGTGGCTCTTCATTGTAAGGGCAACATTTTGGCATAAACCAAGTTGGTTGTCTTATTTTTGGCTAGTTTATTCACCTCTAAGAGCAGACTTCCTGCATTTCTTACATTCTGAAACCTTGTTTTCCTACCCAATCATGATGGGCTATCTCTTATTGCTTTCCACTCTGGGTAGTTTGGGCAGATTTTATTTTGAGTAAGTGTGAACGTGAATGTGTCCGTTTCATGGCATGCACTGCAAACAAAGATGATGGAGGCACCAGATTTTGGGAAGCAATACATCTCCACCCAGACTCTGACCAGGCTGACTCCTTGTTTTTAGCCTTTACAGTTTCAAGCAGCAGAAGCAAACAATGAAACTTTGAAAGTAAAATGAATCATTTTATAAATGGCATCATCACAAATTCCATCAAACTCCAGTTGTGTAACAGTATACATTAGAGACTTAATTTCTTTATGTATATTACAGGGGTGTAGGTTGTAGCTGTGTTGGTCTAAGGACATAGGCAGACAAGGTTCCTTGGGTGAACCTGATATCTTTTATTAGACCAACCCAAATAGTTGGAGAATATTTATTAAGCAAGCTTCCGGGTTCAAAAACCCTTCGTCAGGCTAAGGAAGTTTCAGCAGTTGGTGTGTGCTCTTCCTGGATGGAATGAAAAGTAAAGAAGCCAGCCGGTGGGCTGGTATGCATACAAGACACGTAGTCAGTGAAAATGTAGATTGAGGAGTCAGTGGGTGAGAGCAGGGGAGGGGGGTGGGAAGAGAGAAAAGGGGGATGAAAGTGGAGAGATACCCTGGGAGTCAGATGTCAGGCAGGTTATGTGTCATAAATCCAATGTCTATATTTAGTCCGTGATTTTTAGTATCCAGGAGGTTGATGAAGTGGAGTTCATAGGCTCATCTCTGGGAAGTGTTTTGTAGGTTTCCTTTGAGGATCAGGACTGAGAGATTGGAGAGAGAGTGGCTTTCTTGTGAGAAATGTGCCTCCACAGGTAATTGGGTATTTCTGTCTTTGATAGATTTCTGGTGTGCGTTCATTCTGGCACGCAGTTGTTGTTTGGTCTCTCCTACGTATTTTCCATCAGGGCATTTGGTGCATTGGATGAGATATATTCTATTTCTGGAGGTGCAGCTGTAAGATCCTGGGATGCTGATGGCTTTGTTGTGTGGTGTAGTAATTGTGGTGGAGATGTGTTGGCAGGTTTTGCTTTATGTATATTATACCCTCTATAGCCTGAAGAAGTGTTAAATCCAAGATTCTTTTATTTCAATAGGATCACAGACATGATTACAGCAGGCCTCAGAGGGTAGTCAGTGAGGAAATGTAACTTGAATTCAAATCTTTAGGGGTGCACCAATAAAAATCAGCTATCAGTATCGGCCTCAAAAATCTTTAAGGAGGCATATCGGCCAATACCAATTTGATTTCTGATACCCAGCCCAGAAGCTTGAAGAGCAGCATCCAGCTGTTAAGTCTGTTGCGGTGGAAGGAGAGTGGGGAGGGAAGGGGCATGGGTGGTGCAGATCAAGGCTCCTACAGTGAAGGAGGGAGTGGGGCTGGGGTAGGGGCTGGGGCAGGTGCTGCCCATCCAGGGTGGGGCACAGGATGGAGCTGCAGCTTGTCCGGGGGTTGCAGGGAGGCGGGGTGACTCCCACCACTGCATGCACTCCAGAACAGCATGGGGGACATGTGCCCCTGGATGTGTACTGGGCAGGGTGGGGTGGGTTGCTACTGCAGACTAGGGCTGGGGTTGTGCTGGGCTCTTCCTGGCAGGGGCTGGACCAGGCTGCACTTGGGACAGGATGGGCAGCAGCGCTGGTGGGGGGCTGCAGAGGGGGCTGCAGCCACCCCAAAATTTGCTGTAACCCCTCTAGCCTCCCCTCCCAGTGCTGCCACTGCCCCACCCAGTCCCCCACCAGGAAGAGCCTGGCACAGCACTGGCCCCAGCATGCAGTGGCAGCCCACCCCACCTTGTACTCAGATCTGGGGGACCATTTCCCCCCATACTCTCCCAGAGTGCGTGCATTGGCGGGAGCTGACCCCTACCCCACACCCCCCAGACGATCCCTGGCTCTGTTCTGTACCCTGCCCTGGCTCAGCAATGTCTGCCTCAGCCCCACTCCTTCCCTCACCATAGGGGCCTTGATCTGCCCCGTCCCTCCACCCTCCCTTTCCACCACAACAAACTTACCAGCTGGATGCAGCTCTCCTCACTACCGGGCTCCTCACTGCTTACATGCTACACTGCAGCTGCGCACATGCACGGGGCATTTATTAGCCACATCAGGCAAAAAAAGCCAATTTCCAATACACCAGAGTAAAATATATGTAACATAGTATGGGAGAAATCTTGGCTGCATTGAACCCAATGGTAGAAAACCTAAATTATTTTCAATAGGGCAGGATCTCACCTTGTATTCATATGCAATTCATGAAGTCCATTGACATTAAACTTTTGGAGTGGTGCAAAGGAAGACTGATGTGAATATTCAGAATACATTAGTCTTACTTCAAAATGGAGCATTAAATCACTCCTATGCAGAGCCCAAGTGCAAGACCTTCGCAACAGAAACATGTAAATGTATGAACGAGCCAAACTATAAAGTATCTTAAAATGAAAAAGATCTAACTGCCTGCCTATCTTTTTCATCCATGTTTTGGTTTGTGGAGAATTCTTTGTAATCCCCATAATCTCAGTAAGGGGAGAGGTGTAAGAATGATCTCTTTGTTAAGCAAAGCAATCAACTTCAGTATAGGGTTTTTTTAAATAAGCATTACAACAATGGGGAATGGGAGGAGAAGGAGTTTTGAAAAGTCAAGAAAAAATAACATTTAAGAAAATGTATAGGAGACTACCTTTGAAAGGTAATGCAAAACAAAAGAGGACAAAAGAAAGTGTTGGATTTTCTTAGCCTCCATCTTTTAATACTGGGTATCAAATTTATTTCTTGAATAAAGTTAGGTTGAAATATTGGCAGGAAATAGAGTACTTCTAGGATATACCATCTGCAGCTGTGGGAAGTAACTCAGATGGGGAGCAAATAGAACCACAGGTACAGAGTTTATGAAAGAGAAGAGGGAAAAAACAGTGAACAATTGATTTCAATAGGGTCAGGAGTAGTACAGGGAAAGAGCATTTCTCAGAACAGACTATGCCGTACATGGCATGCTTTAAACTAGCTTCACCAGGGGATGGGGCCACAGGGGGACACAAGGTCACTTTCCAGCCAAGACAGGTGATGAGCACAAGAAGTACCCAGGTAAGTGACAGAGGTCTGGGTAGTCCTAGGATCAAGGGGTGGTGCAAGCACCCATAGGAGGCCTTAAATGCCTCTACACTAATGTTCGTAGTATGGGGAACAAGCAGGAGGAACTTGCCCTCCGGCTAACTAGCAGAAAGCCGGACATAGTAAGGCTCACTGAAACCTGGTGGGATTCAACCCATGATTGGGCGGTAAACATTAGGGGCTACAGACTGTACAGGTGGGAAAGGCAGGGGTGTGGCACTCCATGTCAAAGGCAATACACATCCTCAACAAAGAGGAGGGGGTCAGAGGAGGGGCACACTGAAGTGCTCTGGGTAAGAATACAAGGGGGTCATGGGGAAAGGGACTTAACAGTGGGGGTCTACTATAGACCACCAGAACAGCGGGAAGAGCTGGACCAAGAATTCTCATGTCGGCTCACGGAGGCAGTTAAGTCAAGGGATGTGGTCGTCATGGGTGACCTAAACTACCCGCACATCTCCTGGGAGGAGCAGTCGGCCAGGTCGGATCACTCACGTAGGTTCCTAGCCAAGATACAGGACCTCCACCTAGCCCAGGAGATGCGCAGGTCCACCAGGGGAAATGCCTTGCTGGACCTGGTCCTGGCCACAGGTGATGACCTGGTGAGGGGACTGTGGGTTCTCAACCACCTGGACGATAGCGATCATTGCCTACTGGAATTCACTATCCAGTGCAGGGTGTCAAAGACCTGCAGCAGGGCAGTAGCTCTTGACTTCAGGAGGGCTGATTTCAATGAGCTAAGGAGATTAGTAGGAGAAGCACTGAGGTCCTGGAGGGTAGGGAAGTTGGGAGTCTAAGACGAGTGGTCGTTCCTTAAGGAGACAGTCCTCCAACCCCAAAGGGTGACAGTCCCAACACGAATCAAAGGGGGAAAGCGTGCTCAAAAGCCCCCATGGCTCGCCAAAGGCATTCAGGAATGTCTGAAAACTAAAAAGGAGGTGTACATCTGGTGGAAGAGAAGGGCTATCGCCAAGGAGGATTATACCTCCGTTGCTCGAGACTGTAGGGGGGCTGTTAGGAAGGCTAAGGTGGAGATGGAACTGGGACTAGCAACCAGGATCAAAGGTAACAAGTTCTTTTTTAAATACATAGGGAGTAAAAAGAAGGCACTGGGTAACCTGCAGGACACGCTTGGCAATCTGGTGGTTGCACAGACGGTAAAGCTGACCTCTTTAACAAATTCTTTGCCTCCATTTTTCTGAGCAGAGACCAGGACATCTCCCCTACCAGGATTCCGGATGAACTCAGGAGAGGCACTAACAGGCCTAGGGTCAGGGAGGAGCTATTTAGGGAACTTCTGGTGGGGCTGGACGTGTTTAAATCAGCAGGTCTAGATGGTCTCCACCCCAGGATGCTGAGGGAATTTGGCAGGGGTCATTGAGGGGCCCCTGGCACGGCTTTATGAGCACTCGTGGTGCTCTGGCCAGGTGCCAGAGGACTGGAAAAAGGCCAATGTGGTCCCCATTTTCAAAACAGGGCGGAAGGAAGACCCAGGTAACTATAGGGCCGTTAGTTTTACCTAGGTCCTTGGGAAGCTCTTTGAGAAAATTATCCAGGAGCACATCTGCGAGGGACCAGCAGGGGAGATTATGCTCAGGGGCAACCAACATGGGTTCATTAGGGGCAGGTCCTGTCAGACCAACCTGGTTGCCTTTTACGATCAGGTCACAAAATCCTTAGGTGCAGGTGTTGCAGTGGACGTAGTCTTTCTGGACTTCAGGAAGGCCTTTGACACTGTCTCTCACCCCATTCTTATTAAAAAACTAGGCAACTGTGGCATTGATGCCTATACAGTCACATGGGTTGCAAATTGGCTAGAGGGCTGCACCCAGAGAGTAGTGGTGGACAGGTCATTTTTGACCTGGAGGAATGTGGGCAGTGGAGTCCCCCAGGGCTCGGTCTTCAGGCCCATACTGTTCAACATCTTTATCAGCGACTTGGGCAAGGAGGTGAAAAGCACCTTGTTCAAATTTGCAGATGACACTAAGATATGGGGAGAGGTGGACATGCTAGAAGGGAGGGATAGGCTATGACTATATCTGGACAGGTTACAGGGGTGGGCGGATGAGAATAGGATGGGATTCAATACTGACAAGTGCAGGGTACTGCACCTAGGGAGAAAGAACCAGCAGCATATCTACAGGCTGGGGAACTCCCTTCTCATCGGCACAGAGGCAGAAAGGGATCTTGGAGTCATTGATTCCAAGATGAACATGGGCCGCCAATGTGAGAATGCAGTCAGTAAGGCTAGCTGCACCTTATCATGCATCCACAGATGCATCACGAGCAGAACCAAGGAGGTGATCCTCCCCCTCTATGAGACATTGGTCAGGCCGCAGTTGGAGTAATGTGTCCAGTTCTGGGCACTGCACTTTAGGAGGGATGTGGCCAGCATTGAGAGGGTCCAGAGGAGGGCCACTTCCATGGTCAGGGGGCAGCAGGGCAGGCCCTGTGAGGAAAGGCTACAGGACCTGACCCTGTTCAGCCTCCACAAGAGAAGGCTGAGAGGGGAGCTGGTGGCCATCTATAAACTTACCAGGGGGGACTAGCAGGCAATGGGAGAGTCCCTGTTCCCCCGAGCACTACTGGGAGTAAGAAGGAATAATGGCCATAAGTTGACAGAGAGTAGGTTCAGGCTAGATATCAGGAGGCACTACTTCACAGGGTGGCTAGGATCTGGAACTAACTTCCAAGGGAAGTCGTGCTCGATTCTACCTTGGGGGTCTTCAAAAGGAGGGTAGATAATTACCTAGCGAGGGTCATTTGATCCCAGCATTCATTCCTGCCCATGGCAGGGGGTCAGAATTTATGATCTGCTCAGGTCCCTTCTGACCCGAACAACTATGAAACTATGAGTTCCTGGAAAATGGTGTATAACTCAAATTTGCAGAAAGGGATCCTACTTTACCATGTAACAAATAGGGATACATTCCAAGACCTCAACTGTACTGACCCCCCAGACCCATTTCTACCACTTTTACAAGCCAATTTGGTACTGACCAACAGCATACAATACACACAAGCACAGGGCACTATCATAATGGGGATGGCAACTACAGAAACACGTGTTGCAGACAATGAGCGAGAAGCACAGATCCACACAGGAGACTATGTTTTGGTATTTTGGTGCACGTCACTCCCACAATGCACCGGACAAAGCAGCTGTGTGAGGGCTTCCACCACACCGATTGTATAAGAGTTAATTTACCTCACATTTAATGAATTTTTGACATAAAAAGGGTCATCATGTAAGAGTGAATTTGTACATAAAGAACCTGCATAAAGTGAGGGTATTTGAACCATGATTCCTGAATTTGCCTATCTAGCTCCATCTTGGTAGGTGTCCTAGGAAAAACATAGAAAATTGTCTAGACATATCAGACATCTAATAACTATAGTAATGCAGAAGAGAATGAAGAAGACTCTCTTAACATTTCTAAAAGTCCAATGAAAGCATCCATAGAGCTGCAATAATGCATGTGGAGACAAAGACCTTAAGGCCCCAAGGCTAGGGACAGACATTCAAAACATCTAAGCCTGAACTGATTCAACCTTTGCAGGTTAGTTTAACCTGTCTAGGTTGAACTGGTTTCCAACCATACAGACATTCCTTCTGGACTGATGAAATTCAGGCACATGCCTGCAGCGGCTCAGGCTGGAAGCCGGGGGATGCTAGAGCAGCCCTCTCTTCCCTTGCTGAACTGAGATGAGTGGGGCATGGCCAGGTCCCAGAAGGAGGCTCTGATTAGGGAGGGGTGTAAACCCTTAGCCTGCCTGCAGTCCCAGGCTTTCCCCAGCTCACCGCTCAAGGGGTGGGAGTGTTGCCAGCCCCCAGCTAGCACTGAGGCAAAGGGGGGGGGGTGCAGTGCATGCATCTGTTGATGATACAGAGCTTTTCAGTCTCCCTCCCTGCTTCTGTATACTGTCTGCAGCAAACTGACAGGCAAGTAAGCTGGGGGGTGAGGGGGCTGATAAGTGTCACCCCATCTCAGTGTTTATCACCCTATTAAGGACACAGAGGGACATTACCAGCTACCTGTTGATTTGACCAGGGAGCCAGTATGTTGTCTGCAAGCTAATATACAGATACCTTCTCTGCAAGGCAGAAGGGAGGGGGGAATTCCTGCTTACCAGGGAGCGGTGAGGGGGAGGAGGGGAGCAACCAGCTCTTAAACAGCTTTTCCAAGGAAGGACATTAATCTACCTGTTGAATAGCTCCAAAAAGCATATCTGCCTCTTGGCTTCCACAGCACAGACTGTAGCCAGCATGTGGCCTGCTAGCTAATGCTGAGGTGTCTGTGAGGGATGGGAGAATGCCTGCTTAGCACAGAGGAAGGGAGGAGGGGAGCAGAAGCCAGGCAGATGCCTCCAGAGACTGAAGATCTCCAGTGAGGCAGAAGAGGGGTGGGGCCAGCCCTGCTGTGGAGCAGAGAGCTCTGCCCAGCCAGAGAGTATGCTGGGGTGCTGGGGACTCTGATTTATCTTAAACCAGCAAGGGGTCTGGGAAAGACATTGCATAAACCAGTTTGACCTAAATCAGTTAAGTCTGATAAACTTGGTTGAACGTAGTATTTCAAACTGGTTTCAGCCATTTTAAAACTGGTTTATATGCACTATACATCTGTTCTGTTACAGGTTTAAACCAGTTTCTGATCACTCAAACCAGTTTATGTGTAATGTCTGTCCCTAGCCCAAATGCCTTTGGGCTGCATTCACATGAATGTTTAGCTCCCCTTAACATCTACCTTGCAGCCTCAGACTGAATGAAAACTTCACTTCTTTTGTGGAGTTTGTCTCTTTACATATGGAATATACAGTTCTCCTATTTGCAGGCCTTGATTAATTGAGCTGGATAATTAATAAATTTACTGGAAAAAATGGAATTAAAAAAAACACCTGTGAAATCAGCTTGAATTTGGTGGAGGGTTTTGACAGAAAGCATGGGAAAAAATTTGAAAATGTCAAAACCATTTCAGTTTAACATTCTCAAAATGAAACGTTCCATTTCTGCAATTCCTAAATGCTTTGGTTTTTATTTTAAAGGAACTGTTTCACTTTTATCTTAAAATTGCATCTTTGTTTAAAATTAAAATAAAATAAGAGTTAAATCACCCCAAAATAAAACATTTCACTATGGGTTAAAACAACTGTTTCAAGTTGACTCAATGACATTTTAAGTTTGTTAGTTTCTCTAAGAAAAATCCTGTTTCTGTTAAACCCAAATTGATTGTGGCCAAAGACCTGCCTCATTCATCCTGCTCTATTAATTAGTGATGTCACTTGGAAGTACAACTGTCACTGGTTGAAATCTTATTTATAATTTACATTCTCATGATAATGAAAAACTGTCAACAAGACCAAAATTTGTGTTGTATTGTGAATGTTTAATAAGAAGTGTTCCCTCAAATTATTAAAACCCTTAAAGAACCAACCTTTGCTTGTTTTGTCAGTAAACAAGACATTTCTGTAATGGTGTTGTGAAAAAATGTTTTCACCTTTTTATAACGTATTACAAAAAAAAATAATAAAAAATGGGTCCATTTCAAACTCTGTGAAATCAAAACGACTTTCTAGTTTTAAAATTTGGATGAAAATATTACTTCATTTTTCAGGCTGCTCTAGCTATAACCTGAGCTCCAGATGGGAAGGTGGAATATTTTATTAAGGCCTGATCTTCAGATCCACAGAGCACCTCTTTGTTAACTCAGAGAGAAGCACATACATTTTTGCTTTGCTGAATTACAGTCTACAGCTTCCCTTGTAATACAATACACCAGTTTTTGTTTTGGGGGAATTTCTCCCTCCTCCAATTTCACAGCTCCACTCACCATTCTTAACCAGCACTGTGCTTCCTTTTCTCTTCAGACCTAAAGAATAATAATTTGCATTCTAAAGCTTGTC